>NC_050077.1:79045963-79777781 GCF_009764565.3 Dermochelys coriacea | reverse complement strand
GGAACGGGGGGGCCGGGGGGGGGAATAAACAAGGGGAAATAGTTTTACTTTGTGTAATGACCCATCCACTCCCAGTCTTTATTCAAGCCTAAGTTAATTGTATCCTAAGTTAATTGTTAAGTGGATAACAGGCTGGAGAGGCCACTGTCGAGCCACTTAAGCTTCAGAATAATTTTTTTAAGCATCCAAGAAGACTAGAAATATCTTCACAAGTGGCTTTTAAATTTCAGTTTACAAACTTCTGCTTCCTCCTTCCCTTTAGATTTTTCTTTTCTTTGCTCCTCTTTCCACATTCTGCCCTAAGCAGAATCCAAATCTGGTAACATTAGAGTTAGTTGAGCTTTTGAAACCACAGGGTTTGAGTGGGGCTGAAATCAGGCAAAACTAGTTCTTCTACCCCTACTTCAGAGCTGATGTGATTCTTTGAAATGCTAGAGCGAAAATTTGTTTTACCTGGCCAAAGTTAAAAGTATCGTCTAACTGGACCTGAAATTGACCATTCTTGATGCCACCAAAATGCTTGGTGTCATTAAGAATCAAATAAAATTCAGCTGTCTAATACTTAAAAAAATTGCACTCATAATTATTCATATTTTTTTTTCTGCAATAGTGCCTGGTCCATCTTGCTGGATCGCTCCCAAACTCGGCTACAGATAGTTTTGCTCTCCCCTGCATTATTTATCGCAGTAGAAGATGATGCTATGGAAAGACAGAAACTAATAGAGGCTGTGCCAGACTCTGTTACGCCACTTATTATTTATGAAGAAACAACAGATATCTGGATAAATGTAAGAATTTTATTTTTTACTCTTCCAACAGGATGCAGCTATGGGCACTATTTGTCACACACTTAATGGCATTGATATTATTTGCATTACTGTAGTGCCTAAAGGGTGCAATCAGGGTAAAGGTCTCCACTGTGGTAGCTGCTTTACAGACACAGTGTAAGACAGTTCCTGCCTTGAAGAGCTTGCAATGTAGACCAACCAGGAAAAAGTTAGGGAAGCAGAGATGGCAAATGATGTCCAAAGTCGTGTGGCAGGACAGTGTCAAAGTTTGGACTAGAACTCATCCAGCACCCAATCTATTAGACTACACCGTGTCTCAGCTTTGCATTATATTAGACTCAGGCTCCTTAAGTCTCCTTAGATCTTTCACTGACCGTAGATTCCAACAGACTGATGCTATTGGAGCATAGCATATCTTCTAGAACTAAGCACAAAACCAAAGAGCCCACATGATTGTCCTAATCACAATTATCTAAAACCGTTTTTTACCTAAAACAGTTATGTCCCTCAGTGTCTATTAATCACGTTGAAAATTCCCTCATTTATTAAAATTATTCACTGTTCCTCACCCTCTTACCTCTGTAAGGTTTGCTAATTGGGGCTGAACTATATATTAGGTCCACAGAATGAAGTTGGGTGAACCGCTACACATAACATACATCTTCTGCACTCATCTGTGCCGGATCAGTGAGAAGTAATAGTTGCACAGGGACTCCATTGTGGTCGAAGTCCTATTGCTAGCCATTAACAAACTGCTTTGTTTCTGCAGATCCATGATATCTTCCATGTTTTCTCTCAAACCCGCCAAGACGAGATAGAGTTTATTTTCGCCTCTGAATGTCAAACGGGGTTCCGGCACCTGTACAAAATCATCTCAGTTTTGAAGGAGAGCAGATACAAGCGATCATGTGGAGGTCTCCCTACTCCAAGTAAACAATACCACACTCTCTCTCTTTAATTGGACAGTTGCCACTGAATATTGGTGAAGTAACTGCAGCCACTTCCAGAGGGCAGGACAGATCTCTTCCTCTCTCCCTAGCGTAGACTGGCCCCCATCCATCAAAGTTTTGGAGTATGTACATCATCATAATTCCTAGCATTTATATAGCACTAGTCTCATTGACATCACTGGGTCTACTCACTGGCTCAGTGTTGCATGTATGCTGTAAGGATGGCACAGATAATTCTGTACGTAACGGGCTTCAGTTTTAATCATGGTTCTTTTTCATTAACAAAGGGGGAGATTTTTCAGAAGCACAAATGGAAAGTAAGTGCCCACATCCCATTCCAAACTGAGAAATGTGCTCTGTTGGCTTCTTTTTTGGTCAAGATAAATGATGGGTTTATTGACATACTGTCCTGGTCTTGCAGATTAACCAGTTTAGTAGTAATGTGGGTCATGTCCAAAGGGAGAAATAAACTGTGTGAAATCTGGGGTCTTCACTTAGTAAAGCTCTTTGATGCACATGGCTGTGCATGGACTGTTGGCATGTAATGTATAAAAATAACAACAGTCTCCTCTCTGCCTCTAGGCACAGATTGCAATATAAAGATTTAAAGTAAAGAACACACCACACTGTAGAAAGATGTGCCTTGGATTTCATGCCTAGAAATATTGAATATCTGATTGGGGCCAAAAATTGGCCTGTTTTTAGGGTGGGGACCTGTTTTTAGGGTGGGGGAGGGAATAAAGACCACACCACTATACCCAGTGTGCTGGCTCTAACAAAGACTATTCATAGTGCTATGTCAGTTATAGCAGCATCGGGGAGGCTGCTGCTTGGACAGATGCTAACAGAAAGTTGGGAACCATTAGGAAAGGAATGGATAGTAACATAGAAAATACCATAATGCCCCTATATAAATCCATGGTACACCTACACCTGGAATACTGGTGTGCAGTTCTGGTCACCTCATCTCAAAAAAGCTATATTAGAATTGGAAAAAGTTCAGAGAAGGGCAACAGAAATGATTAGGGGTATGGAACATGTGAGGAGAGAACAAGACTGAGACTGTTCATCTTGGAAAAGAGACGACTAAGGGGGGATATGATAGAAGTCTATAAAATCATGAGTGATATGGAGAAAGTGATTAGGGAAATGTTATTTATCCCATTAGATAACACAAGAACCAGTGGTCACTCAATGAAATTAACAGGCTGCAGGTATAAAATAAACGAAAGGAAGTATTTCTTCACGCAACACACAGTCAACCTGTGGTACTCATTGCCAGGGGATGTTGTGAAGACCTAACGTATAACTGGGTTGAAAAAAGAATTGGATAAGTTCATTTAGGATAGGTCCACAAATGGACAAATACTTATTAGCCAAAATACTTTGGGTGTCGCTGAGCCCCTGACTGCCAGAAGCTGGGACTGGACGACAGAAGATGAATCACTCAATAATTGTCTGTTCTGCTCATTCCCTCTGAGGCACCTGGCATTGGCTGTTGTCAGTAGACAGGATCCTGGGCTAGATGGGCCATTGGTCTGACCCAGTGTGGTCGTTCTTAAGTTTTTATGGCAGAGAAATTAACAGAAGAAGAATACTGGCAGCTGCTGCAAATGGAAACTCAGGGACACTCAGTTTAAATAAAATAAAGTTAATTGCAAGGTTAGGTCAAACTTTGGCCCCAGTCAGGTGTACAGTACAGTTATGTACAGAACCCTTGCACATCTTGCTACACCGTGTATTCTTTCAGTTAAACTCCTATATTGCAACCTGTGCCTTGGGGCAGCGATACTATTGATATATTTGCTATGTGAGGACAGCATGCTCAGCCCTGCATAATAAAGAAAGATGCATATCATTTTACTAGTTATAGCATCCCAGTGTCAGGCAGTTGATTTTTCCAGAAGGCAAAATCCCCTTTTGAAATACAACTCATTATTCCTATAATGGTTAAAAACCTAACAACTGTTCTAGTGGTGTTGGTCTGTCTAGCCTGACTTCCTACTTCTGAAAGTGGCAAATAGCTGATGTTTCTGAGGAAGGCAAGACTTCCATTTAACATAAAGCTGTGTGTAATGTTCTTGGGGAAATTAGAAAATCTTGACATTTCAGTTTTACTCTTCGATTTGATTTTTGCAAAATCCTTCGACTTTGCAGCTTCACACAAAATAGAACTTCCTTTTGAATGAAAGTGAGCCTACCTGATAAAAATGGTGCTATTTTTTCCAGAAAAATCCCTCATTTTTAACACCTTACCTTTACCAATTCCATAGAACAGGTTTCATGTATTTCAGTTCCAAACCTGCCTTTCTGTGCAAGTGTGATGGGAAAAAGAAACACTGAAGGATGCAGAACGAGATAGGGAGAACCTGTTGAATTGAGAATTCTTTGACATTTTCTCCAGTATCTTAGTGATCTCTTCCTGGAACACTCTGGCCAGCTGTGTAACGCTGCGCTGGAGAGTGGCAGGGGTGTGATTCTTTCCCAACCCCAGTTTGTGACTAGGTTAAAGCAAGCAAAGCCTGAAAGGTGAAGTTCTATTTGAGAGGCTTTGTTGTGATGAAAAGTATAAAATCTCTAATTGTACATCTCTTGTTTATAGGTGACTTCAAATGTCCCATCAAAGAGGAATTAGCAATTACCAGTGGAGAATGGGAAGTACTTGGTAGACATGGTTCCAGCGTATGTCCCTTTATTTTACTTTTCTTGAATGAAGATCTGTATCTATAAAATAGTCTGGGTTAAACTCTGGATTAGATGACAAACAAAATTAGTTAGGTCCTAGAGTCCTTCATGGGCCTCATGGTTATCTTGCCAGACTATACAGCTATCCTCTTCTGACTACAGAGGGAGCCAGTCATGTCTAAGGAACAGCAAGGTGAGGATCTAGATAAACTGAGGTGTCCTCCATACAGCTCTACCATTCTATCTGGTGTTATGCAAGGCTATATGATCATGATGATCCCTTCTGGCCTTAAAACCTGTGAATTTGATCTTGGTGTTGTGCCTGCCAGAGCATCTCACTAAACGGGAAATGGCTCTGGGAACAATCTGGGGACTCTCTTCTTAAGGGAATGACCTCTCATGTGCGGAAGGTCACACGCTGGGTTCTGAAGGCTGGGGAGAAGGTGCAGGCTGGACACTCCTCATGTAGCTCTGCTCTGGTGTCTTGGCCATGGAACCCATTCTTTGTGAGAGGAGAGAAGCACCCATATTGTAGTTTCTGTGAAGGGCAGGATTGCTGAGAGGCTGAGAAAAGGAAAAGCTGCCTGGAATGGCTTGAGGTCCTTCAGCTGTCCAGGCCCAGGCTGTGACCTTTCTGTTTGCTGAATAAAAAGTGCTATTCACAAACTCCTTAATTTCACCCCCATAATCAGACCTTTCGCATCAGAAAATTAACATGGAAATCCACATAATTGCAAACATGTATGATGCAGCAGAGGTGCAAGAGATTGTAGGGGACCTGGAAACTGAGTTACCTTCTCTCACGCATGGGGTGTCTCTTGAGGTCAGGTTTGGGGCAACACTGAGAAACCTGCCCAAGCTGTATTCGTTCTGGGTTAAACTCATCCCTGTGCAAAGAGCCAGCGTGAGGGCTGTGCTTCAAATCTCTTCGTCTTTCAAGACTAGGTACTCTTGGGCCACTAAAGCCCAATGGAAGACTGTGGGTGCAGACAGCCTGTCTGGGGAGAATAGTATCCTGGTGAATTAATAGAGGAACTGGGTCTCCAGTCAAGCAGCAGCTTTAAGCACAAAAGTGGGGATGGTTGATTGGTTCAACTGGTGAGCAAAAGTAGTCAGTGCTGCTTTGCTTTTAATGTTAGCAAAGGTGCGGCTTGTCCTCTGAGCTCATTATTTAACTTGCCATTCCAGCCCTGAGTCTCTGGTTTCGATAATGGAGATGAGCAGCACAGAGAGGCATCTCTAGCTGATGATTTTCTTTGCTTTGTGCTCTTTGTTTCTCAGGAGTTTGCCACTGTCTAGTAAAGAGGCTCATAATGAAGTATGGACTTGTAGGGAGGAGGAAGGGGGAAAGAAGTAGCATTGCAGGTAGATGGAAGGAACATTTCCAAGCATCCCATGAGCAGTAGGATGGAAGGGCTGAAGCCCCAGCATCCAGCTGCTGTCCTGTATCGGAGGACTTTTTTTTTTTTTTCAAAGGGATTTACACACACCTGGGCAGCACTGCTCTCTTTTCAGCTTTGGCCTCTTCTTTCTCCTTTTTATGGAGGCCCAATATTTGTGTCTCCAGGTCCACTTTTGAGACTTTGCATGGAATTCCTCCTGCTAGGATAAAATACCCACTACTTTCTCATTGCTTCTTTTTTTAAATGTTAAAGAGTTTGAGTGAGCAATGTTTGTGGTTACTCAGCTCTGGCCATGTTTCTCTGTTATCTTAAAAAAAAATAAACCATGAGCGTGAGTACATTGAAATGAGTTGAGTAGAGCTGAAATACTTGTAATTTATGTAAGGGACGGCAATCTTGGTAACCCAACTATTTCAGTTTGGAGACAGTTTTTGCTGCAATTGGTGGCTGGACCACTAAGAAAAAATACACAACCGCTCATTAAAATCAGCAGCTGTACTCTAGGATTGGAGGGGTATCAATTGTCTTGTCTGTTTTTGAAAAAGATACATGGGGTGATCATGGTTATATAGGTCAATCAGCTTTACTTGAGCACTAGGGAAATTGGTTGAAATAATTACTAAAAATAGTTACAGGACACCTGGATTAGTATGTTCAGTGGTCTAACCAGCTTGGCTTCTGTAAAAGAAAACAATTATCTGAATTACTAGAATTCTTTGAGTGTCAATAAAAGAGTGGATCAGAGAGAACCAGTTGACAGTTGTTTGGACCTTCAAAAGGTCTTTGATAAAGGCCCTTCCAAGAGGTTATTAAGAAAGCAAAGTAGTCATGGGGTGAGAGATGAATTGTTATGGATCAAAAACTGTTTCCTGTTATATAGTCAAAAAGTAGGAAAAAATGGTCAATTTGTACCATGGCAAAAGGTTTAAAGACAGGTGCCCCCATGGTTTCATGCTGAGGCTGCTGTTTGTGAAATATATTTATTAATAATATGGGAAAGGGAGTGAATTGGGGAAATTTACAGGTGACAGAATTATTTAGGATAATCAAGACCAGAGAAAATAAGGAAGGTCAGAGGGACCTGACAGACCTGGGAAACCGGGCAGCAAGGTAGCAAATGAAATTTAGTGTTGACAAATGCAAAGTTGTGTGTATTGGAAGGGCTAATTTGAACTAGTTTTGTCCATTGCTGGGCTCTAAATTAGCTGTAATCACCTTGGGAAATGGGGGTGGAGAGTCCTGGGCATCACTGTGGGGATAGCTCAGTGATTTGGTTGGTACAAACTGAGGTTGCGTTTGGGGTTGGTTTGTTTGTTTGTTTGTTTTTGGCAGATCCACGTGGACGAAGCAAAAAAACTGGTGTATTTTGAAGGCACAAAGGATTCCCCTTTAGAGCATCACCTGTATGTCGTTAGCTACAAGAATCCTGGAGAGGTGAAGCGACTGACGGACCGTAGTTACTCTCACGCCTGCTCCATTAGTCAGGTATCTATATTCCATGGGACCCTCTTTTAGGGTTGGGTTGGGCTGGGCTGGGCTTGGTGGTTTTTGGCACACCTTGCGCTAGCTGTGTTCAGATGTGGAAGTTGGCTTCAGCTTTTTTTTTAAATCTGTTATAAAACCCGTGGTTGAAGGGATGGGGTCATATGTTAGCAACTGCAGAAACCTGACCTCTGGGTGTGCAACCTGGCGAATGGCATGAATCAGTGCCCACTTGCAGACATAGACTAATGCCACCACTAATTTTGCAGGTGCATTTTTCAGTGTCTGGCAGAAAATTTGGAATATTAACACCCTTGTGGCTACTATGCTGGCTGTAACTGAGTAAAACTACAGCTCCTAAGACTATCTCCTCTCTCACAAGAGCTGGAACTCCTCATTTTTATTTGATTGAAGCTTCTTCAGAGAGCTCTAAGTGCAAAAGTAAAGGAGCTTTGGGCTCGTGTTTCTTCACTGTGTTGTTCAAGAAAATATTGTCATCTCTGTGTAGGACTGTGACATGTTCATCAGTAAATTCAGTAACCAGAAGAACCCGCACTGTGTGTCACTGTACAGGCTGACTGGTTCTGAAGATGATGTTGCTCACAGAAAGAAGGAATTCTGGGCCACGATTCTAGATTCGGCAGGTAATAGCTTCGGTTCTCCTTTACAGTTCTGCCTCAAAGATTCCCAATCAAAAGACTCCTAGCTACATGTTTATTGTAGTATCAGTACTCTGTGTTCCTCTTCATGGGTTAGATCATTGTGCTCTTACTCGTGTGGGAATGTATGATGAGCAAGGATTGCTGGCTCGGCCTTTGGTTTTGTGCTGACGTCTGGAAGGGGTAGCTGGCCATAGTATTCAAGTCTGTTACAAGTTTGAATGTATTGCTGGGCCTTATCAACAAAACACTTGTTTTGTAAGTGCTGTTCCAAACCATTTGAAGGGTACAGGGCTAATAGGACGTGTACTCAGAAAACTCTTAGATTTGAAGGGGGCGTCTCTGCTAGTTTTGTACCTTGTGGATGGGCAAAGGCTGCTTTTTATTTTGGAGCTTGTTGCAGATAATGATGTGCATAGTTAGCTCCTGGGCTGGTTAACAATTTTCACGGCCAAGTGGCATTTAGGTGATGAATTAAAATCTGCTGTTACACTGCTGTCCATCTGGAGCCCACGCTGAGAGACTAATGGAGTGATTCTTAGCGTACACTGATGTGACAGCTGAATTGGCTCGATGTGCTGTACTTTGGTCAGAAGATGATTTCTTTCATTGAGCTGCTCCTTCTCTACCAGCTGCCTGCGTGCAGGAGGGGGAGTCTCAGTTCTGACTCAGATGCACAGATCATGCCTCCGACACTCCTCACCCACAGTGCCTTAGCCAAGGTAACTGTAAGAAACTGCCTAGGGCAGAACAACACCTAGGGATCTGAATTAAAACGATTTGTTCATAGAGAACATGGGCTGAATGCATTTTTTTTTTTTTTGGTTACACAGGAAGTTTTCTCTGTTTCATAATCATCTTAAATGTGTTTTAGAAGTAGGTGATTCCAATAGTGCCCCACTCTCCCCTGCAGAAAAATTATGCTAACTTTGTTTCTTGCTTGAAGATTATCAGCTCAGTTAAGGGAGTCTCTTGTCCAGCTGCAGCTTCTCTGTTCTGGGACCCGAGCTAGCTTGTGTTAGATCTAGCTCAAGTAAGTAAGCTCAAGGGGCGAGCACATTCTGTGAGTGCAGTGTAGACATCCAAAAAGGGTTGAAGAGTTCACTCCTGGCCCTGCTGGGGTTGAAACCTTCATAGAATGCATCTAGCACAGGATCCCTGATTCAGAACATTTTCTGTGAATGAGAACCTTACTAGCTAGTAATGGGCCTAATGAAAACCCACAGATCCAAACATCCCTGAACTCTGGGAGGGTTTGGACCTGCACTGGACCTACCTGGTGCAGACACTCCAGTGCTAAGTGTGCTGTAGATAAAATTAAACCCCTTCCCCTCCCTCTTGTAGTGCCAGCTTCCTCTCAGTGACTTTTTAACACAGTTCTTGGGAGATGGGGGACCTGGAAGAAATTGCATTAGAACTATGCCAGAAACACGTATGTACATGAGGAACAAAACTCTGATAGTGGACTCTTCAATCTAGCGGACAAAGGTGTAGCATGATCAAATGGCAGGGAATTGAAGCTAGACAAATTTAGACTAGAAATGGGGGACAAAACTTTAACACTGAGGGTAATTAACCTCCGGAATGATTTACTTAAGGGTTGTAGTGAAGTCTTCATAACTGGCAGTTTTTAAATCAAATTTAGATGTTTCTCTAAAAGATGTGCCGTAGTTCAAAAAAGAATTAATCCAGGGAAATCCTATGGCCAGTGCTATACAGGAGGTCAGACTAGATGATCACAATGGTCCCTTCTGGCCGTAAGACACATAACAACAATCCTGCCTCATGCTGGCATCATCTGTAGTGTGGGCAGGGTTGTGAGCTCCCTCTATCCATCAGGTCCTTGTTAAAATGGGCCCATTTCTTCTTGCCTGCCTGCAGGTCCTCTTCCTGACTATGTTCCCCCGGAAATCTTCTCCTTTGAGAGTTCCTCAGGCTTTACGCTGTATGGCATGATGTACAAACCTCACCATCTACAACTTGGGAAGAAATACCCCACGGTGCTCTTCATATATGGAGGGCCGCAGGTGAGTGCAGCGTAATAGAGGCTGATAGAAATACCTGCTAATTTTTATTTCTTGTACATGCTGTTCCTGAGCTGGGATTGGGGGCACTGGGGGTTAACCCTGAGTGACTATGAAACGGACTTAAACCATTTCCTGTAACTTCGTTTTACTGGTGGGGGAGGCTGCACAGCGTCTTCAAGGTAGTACGGTTGGAGGGATTAATCTAATGTGGGACAGCAGCCTTGCAAAATCACCATGAGGAATTACCATCCCAGTCACAAAATGATTTACCTGGGCCCTGGAAAACCCAATATTTCATATATCTGGGAGCAGGGAAAAACTCTCCTTGGATGAGGGGAATGAGTAGAATTTCAGAAGGCTGCTGCGCAGCACTGAACCTGGTCTGTGAGTGGGGAAGATGTTGGGCAGGCTAAGGGAGGAGAACCGGTTGGCCCCTACCCCTGCAAAGGAGAACTTGGAATCACTGCACATGTGCATAAAGAGAGGTGCGAAGACGGGGCTCCTGGCTTTGTCGCAGCACCCACAATGAGAGGGTGGATTCAGTGTGTGGGTGATTTGAGCTGAGACACTGGGGACATTACCAAACAATCCTGAATCGGATTAAGAGATGAGCAGTCAGTTCTATAGCTTGTAGCCCCTTGCACTTATTTCCAGCAGTCTATCTGATGTTGCTCCGTTAATATTTCCAGTTGTCTTTTTCCAGGTGCAGCTGGTGAACAATCGGTTTAAAGGAATCAAGTATTTTCGCTTGAACACGCTGGCCTCGCTGGGTTACGTAGTTGTTGTAATTGACAACAGGGGATCCTGCCACCGAGGGCTTAAGTTTGAAGGTGCCTTTAAATACAAAATGGTAAGTGGTGGGATGTATGCCAGTGTCCCAATGTAGTTCTGAGCAATGCAGCCTGCTCCTTGGCTTTCAGATGGGGAGCCGGGGGAGCGAGTCTTGGTGTGTCATCCTACAGAAGAAGGCTAACGTGCTAGCTTGCCTTAGTGCTCTGGCAGTGATTCCTGTGCTTCTTACACAAAACTGAAGGAGTACTTGTGGCACCTTAGAGACTAACAAATTTATTAGAGCATAAGTGAGCTGTAGCTCACGAAAGCTTATGCTCTAATAAATTTGTTAGTCTCTAAGGTGCCACGAGTACTCCTTTTCTTTTTGCGAATACAGACTAACACGGCTGCTACTCTGAAACCTGTGATTACACAAAACTGTAGAGCGTTCCACTCCCGGGGCTTGTGAGGGGGGTGGACACATCCAGCTGGTATGGAGGTGGGCAGGAAAACCGATCGTGAAAGAGGATATAAAATATAAGGGATCTAACCCGCTATAAGCCAACTTTTGACATGAGCGAGTTAGTCCCTAACTTTCCATTGTGGAATTTCTGAATCCGCTCCTGCTGACCATGCAAAGGTGGGATACCTTCAGACAGACAATGGATCGCTGCACTAGGGGCATGGTGATTCCTAGGGTCCTGTTTGTAGAGGAAACCTGCTCAGCCCCAAGCTATGGAGGGGAAGGAAGTGCCATCTTTGTGTTGCTTTGCAGGGATAATTTGCATGTGTTTTGAGGGTGGCAGTTGTGCCAATTTGATGCACAGAGCCAGAATCTGGCCCTAGATATTGTAGAGGAATTTGTCTCTTAGGTTAAGGAAGTCCCCTTTCCACAAACAAGAACACCACAGACCAGAACACCACACCTGTGAACATTTCCCATGAGGAAGCTGAGCGGGGTGGAGGGAATGTGTCCTTACATGCCCTCTGGGAAAGGAGCAATCCTTTGGTTCCGTGTTTGTGCAGCACCTTGCCCAATGGGGGCCCAATCCTGGAATGGGGCTCCTAGGTGGTACTGCAGTAGAAATCATTAATCATAATGTTCAAAGCTGATTGTTTTCTGGAAACTCTGAGAATCTTACTTTTGTCAAGAACTAACAAAAAAAATAATCTTTATCCAACAGGGTCAAATAGAAATTGATGACCAAGTGGAAGGGCTGCAGTATTTAGCATCCCAGTATGACTTTATTGATTTAGACCGAGTTGGCATTCATGGCTGGTCCTATGGAGGATACCTGTCTCTGATGGCATTAATGCAGAGATCTGATCTCTTCAGGGTACGTTAATGTATCGTGGGCTTATCTCTGTGGCACAGGAAGGATGTTTCTTAATCAAACTATATCTGCATGTCCCATGTGTGTGTGTTGATACAAAGACTTTTGACCTGTAAACAGCGAGTGCTATACATGTGCAAAATAGTCTGGTTTTTATTTCATCCCAAGATACAAACAGTGGAGGGGCATAGGATGTAACAAAGTTACCGCAAAGTAAATTTCCATTTCCAAAGTACATTTCTACCTGGTATGGGGCTGAAAATATTTGAATTCAAGCTTTTATACTTAAATATTTTTTTGAATATAGATAATATTCACTGCGTTATAAAATTATTGCTTTCAAATTCAAGATACCATATATTTTTAATCTGAGTTTCAGGACATATTACAGTAAACAGATATGACTGTATGTAACCTTGAATAAGTAATTTTGTTTTGCTGTCTGTAATACGGGGATGGCATGTTCCTTTATACAACAGAATATTGTGAATGTCAGTTAGCGTTTGCAAAGCAGTTAGGAATTGTTTGTTCATAGATTTTTGTCTCTGTATAACTGGTTGCAGTGTGATTTTTTTTTTTTTTTTAAACAGATATAGTTATACCAATGCATCTTAGTGTGGACTCAGTTATACTGGTATAGCCAGTTATTCCCCTTCCAATACAGGATTAGCTATGCTAGTGTGAAGCACCTTTATACTGGGATAACTGTACCCACGCTGGGGGGCATGGCTACACTGGAAACTTCAAAGTGCTGTCGTGGGAGCTCTCCCGCGGCAGCGACTTAAGTGCGAGTGTGGTCGTGCACGAGCGCTGGGAAAGAGCTCTCCCAGCGTTCCTGGTGCTCCACCTCCACGAGGGGATTAGCTCCTAGTGCTTGGAGCCTGTTTACACTAGCGCTTTAAAGTGCTCTGACTTGCTGCGCTCGGGAGTGATTTTTCACACCCCAGAGCCAGCAAGTTAGAGTGCTATAAAATGTAAGTGTAACCAAGCCCTAGGGATGTTATACACTTTATACTGGTATTGTTAAAGTGATGCTTCTGTGTCTAGACAAGGCATTAGAGGGTTCTTAAATGAAAGGTGCTAAAGAAGTGTAAAATACAATTATAATTATTGATTTTCATCTCAAATTAACAGCATGCATTTTGTTCTTTGTGACTCTTTTTGCTTCATTGCAATGTGTAAAGCAGGCCTGAAAGACCTTTAAAGTATTTATTTTACCTTTAAAAAATATTTGCAAAGTCAAGTCTCTTTCCTGGTTTTGTTGGAGGTCTTCCCTGGAGCATCCTGACATGTGGCGTGGTAGCTATCTCAGCCCTTAATTGAAGAACCTGGGGTTGTCAAATCCTGGAGAGCTTTTTCTTCCAGGTATCTGTCAGGCATTTGGTGGACAGAGGTATTGCAGACAAAAAACAGACCTTTCACTGGTCTCAATAATAACCGCTTCCCCTCTCGCTCGGGTTTCACTTTTTCAGTGTAGTTCCTTGTTCATCCAAAGGGCCTTCAAGGATAAACAGGGTGTGAATTTCTAATGCAAGTCCTTTTCTACACTGGGAGGGTTTTGCTGATATGGTCATTCTAGTATAGCTAACGCGGATGCAGTTATATAGGTATAAAAGTGCTTATCCTGGTACATTTCATGCTGGTTTGGGGAGCTGGTATAAACCCAATGAAAATGTCAGTAAAAGATCAGTCCCTCCCTCCCCCCAACCGACATAGCTATGGTAAAACTTGTATGTGTAGACCAAGCCAAAGGGTATGTCTACACTTACATTATATAGTGCTCTAACTTGCTGGCTCAGGGGTGTGAAAAATCACCCCCCTGAGCGCAGCAAGTCTGAGCGCTTTAAAGCGCTAGTGTAGACAGGCTCCGAGCACTGGGAGCTAATCCCCTCGTGGAGGTGGAGTACCAGGAGTGCTGGGAGAGCTCTCCCAGCGCTCGCGCACAACCACACTTGCACTTCAAAGTGCTGCTGTGGGAGTGTTCCCCCTGCAGCACTTTGAAGTTTCCAGTGTAGACATACCCAAAGAGAAGCTTTTGGTGCAAGAGCCTTAGCTGGTGTAAATGGTTGTAGGGTCATGGTGAGTTATACAAGCGGAGTCCCTGGCCGTGTGTGTGTGTGTGTGTGTGTGTGTGTGAGAGGGAGGATGAGAGACATTCATCCACCCCCACCCCCACCCCCCATTTGCAGGTCACTTAAGGTGCTTTGTTGCTTTGTGTTAGCTAATTATCATTGCTTTTTATTTTTGATTGATTACCTTATTGCCAATGCAGTTCAGAGCAGGTTTTATCATTGCATTGGTTTCTTTTTGGAGTTCACAGTGAATATCCGTGGGTGTTAAGTGTCTCCTTTGGGCGATCACAGTTGGACATTGTCAGTAAGATGTGCTGCCTGTATCCCTTTTTTTATGCTGATGATCTTGTTGGAACTTCCAGGTTGCCATTGCTGGAGCCCCAGTCACACTGTGGATATTCTATGACACAGGCTACACAGAGCGTTATATGGGACACCCTGATCACAACGAGCAGGGATATTATCTAGGATCAGTGGCCATGCAAGCGGAGAAGTTTCCTTCAGAGTAAGTTAAGTTTCCCCTCTCCCCCGCCCCCAACCAGTGACATTCAAACCTTCACCCACATTTTTATCTCCTAGTTCTTGGTAATTAAATGCTGAAACCATAAATGCCAGTATTAAACCACCACTTAATAAACTTGAATGAACATTTGCATAATTACGGCCCTTCCAAGTAATCCCTTTTATACTGGCTGTAATTAAAGAATATCTCTTTTATGCATAAAGAAATGGCAGACATAACTTCAATTATGTAATTAGCTCCTCAGTCTGAGCTGCATTGAACTAGGCAAAAAGTTATATTTGATAAAAATGCTTTATCCTAGATGTAAGAGCATATCCATTTGTGTGTGTTTAGAATGCAAAGATCTTGCTAAAGAATTGGTGTCCAGTGGCCATTTGAGCACATATAAACCAATTTTAGCATCCCCTTTCATCAAGTGTTTCTGGGGAGGTGAAAGTAGATATGCAAATATAAGGCCCAGTCCTGATTTGTATACACAAAAAACTCCCAGGGAAGGAAAGCTTGGCATTGGACGCCCGTGGAATTCCTGCTGGAGAGCAGTCTGCAGGATTGGGCCATTTGTTTTGCAATGCTTAAACCAAAAGGAGTGTGTTTTTATGGTTAATATTTTTGTAAGGGACTCGCACAGTTTGCAGAATGAGTGGAAAATTCCAGGAAGCATTTAAATATTTTTCTCTTGCCTTTCTCAGACCACACCGTTTGTTGCTGCTGCATGGTTTCTTGGATGAGAATGTTCACTTTGCACACACAAGTATATTATTGAGTTTTCTAGTGAGGGCTGGAAAACCATATGATTTACAGGTAAGTGATTTCTAAACTGTGAGAACCTGGATATGAAAATGATTCAGCTCTGCTTGAGTTTACACTAGGGCTGAGGAAACCCAGAATGGAACACATGGAGTGTATTTGATCTGTTGTGGATCATAAACATCTAATGACAAGACTGGGGGATTAAGAGCCTGCTCTAAAAACTGAATGTTTTTTCCACTTCACTGCCCATCCTGATATTAATTTTGAGCTGAAAAAATGTTAACATTTGATTTAGCCATTTGGATTCATTTGTGTTTACACTTGCTTTGGATTTGGAAAAGGAAGGAAGTAGTCGTAGGCTTCTTCCCACCAAGTTCTGTTTTAAAGATAAATAAGAATATTGTAAAAGGGAAGCTTCTCCTTTGAGTGCTGGTATTTTGGGGTTTCGATCCCTGTGCCAAGAAGAAAACATAGGCGTTCCCTAACCATGCTGCTCAACCATTCAGCCTGCTGCCCTGCTCTTGGGGGTGGCAGTCCAAACACACACCCAGCACCGACCTGCTTCTAGCTCTTTCCTCTCTCCCCATTGCCCTTCCATCAGAGAGATTGGGACAATTTTATGTTGAACATTTTTTGTTGCAGTAAAAAACAACAAGTCACATATTGATCCAGCATTTTACTATAGAGACTAATGGTTTTTCCCTGCGAATGGGGTTCTCTAGATCCTGGGTTGCATCCACCCTCCCTTTCTTTTTGCTACTTGGGAGAGGGGTGCTGAATCTCTCTCTCCTTCCTCCCTCCCTCCCCCTACATTGTAACATGGAGGTCAGGATGTGGAAAGAGCTGAGAACCCCTGCTCCATATCAAACATTCTTCTCTAATCTCTCACACAGCTACTTGCCTATCATTAACCTGTGTCAGGTAGCTGGTTTCAGTGCTGCTGTTAGCCAGTTGTGTATGCGTGTATGTTCACTACTTTTTTTTTATATTTTAGATTTACCCTCAGGAGAGACACAGTATAAGGGTCCCTGAGTCTGGAGAACATTATGAACTCCATCTGCTGCATTATCTGCAAGAGAATCTTGGCTCCCACATTGCTGCACTGAAGGCAATGTAACTGACCTCAGTGGAACTCTGATACACTGGCTGTTTAACCAAACGAGGAAATTGATCTTTAGAGAAAATAGAACAGAATATTGCATTTTGGTGCCTGCCACATATGCACGCACTCACACACCCATATGCGTACCCACACACAGACACTTTTTTTTTTTTAAAGTAAACTAGGTGCCATACAAGGAAACTATAGTACAATGGCCTAATAATTTAAAAATGGAAATAAAATCAAATGTCTGCGGCATGCAGCAGTACCATGCAAATTCTTTGGGGAAGAAGCTGAAAATTCGGTAACACATTTCCACAATACCATATCTTCACCATCTGAAAACATTGAGCTGTACGAGTCTAATTGGTGTGTTTTGTTTTTTTTTATAGTGTGTTTCTCAGTTTCTTACAACAAGGTAATATTGGATGATTCACTCACATCATGGCAAAAATCTGGCTGGATGGTTACAACTTTGATACCATTTTAAAATGTAATGTGTAATAGTTTGTTTCGTGCAAGGGATGTCCAGCTCATTAGGAATTAGTTGCATATTAGACACATTATATTACCAGATGTTGGGGATAATTATTTTTAAAAAGAAACACTTTTACTGCCTCCTGAAGAAGTTTATAATTTGGTTTTAACTAAGATCAGACCAGTTTTTTCAGTGAGCTCATCTCAGTGTAGTACAAATCTTGCTGTTTTTTTCTTTTGTAGTGTGATAAACAGCTTGTACCTGATTTCAAACAGGGAGGTGAAAAATGTATTTCAATACATGTAATTCAATACATTCAATAACATGGGCAGAAAAATTAGCTTTGGGTATGCTGAGAAACAAGCTAGTTTTAAGCCAAACAGCTGAAACTTTGTATACTTCTCATATTTTAACAAAACAGCCTATTCCCATGGACTTTCACACAATGTGCATTTTGGGGCTGTTTTCAAAATACTTTCCTATTTCAGCAGGTGGGTGTATAAATATTCCCCCACTAAGATTTTAAAATTCCAACACCCAAGTTCAAGTGTCCACTGGGTAGTTGGTAAGATGGGGGCCTATCAACACTACATTGAAGCAATGCAAATTGTGTTTTATTAAATTTTTTTGTTGTCATTATTCTAGCATTATTCTCAGATCAGTGTTGAGAACGTTTATTGTCCTAGTCACCCTGCTCCCGTATATATAGATAGACTCCATCACCCCTTGAGTCATCTCTAGCACTGCAGTGTAGCATGATCATATGCTGTCCTCTGAGAGAAACCCTTGTCCATGTTGCTTAAGGTAATTGCTGGAAGCTAGCACCCTGCAATATAAAATCACATTAAAGCATGATTTTCTTTGCTAGTGTGGTTTTGGACTTTGGCTAAAAAATGTGAAGTGTTTGAAAATACCTTTAAATTTCAAAATGTTGTTTAAACTAGAACTCCATAGTCAAATTATTACTTTTAAACCAGAAAACTCTGCCTGGGGTTTCTGTGTTAACTTCCCATAATTTTTAGGTACTTTCCTTTAAAAAGCCAAGAACTTTTTCCCTTCTATTTTGATGCTACAGAGAGAGAAGCAGAGCATGATTCTCTTTTCATCTTTTGAAAACTTGGATGCCCTGTGGCTTGTGTTCCTACTCGAAATATTGTAGCAGTGTGCTTTAATAACTTTTTTAGGTGTATGAATGATCAGCAGACCCTAGAACTCTAACATTTAAAACAATAGGACCTGACCTTGATATTTGTGACACTAGTATTAATTGGGAATAACTCCACTGGAGTCAGTGGAATCACCTGGATATAAGAGCTGTGTAAGAGACAGCAGAATCGGGTCCACTGGCTTATGCTAAAGGTAATCAAAGCAAACACACTTCCTGTAAGCATATACCGTTTTTTTCCAGATCTCTCACAATTATTTTGAATTGGACTGATGATATTTTAAGTTCTGTAATTTACACCATCAGCATATGGAAATAGGTTTATAGGTTTTTATTTTGGGGGACTGGGGGAATGTAAGGAGCCCAATATCTACACTGTCTTCTCTGTACCAACAATAGCTAATTATAACTGAAGTGAATTCCCTTCAGAAAAAGCCAGCATTTTCAGCCATCCTATGGCATGTGCTGTAGTTAGTATTTACAGACAAGCTGGTACATTGATAAACTTGAAGAATAACAATGTGCCAGTTAGTATAAAAACTACAAATTTGTTACTATGGTATCCCACCTGGTTCTTTATGTATTTATGCTGAAGTGTATATATACATATATCTATGGGTATGTCTACACCGCAAAAGAAACGCAGGGCAGCAAGTCTAACAGCCCAGGTGAACTGACTCAGGCTTGCACCGCAGGCTAAAAATAGCAGTGCAGACATTCAGGCTTTGGACTCAGACTCACAACGCAGGTTCTTTTGTTGCTGTGTAGACATACCCTGTATCTGTCCATAGATACCTATATGTATAAAATAACACATGGATGGTATCACATTTTCCAAGGTTGTTTATATTTTGTTCAATATTAAATTAACTGGTGTTTGGGGATGTATTTTTGTTCTTCCTCCAGAGATTATCTCTTGAATATAAATGTATATGATTCTGAAGTAAAATTTGATTCTTTTGTACAAAATGGTCTCTATGGAACAGTGCTTGCAGCAAAGAAGGAATTAAATGGGATTCTGGTAATCAAGTCTAGATTTTGGTTTAGCACTGAACATGATAAAATTGCTTACATGTAACTTTTTAATAAGGCATTCTCTCTTTATTTTAAATATATCTTATATATCAGAAAACTCTTAAAGTACCAAGTATGTACTCTATTTATTTTGCAACATAAATTATGGTTTTCTTTTCTACAAAAATAATTTCCTTTATAGCTATTAGGCACTTTAAAACTCCATGTTTTCTTTCCTTGGGAAAATGCTGGAAGGATTTACTATCAGTATTTCATAGTTCTGTACAAAGGATGCTTGCCACATGTAACGGTAATGAAAAGCATATCCTATAGGGTCTGATCCGGCTCCCATTGAAGTTAATAACCAAACTCCTGTTGATTTCAAAGGGGCACGATCAAGTCCACAGGGAATGAGCACTGCCTTGTGAAATACCAAATGTGAGTCCGTCAGTAACTCTTAAAACTGGAGATGCTGCTCACTAGATAAGAATATTATATCCTGATTGGTCTTGGTGGGATAAACCACATCTAAGATCAGCAATTCTGCATCTGTTGCCAACTGTAAGCCAGTCTTCCTATGCTACAGCATCAATCTGGAGTACTGTGTATGATGGTAGTGTTACTGCAGCATTTTGGATCCTTGGAATTACCTAAATCCAAGTCCAAAAATCTCTGGGTTGGGGAGATGGCACTTTCACCCAAGAAGAATTGCCCATGATGTTTTACATTTTGAATTTATTTTAAATTGTTTTTGTTTGTGGACTTACTTTAAAAGTGGCCAAGTGGTAATGTTACTTTAAATTTTAAGCAGGGCTAGTGAACTCCCTAGGTATGAAGTATGAGAACAGAATATTCCATGGAGGAGAGATCACCACCTTGCCCCACAAAATAAATCCCTAGCTGGGGATGACTGAGGGGATGTCTACCCGGGAATTAAAAAAACACCCGGCTGGCCCAGGTCAGCTGACTTGGGCTCCGTAGCTGAAAAATTGCTGTGTAGATGTCAAGCGTCCCAGAGTTTGATCTCCAGCCTGAGCCCAAATGTCTACAGAGATTTTTAGCACTGTGAGCCTGAGCCAAATGAGCCCACAGTTTGTTTGTTTATTATCCCTGTGTAGACATATCGAGTTCAGCGGGGTTACTCTCAGCAATAACCATTACACCTCGTGGTATATGATAGCAAGATTTGGCCCAAAGTGTTGAATGTAAATCTTTCCTACAGTAGCAGGTATCTTTGCATCTTACCACCCAATCCTGTGTCTACTAAAATTACACATTTAACTTTTGCTGAAAAACGATAGAGCATTTATTAAAGGCTGGGTTATGAAAACTGAGGGACTAGTGGTGTTGAATAGGGATGCCAGTATACATATCTTTTGTCTGTTTTCATTGTTTGGAATTGTGTTCGGTTTGCTTCAGTGGGGACAGATTCTATGGTATAATGTTTTGAAGTGCTTTCCATTATTTAAGCCAGGAAATCTTCCTTTTAATAAAGAATAGGGGGAAGGCAGGGAACATTTTAGATTGGTGCAAGTAATCTGCTTTTTTTTTCCACATTTCCAACTATATCATTTGTATTAATATACATCTTACTCATTACCTAGAATTACTTCATTTTTATAAACTCGGTTTACTACCCAATATTAATTAATGAAGCAGTTAATTCTGATCAGGATGTGAAGCTTTGAAAATAAAGTACTTTAATTATACTAAAATGGAAAATGTGTTCCCCGCTAATAGGGGTATTTGGGATTAGTGTTAGCAAAGACTTTTTGGATGGGCTTGACACGTTGAAGGTTTAACTCTTTACAGCTGTGTATGTGTGTTGTGTTGCATCTAGCAAAGAATCCAGCTGTGACATTAACTGACAAAATAGGGTCCTGAGACTTAACCTGTCAAAGTAAAATAATTGATTGTGTTTCTTGCTGATCTGTGTGTTCCCTGTGGAGAGCAATATGTTTTGCTGCTAGCATGACACTGAATATTGAGAAGGCAATAACAAGGTGAGGGAAAATCAGACAGATTAGAAAACTGCCTTGAATTGCCTATTTACTTGAGTTACCAGACCCCTGTCAATACAAGTACTGTATCTTCCGGGGTGCTTTGGGCTGCCCTTACGAAAGGACAGGTCTTTTCGTGGTTTTTACTTTGATGTTCTGCACAGTAGAAGTTCAGGTGTTTAATTTTAGAACATGAAGTGCCTGCTGTTTAAGCGTTGACTTGTATTAACCAAATTGCATGTCTCATGCCAGTAGGTTTATGGGTTTCCCTCCATTTCTAGCTACATGGCTTTTAATCATGTAAAGTGGAAACATTAGTTTTGCCGCGTTTTATTACAAATCCTTTTTGTTGCAATAAAGATGCTGCTAAATAAATTGAACTAAATGTTTTTCTGTTTTTAACTGTCTCTTCTTGTTTTAGTGGAGTTTATTTAAGAGTATCATTAAGTCCCCAGGCTCCGATTCCATCCGGGAGAGTGGCAGTGATGTAAAGTCTGTGAGCATGTTAAATACGAGTGATTTTCTTATCTTCGTCTGTGACTAGGTAAATCAATGTAAATAGGAGGATTGGCACGGGCTTGGATTAACTACAAAGCGTTTTCTGTTGGAACAAAAAGGGGATGAATTCAGCTGTCCTGTGCCGATGGATCCTGTGCCGTTAATAGCCCTTGCTAGCCACCAGTTGGTGCTGTAGCACAGGGTAAGGTGCCTCATTAGTCATGTTAAACACAATGGGCCGGATCCACAGCTGTTGTCTACTGGCGCAGTTCCATTGCCTCAGTGGTACGATGCTGATTTACATCAGCTCAGGATCTGGCCCAATGTGGGCACTGAAGGCCAACAGAAAGACTTGCTGGAGCCTGATTCTGGTCTTGCAGGCATAACTGTATGTGACTGCATCCTGCAGAATCTGATCTACAGGCATGACAGACAGTGATTGTAATTTGCATGCCTAGTACACTAAGTGCCTGCATATCTGGGGTTTGAATTTGGGACAGATCTTGTAGGTCATAGAAGGTAGCAATGGGAAAAGACATGCTACACTTCGCAAGTGCATGACTTGAAGGGATGCCTCGCCTCTGTTCTTGCGCTGATACTACGCTCGGGCTTAGCCAAAATAGTTCAAGCTTCTCTGAGGTCTTCCCTTGATGTCTGGTGATTTTGGTAGATTCTTATTAAGGCTAATGAGTGAAAGGTGTAATTACATATGCAGCAAGAGAAGAACATTCCCTTCCTTAGGAAGGGCCTCCCCCTTACCCCCCCGCTTTAGCATTTTGGAGGCTAAGCCACCCAAAAATATGCTGCCCCACAGAACCTCCTATAGCATTTGTGGGCTGCCTGGTCTCTGGGGTTAACTTTTTCCCTGGCCTCTGCACAGTGGCCGTGTATATCTGTAGGGGAAGGGAAGGACATGCATTGACGAAGCTTGGAACCTTCCCCAACATGTCAATACTGTTACTGGCTGGGGATCAGAGAGAAAGGAGCAAATATAGGCCCTCTTCAGAACTCTTTTCAACACCTGAAAACCTGGAAACAACTGTGCAGAGTCTTTCAGTGTTCTGGATGGTCAGGGGAGGCCTACTTGCACCAATCTCTCAGGCTTGGACGGTGGGCACTGGGACACATGAGCCAATTAACCCTCCCCACATTTCTGCTTTACAGCTCTGTAGGGAAGGGAGCCCTGCACCCCAAGTAGTGCAGCACCTACGGTTTTAAACATTTTCTGTGGGTTCCCCTGCCCTCTTAAAGAATTCCACAAAAATGGATTGAGGGGCAGGGGGAGCGTAGTCTCTGAATATAGACACTGGTTTTATTTAGCCCTTCATTCCGGAATTCTTTTACCCACATTTTTAAAAAAAAGGCCTTTTACTGAGGGGGATTTTAGGAATTAAGGGGTTAATTAATGAGTGCTTCTGTGTCACCCTGTAAAAAAGCGTCACACTTCTCATTGTAATAGTCACTTTGTTCCCTGTTTGTACAGTCTATAGCATAATAGGGCCCTGATCCCTGATTGCGGCCCACGGATGCTACTGCAATATAGCTAACAAGAATTGTAACGGGGATACCCAGCTCTTAGAATCCTGTAGCTTGTGGCACCAGCTAATATATTAGCTGCTGCTTTAAAGCTGAGCTGTTTAGATTTTTTTTAAAATTGCTATGCTCCGGGTAGCTTTACCACTTGCTGCTATATTGTAGATTGTTATAGCAAAAAAAAAATGGAGAGTACCTTTTATGAGAGTATTTATGGCCTCATTACATGTTTAGTCATTCAGAACTGGGCAGCTGCAAAGATGTATACTCCGTGTTTACAGCTGGCTAGCAAACTGCTATTGAATAACCAGACTGAGTTCTCAGCCCAACCTATTCCATACCACAATTTAACATAAGGATAGTATTTTCCTATCGGTGCTGCAGTAGAAACTGCAATAGCAATTAATCAGGTGTTTAGCCAAATGCTGCCACTGTAAACTCACCTTCCACTTGTCTTGTTCTGCTGATTTATAAAATGTTCTTTCTGCTGGAGAGCCATCCTCCACTAATTTGGGGGATTCAGAGCAGTGCCTGACACCATATTGCCTGGAACGGCAATCTCTTCACTTATTTACTCAAGTTTGCTTTTGCTTTCACTCTTGCTCTCACCTGTACTGTGCTTAAAAAGTATCTAAGTTTTTGATTCTTTGGTTGAACAAGCTTTCCTCCGACCGCCACGCCATGAAGAAATCTGCAATCTCTCTGGAACATCTGGCAGAGTTCATAGGTAATGTCCTCTTGATTTTTCAACTGGAACAGGAACAGGCTTGAAGTTGCATGGTCCTTATTTGCTGATAGATGATTGTGGAGTTTTCAGCAGGGGGAATTAGGCTACTCTTAACAGTATAATGCATCCAGTTTGCTGAACTCAAACTCTTATAAATTTGTTTCATTCTGTTTAGAAATCTTAGTTTAGAGCCAAGCGAGGCACTGTTGATAATTACCTGGTGCAAATGTTGAAAATGAGGTGCAATGTATTTATACAAAGTGGGTTTTAATCAAGTCCTATTCTGGCTATCAATTTATTAAATGACTCCTGTAACTAACCAACACAACTCAGAGTTTGGATACTGCAACTGGGTGTGCAATTTGTAATGCATTAGTTACAAAGATTTGTGACTAAAATTTGCTTTCCGCAACTATTTGTGTTAGTAAAGCTTGACCAAGGTGAATGCACAGGATCAAACTGAAATTAATTTCTGAACGTAAATGAACGTTTTCAGAAACCTTCCCCCCACTTTTTGTTTAGTGCGAATGCTAAGCCCTTTTCCTGCCACTAGCTGTCTTGGAGGATGACGCTTGTGTTCTAGACCGTGACAATTATACTGCCATAGTGGGCAGTAGCTGTCAGTAACAGGAGCCCCTTTGACAGTTCACAACAGAGCATGTAGCTGTAACCTCAGACCTTCAGGTGAAGAAGGGCGATGGGGGGAGTCTATTACCATTCTTAAGATGGTCACACCATGACCATGGTTGCCATCTGATTTTCTAAGGGCAGCCGTGCCCAAGTGCCTAGTTTCTGAATTACACTAGCTTTCTGATGCCAATGCTTATCGTAGACCGGAAGCTCTTAACAGGCTGGTGTACTGCTCACATTTTCTGTCCTAGCCAGCATAATTGTGGTCTTGCTGGAATTCAGTCTGGGCTCTGATACGTGATGCTGCATGATCTCTTTTAGAGTATGGAAAAGGCCTGGGCATTCTCACCATTGCCATATCACCACAGGGCAGCCACCCCCCAACCTACGATTCGTAGAACAGTCAGATTCCCCCCTCACCCAGCAACCAATTTCCTGGTTTGGTTTTGGCTCCATTTATAGGAAAAACGAAAAAATAATCCTAGACTGTCTTCTCTCCCCACTCCCCACAAGGACACAGCGTTTTTGTGCACTCTGTAATTACTTTTGGACCACATCCTTTCAAGTAGTTTACAATAGGGAGAATGTGACTGGGGTCAAAGTACCAGTAATTACCAAAAAAGTAAATAAAGACACAATCTGTTTCTCCTTTAATGAAACAAACTAGACTGAATTCTATAAAAGATGCTGGCTGTATTCCGCTGTGTGAGAGCATAGACAGGTTTTTAGTTAGGTGCACAGGAGTCTTGTTTACAAACTCGCATATCCAATGTGTGCAAATGTGAGGGGTTTGTGTATGTGCACACCCACTTATGTGCCTAACTGGCCAAACACCTTGAATGGGCAGATCATGTCTTGCTCATTTAAATTAGGAGTGCATAAACATATGCATGCATGACTCTGGGCACAATTTTAAAAATGTAGCTCATGTGTAATGGGGTGAGTGCCTTCCTATGCATCCTATAATAGATAAAGCAGCACCATGGTCTACTGGCTAGGGCCCTGAGCTAGGAGTCAGGATACCTGGATTCTATTCCCAGCTCTGCTACTGATCTGTTGTGTGACCCCAAGTCAGTCACATCACCTTTCTGTGCCTCAGTTTCCTCCGTGCCTGTTTTGTCTATTTAGACTGTAAGCTCTGCAGGGCAGGGGCGGTGTCTCTGTATTTGTAAATGCTTAGCAAGGTGGGACCTGATCTTGGCTGGGACTTCTAGGCACTACTGGAATTATAAATAATAAACACGAGTTGCAGTTGCAGAGCCATTTACATATTTACAAGCTGCTCCCCTCGAGAACACTTCAAAGTGTCCGCCTAAGGAAATCCAAGTTAACCCTTGCTGTACAGAGTAAGTATTGCAGCATGTGGGGAATTGATTAGAAACATGATGGCAGATACAGAGTGGTTTCTCTCAATATGCTGCTTAGCTGCGGTTTGGGAATGATGAATTACCAGGCTGCCATGCTTCTGAAGCACGCTAACTAATGAGCATTTATGCAATCCCTCTAATTGTGAACAACTTTTGAAAACAAGTTGTGGTCTTTCAAGTAACCATTTATCAAAGCATTTGCAAAGTAAAGAGGGGAAACCATTCCATGAGCTATTAGGCAGTTAGGATCTAATTTTTAAAGTGATGGTTGATATCTTATGTCTTTGCTCCCCAGTCTAGGCTTTAAATTGAAGGATTCTGTTATTGAATATTATTCTGACTTGGAGGGAATTCTTTTCCCTTTAAGGTGAGTAGGGCAAATCTGCTCTTGGTTACACATGTGGGGAGTGTGGTGGGCAGGTAGCTGAGGCTTATCTGGCCCATGATGTCCCCCGCCACCTCCCCAGGTTACAAGGAGGAGGAAGCTGATCAGTTTGTGGAGCGGTGAAAGATACAAACTGGAAGCCTCCTGCTGTCCTCTACAGTGAGGAAGAGCGAGCAAGGCTGAGTAGTAAAATTGGCAGGAAAGCTCCTAGGCAGCAGCAAGACGGGGGTGAACCAATGCTCTGCCTTTCTTCAAGCTTCTGGAAACCTCTCCAACCCTGCACGGTGTGGAGTCTGGCGGAGGCTGGGGAATTGTTCTAGGCAGCTTCCTTCCTGAAAGAGGCCAATATTGTTGCCTTCCGTATGCTCATGTCGAGTCTTGCTGCGCCCCCTCAGAGAACGTCAGTGAAATGTGCATACTGGTGGCGCTCAGAGGCCTCAGTCAGGATTGGTGACCCAGCATGCTCTGTGCAGTACAGACGTATAGGAAGAACTAGTCCCCACCTCAGAACTTAACGATCTACTTGTAAGATAAGATGCAACAAGGCAACGTATGGCACTGCAGGAGAAAACAGGGAAGGGGCAGTGCAACGGAAAAGTCACCAAGGTCATGTGGTTCCATAGGCGAGATGCTTTATCCAGATCCTTATACCCCACTTATCACCATGATATCTGAGCGCCAGAATGGAATAGCTCCGTGAGTCATTGCACAAAGCTGGTAGTTGAAGCTGTGTGAGCCGATGAGATCTCCTGAGGAGGAGAGACGAGGCTGGAGCACTGGAGGACCCACAGAGAGTGGAAGAGTAAGAAGATGACACTGAGTGCACCATCAGAGCCAGGAGGACAACTAAGAGAAGATGGTACCAAAAGCCAAGGAAGAGTGACATTTCAAGGAGGAGGGAGTGTTTGACAGTATGAGAGCAACAGAGTGACCAACAAGGGTGCGGATGGAGCAAAGTAACTTGAAACTTGACTAGGAAACTTCATTATAGACCATGGTGACAGAGCTCCAGTGGGTGAGTAGGGCAGAAACTAGACAGGATAAGGTCCAGGATCAAGTCAAAGGAGAGGATCTTGAGGCAACAGCCCTAGACAATGGTTTTGGAGGTAAAGATGACAAGGGGTGGAACTCAGAAAGGCAGGTCAGGTCAAGGATGGGCTCTTGAGGATGAGGGAGTCCATTAGCAAGGTCAGGGGAAGGACCAGAAGTGGGGGAGAGGTCAGTCAAATGAGGAGAGGTCATAAGGGGGGAGCCCCAGTTTGAGGACCATACATGGCTTCCTGCTTGAGTTTTATTCTATATCCATTCTGATACTACGCTCATCATGAGCACCTTCCAGAAGAGCATTAAACAACATGACTGATATCTGCCATGTGCTTTGTTCTTTCATCCTTTCCCCATGGGGAGAAGTGTGCGCTGGGGAATGTCTTGTTTTACTAGGGTGCTTTTGTTAACATACATGTTGCTCTGTATTTGTTAGAGGAGGCAGATGAAAATATTTGCTTTTCATGCAGAGTGGAAGGTGGTGAGGTTTGTGATGGCCCGTAGTTGCTGGGGAAGTTCACTCCACATTCTCAGACCACTTCCTGAGTATGTTCTGTCTCCCCCACACACATGAGCTTTACCCTTTTTGTAGAGAGTTCCGTGTGCCAGAGAAGCAAAAGTATCCATTATGGTCTTCATCCCAGAACTGTACGGGGGTTTTTTTTGTTTTTTTGGTTTTTTTTTTTTTTAGAAATCCTGGGTCCGGATCATGGAATGCTTTAAAGATAAGGACAGAAACCCAGAAACTTGCTTCGATATTCTACGGAGGAAGCCAGAGTAGGGAATGGAAGACAGACCAGCCTCATGTGCATGGAGCAGCCTATGTTGCTGAGGAGAAATGCTGCTATTTGAATATGACTCTTCCCCTTCTCGCATAATTACCTCCAAATTGGTGCCCTCTATGGTAATGACTGGATCTGGAGACTCACAGCCTCTAGCAAGGATAACCTGGAAGCTGAAGAGCACCCTACAGAAGGAACATGTTGGCTGTCTCAAGCATAAATTTATCTATTAGTTCTTTAGCTTTTCAGGGTGTTCTTTGCATACATGGAAAAGAGGCATCTGCCCCAAGGGTCTTACACTTCAGGATTGGATCCTGGCTAACTGTTCAACCAAACAGTGCTGCTGAAGACAATGGGTCTGTTAGGATGAGTGAGACAGACATAATTTAACCCTAAGTTAGACAAAGGACAGTGTGTGTGTGTGTGTGTGTGTGTGTGTGTGTGTGTGTGTGTGTGTGTGTGTGTGACAAACAAGACGTGTGCAAGGGGTGACAAACAAGGGGTGTGTGTGTGTGTGTGTGTTTGAAGGCATGGGACAACAGTAAAAGAGAATGAGATAAGAGCTGTTCCACATATGAATTTTGTTGTTGCGGGGAGTGGAGTTCAAATGCATTAATTGCATGCTTGAATTTTGAACAGCCTCTCTTCCAGCAATCCCAGAAATGGTGCTGTCAAGGTTCTTTCCTCACTCTGAACTCTAGGGTACAGATGTGGGGACCCACATGAAAGACCCCCTAAACTTATTTTTACCAGCTTAGGTTAAAACTTCCCCAAGGCACAAAGTCTTTGCCCTTGGATTAGGTAAAATGCTGCCATCACCAAATTATTTAGACAAAGAACAGGGAAAGGACCACTTGGAGTCCTATTCCCCCAAACCCTACACCCCCTTTCCTAGGGAAGGCTTGATAATAATATTCTCACCAATTGGTACAGGTGAACACAGACCCAAACGCTTGGATCTTAAGAACAATGAAAAATTAATCAGGTTCTTAAAAGAAGAAGGCTTATTTGACACTTTTTAGCCTTAACAGTTAGTTTTGCCTTTTTTATGCGCTTGAAGACTTTTTGTAGATGTTTTAGGTGTTTTGCCCAGGAATTCGAAAATATGGCCACATTGTTAAGGTAGAAAGAAAAGGAGTACTTGTGGCACCTTAGAGACTAACAAATTTATTAGAGCATAAGCTTTCGTGAGCTACAGCTGCAAATTTTTCCAATTTCGCTAGGAGACCATTTACAAGACTTTGGAAGGTGGCGGGTGCATTTTGCAGCCCGAAAGGGAGCATATTAAATTTATACAGCCAGACATGTTTGATGAAGGCTGACCTTTTTTTGGTGGATTTATTTAGCGGTACCTGCCAGTACCCATTGGTTAAGTTTAAGATCGAGATGAACTGGGCCCATCCCAGCTTTTTCAATAGTTTATTTGTGCGTGACATTGGATAGTTGTTTGGGCGAGTTACAGCATTTAGTTTATGGTAGTTTAAACAAAAACTACCAAAATGACATTTTCCCATTTGGTTTGGGAACTAGAACCACTGGAGATGCCCAGGCACTGCTGGAGGGGCGGATTACACCCATTTGTAGCATATTTTGGATTTTTCGTTTTATAGCAGTTTTAGCTTGAGGAGACAGCCAGTAAGGTTGGGCTTTAATTGGGAGAGTGTTACCTGTGTCAATGGAGTGGTATGCCCGTTCAGTCAGTCCTGGGGTGGCTGAGAACATCGGCGCTTAGCTAGAGTACAGCTCCTTGATCTGCTGTCGCTGCATATGCCCAAGGGTCATGGAAAGGTTCACCTTTTTTACTCCACCATTATTATTTTTTTTTTGTAGTAGACACTTTCAGGCCACTTAGCATCATCTTTTTTTGGGGCTGTAAACTGACAAACCTTTAATTTTTTGGAATAAAAGGGCTTTAGAGAATTAATATGGTACACCTTAGGCTTTTGATTGGAGGTGGGGAATGCTATGAGATAATTAACAGCTCCCAGGTGCTCTTGGACCATGAATGGCCCTTCCCACAACGCTTCCATTTTATGGGCCTGGAGCGCCTTTAAGACCATGACCTGGTCCCCTACTTTGAAGGAGCGCTCTCTGGCATGTTTATTATACCAGGCTTTTTGCTCTCTTTGAGCATTTTTTAGGCTTTCTTTAGCAAGGGCTAAAGAGGTTTGGAGGGTGTTTTATAGGTTGGTTACAAAGTTTAGAATGTTAGTTTCTGGAGAAGGTGTAAACCCCTCCCATTGCTGCTTCACCAACTGTAATGGCCCCTTAACCTTGTGACCATATACAAGTTTAAATGGTGAAAACCCTAAACTAGGATGTGCACAGCTTTGTAGGCAAAGAGCAACTGATGCAACACTAGGTCCCCATTACTGGAGTGCTTATTTATGAATTTACATATTATGGCCCCCAAAGTTTTATTAAACTTCTTCATCAGGCCATTTGTTTGGTGGTGGTATGGCGTGGCAACCAAGCGATTTACCCTCTGAGCTCTCCAAAGGCTTTTTATAGTTTTTGCTAGGAAATTAGTTTTTTGCATCTGTAAGGATGTTGGAGGGCCAACCTACCCTGGCAAAAATGTTTGTTAGTGCCGGTCACGCACTTTTAGCCCTAGTGTTGCTTAGAGTTACTGCTTTTGGCCATCGGGTGGCAAAATTTATGAAAGTCAGTATGTACTCCTTTTCTTTGGGTGTTTTTTTTGGAAAAGGACCCGGAATATTTACAGCTACTTGCTGAAATGGAACCTCAATGATGGCGAGTGGCTGGAGAGGGGCTTTGATCTGGTCTTGTTTTTTTTTTTATTTTTTGGCACATCTTACAAGACTGGACATAGCTAGAAACATTCTTGCCCATTCCCTCCCAGTGGAATGACTTTTTAAAATGGTTTTTGGTTTTGTTCACCCCAGCATGGCCACTAGGATGATCGTGGGCTAAGCTTAAGAGCTTTACCCGGTACTTAGTTGGAACTACCAACTATTTCTGAGGATGCCAGTCTTTCTGGTGTCCACCAGAAAGAGTTTTCTTGAATAAAAGTTTTTTTTTTTCTACAACAAACCTGGATTGATTAGAAGAGCTGAGAGGCGGTGGGTTGCTTTGTGCCGTCGTCCAAGCTCTTTGGAGGCTTTTATTTGGTTCCCGTTTGGTCTGGAACTGTTTCCTTGATGCTGGAGACATCAGTTCCTTATTGGATTGTGGACCTGGTCTTGGTCCCTCTGGAAGCGATGCAGGTGATGGGGCTGTTTTTGTGGACTGTGAACCGCTCTTCACTGGTGCACTATGTTGGGGTTCAGGCTCCAGCTGAGCCCCTTGTGTAGGGTTATCTGCTGCTGCCAATGCAGGTTTGGTGGGGCCCTTTGGTGTTGGATTCAGTGCTGGCAATGGTTTTGCTGCTGGTGGTTCTACTGGTTTCGTTTTTGGGACTGGCTTTGTTTTGGTTTTTGTGACTGGATTCACTACTGCTGTTGCAGACATTGGCATGGGATCCAGTTTCATCACCTTTGACCGGGTCCTGGTAGAAGTCTTCGGAACAGAGCTAGGTGTGACAGCTTGCTTAGCCTGACTGCAGGTGACCATTCCCACCCTCTTGGTTAGCTTCACATGATTGGCCAAGTCTTCCCGCAACAGCATGGGGATGGGATAATTATTATAGACTGCAAAAGTTCATGTTTCTGACCAGCCCTTGTACTGGACTGGCAACTTGGCTGTAGGCAAGTCAAAAGAGTTTGACTTGAAGGGTTGAATCGTTCCTTGGACCTCTGGGTTGATTAAATTGGGGTCCACTAAGGAAGCGTGGATAGCTGACACTTGTGCTCCGGTGTCCCTCCACGCTGTAACCTTCTTCCCACCTACACTCAGTTTCCCTCCGCTCTGAGGGTATCTGGGAGGCATCTGGGCCTGTGGACCTTTGGTGGGACCCCGGTATAATGACCTGTAATTTGTTGGGGTTTTTGGGGCAGTTGGCCTTTACATGCCCCGGCTCGTTACATTTAAAACATCGCCCAGTTGACTAGTCACTGGGACGAGGTGGGTTGCTGGAGAATGGTGTTGCGGGACGATAAGATGTCTGGAGTGTTCCTTGGGGTGTAGTTGGGGCCTTGGGCTGCCCCCGGTAGTAGGGTGTGGTTTGAGGTTGTCCCTTTTGGTTTCCGTTCCAACTGCGACCAAGGTTGTTGTTTTTTCCTCCCTCCACCCATTTTGTTCCAGTTTGCCCTGCCTCTTTGGTGGTCTGGGACTGCTTGTATTGATTAGCATAAGAAGCAAGACTTCCTGCGGAGTTCATTTTTTTTTTATTCCATAAACACTGTTTTATATCATCCTTGGACATATTCAGGAATTTCTCCTGTATCATTAAATTTCGCATTTCTCCAAAGCTAGTTACATCCTGTCCTTTGAGCCATTTATCAGACAGATCTGTTATCTGGTTTACATAAACCACATTACTTAGTCCAGATCCTTTCTTAAGGGCTCTAAATTTTACTTTGTAAGTTTCAGGTGTAACTTGAAATTGTTTTAAAACCAAATCATTGAATTTATTATAGTCGGAAGCCTCCTCAATAGGTATCTTATTGAATATGTCCAGAGCTCTTTCAGTCAATTTTGCGACCAATGTGGTCATCTTGTGAGCTTTAGGAATTTTATGGAGTGTGCACAGTCTTTCAAAGGTGAGAAAATATTCAGCAATATTACTGGATTCATCATACTGTGGACATAGTCGCTCCCATTTGTGGATTGTTGGGGAAGGATTGTTAGGGTTACTCGGTATATTCTGCTGAGCCTTTGCCTTCTTTATCTTCAGTGCATGCTTCCTCTCTTTTTTACCTTTCCTTCATTTTTTTTTTCTTTTGTCTTCATAGCTCTCCTGTGGGCAGCCTCCATTTCTTTTTCTTTTGCCTCCATAGCTCTCTGGTGGGCAGCCTCTTCTGCGTCCACCCTGGCTTTTTCTTTGGCCGCTTGTGCATTAATCTCCATCTGTTTGAGTTTTACCCACCTTTTATGTTTTTTCTGTCTTTTCTTAGCTTTCAATCTGGCTAATTCCAGTTTCTGTTGAACATTGCGTTTTGTCATCCTAGCCTCTCTGTGTTTAACCTAGCTATGCCTGAGAGTTAGAAAGAAAGAGGAAAAAAAACAACAACCTGGCTTGTAAAGTTTTGCTGTGCTGTAACCTGATACCTTTTGTCTTTGGTAGCTGTTCTCGGCCTACAGAAAAATCCTTTTGTTATGGAGCTATTCTGTCCCTAGGCAGAGAGACAGAATCTGCAGCTGCAATCACCTTCTACAAAACCTTTTACAATCCTGCTGTGCTTCTGGTTCAAAATGATCCCACTGCTGTGCCACCATGTCAAGGTTCCTTCCCCACTCTGAACTCTAGGGTACAGATGTGGGGACCCGCATGAAAGACCCCCTAAGCTTATTTTTACCAGCTTAGGTTAAAACTTCCCCAAGGCACAAAGTCTTTGCCTTTGGATTAGGTAAAATGCTGCTGCCACCACCAAGTGTTTTAGACAAAGAACAGGGAAAGGACCACTTGGAGTCCTATTCGCCCAAGCCCTACACCCCCTTTCCTGGGGAAGGCTTGATAATAATATTCTCACCAATTGGTACAGGTGAACACAGACCCAAACCCTTGGATCTTAAGAACAATGAAAAACGAATCAGGTTCTTAGAAGAAGAATTTTATTTAAAGAAAAGGTAAAAGAATTACCTCTGTAAAATCAGGATGGTAAATACTTTACAGGGTAATCCGATATAAAATGTAGAGAATTCCTCTAGGCAAAACCTTAAGTTACAAAAAGACACACAAAAACAGGAATATACATTCCCTCCAGCACAGCGAATTTACAAGCCAAAACAAAGAAAAACCTAACGCATTTTCTAGCTAGATTACTTTACAGGAGTTGAAGGGCTTGCATCCTTGATCTGTTCCCGGCAAAGGTATCACACAGACAGACAAAACCCTTTGTCCCCCCACCTCCAGATTTGAAAGTATCTTGTCCCCTCATTGGTAATTTTGGGTCAGGTGCCAGCGAGGTTACCTTAGCTTCTTAACCCTTTACAGGTGAAAGGGTTTTGCCTCTGGCCAGGAGGGATTTTATAGCACTGTATACAGAAAGGTGGTTACCCTTCCCTTTAGATTTATGACCGGTGCCCACAAAATGGGAAGGGAGACTGAAACTGTGAGGCAACCTGTTTGATTGGAGGGATCACAGCTGGCCAAGAGCAATGGGCTGGTAGAGTTGGGGGGCAGGGAGACTAACCAGAGGAAACCCAAAAATATAACCAAGGGGGCTACCTGAGTACGTTAGCCCCTGGCTAAACTTGTAATTGGACTCTTATCTCAGTGTCCCTTTCCAGGCTGCCTAACAGAATGCTCAGTGTATCTGTCTAGTGTGTAGGTACCCAAGGCTTCCATCGTCCCAACAGGGTTCAGCCATGGTTCCTGAAACTGGTGAAAGTGCTTTGTGCCTGTCTACACTTGCAGATAAACCATTTTAGCCCCACTTCAGCTGCCGCAGTTCCTGACTCTTACTAGAAGCAGGTATGTGTCCTAGTATTGAGCAGGCTTAATTAACCAGCTTTCTCCATGCACCTTCAAGACCAATAAAATCTTCCCATCTACTCTCCTTATTTGTAGTATAAGAATACCCATGATAATACTCTATCAAGATCAGGGCACAGTTGCACTGTCCAAACATATAGTGAGACAATACGTACAGTCTGAAGAGACGAGACAGACAAAGAATAGAAGAGAAAGTGCCCAAGGTCGTGTAGCTAGTCAGTTGCAGAGTCAGGATCAGAACCCAGGTCTCCTGACTCTCAATCCAGTTCTGTGCCCACTAGACTAGATTGCCTCTCTTAAACTGCTGAATTCTGGGGAGACTGTGTAGGAAAGGGGCCTTCTAGGTAGACCTTGGTTGACTGGACTTCTCTTCCACAGGTGATTTAGCAAAGCCTGAGTTTGATCACCAAGGCCTGGTTGTAGGCCCATGGTGCAAGACTTGCTCAGAATAGTTGCTTTTGCAGGAGGGCTACATAGCTGGTTGGGGGTGTGAACGAGTTCCCCATGGTGGCATTGTGGCACATTGTCTTGGTGTTGGATTTAATTTCTAACAGTGGGTGGCAATGGGCCCATGTTTTAAAAAAACATAAAGATCCCAATCTTGCTCCCACTGAAGTCAATGGGAGCTTTGCCTTTGTCTTTAACAGGTGGAAAATCAGGCCCCCAATGTGTAAAGAACAGGAACATGAAGCTGAATGAAAAGGAGTACTTGTGGCACCTTAGAGACTAACAAATTTATTTATGCATCCGATGAAGTGAGCTGTAGCTCACGAAAGCTTATGCTCAAATAAATTTTAGTCTCTAAGGTGCCACAAGTTCTCCTTTTCTTTTTGTGAATACAGACTAACACGGCTGCTACTCTGAAAATGAAGCTGAATGTTGTTTATGCCTACAATATAAGAAACTGTGAATTGACACAGCTTGTCCTTCCTTTTGATATGCGTTGGCCCTGATAGCCAAAGGGAGGGTGACCGTTCTCCTCTGCTAGCCTGGCAAGCAGCGCTCAGAACACTTTACATAATTTACATCAAAATTAGAGCCTGGCTATAAATGTGATGCCCAGGCCTGACTGAATTTAATCCATCTGTGTATCTTTCAACCGGTAGCATGATAAGCAGTTGGTGGTTAAATTGTACTCTGCATTTGCTATGGTTATGAACAAGTCCTTTTCCGGTAACAGATATCTGTTTGCACTGCTACCCGTTATTGCCAAAATGCTTTGATTACAGAACACAGCGACGATCCAAGGATAGACTGAACTGCAGCCTTCGAGAAAGGTATGTCTCCTGGCGCATTTCAAATTCAGCAGCAGCAGCTGTAGACATACAATCCAGTGGTTCCTTTGCCCTCTCCAATGCTGAGTCATGATCCCCTGCAGTCAGACTGGATACAAACAAAAGCTTTCATTATGCCCAGCCATGTGCTACCCGAAGTCAGGGAGTGAAAGAAGAAACCTGAAACTACCTTCTGCACAGAGCCTTGCAAGTCAGGAACCCATGACCCCTCACCCCAAAGGGGTGGATTTTTTTTCCCCCGCATCAAGTTTTCAAGGAAAACCCTCTGCTGCTCTGGGTAAGGGAAAAACAGTTCCCCTGGGGCTCCTTCCCATTTCCTCTGTCTCTGTTCTAGCCTCAAATGGCACGCATCTCCTTGCTCTCCACCAACAGCAGTGGTGAGAATCGTCGTGCAATCATAACTCATTACCTAAGAGTCCTCTCATTACCTCACAATCTCTGCAGATCCATGATTGTCCTAGTACATAGAAAGGATCTGCTACTCCAAAGGTTCCAGCACTGTTGCTGAGAGTAAGGACTTTTTGCTAACTTCCCTACATAAGGTGCTGCATGGTGGGCTGGAATTAGGAAAGGTGGCTGCGGTGGTGCAGCTGCAACACTTGCGGATTCCTGTCCATGCTGGGCAGGAACTATGGTGCATTGCACTTGTTAGGCTGGACTCGCGCTAAAGAGGTGCTCCAAGAGGCTGCAACCAGCCATTGCCGCCAGCACTCGTAAAATGGCTGTTGAATGGGGGTGCAAGGTACTGTACAAGAGTTTGGAGCATCTTGAGCTTGCAATAGTGCCTTCCCAATGCAGATGTGGCCTGGGAGCCTTGAATAAACCATTCTAAATGGTCTTGCATTCTCAGGATCCATTAATGCGGGGCGGGGGGAAATAGATGCTGCCGCCGCTACTGGCTGCACTTCCAGCATATCAAGGTGACTAAAATGCTTGTGACTTCGCACAGATCCTCCCAACGTTACACATGTCTTTGTCCCCCTCTAGTGACTGGACCATATCAAGAGGTTTGTGTCTGCTACACTGCCAAACGAATAGACCTAGGCTAGGAATGTCACACGGGCCTATGGGAATTCTGCTCTGAAGTCCCTTCAATGCTTTTAAAAATCACAGCTTGGGCCTATTCGCTCAAGCTCTAGAGGCTCATGCTTTTAGATCCTGAGGTCTAGGGTTCGATCCCCACAGGTGATCTCACCAGAACGTTGTACACATATACCAGAGGTGCTGCTGTCACCACTGAGACTGCTGCTGCTCCTCTGGGCAAGCCAGGATGCTGCTAGGATAGCGCACTCCCCATCATCCATGTAGTGATTTTTTCTTTTATCTTTAAAGTGTTAAAGGAAATAAAATAGAAAAAAAATCCCACTTGAATAGCATGGATGCTAACTAGGAAAGATCAGGAAATTCAGTTCTTTTCCTCTCAACCTTAACACCTGCCTTTGTTGCGTTTCCCTCCAACAATGGCACAAATTAGAGGACAATGTATCACAACTCTTTTTCCCTTTGTGCAGGTAGAGTGGCAATTGCTACTCTTCAGTCAGCTTTCTTTGCTTCGTCCCTGTCTCCTTATCTATTTCCAATTGCTATGCAATTGCTTTGGTACTAGAAGGAGAACTCCATGGAAAGATGATTAGGGAGGGTTGTGAAATCCTGTCACACGTATCAGCGGTTAGTGTGCTATTCAGTGCATTTCAGAAGCACTCAGTGGGTGGGTGTTTTTAAAAAAGATTGCCAATAGCAGAAATATTCAACATAAGCATTTCTCTCTCTCTCTCAATTCAGGCTGGATTTGAGTTTTGCAGTGTGTAGAGTCAGCTGATGCTTCGCCATTGGAATCACCTTCGCTTTCCACGCATCAGACAACTCTAGAGTAAGTCTGGCCTCCAAAAGCAGTTAGAATGAACTTTAGGCCCCAAATCAAAGTGATTACAAAAGTTCCACCATGACCCTAAAACCAGCTCAGGCATTAGGCTTTTATTATTATTTATATTGAGAGGAGGGCCCCATTGTGCTAGTAGGTTCTATACATACACATGATATGTGACAATCCCTGCTGCGCAGAGCTTGCAATTTCAATATCAACACACAAAGGTGAGAGGGGAACTGAGGTACAGAGGCATGAAGCAATTTGGGCATGGTCACACACCAGGTTAAGGTGACAGTTAGGAACAGAACCTTTGTCTGCAGACTTACAGGGCAGAACCCTAGCCACTAGGCTTCACTGCTGGAAGCCCATGTTCTATGCTTGAAACATCAATCATTTATTGCAGCAGCCATGTCTCTAAAAAATGAGAACGTTGTAGCAGCATCTGTTGCTGTTCTGCTTTGAGGTGCCGCATCTGGGGGTATTTCCTCTCAAATTCCCCTTTGTGCAAAATCTGTTTTAAAGGTGGATTCAAATGCAACTTGATTATATCGAGATCTGTTCTTATCACCACATTCTCTCACATAATCCCAATTTTCTGCTTTGGTTTTGCATTATTTATCCAAAAAATAGGGCCAGGTCTGTTACTCTCCCTGAAATAATTGGTAGCAGCAAACTACATGAAAGATGCATTTAATAATGGTAGAAAAACTCGTAATTTCTAGCTTCTGCTTACAAAGTAAAGTTTTTAAGCGCACAACTAATCATCTCTCCAACTTTGTTCCAAAATGCTTTTACCCTGGCTCACACGCATCAAGAAGCCACAGGCAGAATGGGTGTTGCAATGAATGTGTAGACAAGAGGTCTGTGTAAGTTCAAAAGCTTGTCCCTCTCACCAACAGATGTTGATCCAATAAAAGATTTTACCTCATCCACCTTGTCTGGCTAATAGCCTCTCTTCAAGATAGAACTGCGCCAGCCCAGCTGTGTGTAATAGATTCGATTATGTCAAAGGATGATATCCTTTTATCTTAAGTACTTGGAACCTCTCTTCTCTTGGAGCAGGAAGTTCTGGGTTCTATCCCTGCTGTTTCTATGACAGTCCCAGTAACAATGAGCTGGATATGATGCTGGGGGGAGCAGACGCCTGACTTATTATTTTGTGTGAGTCAGTTACTGTACATCTAGCCAGTTGCATCTATAGGTGGAAGCACAACTGCATGAGTCACTTAAATCTGAACCAGATGCCACACTGAAGGGGCCGGGGGGAGAGAACCGGTTCTGCACTGATAGGGGCAGGCCAAAGTGGCCTACAAGGTCTCTTCCATTTCTTACTTCTATGAGCTGTTGCTTCATTCTGTCACATGACTGATTCTAATCAATGCCTAGATATGAAGAGAGGGAAGCAGTGTTGCCTTTTGGCTATCTGCACTACCCTAGCAGGGAGAAAAGGAGGACTTGTGGCACCTTAGAGACTAACAAATTTATTTGAGCATAAGCTTTCATGAGCTACAGCTCACTTCATCGGATGCATACAGTGGGGAGATTTATATACACAGAGAACATGAAACAATGGGTGTTACCATACACACTGGGTGAGCTATTACCAGCAGCAGAGCGGGAGGGAAAAAACCTTTTGTAGTGCAGGGTTGTCTCTTACACTGTGTCAGTGCAGAGCTTAATACAACAGGGCCCCAGTCTTGGTCAGGATTTCCAGGCAGTAATAATAAAATGGATACACCAGTGGAGCTGAATTGCAGGTCTATGTCTGGAAACTTGATGGCTTTCTATTGTGCTTTCCTGTTAAAAAGGGTGTGTTGGATAACTTAGCAAAAGGAAAAAAATCACATGAGCACATGGATGCAAAAGAGGAGAAAAGACACATCTGTCCCCATGGGGGCTTTAGTTTGTGTCCTGAAACCTTGAATCACTCCTGCACGTTAAAGAGCACCCTTCACCCATCCTGACACAAATGCTCAGCGGGTTGGCCTTTAATGGCTCCTGGACACAGAGACTTTTCTTCCCGGCCCTGGCAAAATGTCAAACTGGCATGTTGCTAGTCCGTTTGCTCTGCTTTTCAAAGTAAATAAATGCTTGGTTTTCTTGGCAACGTGTGCCTCTTGTGGTATCACTGCAGCCAGACCCTCAGCACTTGACAGCCCTTTCAGGCTGTAGCAAAACATGTTTCCCCCCGACGTTTAAAAAGGGCTTTTTATTGGTGTTTCAATGAACTGCCTAGTCTGTGTGTGTCCTGTTGCCCTCTGTGGATCGATGTCAGAAAAACTCCCCCGTGTTTCATAGGCCCTGCACTGCTTCTAGTAAACTGCAGTTCCTCCTTGAGCACACGTGGCAGGACGCTGTGCTTGAGAAGCTGGCCTATCTGCAGTCTAGCCCTGTTGTTGCTACAGTATTAAGTTTCCAGTGGCCGTGATATAGTGACAACTATGAAGATCTGCTTTTGGTGGCGGTAGGTTTGCTATTAATATAGCGTCTGCCTTGCAGACGCAAGTGAGGCTCATTCCCAGCATAGAAGCCAATCTTGGCTTGTTTTCAGGAGAAAACTGGCTTCTGCATCATTAATGCCAGTTATGTTGAACTGATGCTATCTGTCTCTAAATACAGCTTGAGCGGCATGCATAGTTAAACCTTTCTTAAGTGACCACCCAAACCAGCAGAAGCAGGATGCCTATTCAAGGTAAGTTTTAACTAAAGCTTGAATTGTATTTGGAGCTTTGGGTATACTTCAGTGTGGTTGCCTAAGAGGGTTGCTTGTTGGGAGTGGAGGATAGAAACGATGGCACTGTGGTTAGAGCATAGGCCTTGGTAGTGGGATTCGCTTCCTGTGTGACTTTGACCAGCCCTTTCTGCCTCAGCTTCCCCACCTGTAAAATGGGAATAATGACACACCTTTGTCTCCTAGGGTCTTGTGAAGCTAAAGCCATTAATATTTGCAGAGCGCTTTGGGATCCTCTGGAGGAAGGTCCTACAGAAGGGCAAAGAACTGTTAATCTTCCAGGTTGTCCTTGTTGCTGACTTTCCTGTACAACAGAGAGCCACCCCGTGTCTAATCTGAAATGTATGCTTGGAAACTGTAGCATAGATGTGTATTCATAAATCTGCTCTAAGCCATACGGGGCCTGATTTTGTCATCCGTGCTGCTATGGGAAATGGTTACATCCTCCTATGGCATGAAGAATGTTTATGGTCTTTGTTGTTCGTACTTAATGAAAAGTCTATTATATTGTGATTTAATTATGCAGCGCCAGGAATGATTACGATTACTTCTTCCAGACAAACATACACAGCTCGACATGGAAAAAGAACCACCGAGGCTGAGTTAGGTTATGTTGAGTTGGGATGTTTGGTCCAGAAGAACCAGCTTTCTTCCCTTTTTATTTCTCCCCCTTGGCCTCTCCCTTATTTATTATTTGTATTATGGTAGCGACTTTGTGCGGCCAGTGCTTGAGATTTTATCATGAGTCTCATGTTATTTAGCTGTAAGAGTCCAGTTAATATATGAGGAGAACCATTTTAATAAAAAAAAAATTAAAAAAAAATTCTAGCCCTCATGGTTGCAAGAAAAGCTTGAAAATGTGACCTAGCTACATCCTTGAGGATCTGAAACCAGAAGACAAACATAACCCCAACTGTGGTGTTAAAAAAACAAAAAAAAAATGTTTTTAGGGTTGGTTGGACTAACTCATGATTTTAGAATGCTTGTGGTTGGCAATATTGGTGCCTAGAAGCCCTGGTTGGGATCAGGGTCCTGTGTGCCAGATGCTGTTGACGCATCAAGGAAAGACTCTGCCCCAAAGAGTTTACAGTCTGTGCAACAAAAACCTTACAACTGACCTTGTGTTACCAAAAGAGAAACTCAGGTGATAGTCGAGATTGAATGGTTGTAGTTATTTTCTTCTCCTGGCTTGAGTCCTTTTCAAGATGAGTCCTTTTTAAGTTCGCCTCTGCCAGCTGACAGGGCCTCTAAAGCCAACAGATACATTAATAACAGAAATGGTTTCTTTTATGGCTCCATGGACCTTATGGGGGAAAAAATTCTTCTGTTGGCTCTCTCCTGATCTTTCCCCACTTCCTTCCAATGCAATATAACTAGACCTGCGTAGGAACTGAATTTTCCATTTTGTGGGGAATGCTGTGATTTCATGTTTCTTTCTTTCTGTTCTGAAATAGAACAATAACAAAAAAATAAAAATAAAAATGGATATTTCCCATGAAATGAAATTCTGGACTTTTTTTTTAACTGGATTGATTGAAATATTCCATTTCTATAATATTGAAATGTTTTGTTTTGATTTAGACTTTATCTAAAAGACTTTTGACATAAAAGTACAAACTTGAAATTAAAATAAATTGTGAAATGGAATATCAGAAGGTCGAATGGAATATTTTAACCTTCCTGAAACATTTTTATTTTCAGATTTTCTTTTGCAACAAAATTATGTCAACATTGCCATGTTTCCGCAAAACTGTAACCTAGATGAGCAAGGAGCCCACCTGGGCAAAGCAAGAATAGATATTCAGGGTGCCGCTATCCTTAAATCACATGGTCCATCAGACCTGGACAGTTTTGGTGTTGTACAGCCAGGTTGTGTAAGTTTTAGTTTACGATGAATCAACATTTTTCTGATGGAAGAACATTCTGCCGTAAAACTTCCCATCATCTGTAACCATATCTTGCCTGGACAGAGCTCCCTTATTAAGCCAGCATAGCACTTCCTCTGTTGGCAGGTGATCTCAGAGATGAGGTCAGGATTGTTATTTCCATATCCTTTCAGCTTTCAGTCTTGCATACCAGAAATATTTTTAAAAATTGACAACCCTGTCACACAAGACCAGGTATTTATTACCACCGGTTACTTTGCTTTTGGGCCTGTTATAGTGCGTTCTCCAATACCTAAGATGAGTTTCTAAAACTCATGACCACTGGCATCTGAATGACTGACGTAACGGCAATAAGAATGGCATCTCTAATTTAGAGAACACACCACATCTCAATAACCCTTAAAGCTTCCAAAGTGCTTTCTGTGCCTGGAATTAAATCCCCTCGGAATGCAAGTAATAAACACACTAAATTCCACACAGTGCATCTGATAAACTGAAAGGTCACCTATAAGATGGTTTGCACTGAAGCTTTGTTAAGAGAAATCAGTCTTCTCTCATTCCGACCAGGCCATATTGCATCTATTCCAGATGTTTGCTTATAAAAGAGATGCTAGAATTATTTCATAGCTAGTTAGATGCTACAGAGAACATTGTTACGTCCCTGAACAGGCTACGGCACTGACTGAATACAGTGGGAGGTTGCCACCCATTGAACTCAATGGTAGCAGGTTCAGACCTAAATACTTAGCACTTACATAGTGCATGTCATCTTCAAAGAGTTTTACAAGTATTAACGATGAATTGAATGACAATCCTGTTTAATTGCAACTCTCCACAATTCACAAAGGAAAAGCACGAGAATGGAAGTGTAGCATGTACATGAGAGGAATTTTCTTCCCATCCTAATGATAACTGCCTTTGTTTTCCAGAGGTTTCCTAGGTTTCCTACATTTTCTAGCTGGCAAGTGCTTGGGGCATACTCCAGTAGACAGTGTACTTCCTGGTATGGAAGGAAGGAGACCTGGGTCTAGTCCCAACTCTGTTGGTGACCTTGGGCAAGTAAATTTGCCTCAGTTTCCCCACCTGTAAAATGGGGTTAATGATCCTGACTTCCTTTGTAAAGCACTTTGAGATCTATTGTAGAAAAGCCAAGTGTCGCTGTGTCTACAGATATACTGTAGATCAATTAGTTACAATTAAAGATTAGATTTGTCACATGCTATTCTAACTACTGAGCAGGACTTGAGAGCTGTTTGTAGTAACACTAAAATATTGTCTTTCCATAGGTGTAGCTCTGGCACCATCAGCGATTGTGGCTGAGTGAAAATAGAATATAAATGTTAAATAATTTTGACTACCCAAATGTCGCATGTGGAGTCATTGGGGATCAGAACCCAGGAGTCCTGCCTCTCTGTCCCTTCTCTTGTATTAGCCAATATTCCTTATGAACCCAAGCACCACCTAAAGAAAGGAGTCTGTGGCTTGGTGCTATCACCACCACACACAAATATACAGCTGGTTTTTTAAAAGTAACCTTTATATCAGGACTATTTCCTGTCTGCAGGTGGAAGGACACTGCTTGCAGGTTTCTTTTTTCCCAATGAAGGAAGCCCCTGGAGGCTTAGGAACCTGCTGTCTGTCTTCCAAATGATATTTAAGAACCAAAATGTTTTGAAAAGCAAATGGCTGGAAAATGCCTTTCCACAGTCTAACTGCATGCAGCACGACTCCAGTACTGGCTGCGTCGGATGGACCTGCCTGCCACGTGACATTAGTACAGCAGCGTCTTAGCAACCTATTTTGTGTTTGCCAGGTGGGCTCTTTATTAATCTAGGTTACAGTTTAATTCCTGGGTGGAGACACGAGTGAAATGCTCAATTATAAATGAGGTCCATCCTCGACTGACCCTGCTGCTGCTGTCACTAGGATGAGCGAGCGCAGAATAAGCAGGCTCTCTGCTACCGATGGCAGGCAGCTAGCATGTTCACCATCCCAGAACAGAATTTGTATCGTCTCCATTCTGCGGGCCTCTCTCATGACACGCTGGGCATTGCAGGCTCTTGGGGGTAGCATCACTATTAAAATGCTGTGTGTTTTTATTCATTTCAACAGCAGCAGCAAGGGGGCTTTCCAATATTTTTGTGTTTTCTTTTATTACCCATGCTAAACTGGACTCTATCCCTCTAGCAAAGGGAGCGGCCTTGAGAGGAAGGCTGGTACAAAAGGCACGATAATTGAGTGGTTAGGGTACTAGCCAGGGACTCGGGAGTACAGCTGTGTGATTTTTGGTTTGCTGCCAGTCCTGAAGAAATGTATATATCCAGTCAAACCGAAACCAACATTATTCAGAATTTTTGATGAATTGAAACTTTTTGGTGGGGGGGGGAGGGTGAACAAATTGTTTTATTCTATACAAAATGTTTCATGCTGGGGGTGCTGCCTATCACACTCAATCCCCTGGTGGGTAGAGTACGCACCTGGGAGGTGGGAGATCCAGGTTCCAATCCTGATTTGGGAGCAGGGGCTGGAGAGTGCCCTGTCCATTAGGCTGCAAGGAATTTTGGGATAGGTTTCTCCATCTCTGCTGTTGGAGATTTTCCACTTGGTGTAAATAATTACATATTCATAGGAGCAGGGACTGGGCACCCCCCCCCCGGGGAGTGCACTAATGACTGGACTATTTCTCTCTGGCCCAGTGACCATTCCAAGTGGAACAGCTTCAATGAGAGATTGAGAGAGCTCCATCCCAAAACAGCCAATAGTCCAATAGTTTGGGCACTTACTTGGGAAGGAGAACACCTAGCTCCAGCCCCTGCGCTGACTGAATGTTTAATTTATACTAATCAGAACAGAGATTAGGATGTAGGCATTCCTAGCTCTTGGCTGCAAGCTGTAATGTGCTAGGCTGTGCTCCCTCGAAAATGGAGCTCGTCCTTCTTTCCCCACCCTGTTTGCAAAGCCCTGGCGATGTAGGTCGGGATTGTTTTGATAAAGAGCTATGAAGCGGGAAAGAGGCTGATGTTGGTGCATGCTAGTGATGGCAATTAATACTGATGCAGCCTTTGTTTTCTCTGAGCAGATCCCTCTTGTTTTCCCACGAGGGAGAGGGGTGGAAGGTGACCGTCTGGCACGCAGATAAAGGCCTGTTGTGGAAGAACCACTTTAAGGCGGGCTGAGAAGACCAGCATATGGCAGCCTGAGGCAGGAAGGAGCATTCCAGTAGCTCTTTTTACATTCAGATGCAATTTCTGTTAGGGCCAAACTTCCTGCTACAGCCTTTGATTTTTGAGAAGAAGAAAAAGAAGGGGGTTGGGGGGAGAGCAAATGCCAATGTTTTATTCCTACAAAATTGCATGCACTGGCAGCAATCTGCGCAGGCAGCTCAAACAGCTGGTAAGTGATCTTTCCCTTTGGTGAGGCTGAGTTGCCTATAGTCCGGCAGTTCTGTAACCATCAGTCATGGAACCTAGGTCAACGTCAGAACCCCATCTCTTGCTGCAGTCATTAGACTGCTCTGTTTCCCTTCCTCGCTCATTCATATCTATATGCTGTGTTAATATACACTCATAATGCATGTTCAGAAAGACTGGGAGGAGAGAAAACATGACCAGGTGTGAGGTAGCACTGATGTGCACGATGCAGCTGTTCAGTGGAGTTAACTGTGGGGCAATAATGAGAACCGTAAGGATTTTGACTGAATTATTTTCATAGACGCTGAAGAAATCTGGAAATCAGGCCCCTTTAATTTGTCTCAAGTCAGGCACCCAGAATCTCCCATCAATTCTAAAAATCTTGGCCCGAGTGTCTGGTGCATGTGTCTGACTCCTGCTGGTGGTGATTGTTATACAGATAGCTGCTGCCTTTCCCTTCGCTGACCAACAAATGTAATTGCGAGGTAGCTGCTCCGTTCCCACTTCGAGAGGTTTCTTTTCTTAAGAAACAAATTCTGCCTCCAGGCCCAACATTTACTTCCCCCAAATGTTCATAGAAATAGGTCTTCATTTGTGTTCATCTGAAGAAATCAAATTCAAAAGGGGTGCAAACTAGGGTGACCAGATGTTCTGATTTTATAGGGACAGTCCTGATATTCAGGGCTTTTTCTCATATTAGCACCCATTACCCCACGCTCCCTGTCCCGATTTTTCACACTTTCTATCTGGTCACCCTAGTGCAAACACAAGAAATCTAAATCTAGTTTAGAATCCACCCAAAGGCCTAGTGATTAATTATCCTCAACGCTTCCCCTGCTCTAGCAGAACCACAAACCATTTGTGTGACATTAGACCTCTGACTTCTCTCTCCACGTATTGATTTCCTGTGTAGTTGTCATTTCGAGTGATTGCATTCCTGCATGAACAGAAGGATTGTTTGCCCTCAGACTGTTTCCTCGCATGCATTTGTGTGGAGAAACCACTTTTGGAAAAGGCTGAAAAACGAGCGGGAAGGAAGAGGGGACACGGGGCAGCAACTAGGAGTGGATCAGAGGAGGAGGTGGTAGGCTTGAGAGCTTGGGGAGTTTGTGAGAGAGGTTTCTACGGTGCAGGCAACGCAGCTCTATACCGCAGAGATATGTTGTGTGGGGATGTTCCCCAGACTGGGGCAAAGTGGGTTTTACATGTTGAGAGAGAGAGAGAACAGGTGCATCTGAGGCTGTGCATGGGGCTGGGAGCTAACCCTACCTCTGACACTGACCCACTGTGCCTCAGTCTACACAACCATAGGCGCTGACTCCAGGGGTGCTCCAGCCCCATGAGAAAAACTAGTGGGTGCTCAGCACCCACCAGCCACAGCTGTTTGGCGGCATCCCCGATCAGCTAATCATGGGTACCACAAAAGAGCAGTTTGGGGTGCCACCAAACAGCTTTTTAGTGGCTCGAGGAGGGTGGAGACTACCGAGAGGCGGGTGGGTGGGGACCTCGGGGGGGGGCAGATGAAGGGTGGGACTTTGGGGGGGGGCCGAGTTAGGGCAGGGCTTTGGGGGAAGGAGCGGCATGGGTGAAGCACCCCTGGAGAAAAGTAAATGTCAGCACCTATGTACATCTCTTTAAACATCAGCCACTTTGTCCCCCTCAAACTAGGTCATTCACTGGGTCGTACAGGGAGCGTGGCTCTAGCAAGCTAGCGAATCATCATCACCCAGCCTGCTACAGTAGGTGTCACGGTGGTGAGGGGCCACCACAACCCACCATGGATAGAGCCGTGAGAAAGTTGTAGCTTGAGCATGTTAGGATAATGCAGCAATTGTAGGTTTAACCATCATATGATTTCTAACCTTACACCCTGAGGAGGGCAGCCATTAAACTATTTGTCTGTCTCTAAACTGCTGCTCTTCAGAGAGAGGCCTCAGTGGGGATCTGTAAAGCCCGGACTTCTTTTTGCTTGGTGGGTGCGTACCGCCAGCAGAAGGAATGCAGCGTCCTGCGAGTCGTCTCTCTGCTTCGAGAGTCTCACTTAGTGTCGTGAGTGTGAAAATGCTGCTTAACATGCTAGAATGAGACCAGGTGTATGAGACCACTGGCTAACCACCCAGCTCCGCCAGAGTGGTGCTGTGATCCATGGCTGGTTCCCATCCGAGGCACTTACAGTAGCTACCAGAATCCATTTTTCAATCACCTCCTATGTTTGCCTAAGCATAACTATTGTTTTAACAAGATACAAATGTGCAATCCTAAAAGGCCTTTGATAAAGTCCCTCCATGAGTGGCTATTAAAGAAACCGCACAGTCCCTGGGTGAGAGGTGAAGTTCTATTCAGGGTTAGAAATTAATGTAGAAAACAGAGAGCAGGAATGAGTTTAGGATTAATGTAGAACTATCTGGAAGAGGGTTAAATCAAATAGTCTTTTTTAGGGTTTTCTACTGCTGCCCATTTCCAGATCTGTCTATCTAAGCTCCAGCCATTAAAGTCGGTAGCAATAGCCAAGTCCCTGGTGGATTTTATGGAGTTTGCCTCTGCTTGCAGTATGTGTGTTGATTTTGCTGGTTGGTTTTACAGGCTTTTATTTTATTTTGGGGGGGGGGTTCTTGGCACGGGTGTGGTTGTGAGTGTTGCAAGGGCTGATTGTGCCAGGATGGGGTGATATCCCCAGATGGGCTGTCACTATGAAGGACTGAAACCAGGACCTGTGGATCTAAAACTACAAGCTTGTTTAAAATGGCCTAGGTCTAAGTACATTTGTGGTTCCCATCACTGCAGTATCTGGGCAGCTCACAATCTTCAATGTATTTCTCCTCACATACCCCTGGGAGGCAGGGCAGGGCTGTTATGGGGAATTGGTGCCCAGGGACACTAAGTGACTTGCCCAAGGTCACCTAGGCAGTCTGTGGCAGGACAGGGAGCTGAATCTGGGTCTCTGGAGTCTCCAGCTAGCACCCTAACCACTGCCCACTCTTCCCCTCTCTCTGGGCTGGAAGCCAGTAGTGGCCTCATAATCCCTGATATGCCCCAGCTGCTAGAGGGGGACAGAGAGCCCCACTAATGTGGATGATATGAGCCCTTGTATCATTGTTACCATCTACTGCTACACCACTGCTGGCTGTTGCTGGAATACAGGTACTAATTTTCAGAGTGGTAGCCATGTTAGTCTGTATCAGCAAAAAGAACAGGAGTACTTGTGGCACTTTAGAGACTAACAGATTTATTTGAGCATAAGCTTTCGTGGGCTAAAACCCACTTCATCGGATGGTTTTAGCTCATGAAAGCTTATGCTCAAATAAATCTGTTAGTCTCTAAGGTACTAATTTTGTTAGTGTAGACAAGGCCAAAGAGAGAGGATAATGGACCACTGGTCTGATCTGGCAGGGCAAATTCCTATGTCCCTACAATCCATCCTTACAAAGAGCTAACTGGGAGGGGAAGACAGGGAGAGAGAGACATACACACAGAGCTTTCTGTAAAAGTAAAGGAGTACTTGTGGCACCTTAGAGACTAACAAATTTATTAGAGCATAAGCTTTCGTGAGCTACAGCTCACTTCATAAGTCTCTAAGGTGCCACAAGTACTCCTTTTCTTTTTGCGAATACAGACTAACACGGCTGCTACTCTGAATTCTGTAAAAGTGACTCTCTCCAACTTAGTTCCTTTCAGGACATTTCCTCCCCCTAGCAGGAGAAAGTTGTGCTTCCAGCAATTCTTAATGCACTGCTTTGTTTCCATTTTCCTGAGAGTTTAAAGCACTTTGCATAAATGCCACTTACCAATGTGCAGGTGCCAACTCCAAGCACTTAGTGTTTTTGTCTCTCCTCTAATTTCTTACTGTGATGCAGATGCATTAACTCTAACCAAAGATTTATGACCCTCAGCTACATCCTTTCAAGTATTAGCAGCACTCATAAGTACAGCAGCCCCCTCTCTGCACCCCAGCAAGCTGACAGAGCCCTTTGGAAGCTGTAAAAAGAAAAGCAGTACTTGTGGCACCTTAGAGACTAACAAATTTATTAGAGCATAAGCTTTCGTGAGCTACAGCTCACTTCATCGGATGCATTTGGTGGAAAAAACAGAGGAGAGATTTATATACACACACAGAGAACATGAAACAATGGGTTTATCATACACACTGTAAGGAGAGTGATCACTTAAGATAAGCCATCACCAGCAGCGGGGGGGGGGGGGGGGGAAAGGAGGAAAACCTTTCATGGTGACAAGCAAGGTAGGCTAATTCCAGCAGTTAACAAGAATATCAGAGGAACAGTGGGGGGCGGGGTGGTGGGGGAGAAATAACATGGGGAAATAGTTTTACTTTGTGTAATGACTCATCCATTCCCAGTCTCTATTCAAGCCTAAGTTAATTGTATCCAGTTTGCAAATTAATTCCAATTCAGCAGTCTCTCCTTGGAGTCTGTTTTTGAAGCTTTTTTGTTGAAGGATAGCCACTCTTAGGTCTGTAACCGAGTGACCAGAGAGATTGAAGTGTTCTCCAACTGGTTTTTGAATGTTATAATTCTTGACGTCTAATTTGTGTCCATTTATTCTTTTACGTAGAGACTGTCCAGTTTGGCCAATGTACATGGCAGAGGGGCATTGCTGGCACATGATGGCACATTGGTAGATGCACAGGTGAAGGAGCCTCTGATAGTGTGGCTGATGTGATTAGGCCCTATGATGGTGTCCCCTGAATAGATATGTGGACAGAGTTGGCAACGGGCTTTGTTGCAAGGATAGGTTCCTGGGTTAGTGGTTCTGTTGTGTGATGTGTGGTTGCTGGTGAGTATTTGCTTCAGGTTGGGGGGCTGTCTGTGAGCAAGGACTGGTCTGTCTCCCAAGATCTGTGAGAGTGATGGGTCGTCCTTCAGGATAGGTTGTAGATCCCCGATGATGCGTTGGAGAGGTTTTAGTTGGGGGCTGAAGGTGATGGCTAGTGGCGTTCTGTTATTTTCTTTGTTGGGCCTGTCCTGTAGTAGGTGACTTCTGGGTACTGTTCTGGCTCTGTCAATCTGTTTCTTCACTTCAGCAGGTGGGTATTGTAGTTGTAGGAATGCATGATAGAGATCTTGTAGGTGTTTGTCTCTGTCTGAGGGGTTAGAACAAATGCGGTTATATCGTAGAGCTTGGCTGTAGACAATGGATCGAGTGGTATGATCTGGATGAAAGCTAGAGGCATGTAGGTAGGAATAGCGGTCAGTAGGGTGGTGTTTCCGATATAGGGTGGTGTTTATGTGACCATCGCTTATTAGCACCGTAGTGTCCAGGAAGTGGATCTCTTGTGTGGACTGGTCCAGGCTGAGGTTGATGGTGGGATGGAAATTGTTGAAATCATGGTGGAATTCCTCAAGGGCTTCTTTTCCATGGGTCCAGATGATGAAGATGTCATCAATGTAGCGCAAGTAGAGTAGGGGCATTAGGGGACGAGAGCTGAGGAAGCGTTGTTCTAAGTCAGCCATAAAAATGTTGGCATACTGTGGGGCCATGCGGGTACCCACCGCAGTGCCGCTGATTTGAAGGTATACATTGTCCCCAAATGTGAAATAGTTATGGGTGAGGACAAAGTCACAAAGTTCAGCCACCAGGTTAGCCATGACAGTATCGGGGATACTGTTCCTGACGGCTTGTAGTCCATCTTTGTGTGGAATGTTGGTGTAGAGGCTTCTACATCCATAGTGGCTAGGATGGTGTTTTTAGGAAGATCACCGATGGATTGTAGTTTCCTCAGGAAATCGGTGGTGTCTCGAAGATAGCTGGGAGTGCTGGTAACGAAGGGCCTGAGGAGGGAGTCTACATAGCCAGACAATCCTGCTATCAGGGTGCCAATGCCTGAGATGATGGGGCGTCCAGGATTTCCAGGTTTATGGATCTTGGGTAGCAGATAGAATACCCCAGGTCGGGGTTCTAGGGGTGTGTCTGTGCGGATTTGTTCTTGTGCTTTTTCAGGGAGTTTCTTGAGCAAATGCTGTAGTTTCTTTTGGTAACTCTCAGTGGGATCAGAGGGTAATGGCTTGTAGAAAGTGGTGTTGGAGAGCTGCCTAGTAGCCTCTTGTTCATACTCCGACCTATTCATGATGACGACAGCACCTCCTTTGTCAGCCTTTTTGATAATGATGTCAGAGTTGTTTCTGAGGCTGTGGATGGCATTGTGTTCTGCATGGCTGAGGTTATGGGGTAAGCGATGCTGCTTTTCCACAATTTCAGCTCGTGCACGTCGGCGGAAGCACTCTATGTAGAAATCCAGGCTGCTGTTTCGACCGTCAGGAGGAGTCCACCCAGAATCCTTCTTTTTGTAGTGTTGGCAGGAAGGTCTCTGTGGGTTAATATGTTGGTCAGAGGTGTGTTGGAAATATTCCTTGAGTCTGAGACGTCGAAAATAGGATTCTAGGTCACCACAGAACTGTATCATGTTCGTGGAGAGGCCCCGAGATAGGACAGATTCTTCTGCTGGGCTAAGAGTATAGTTGGATAGATTAACAATATTGCTGGGTGGGTTACGGGAACCACTGTTGTGGCCCCTTGTGGCATGTAGTAGCTTAGATAGCTTAGTGTCCTTTTTCTTTTGTAGAGAAGCAAAGTGTGTGTTGTAAATGGCTTGTCTAGTTTTTGTAAAGTCCAGCCACGAGGAAGTTTGTGTGGAAGGTTGGTTCTTTATGAGAGTATCCAGTTTTGAGAGCTCATTCTTAATCTTTCCCTGTTTGCTGTAGAGGATGTTGATCAGGTGGTTCCGCAGTTTCTTTGAGAGTGTGTGGCACAAGCTGTCAGCATAGTCTGTGTGGTATGTAGCTTTGGAAGCTGTGTCACTGAAGTAGGGAAGTAGATGGGGAGCTGAGGCGTCCTACTGGTTAGAATAGGGGGCCGGGAGCTGGAATTCTTGGGACCCAGTTCTGGTTCTGCCAGTGAATTGCAAGTAATTTACTCTGTTTCCCATCTGTGAAATGGGGATAATGCTTCTCATTTGCCTCACAGGAGCGATAGGAAACGTAACTCACAAGAATGAGAAGAAAGGGACAGATTTTCAGATACTGGCATCCAGTTTTGTCTGCATAAATCAGAGGTGCATTTTTTTTATCTCAGCTGCATGGTCAACTCTGTGTCGTCATTCTAGCCTTCTCTGCTGGTGGCGGGGTAGAACTGCTGCTGCTGTGTGCATGCCCTGGGGAATTTTAGATGATATTGACGTGAATATCTCAGTTCTCAAGGTCTCTAAAGGTTGGGGTTCAGCTAAGATCTATTCCTGCCCCATCCATCCACTTACTTTTTTTTTTTTTTATGCTCTGAGGATTCCCATTTGTCCTGCAGTTTCCTCCCACCACCACCAGTCCTGGCACCTTCAGGTGGGAGCATCTGGTCCCCCCCCCCCACACACACATTTCAGGGAAAGCTCTCTTATGCTACCTGACCATTGGGGAATTGAGATGGGGGGGGGGGCAGGGAAAAGCGCATCTGCTCCTTAGGGGAGGCCTCCAGGTTTCTATCTCTTGCTTGTGAGTTGAGGTGGTTTGGGGTTCTCCATCCCTTAGGTCCACTCTCTCCTGTGGTCTCCACATCTGACAAATCAATCTTCCTGCAAAGTAATTCTACCTCCCCTACCTCTCTCCAGACCCACTGTCTGACTGGTGTGATAACTGGTCTGTTACCTACAGGCAGCGTGAGCAGCAGCTAAAGCTGATGCCCTACAGGCAAATCGCCAGATCTCAAGCCCAGTGTGGGATCTGGCCCCAGGACATCAGCTTTTATCCTGGGCTAGCAAACGTCCATGATTTGCTTTGCAAGACTGACTCAGCTAATAGTTTTGTAACAAATCCATGCCCATCCAGAAGTTTCCTGGCTGTTTCTGTGTTGCACATTGTGGCTGCTCGGAACTTAATGACAACAGAACTTGGATCTCCCTGCTCCAAAAACACACCTACCACTTCAGCTAGAGATGAGTCTCCATCACATGTTAACAGTATAGGGCCGATGAATCCACTTAAGTAGCTTTGATTCCATCCTGTAGAAGGCAGTGGTGCCCAGGCACACTTGCCAGCTCATTTCAATGTTGGCCTATTGCTGAAGCCAGTTTTGGTTTTTATTTTAAAACAAAGAATGAAGAGCTTCAGAGGAAACGAAATTCCCTAAAATCACCTTCCCAATTTCTCTCTTGATCAATTTCCCTTCCTCAAAGTTTCTCTCTGGTCTTCAACCATCAAGCCCTGTTCTCTCTGCCATCCTTTGGTTGAGCTTCTTCTAGTACCCTCTGGATGTTAGCATGAAAGCAAGCAGCTGTGAAGAGATGGAGGGAATTGTGCTGGAGCTGCCATGAGGAGATTAGGAAGCAGTTTTACAGGTGAACCACGAAGGAGATCTACTCACACTCTGCTCTGGCTCTGTGTTGCTTGCCCAAAATGCAGGTTTGTTCCCCGATTCCCAACCTAATCTTTATATGGTTTGACTTTTTAGCTGTGGAAGCTTAGCAAAGCTCTGTTCACAAGCCTCTCCTGGGAATTGGCACCTGCCTTCCTTCTGGTGGTAGAGATGAGCCTGAGCGGCAAATCCAGATGCCTCAAAGCCTGGGGGTTTTTGACTGGACCCAGGGGTTCATTTCAGGCTGTTGTCGAAGGAGGAGCCAGTTAGAAAGCTGGGGAATAGATCTGGACAGGGTGACGCGGTGGTTCAGATGTAAAATCTGGATCAAGGCCTCATCTCCTACCAACTTTCTCCCTGGTTCTTCCAGTGATTCTTTATTCAAAAATATGGTAGCTAGCTTTAGAACACTTCTAATTTCTAGCTCAGCAGAAAACGCGTTTACCTATGTGTGGTCCATTGTTGTCGCCACTGTTCTTCAATCCCTAGAGTAAGCAAAATGTAAAATTCTCTCCACTCTTCCCAGGAAATGCCTTTAAAAGGTTTCCCAGCGATATCATATCAAATACTCTAGATGAGAACATTTTTGCAAGGGTTCCCGTGAATTTCCCCCAGCAAAGTCCATGAGCCTTTTTTAAAAAACCCTTTCAACATGTTGTTTGATCAGCACTTTTCACATCGATAAAGATATTAGCATCACAGAGGTTGTTTAAGAAAGAAAAACAACAACAAACCAAAAAAAAAAAAAGCAGTGAATTAGTAATGTACTCCGGTCTCAACGGAGGAAAAAAGGACCATTCAGCAGCAAGGCAGGCTGCCTCAGAGTGCTTTGTCTCATTGTATGGGAGTAGTGAAGTGAGTTGAGCTTCACAATAATACTGCTGTCAGCTGGGACTTTGTTCTGTGCTGCTTTGCATTCTGTGTTTAGTTTTCTCACTAGAAAAGGCCCTTTGCTTTTCTAACGAGGTTGTTTTTGATGATTAGCTTTCACTGTCCTCTTTCCCTTTCTACTTTAAATTTCATTAGAAATAGATGAGTAAATACCAAGCACTGCCCTTTGGGAGCTGTGTGGTTTTGGTCGTCCCCCTCCCTCCCTGCCCCAGCTGTGATTCATTGCTTTTTAATTTTCATAATCTGTTTCTCCTTCACAGCCCAGCAGCTGCCATTATCAATGAAATGACTTTACGTTATTTGCCTCACTTTTCTATTAATTGATTTGTTGAGTGAAAACTATTTATCTGCAAGTGACATAGGAGGTTGGAACCTTTTGAGAGGAGGCAAACTGGAGGGATGATTTTTACTTGGAAATCAAAGGAGTTGGATATTTACATTGATTCCTTGTGCTTTGCTCTCTTAGGAGCATTGGTTACAATACCTACAGCAATGTCTTGCAAATGGTAAGCTGCCTTGCCCCTATTCTAAGTAGTCCTCTGTTTCTGGCCCTAAAAAACATGAACAACCCTGACGTCTGGTTTCTTGCCGAAGGTAAATGAGGCCTTTATCCAGTGGTCTGGTTGTTGTAAGCTATTAGTTCAGAGACAGCTGATGTGCAGGGATTTAGTGTACATTTACTGTTCTCATTTGCATGGATAACCATAGCACCACAAAGGGAACACCTGGACAGCTTCCTTTAACAGCCCTTGCTTGTCCCATTCCATAAAGACAATTCCGCATTTAAAATCTGTGTCCAATAGTGATAGTTGACTGCACCCTGTAAGGATTTAGGAACTGCCAGGCTGGGTCAGACATCTAGTCCAGTATCCTGTCTCTAATAGTGGTCAGCACCAGATGATTCTGTGGAAGGTATAGCAACCCCACAATAGGGCAGATGTGGGGGAGCAGATTATCCCACATTAGGTCTCATCCTGGTCTCTTGTAGTTAGAGGTTGGCTTAAACCCTGAAACATGAGGTTAATCTCTCATTCAAAATGTTTGTTGCTGTTAATTATGATAGTTGTAGATATTCCTGGCAGGATGTATACATTTGAACTTTCAGCTAGGTTTCAACACATCTTAAAGAACTCTTCTGTTACAACAGCTGAAAATTCCAGCATGGGTAGGACAACACTTGTGGATCGTTGTGCATCAATCTTGCAAAATAAAACCGTATTTTGTGGTGTTTATGTTGCACTAGCTCCTGGGGATTAGGACCCCCATTGTGTGAGGCTCCGTACATGCACATGGTGAGACAAAGACCCTGCCGCAAAGAACTTACCATTTTTAAATAAAAAAGATGGACAAAGGGAAGGGAAGTATTATCTCTGTTTTTACAGATGGGGAACTGAGACACGGAGATCAAGTGACTTGCCCAAGGTATGCAGGGAGTCAGGTAAAACCAGGAATTGAATTCAGATCTCCTGGATCTCAGTTGAGTGCATTAGTCACAAGAGCTTCCTTTCTCTCCTTTTAGAGCAAAGTTCCCCAAACAATGGGGCGTGCCCCCCTATGGGGGCACCAAGGAACATTTTGGGGGGGGCATGGCTGCAGCCTGGGCCAGCCCCCATGGTGGTGGAGAACAACCATCACCCAGCCCTGCTCCTGGCTGTGGCCCTGTGCTCAGGGCCCCAGCTGCCTGCCTTGGCCCCCTTACCCCGTCTACATCCCCCCACCCTTGCAGCTGTGGCCCTACTCCTGGCCCTGGCTCCAGGGAGGGGCAGACAGAGGTATGGTGGGATGCAAGGTAAAAAGTTTGGGGATCACTGTTTTATAGGAACTAAAGTTTAGATAAAATAGATTTTACCAAATTCACACTCATAGTTTGCTTTTTTTTTTTAAATTAGAATCATAAACATCAAATAGGCAAATGCCTGAAATGAGCTAATCTGTTTCACTGCCAGTGATTCTCTAGGTTGTCTGTGTTACCCAGAAAAAATCTGTCTTTGGTTTAATAAATAACAATAGCCCAGGGTGATAGACAAGCTTCACCCAAGGAATATACCGTTGTTGTTTCAAAAAGAAAAGGAGTACTTGTGGCACCTTAGAGACTAACAAATTTATTAGAGCATAAGCTTTCGTGAGCTACAGCTCACTTCATCGGATGCATTTGGTGGAAAAAACAGAGTAGAGATTTATATACACACACACAGAGAACATGAAACAATGGGTTTATCATACACACTGTAAGGAGAGTGATCACTTAAGATAAGCCATCACCAACAGCAGGGGGGGGAAGGAGGAAAACCTTTCATGGTGACAAGCAGGTAGGCTAATTCCAGCAGTTAACAAGAATATCAGAGGAACAGTGGGGGGTGGGGTGGGAGGGAGAAATACCATGGGGAAATAGTTTTACTTTGTGTAATGACTCATCCATTCCCAGTCTCTATTCAAGCCTAAGTTGTTGTTTCAGTGATTCAGGATTTCTTTTTCCCACAGAGCAACAGGTTCTTTATCTTTCTCTCTCTCCTTTGTTTTGAACAATAAACTGTCCTGCTTCCTTTCTTTTCTCTTCTGCTTTCCCACATTCTGTTCACACCTTCATGAATATTCAGTGGCAGATTGGCCATATGAGACTATTGAGAGCGCTTGTTAACACTCTTTCTAATGACATGCACCTTCAATAGAAAACAAAAACACAGATAAGAGCCTGTTAATAGGGACCCTTGTTCTCCACCTAACAAGGTTTCCATTGACTTGGACACTTGTGGTGACACATTGCTTGCTCCAAGTGGTGCCGCTTTTTATTGGTGACTGGCTTTTACTGAGGATTTTTTTATAGTGCAGTTTTAAGCTAATAAAGAAGAGGGTCAGGTCTCCACTAACAATGAGTTATGTAGCTACAATGAGCCTTGAAAGCAGTGTGCAGTCCTGAAACACACAGGAGAACACCGACCCAATTTGAGGGAATACATACAGTACAATAGTGCACTGGAACACTTGTGAAAGCTGTGCTGAAGGCGTCTGGGTGTGGGAACAGCAAGGGAATTCAGTGAGGAGGAAAAAGAGCAGTAGTTAGCACAAGAGGTGAATGGAGCATGCGGGCAATGGTTGGGCCTGCTGAGACCACCAGCTAATTATACTAAGTTCCAGTTGCTATGGATCCTTGCTGTGTGTGGTTACTGCGGAGCTGTGCTGGGTGTGAACTGGCAACTCCCAGGCCTACCCAGCGTGTCCAATCTGACACCTAGGGTGAGAGTCTTGCACTGTGCTGCTAAGGGTACGTCCACACTGCAAAGGAAAAAACCCCACCCTGCGGCAGCAAGTCTCAGAGCCTCAGTCTACAGACTCAGGCTTATTGGCTCATGCTGAAAATAGTAGTGTAGATATTCCCACTTGGGCTGGAGCCTGGGCTGGGAGACCTTCCCCACTTGCTGGGTTTCAGAGCCCGAGTGGAAATGTCTGCATGGCTATTTTGACCCCCGTTGTGCAGGCCCTGTAAGCCTGAGTCAGTTGACCTGGCCTCTGAGACGCACTGCTTTTTTTTTTTTTTTTTTTTTCAGAGCAGATGTACCCTAAAAGTCTCAGCACAAAATTCCCAGGGAAGGGGAATTTGGGTGGCTTTCAGACACCCTTGCACCCTTCTGATCCTTTGCTGTTTGACAGCGTAACATAGGCAGCCTTCGAGGTCTTTCTAAATGTATAGCAGCATGGACCTGGCTGCAGTGCTGTCTGGGACCTTATGAACAGTCGTTCGGTGCAAGGTGCCTGGACATCAATATCCTGGAGCTGCAAGCAGTCCAGAAGGCATGCGAGTCCTTTCTTCCATTCATCCACATGCTTCATGTCCACAATATCACACAATGTTATGATGGTCTTCTACATCAACAAGCATGGAGGAGCTACTGGACCTGGTGTGTCAGCAATCAAATCATGAATAGGTAGCCTACCTTCTGGGGAAGCAAAATGTGCTTGGAGATTCCCTCATCAGACATTTCACAGTTGACCATGAGTGGGAGCTCCACAACTCAGAACTGTGAAATATTTTCACTCTGTGGGGAACCCCAACCAGGGATCTATTCGCCTCTCAAGAAACAGGAAATGCACCACTTATTGCTCCAGAGGTTGCCACTCTCAGAGCAACACTCTGCTTCTTCCTGGGTTGGACCGATTCCATTAGGCCTTCCCTCCACTACTGCTCCTGCCACAAGTTCTACACACAATCTGGCAGGACAGAGCACGGGTCATCCTGATTGCCCCCTTCTGGCCCAGGCAGTTCTGGTTTCCCAACCTGCTACATATGTCATTCCAAACACCAATCGGCTTCCCACGTTCCCCGAGCTCCTGATCCAGTGGAAGGGTAAGATCGAGCACTCCAATCTGTGTCCGCTTTACCTCAGGGCTTGCTATTTGGTTGGGCATCATCCTTAGAATGTTCATGTTCCACAGCTGCACCAGACAGTCTCTCCAATAGTAGAAAGGACTCTCCTAGAAAACGTTACCTAGCTAAATGGAAGTGCTTATCTTCTTGGGCACACCAACGGGACCTTCTCTCGGTGACTATAGATATTCCTCTCATCTTGGACTATATCCTACCTTAGAAGACATCAGGTTTGTCCATCAGTTCCTTGCAAGTCCACTTGGTGGCAACCAGTGCATACCGTCCACCTCTGGGCTACTCAGTCTTTGCACATCCACAGACCAATAGATTTTGGAAAGGCCTAATCACCTATTCAGAAGCCTGCTCCCCATGGGACCCAAACCTTGTTCTCTCAGGACTCACCAGGCCCCCATTTGAGCCTTTAGCTGCTTTCTTCATGTCCCACCTTTCCATGAAGGTCATTTTCCTTGTAGCCATCTCCTCAGCGAGAAGGTTGGCAAACTCCGAGCGATGGTAGCCAACCCTCCGTATGCTATATTCCATAAGGATAAGGTTTGTTTACGTCTACAATCCCAAAGTCACTCCTAAGGTCGTTTCAGAATTTCTCCTTAACTAATCCATTCACATACCTCTGTTCTTCCCAAAACCGCACGCTTCCACAAAGGAATGAAGACACTTCTCCCTTGATGTTTGGCAGGCCTTGGCTATTCTACAGAGAACAGAACCAATCAGGAAATCCTTGAAGCTGTTCATTGCTATAGCAGAAAGAGTCGGAGGGCATGCCATCTCCACCCAGAGAATCTCCAAATACATCTCTGGCTTCATTCTACTCTGTAAGCTCTTGAACCTCTCCTCCTCACCCTGCCTGGGGTAATAGCTCATTCCACCAGAGCATGAGCAACAGCGATGGCTTCTCTTTAGGAGGTGCCCCTCCTGGACATCTGTAAAGCAGCCAAGTGGGGCTCCATTCACACATTTGCAAGGCATCATGCCCTGGTGCAGGACACTTCTGCTCATGCCTCCTTTAGGACAACGATTCTCTGCTCAGCCCTACCATCTACATCCTTGCATCCTTTCCTAATTAGGGACTGCTTGTCAATCACCCACAGTGCAGTATGATAAGGACCATCACTCGAAGAAGAAGAGGAGGAGGTTATTTACCTGTAACTGGATATTTTTTGAGTTGTGTGGTCCTTCTTTGTATTCCACTATCTGCCCTCCTTCCCCTCCGCTTTGGATCTTATCTGATTCACTTTAGAGAAGGAACTGGAGAGGTAGTTGGCCCACCCTGCCCTTTATCCCCTCCATTGGAGGCATGAGGTGAGGCAGGGTACATGCGTGGACCAACAGACACTGCCGTCAAATTCTCTGGCTCTGGGCACATGGCGCGCATGTGTAACCCACAGTGGAATACAGATAGGGACCACACATCTCGAAGAACCTCCAGTTACAAGTAAGTAATCTCCTCTTCTAAAACACAAAAGAGCCATTGATCTAACAGCCTTCCAGCCAAAGACAGATTCTCAGAGCTGGATTTTCCCCTCACAGATACCAGTTTGACACCAATGATGTCCATGATGTAACTTCGGATTTACAGTGGTGTGAGTGGAAATCGGGCCCATCTATTTCTAACATAGTGTGATGCAGCAATCCCTGCAACGATGACTTGACTTAAAAAAAAAATTATAAATCATTCCGACATATCTGACTTCAATTTCTACCAATATTTTCTCCTGTTATCTAGGAAAGCTTCATGTTCATACATTCAGGACCACAAGACTCCTGCTTATTTTTAGGCTACCCCCCATTATCCCGTCCTGCTATTATTATTGCAGGGTTGTTTGTCATCTTGTCAAGGTGCCTTAGTTTCTATGACAGGTGTCAGAGTAGCAGCTGTGTTAGTCTGTATTCACAAAAAGAAAAGGAGTACTTGTGGCACCTTAGAGACTAACAAATTTCTTTGAGCATAAGCTTTCGTGAGCTACAGCATCCAATGAAGTGAGCTGTAGCTCACGAAAGCTTATGCTCTAATAAATTTGTTAGTCTCTAAGGTGCTACAAGGACTCCTTTTCTTTTTTTAGTTTCCATGGATACTGCTGAATTACATTCTGGCTTCCCTAAGGGACCACACGGGCAATTAAGACAGCTCAGTATCTGAACTCTTCCAGAGGATCTTACGAAGTTCTGTCGGTAAGTTTCACCTACCCAAGGCTGACTGTAGTCCACTGCATGGCTTGTTTGTTATACTTTGTCTTTCTGTTGTAATTATTCTGTTACCAGCCAAACCATTTTCCTCTTATCAGACTTGAAACACTGTCTCAGCTGCACAGGAAATACCCATAACATTCAAATGCCCCTGCCCCAAGATTTTCAAAAGTGTCAAGTGATTTTGGGGACCCTAATAATTTTTTTCTTGGTGCCCAGCTGCAGACAACCTAAAAGCACCTGATTTTGACAGAACTGCTGCCTTCTGAAAATTAGGCCCCTTAAAAGTGTCGCAAGAGACGTACCCCAAACCAACTCATTACTCTTGACAATCTTGGCTCACGATGATAGCAAACTGAAATGCACGTGTCCTGTTTTCCTAGAATGACTCCTACAAATCAGGCAAATGAGATGCACCAGATTAAATGGGTCTGTTTCTTTTACTTTTAGATTGTGTTGCAAATAAACCTGAGCAGGAAAGGGTTTTCCCAGCCTGTGAAAATGTTTGAGTTGTTTAGATGAAACTGAGGCCTTTTGAAATTTTTGGGATAGAGAGACACCTCCAGTCCGGAGTGGCCTGGGCTTTCCCCTGGGATTTGGAAGAACCAGGTTCCATTCTGGCATTAGTCACGTCCCAGAGAACCACCAGGCTATTGGCCATTTTGGGGTGGGCTGCTCATTCGAATTCTATTTTGGACCTCAGAACGTTTAATCAAAAAGTTTCAGTTTCAACTAATGGGTATTTTCTGATGGGGGAAAAAAACATTGAAAAACGTCCAGTAGCAAAGCTCCTTTGCTCTAGCAAGCTAGGCATAACTGCTGCTGGATTGCTTCTGCATGCTTCGCTCACTGCCCCAAATGTTTTACTGTACCCTTCATGTCCACCTCTACCAGTTTTCGGACTAATACGTTGTCACAGCAGGTCTTACCCGCTTTTTTTGTGCGGCTGAACCATTATCTAGCAATAATGGTAGAGATCATCCTCTGAGAACAAGCTTTTCTTCTAAGATGTCGGCTAGTTCTTCTCCCCTCCACACTTCCTGCTCTCCTTCCCCTACCCCATTTGGTTGAAAATATCATGAGGCAGCTTTTGTCAGGGTATTTGAGAGCGACTTCTCAGAGTGATGGACAGAGGGTGACCTAGTGGTTGACCCACAGGACTGAGAATTTGGACATCTGAGTTCTAGGCCTCTCTCTGCTACTGCCTCACTGTGTGACTCTGGGCAAGTCACTTAACTTTGTTGTGTCTCAGTTGTTCCCCAACTGTAAAATGGGTATATTTAATGACCTTTCAGAGCTGTTTGGAAGCGTAAAGCCTGCAAAGCAGGTTGGAAACCTCAGAACTATTTACATTGGTTCCTGGAGGGAATACAGAACACTGGAGAGGGAAGGAAAAGGGGTTTGGTTTGTGTTTTGGCTGATTTTTGCATGATCTAAATCAGCTTACCTATCCCTAGGTGGACCCATCCTGCCCTCAATGCTAGAATAGCCACTCAGGGCCTCCCAGGGATACAAGGAATAAACTTGTAAGTTATTAACTGATTCAGGAAAGTGATTTGATATGGGCCTCAGAAACTGGAGCAGATAAATAGAATGATAAATGTTGGCATTAGCGGACGTAACTGACTCATCTCTCCATGTGATTGAATAGTTTGAGTCTAATGTATTTTAAACTAGAGAGACAGCCTGCAAATCACGGAGATTATGCTTTTCCCCTGCTGTGAGGATTCTAGGTTGCAAGGAATTTCCAGTCCATAAATGCAGCTGTCCTTAAACTACTGCTGGGTATCCCATCGGTTGGGAACCAAGAGAGACAGTGCTGGTCTTTGCGGGTGCTCCTGGATAATAAATCCATTTCTGCAGCTCTTACATTCTGAAGTGACATCAGCCATGGCTCATTCGCAGAGCTGGGAGGTTCTCATTGTTTGCATAATGGCCGCAAGGGTTTAAGAAATCTGAAGCACCCACCCAAAGTACTTTTATTTGGCTACTGTTCCAAACTGAGCTGTAGGGTCTGAGTGTCTGCTCTGCAGCAGCATCCTGCCTCGGGTATGCTGTGAGACCCAGAATTGCAAGAATCAGGGTGGCCTATGGCATAAGGCATTGTGTGGAACATCGGGAGAGCTGCATCCTCTTCCCATCTCTACCATTGATATGCTGTGTAATTGTGGGTAAATCACTTCCCTGGGTCTCTGTTCTCCTTCCTAGCCTCTGTTTGTCTTGTCTGTTTTGATCGCAAGCTGTCAGAGCAGGGACTGTCACACGTGTTTGTACAGGGCCTAGCACAATGTGGCTGGAACCTGCAGGCACTACCGTAATACAAATAAATGGTAATAGCTTTTAGCTGTGCATCTCCACACCATCCTTGGGCACTCTAGTCTCACTCCTCTGACTTCTTAGCTCCTGGAGCTGCTTTATGGTAATTGATTCTGAGTCAGCCCCTGTTCTAGATTTAAGAGCATGCTGGTATTTGGCATTGGACATGGGTGGGGACTGTGACCCCTCTTCCCTGAACGTCAGCAGGAATTGGCAGAAGAGGTGCAAGCATTGACTTTTTCCTTTTGGCAACCTATACCAGTACAAAGTCCTTAGGAACTAGCTGGCTTCATAGTGCAAAATATGAGGGTAGACTCATTCTTGCCTGATGTCTGGACCTTTGATGCTTAAACTTCCCCCCACCCCCGCTCTCTCTGCTAGGAGTGCCATGGCCCTGGGTAAAGGACACACTATATCCCTGCATCTGTCAGGATGAGAAACCCCTAGTTTATTTCCCCTTTAAAGGTTCCATATCAGCCCAAACTCTGATTCCAGCCACGGAGAGTCTTGGAGGCCAGTCCCTCCAGAACTCATCCTTGTTACTCCAGAGCTATCTGGGGTAATCAATAGGGGGACTGCAGGCCAAATCCGGACAGCCAGATGCTTTTGAATGGACATCGTTGTAATTATTTGTTATTATTATTTTATTTATTATGATCATCATTGTTATGATTGTTTTATTATTTTCTCTGGAGTCTGGACATTGGCTATACCTTGACCAAGAAATTTGGACCTTGACAAAAAATAATTGACTCCCCCTGGGAATGGGAGCCCAATAGCTGGGGTGTAGGAGTCAAAGCTGCCCTGGCAAAGCCGTGTGTGGGAGGTGCTTGAAGTGTTTTTAGGCTTGCACTTTTCTGAGGACTGAATTCAATCAGATTTCAAATCCTTGTGGGCTTAATTGCCAAAAATACTAAGAGCTGTATTTCTGAAGGCCTTGTGCTTTCTGGAGTGCTCCCTCCCCTTTCAGAGGATGTTGGAATGCAAGTCCAGTTTCTGCAAACACCTTTGCACACACCTCATGGTCCCATTAAGTTCATTAGGCAAAGCTCAGAGCCTTATGATGGAAAGGGCTGGGGGTTCCACCATTCATTCCCCTGGTTTCGGTCTGGATCTCCAGCTCACCTTTTGGTAGAGACGGGCCTGATCCAACTTTGGATCTGATCATGCCTAAACTTTGGGGTAATTCAGATCTGAACTTTGCAGGTTGGGTCCATCTTTAATTTGGCAGATTCATCCAGGAATGCAGCATTATCAGCCCTCTTTTGGAGTTGAGCAGTCCTTGTGTTTGTTCCATGTTCAGCCCAAAATCTAGCTGGTAGAACAACAAAGTAAAGTGAACTTAGATTTGAGAGTCAGAATGTGCCATTCTTACACCTACATTATGCAAAGCTCAGATCTTACATTGGGTGACTTTTTTTCAGTGCTCCCCCGGTGCAGTTTGTTAATTGCATATAGACTCATGTTTTGAAAATCTCTGGTTTATTTTTCTCTGCATCTTCCCTGATACCTCACATTAAAAAAAAAAAAAGTTTGTTTTTACTCTATATTCTTGTACTGGATGTAGTAGGTTTCAGAATAGCAACCATATTAGTCTATATTCGCAAAAAGAAAAGGATGCTCAAATAAATCTGTTAGTCTCTAAGGTGCCACAAGTACTCCTTTTCTTTTTGGATGTAGTAGGTAACTCAGCTATTTCCAGTGTGGTTTGAAACAAAACAAAAACTACATTTATTTTTACAAGGCTTTGAATCTTTTTATAGGCCAGACCAGATTCTTTTGATAGGTGTTGTTTGTAAGTACACTGTGTATCACCATTAACCTTTAGCGAAGGACAGATTTAAACATTTCCGTAGTACTGGGAATTCAGCCATTTTACTTCTCTTAAAAAAAAAAATGTCCCTTGATGTGATCTGGCTTTCATTTGAAAAGAATTTCACTGTGGTAACTAGTCACAGACTTAGCAGACAACTTTTTATAAGAGATCAGCTTTAATGATCTTAACCACAACCAGACATGTTGCCCAAAACCACAGATTGTGGTAAAACTTACACTGACGTTTCCTGGATACAATGATTCTCAATTAAATTCTAGCCATGCCTCAAAACTCTATAAGCTCATGCATTTTTAAATAAAACACCTACCTCTACTATATTGTTACAAATTGTGACCATCTAGAACTTCCCACCATTATGCACGTGAGGATCATTAGAAACTCGATGGTGGCACCAGGGATAGAACTTGGATCCCCCTTCTACCACAGCACACGTCAGCTAATGCCAAATATCCTCTACTTGTTATCAGCATAGGCTCTATGACACACAAGGAGTGGTTCTGAGACCATTCAGCAGAGGGCAGTGGGACTAGTCGAGAGAGACACACTAGCCAGTATGTTGTGTGTTTAAAGGGCTGATTAAAGCAGGCTTGCTGACTTGGGGGCTTAATGAGAGTAATACAGACATCGGTGCTCTGAAAATGACTATGCCACCCTTACTTATGGTATCAGAGTAGCAGCCGTGTTAGTCTGTATTCGCAAAAAGAAAAGGAGTACTTGTGGCACCTTAGAGACTAACAAATTTATTAGAGCATAAGCTTTCGTGAGCTACAGCTCACTTCATCGGATGCATTTGGTGGAAAAAACAGAGGAGAGATTTATATACACACACACAGAGAACATGAAACAATGGGTTTATCATACACACTGTAAGGAGAGTGATCACTTAAGATAAGCCATCACCAACAGCAGGGGGGGGAAAGGAGGAAAACCTTTCATGGTGACAAGCAGGTAGGCTAATTCCAGCAGTTAACAAGAATATCAGAGGAACAGTGGGGGGTGGGGTGGGAGGGAGAAATACCATGGGGAAATAGTTTTACTTTGTGTAATGACTCATCCATTCCCAGTCTCTATTCAAGCCTAAGTTAATTGTATCCAGTTTGCAAATTAATTCCAATTCAGCAGTCTCTCGTTGGAGTCTGTTTTTGAAGCTTTTTTGTTGAAGTATAGCCACTCTTAGGTCTGTGATCGAGTAACCAGAGAGATTGAAGTGTTCTCCAACTGGTTTTTGAATGTTATAATTCTTGACGTCTGATTTGTGTCCATTCATTCTTTTACGTAGAGACTGTCCAGTTTGGCCAATGTACATGGCAGAGGGGCATTGCTGGCACATGATGGCATATATCACATTGGTAGATGCGCAGGTGAACGAGCCTCTGATAGTGTGGCTGATGTGATTAGGCCCTATGATGGTATCCCCTGAATAGATATGTGGACAGAGTTGACAACGGGCTTTGTTGCAAGGATAGGTTCCTGGGTTAGTGGTTCTGTTGTGTGGTGTGTGGTTGCTGGTGAGTATTTGCTTCAGATTGGGGGGCTGTCTGTAAGCAAGGACTGGTCTGTCTCCCAAGATCTGAGAGAGCGATGGCTCGTCCTTCAGGATAGGTTGTAGATCCTTGATGATGCGTTGGAGGGGTTTTAGTTGGGGGCTGAAGGTGATGGCTAATGGTGTTCTGTTGTTTTCTTTGTTGGGCCTGTCCTGTAGTAGGTGACTTCTGGGTACTCTTCTGGCTCTGTCAATCTGTTTCTTCACTTCAGCAGGTGGGTACTGTAGTTGTAGGAATGCATGATAGAGATCTTGTAGGTGTTTGTCTCTGTCTGAGGGGTTGGAGCAAATGCGGTTATATCGTAGCGCTTGGCTGTAGACAATGGATCGAGTGGTATGATCTGGATGAAAGCTAGAGGCATGTAGGTAGGAATAGCGGTCAGTAGGTTTCCGATACAGGGTGGTGTTTATGTGACCATCGCTTATTAGCACCGTAGTGTCCAGGAAGTGGATCTCTTGTGTGGACTGGTCCAGGCTGAGGTTGATGGTGGGATGGAAATTGTTGAAATCATGGTGGAATTCCTCAAGAGCTTCTTTTCCATGGGTCCAGATGATGAAGATGTCATCAATGTAGCGCAAGTAGAGTAGGGGCATTAGGGGACGAGAGCTGAGGAAGCGTTGTTCTAAGTCAGCCATAAAAATGTTGGCATACTGTGGGGCCATGCGGGTACCCATTGCAGTGCCGCTGATTTGAAGGTATACATTGTCACCAAATGTGAAATAGTTATGGGTCAGGACAAAGTCACAAAGTTCTGCCACCAGGTTAGCCGTGACAGTATCGGGGATACTGTTCCTGACGGCTCGTAGTCCATCTTTGTGTGGAATGTTGGTGTAGAGGCTTCTACATCCATAGTGGCTAGGATGGTGTTTTTAGGAAGATCACCAATGGACTGTAGTTTCCTCAGGAAATCGGTGGTGTCTCGAAGATAGCTGGGAGTGCTGGTAACGAAGGGCCTGAGGAGGGAGTCTACATAGCCAGACAATCCTGCTGTCAGGGTGCCAATGCCTGAGATGATGGGGCGTCCAGGATTTCCAGGTTTATGGATCTTGGGTAGCAGATAGAATACCCCAGGTCCTGGCTCCAGGGGTGTGTCTGTGCGGATTTGTTCTTGTGCTTTTTCAGGGAGTTTCTTGAGCAAATGCTGTAGTTTCTTTTGGTAACTCTGTGGGATCAGAGGGTAATGGCTTGTAGAAAGTGGTGTTGGAGAGCTGCCTAGTAGCCTCTTGTTCATACTCTGACCTATTCATGATGACGACAGCACCTCCTTTGTCAGCCTTTTTGATTATGATGTCAGAGTTGTTTCTGAGGCTGTGGATGGCATTGTGTTCTGCATGGCTGAGGTTATGGGGTAAGCGATGCTGCTTTTCCACAATTTCAGCTCGTGCACGTTGGCGGAAGCAGTCTATGTAGAAATCCAGGCTGCTGTTTCGACCTTCAGGAGGAGTCCACCCAGAATCCTTCTTTTTGTAGTGTTGGCAGGAAGGTCTCTGTGGGTTAATATGTTGGTCAGAGGTGTGTTGGAAATATTCCTTGAGTCGGAGACGTCGAAAATAGGATTCTAGGTCACCACAGAACTGTATCATGTTCGTGGGGGTGGAGGGGCAAAAGGAGAGGCCCCGAGATAGGACAGATTCTTCCGCTGGGCTAAGAGTATAGTTGGATAGATTAACAATATTGCTGGGTGGGTTACGGGAACCATTGTTGTGGCCCCTTGTGGCATATAGTAGTTTAGATAGCTTAGTGTCCTTTTTCTTTTGTAGAGAATCAAAGTGTGTTTTGTAAATGGCTTGTCTAGTTTTTGTAAAGTCCAGCCACGAGGAAGTTTGTGTGGAAGGTTGGTTCTTTATGAGAGTATCCAGTTTTGAGAGCTCATTCTTAATCTTTCCCTGTTTGCTGTAGAGGATGTTGATCAGGTGGTCAGACGTCAAGAATTATAACATTCAAAAACCAGTTGGAGAACACTTCAATCTCTCTGGTCACTCGATCACAGACCTAAGAGTGGCTATACTTCAACAAAAAAGCTTCAAAAACAGACTCCAACGAGAGACTGCTGAATTGGAATTAATTTGCAAACTGGATACAATTAACTTAGGCTTGAATAGAGACTGGGAATGGATGAGTCATTACACAAAGTAAAACTATTTCCCCATGGTATTTCTCCCTCCCACCCCACCCCCCACTGTTCCTCTGATATTCTTGTTAACTGCTGGAATTAGCCTACCTGCTTGTCACCATGAAAGGTTTTCCTCCTTCCCCCCCCTCCCCCCCCCCCCCCCCCCCCCCCCCGCTGCTGGTGATGGCTTATCTTAAGTGATCACTCTCCTTACAGTGTGTATGATAAACCCATTGTTTCATGTTCTCTGTGTGTGTGTATATAAATCTCTCCTCTGTTTTTTCCACCAAATGCATCCGATGAAGTGAGCTGTAGCTCACGAAAGCTTATGCTCTAATAAATTTGTTAGTCTCTAAGGTGCCACAAGTACTCCTTTTCTTTTTACTTATGGTAGTAACCCAATAGAAGTCAATGGAACTACTCATGTGAGTAAGGGTTACAGGATTGCCCTAAGTTTTGTAAGTGTAAAGTACTCCAGCTAATTTAGATGAGATAATCTTGCAAAATGTATTCTGGCTCTGGCCTGCTCCTCTTCCAATTGGTTTCCGTTTGCTCTGCACAGCTGTCCCCATACTTATTTTTTACAATGTTAGTTTGCTTTTAAATTATTCCTCTGTTTGTTTCTTCTTCCCTGTTGCTTAGCCCTGCCCCTGCTTTGCTGAAGATCATTTTTAGTCTGTCTGAGTAGGTGCTTCTATGACCCCAGCACCAACATTAATTAATTTATCCACGCAACACCTTTCTGAGGTAAGGAAGTCTTATTCCCATTTGGTGGGTGGGGCACTGAGGCACCAAGAGATTAAGTGACTCACCCAGGTTACACAGGAATGTCTGTGGCAGAGCCAGGCACTGTATTCACATTTCCTCAGTCCCACGCTAGTGCCTTAACTGCAATCTTTCCTCTGTGCTGCTTTCTGAGCTGCAGTATTGGCTCCTAGATGTTCTATGGATTGCGATACATGCTGTGTGATGATGCTGAGGAATCTGAGATGGCTAAGAATTACTCAGATCAAACGTTGAGGTTTGTACCCGAGAGACCAAAGCTGTGGCATTGTGACTCAGAGCGGAGATTAGCTGTCAAACTGCAGAGGCTGTTTCAGTGAAAAATTATTATTGACAGTGAACGTAGGGTAGATAGAGAGAAGAATGATCATGAGTCACTGGAGGTGGGGTAAAGAAATGGCAGATTTGCTAAACCGTTGTTGCGCAGATAACCATGGGGCTGACTGTGCAATAACTGAATGCTCCTGGGATGAATGACTCACTAGGTCTAGGGAACATGTAGCCATAAATTTCAGGGAGGAGGGAAGGTACCTAAGAGAGTTGAAGTCCCTCTCAACTTATCTGTATTCTCATTCATTCTTCTGCCCAGTCCTCCCTCTAGCCACCCTCTCCAAAGCTCTCTTTGCTTTAGATAGTGGCACCTATGGTTTCCGAGAGCTCCCTGGATTGATCCTGAATGTAAATGGTGAGTGGAAAACACTAGAAGCCACCTGATCAGCTTCAAAGGGGATTGGGATGTTTTAGGTGAGTGGGCCAGTGAATGGAAAATGCAGCAGACAAATGCAAAATAATAACTGGGGGCACTGGACCAAACCAGATTATATATTCAGTGGTGCAGTTATGCAATGTAATAATCAAAAGGGGCGCTGGGAGTTGTGATGCTTTGGGGGTTCACCCAGACCCGTAAGGGGATGTGCCTGCCCTGTAGCCCTGGGTGCTTCTGTGCTGTGCAGCTTTGGATCCAAGCCCCGCCACCAGCAGCCTGCTCACGGCACAATGGCCTCATGCTGGCCTCCACCAGCCTGATTCCTCCTTGCAGGGTGACACCAACAGCCCTTTCAGTCCTGAGTCCCCCCACCCCAACCGTCTTCCCCCCGCAGCGTCCAGCCCCTCTCGCTGGACCCTCACAGCAATTACCATGTTTGCTGCCTCCAATGACCAGAGCACACGCCAGCCTGCTAGATTAGCTAAAGACACATCAACCGAGATGATTTTGTGATCAAACAAAAGTAAGTTTATTAACAAGGAACACAGGTTTAAGTGATTACAAGCAAGAGTGAAGGAGACAAGAAAGGTTACAGATAAAACAAACAAAACACTTTCTAGTGACCAAAACTTAATTCTAACTAGTTACAATCTTTGCTGGAGCAGTATCCTTACTTACATGCAGTTAGCAGCAGCCCCCACCCCCCAGACTAGGGGTCCCAACTTTCATAGGCTCGAAGACTGCTGTACCGTATTGTCCCCCCAGTGACGGATGACAAAATGGCTTTTTGACTCTGCTTGTATCGTCCCAAAGTTCACTGACCCTTTCAGGGTGCAGTCTCCTTCCCCATTGAGATTGTTCAGTGTTCATCTTGCCCCACTTACTTGCCTGATGGCTTTGTTTCCCTTGCATGTAAATGCGCTTTTCATTATCTTTGGTCACATCTTGCTTAATTTACACTGGATAGACAATCAAGAGTGCAAACCTTCCTTTATCTAATACCAGCTAGCCTTAGGCACTGATTGCCAAACATATTGTAGGAACATATTTCTAGCACACATCTATAATTCTTTATATACCACCTGTAGATACGTTACACAATAATATTCGTGGCCAGCATGTTACTATTTTGATATGGCACCTTACATAATGCCTTTTAGTTATAGATTATGCCAGGGGAGGCCAAACTTACTGACCCTCCGAACTTCAGAAGTTTGAGAGCCAAGCGGGCCTCGATGCTCGGGCTTCAGCCCCACAGGAAGGGGAGTCTTGGGACTTCAGCCCTGCAGGAGGCGCTCCATGGGGCTGGAGGTGCTCCATGGGGCTGAAGCCCCAAACTCCTGTCACTTCTCCAGCCTGGTAGGCGGAGAATGGGAGAGGGACATGGGGAGCTCCATGAGCCACACTTGAATGTAAAGGAGCCGCGGATTGGCCACCCCTGGGTTATGACAACAGCAAGTTGGGGCAATGAATGTGTCAAGTCTGATGAGAGTTATGGTATAGGGTGCCCTCTGCCAGTTGGCACTGAGGGCTCCCTGGGTCACAAAGGTTACTGCAGAGAAATTCTGGAAGCTCTCTGCCTAGTGTCCTGTAGGAATACAATAACACACAAGCCAGACTTTGGCGTATCAGCAGGGACAACACACGGATTCCAAGGGGTGTTTTCTTGTGTATCCTATCAGTTTATGTCTTTGGAGCGGCGGACACCTAGAACTCTTAATGTAGATACTTATCTCCTAATACTTCTCTCTTCTGCAGCACTTTCAGTCTGGCACCTAGATGCTGGAGTATTAGAAATGTCGAAGTCAGATAATTGTTCAGTGCATGTTACAAACATTACGAATTAACACATTTAAGTGTGTGTGTAGCATTGAACTGGCTTTGCTGGTCTGATTGGTTAATTTTCTGGACTGGCTCTATATAATTGTGACTCTGATTCTGGGATAGCATTGTTGTTATACAATTATTCTGCAGATCCCAGCGTTCTCTGCCTTAGAATGTTGTGCAGATTTCTTTATCTTTCTTTACTGGAAGAACAAAATAGGACAGCCAGGAAGATTAGAAGATTTAAGATTATATTTTATAAGCAAAGGGTAAAGAGATTGAGCATGTGTCTGTCTAAAAAAAACATTAAATACACTGTTCACTCTACAGAAGGTTTTAAAAAGCTGGGGAAACAATCTTACAGCTCAGGAAATTTAGCATGAACTGTGAATTTAGACAAAATTTCTAACTTGGAAGCAAGTAAACATTTTAAATAAAGAAATTGCCAAGTGCAACAAAAGTGAAACCTAGGCTGTGGTCAGAGTGAGATGATTAATAGTCATGTGTCCACATAAAATCTATTTTCTTCTTCAGTTCTGCGTTTCGCTTAGGATGGTCGTGGAATTAGCTGGGCCATTTTTACGGTTTGTAACTGGCTTCATTGTAGCATTTGGCTCCACTATGCTGGAGAGAACATTTACACTGACACGTTTTGTCTCATCCAAATTACCAAAGTCAGAATTTGCTGGTGACAAAGGTGATATTTGGCATTGCAGAACCCTTCCTTTGTGAGTGTGACACCAGGCTCTTCAGCTTCCCCGCTGTGACAGATGGCACCAGTCGCCCAGATGTGATAAGTGACCTTTGAGAAATCAAAAATTCCCCCTTGACTTGGAGAAACGGGCAAGGTCCTTGCCAGGCTCATCGCTTGTCTTTGTAGTTGGGCCCTTATTGCTCTTTGCTGAGAGACCAGCGTCAGCTCCACCTAAAGGCTTTTGTCTCCACTGAAATCAATGGGAGAATTGATTCCAATGGGGGTTGGATCAGGCTGTATATCCCAGGGTGAAAGGAAGGGGTTAACCCCCTTGCAGGCAGACTCCCTGGTGGCTGTGTACATCCTTTCATCCAGAACCATTGGAAGCACTTATGAAATAAAGCCTTTTCTTTAGAAAAGTAATGATACAGCAGAGCCAAAGTGTATTTAAGGGGCAGCCCTCCTACATTCCTGTAATGTCTCCAGACATGTGCAGTGGGTGTAATTTGCAAACAGGCGCAGTTCTGATCCAGCTGTGCTCCCGTTGAAATCCATACGAGTGTTTGGGGTTTGGTTTTGAAACTATTTATTTATTTCAGAAGTGTTAACAAGTTTACAAACCCTTGCCAAGTGACTATCTGAAACAAAACAATCATTGCCACTGGTCGCTTTTGTTTAACGAGGCAAGAATTTAGTCATCAGCTCTTTCTGTTTTAATACCCTGTTACAGGGAAAGCGTCATTACCGCTCCTCTATCATTTCTCACAGAAATCAGTGGGACTTTTCAGTGGGAGCAGTTAGGTCAACACTGAGCAAGTATGAAAATCTCACCCCTGGCTTTATTGGTTAAGAGAGAGATTTTTCTAAGGCTATGTCTACATTAGAGAGCTTATGTAACCCACGCACCTCCTGGGTGTGGTGTTCTGTCCCCTCTAGTGGCACCGAGACTGCTTAGAGATTAATGAGTCTGCTGTATAGCCTTACCTAAGAGCCACATGGGTTTTAGCTCATGCAGTAGAGGCTCATGCACTAAGCCCCAGGTTCAATCCCGACTGCTGGCGACTGGGGTCTGGCGGTGTTACACTTACAGAAGAACAGCTGTACCAATGCAGCCATGCCTCTGTAAGATCTCTCATGTAGCCGCTCCATGCAGACTCTCCTGTCAGCATAATAAAACCACCTCCAATGAGCGGCGGTAGCTACGTCAGGGGAGGGAGAAGCTCTTTTGCCGACATAGTGCTGGGCACACTACCACTTATGCCGGTGTAATTTATGTCGCGCGGGGGGGGTGGAATATTCACACCCCTGAGCACCATATATTTTGCTGACATATGTGGTAGTGTAGACATAGCCTACAGCAGGAAGAGATTTAGAAGCACACATCCCATTGACTTCCAGGGGGATTTGTGCTCCTAAATCCCTCAGACACTTTTGAAAACTTGCCCCTTCAGAAGAAGTTTCTGGGGTTGGAGAGAAAGTAGAAAATAAAGTAGGAAAGACTGTAATTTTGACTGAGATAGTTAAGAACGTAAGAATGGCCATACTGGGTCAGACCAGTGATCCATCTAGCCCAGTATCCTGACTTCTGTATCCACAAAGCCTTTAATTTTCCTCCTATTCTTTTCCATAATCTCACAAACCCATTTGCTGGCTAACTACTGGTACAGGCTGCCTGATATTAAATACACAGACCAGTGTACGTTCTGACTGGAAAAAGCTGGCTAGACTATACTCCTGTGGGTACTTGCAATTATAGAAACCACAGAATGCATGTGAAGTAACCCTTCTGTGACCCCTTGGCTTGTGTAGTGGTTTGCTAGCTAGATATGTTCCCCCCCCCGCAATTAACATACACATTTTAAATGGTGAAAGTTGGGAGGAAAAAAAGACCCTTTGCCAGCAGGACAGTAAAACCTCCCTCAAATTGGCCAGGTCACAAGAGACCCACAGCTAATAAATTGACCTTACATTCATATAATAAACTAATTCATTAGGTTTTTATTTTAAGAGATGGTGGTATTAATTAGACTGATGTGGGCCATAAATCACCTGGTTTGGATAAGCCCTCAGATAATTTAAATTACCAGTAATACGACTGCAGCTTAATTAGTCTGATTAAATTCCAGGCCCATTCATGTGCAGCTTGCACCAGGCAGGAGGTAAGTGACAGAGGAAAAGACTACATTAACGCAATGGAGATTTCTTATTGGGGGTTGGATCTGCTCAGCTGGTGGATGGTGCGGGAGGGCAGGCAGGAGCCAAAAATGGCCTGCAAAGGAGCCACCCCCAATAAAAATGGAGGTGGATGACAGGTATGAAACTGTAACTAAAGCCTTGTGTATAACGGCCCTTGCCCTGGTTATGGCAGCAGCTCAGAGAGGCAGCACTGCTATCTGTACTGGGCCAGAAAACAAAGTAAGCAATGGCAGTGCAAATGGGGCCTCATAGCAATTAACGCTGTCTACACTAAGGGTTTGCTCTGGGACAGCTACCTTGGTGGCTGGGCACTGATGGCTAAAATCTGGCCAAAGCCTTCTGTAGCTGTGTGATGAGGCAGTGAGCTAGGCAGATTCTGAACTTGGCAATGTTATAGCAACGTTTCCATGGGGATTTGATGTTCTTACACCATTTCCCCAATGAATTAATGGCTTTTGTCAGCATCACTCTCTGCCTGGTGTCCCCCGGTGTTCAGATTTTTCTCCCCTTGGTAGGATCAGGGCCGCCCCAAGCTCCGAGAGTGCAACTGCCCAAGCAAAAAAAAAAAAAAAATGGGTGGCCGGAATGCTGTCCCTGGAATTGTGCCCCAAGCACGGGCTTGCTTTGCTGGTGCCTAGAGCCGGTCCTGGGTAGGGTAACTTGCTGCTGTCTAGGTGATGTGGAGCGACGTTCCTTTCCAGCAGCTAATATTTACACTTCTTGTCGTGTTATGAATCCTGAATACGGTCTCACTCCTCAGCTCACGCTGGCACCATCACCAGCTATGATCTTATTGGTTCTTTTAGACATTGGAAATGTCCAGAACAGGGCTATTCCTTTAAGCCAGTTCCACTGAGGCAGTTTGATACACTAGGCTGTATGCTCGGGAGGTCTTGAGTTTTGGGATGAACAACACCATTGATTAAAACACGTACCAGGCAGGATGTTTGTTCGCCCAAGGTGTTTGCTGATATTGTTCTTTCTCTCCCTTTGTTTCATTTCATTTGTGTAAGTGTGAAATGTCTCATCAGGCACACTTTGGGGTCTGTTCTATTGTGCACGAGGATTTCCATGCTTTCTTGTTGATATTTCCTTTATGAGCCAGACAAACTAGAGGCTGAACTAGTGTCTATAGAACAATTTACTTTTGATTAGAGGCCCTAGGCTGACAGCAGTGGAGATGGATGCTGTCTCTCTGTCTGCAGAACATACACAGTTGTAGTTCCAGCTTCTCCATACACTCCCACTAATCTGTTGTTCAAATCCTGCGCTCTATGACTAGGAAAGGAATTCATTTTCTGTTGACCATTCTATCTGGGGTGCTTGCTCTGAGTCTGCAAGCAAGAATTCTGAGTTCTAGGTTTGATGTGGACTCCTGTTCACTAATAACTAGGTGACATCCCCTACAAAGAGGCCACCAGATAATCATGACCGTTGGTCACTAATGACTTAGTCCACAAATCCAACAGCTTCTGCATATATAACTAGGTTCCCTGAGCCAATTAATTCCTCTGTGGTACATGTGCTATGAAACTGACTTTCTTTACAGGTGGGAGGTTATTGTAGTGATTGGCTATCTACGCAATACGCTAAAATCTACACAACCCTAGCGTCCTTCCTAGTGCCAAAACTGTGGAACTGTATCAAAGAGACGGGAATAAGAAAGACTGGGATCAAGTCTCTGCTGTTTTCACTGCAGGAATAGACCAAAACTGGCTAGAATTCTTTGTGAAATGTGCAGCAAAGTGAGGAGGAAATTTTGTATCTAAATTAAATGCATCTCAGAAGAGGCAGGCACAAGAGTGGGCCTGGCTTCTGAGCAGAGACCAGAGGCACAAAATTCTGATCGCTCTCCAAATCTAAATTCTTGCAGAGTTTTGGGATTTGGGATTGTAGCTAGCTCCAGTGTATATAGAGAGATCAGATCCAAACTTTTCCAGAGTTCAGGAGTGTTTTCATTCAGGCCCAAACTTTGCTTCTGAGGTATTATCAGCTGAAGCCAAACTAAGGTGTGAATGTAGACATGTATATCTAGGCACCCCGTTTATTAGCAGGATCAAACCCAAGACTATAGGCACTAAAAGCACAAAGTTCTACCCTTTGAGCTACAGCAGTTAGTTACTCCTGTGATAGCTGGTGGTTACGTTTTCTAAGGTCAGCCACTAGAGGGCGACATGATCACATACTCTAAATCTCTTTAGTGGTTTGACTCTATTTTCCCAAGCATGTCATTTTGCCATAAGCTTTGTACACCTAACGAAACACGGGAACAGATTTTAATTTTTGGCACATGAACACATTTCCTAGCACAAAGGAGCATGACTGTTATTTCTGAAGGCAGCCCCCACTGTGCAGAACTCCTTGATGTCACCTGTGTTGTTTACACTGAACACCACTCCTTGTTAGTGAGTTTCTTAGCCAGGTATGAAATTTGAACAATTTAACAGATCGAGACGTCAGTGGGACCACTCGCACGAAAAAGGGCTGCAGGGGGAAGCACACAGATTTATTTATTTGTTTTAACATTGAGCAAATATTATTTTTCATAATCATGCCTGTTTACAAGATTCTATCCAACTGCTACATAATATACTGAGACGTGTCCAGTAAAAATGTATTTTATTATATTGGCAGCGAACCTGTTGTTTTAAAAAAGGCAGTGAACTAATATGACAGTACAGGAGACTGATTGATTGAAATGAAACAGATGAGGTTAATCTAAAAGCTACCCAGTACGTGCCGTTCCTATAAATCCTGCATAATTTTCGTGAATTTAATTTTCACTAATCCATCCAGCCCACTCCAGTAGTCTTAAATAATAAATCAGTTGGGGGTGTCTCTTTGTATAGAAAATAAGGCAAGTTAGGCAAATCCTACCTCGTGTAGTTAGTCCCACTGAGTAACTCATGAGAGTAAGGATTCATTGCATTTAGAAAATACCAGATAGCAGAATAAATGCTGCAGTTATAGGTCAAATCAAAGGGCATGTATTTTATGTGCATGGAGTTTTAAACTCTGTTTGTTTTGGTGTAACTTTCAAAATAAAGCCCCTTATCTTTAGAATGTAATATGAATGGTTTTATTTTTTTTATATAAAAATAGCTCAGTGCAACGTTGGTATTTAAAATTCTCTTTGGCCATACTTTGTCCTATGTCAGGATCTGACACTTGCCCATGCTAAGGGCCATGGCTTCAGCTCACTGCTACGGTTGAATCTGTGCAAGGGGCTGCAGAGGTATAAGATTCTGCACCTGAGGATCAGATTGTGGGACCGTGGCTCTAGTTTGTGGAAAGGTACCATGCAACGAGCATATTTTAAAGACAGGACTTCTGTATTTGCAGTATTTTCCCCTTCTGCCCTACCTGTCCCCCTAAAAATGCAGCTGCAATTGCGTAGCCACAAAGTTCACTGTTAGGCTGAATAATTTCATACTATTATGTCACTCCCCTCTTCCTGACTTACAGCTGCAGAAGGGGACAGCCCATAGCAAGAGGCTGAGGACCAGGAGAGCAGGGAAAGCCTCCTCTGTATATAATAATAATAATAATGCAACACCCATTCTAGGAACAATGATGAGGTATTATGCGTAATAAATATTTATAAGGGCAAGCATAATGAAATGAATGTGTATTATGCAGAGACTCCCTTAGGGCCTGGCTATCAAATGGCTTTTCCCCCCCCCTCTTTTTCTTTTTCTGTTGTACAGAATTGTCCTGATGTCCCTGGGTTGTTGAGCAAATTGCTTACTGTGTTGCTCACTTACACAATGCATGTTATTAAATGTAAGCAGCTGCTCTGCGTTTGGCATTGTTCACACATACAGAACAGGAGGGCACGGACACTTCTCATTTCTATGAATGTTTTCTGTAGCCCATGAGCCACCACCAGCTTGGAATAACTTTGGCAAGGACGATCTCCCTTGTTCCCCCACTCCCCATGGGGTTACGTTCCCAGCTGGACTCATTCTCCCAAAAGACTGAACATCGCAGATCTGTCTTGGGTCAAAGAAATATAGCAAAGCTGGTGAGGAGTTATGTCATGCTGGGGAAAGAATGGTTTTGTGGTTAAGGCGCTAGGCTCATGCCTATATGCATCAAACTCAGTAGGTTGACCATGGCTCAATGCCATTCGGGGAGGTGGTTTTACTGTGTTGCCTTAACGGGGCACTGACGCCAGCTGAGACAAATTTGAGCGTAGATACGGGCACAAATAGGTCAGTCGGTAGGCAGCGACTTAAAGATCTAATTCTGTAGTGTAGACCAGGCCTACGACTCCAGAGCCCTGGGTTCACTTCCTAACTCAGCCAGAGACCACCTTGTTGAGTCACTAAGGACTTGCATATGCAGGGATACTTGGGAAAGCTAAGGGCTGGTCTACAGGAGCACTTAAATTGATGTAAGTTATGTCGCTCGGGGTGAGAAACAACCCCCCCCCCCCAGCAACATAAGTTGCATCGACTTAAAGCGGTGTCTACACTGCGATATGCCAGCGGAAGATGCTCTCCTGTCGACACAGCTTCCACCTCTCACGGAGGTGGAGTGATTATGCCAGTGGGAGAGTGCTCTCCCGTCAGCATGGTGCGTCTTCACCAGACACACTGCTGCGGCATAGCGGCATTGATGTAACATGGTAGCGTAGACTAGCCCTAAGACAAAGTAACTGACATTAAACCACATTAAACTCCCATGTGGCTGCCCTCATTCAGAAGTAAAGAGGCTTAATCCTTCTTCAAAAGGACTTAAGATCAAGCAGATGAGAGCATTCACACGGGGGTTTGATGTGCTTTAACTATACTTTAGTTAATTCACCTTAAGTTTACTGAGGGTGTCTACACTTAAAACACTGCAGCAGCACCGTTCTAGCGCTTCAGTGAAGATGCTACCTAAGCCAACAGGAGGGGATCTGCCATCGGCGTAGGTACTCCATCTCCTCAAGAGGTGATAAGTTGACAGGAGAAATCTCCCGTTCAGAGGCTCTGACTCAATGAGAGGTCTGGGGCTGGAGCACTCACGGGGAAAAAAAAAAACAGTGGGTGCTTAGCACCCACCAGTAGCCCCCCCCAGTGTCTCCTCCACCCCCTAACCCTCAGAGCCCCCTTCCCACCAATGGCCCCACCAATCAGCTCCTCCCTCTCCTTCCCAGCGCTTCCCACCCACCATGATCAGCTGTTCCACGGTGTGCAGGAGGCACTGCGGGAGGGAGGAGGTGGAGTGAGGGCAGGATGCACTGGGGGTGTGTGGAATGGGCCAGGAAGAGGCAGGGTAAGGGCGGGAAGGGGTGGAGTGAGGATGGAGCCTGGGGTAGAGTGGGGGTTGAGCACCTCCTAGCAACTAAGAAAGACAGTGCTTATGTCAATTTAACACTATCTACATCAGGGGTTAGGTCATTTACCTGTGGGCTTGGGCAGGTGTGGATTTTTCACACCCCTGAGTGATGTAGTTTTATCAAACTAAAGTGGAGATCATTTCCCAGTGTAGTGTCCATCTAGACAAGCCATAAGTCGCTCTGTGCCTCGGTTCCTCGTCTGTGAAATGTGGGTAGTCGTTTTGCCTTGTCTGTCTTTTCTCTCCAGATTATTAGCTCTTTGGGACTGTTTCCTGATAGCAACACAAAATTGGAGATGACACTTTAAAAGGGACAGAACCCCAAATGCTGCATTCTAGCTGCCTCTGTGAGAGCCAAGCTGAGCTTGGTAAATTTACAGACGCTTTTATGATTCCATCAGGCTTGTGGCAGGATTTCCCTTCTGCTCTTTCCATAGCCAAGATCTTATGGAAACCAGGAGGCATGTATGAGATTTATTGCTCTTATACTTGAATTATTGCAGATTTTTTGGAGCGCTGCAATAATGTCTCCCACGTGGGGAACAAAAGGCTCAACTGCAAACACCTGCGGCTTCTGCTGTTGCTCTGTGTCATCCAGAGTCTCTCTCTGCTCAAAACACCTGAGGCTCTGCAGATACTGAAAGGTTGAGCGAAGCTGCCTGCTGAAGGGAACAGAAAGTTCCTGCTGGAAACATCTGAGATGCTCTGCCGTAAATTAACATGGCTTCTTGCTTCTAATAAGTGTTGGAGCAGAAATAACAGCACATGGGAAGGTGTGGCACAGTTTTGTTCCTGGAGTTTGCTGTTAGCTGCTTCTTGTGGGGAGGAGAACATCTGATGCTTGAGAAGCGCAGCAGAAGTGGTTCTTCCTTCCGGCTTCCTCTGTCTGGAAATACCATAATGATTCATTTAAAAAGGACACCCCGAGGTCTGTTGAGCTAGTTACAACCCACCTGTGAGAGATTAACTTCTCACCTGGAGTCAGTAAGGGCCAGCTCCTGTTAGTCATACTTCAGTGGATGTTTTGCCTGAATAAATCCTGCAAGAGCTGGCCCCAAGTTAATGTGACTCCTTCCAAGATCACCTTGTCCATGCTGATGCCAGAGGGGCCCTGGCGTTTTACTTAGCAAATGGCCAGTTGTGGATGAGGATGCTCCATGTCAGGAACACAACTGGAATTCTGATTCCTTACACCCAGGTGGCATTTATTTGTATACCACTAGTGTGTAGGGTCCTCATAACGCGAGGCACTGTACTGACTCGAATAGGAGATAGATCCTGCCTCAAATTGTTTACAATTTAATAGACAGAGAAGGCAAAGGGAGGGAAAAAGAAATATTATTATTATTATATTAAAGCTGGTTGAAAAATGGAGGGGTTTTGGCATGGAAAATTTACTTTTAGTTGAAACAACAAACACCAAAATATTTTTGTTTAATGAAAAGTTAAAATATTCTTCAAAGAACAGATCCTTTCTGTGGAAAACTTTAATCGGCTACCTAGCCCTAATTCTTATTTCCATTTTACAAAATGGGAAACTGAGGCACAGAGCGATGAAATGATTCACCTAGGGTCACACCAGAATCAGAATCAGGACCAAGCCCATCTTCAGAGTCTTCAACCAAAGCCACCCTTCCAGCTTAGCCCTGGTGCTGGTGACCTCAGTGGGTGGATTTTCCTCTGTGATCTTGATGACCAATGTGGATGAGTTGTCATTAGCCAGGTCTTGTGTAACAATATGAACTCTTCTCTGGTATCACTTTTCTGTCATTAGCTTCACTTAGGTGCAGACCATGCCTCTAGGCCTGGCCCTGGCACACCCGCCTGTAGTTCTGTGGGTTTGGAGTAGAGCCCAAATACACAGCTAACTCCTAGCTCCTGCTGCTGGGTGCGGATTATCTGATAGGTGCATAGATTGATGCACCTGCCTGAATTAGCACAGAATTTGGCCCATCATTCCTCTTAATAGTCCTGAAGCATTGCATTAGTTTATACAAACAAAGTGCCATTAATCTCACCATGTAAAGCCTATCCCATCTGTACCATTTTAGTTCTTGTTGTATTGTTGCTGTTTTGAAGACTGGGCTTTTCAAAAAGAGCCTAATAGAGTTAGGCTCTCAATTCCCATGTATTGCCAGTGGGATTTAGGGATCCAACTCCCAAGAATATTTAGAAAATCTTAGCCTAACCAAAACTGTGCTGTCAAACGGACAAAGGAATGTGGGCTCATTATAATCTGTTGTCCAGCAAGATATACTGTAGCTCTAGATACACAACAGAGCTGGGCCCTGAGAACGGTGAGAATTGGATCAGAACCTTTCGGCCCACCTCTAATGCATGCCTGAGAACCATGTTCACCTCTCCAGCCTTGCTCTGAACTGTTGGCTCATGCAGTCTGTCAGTAACTGGTAACTAAGTGCCAAGTGCAAAGTTAAAATTGCATAATTGGTAAACAAGGGAAACTTGCTTCCCACGTGTAGCCTTTCTGTTTTCATAGTTCATTGAACAAGCTAATAAACAGAAAGATCTGGATTAAAGAGGGTTCTTTGGTAAATGAAGGAGTTTTATTTCCAGTGTGGTCAGAGCTCTGTGCTTTCCACACTGCCGTGATAAAACATCTTTCTGCACTAGGCAACGTATTCCCTATTTCCTAGCTCACAGCACTCAGTCTCCTACCCGCTTTGGAGATGAATGCCTTCTGTTTTATATAGCAACCTCATTCAGCCCGCTGGAGGGCAAAGGAGACACTGGGATGTTATCCCTCTCCTGGGTCAGAAATGCACCTGTATGGCTTTGCACTTGCGTGTGCTGAAATAACTTTTTATTATTTGCCAAGCTACTGAGGCAGTGGTATTTTTGCAGCCTCTCTCAGTGCTCCCAGAGCACTTTATCATTTTCACTGCTGAGCAGGGTTGGAGAAACAGCCAAATGAGCCTTGCCGCTGTTTTCATAGCCTGAGGCTGAGGATGGGTCACACGATACATTTTATTCCAACAGCAACGGAAGCTGTAACTCGTGGGCTGCACATCACCAACATTTAAAGAGCCAGGAGACAAATGACTAAGCCCCCAAACCTGCACCCAGGCAAGTGGAGCTTGTGGTTAACGACTGGCTCAGTTTGGATGTGGATTTGCTCCAGGTGGGCGGTGATTCGAGGCTCCAGTTCAGGCCAGCAGCTCCAATTTTGATCAAAACATAATTCCTAGATTTGTTTTTTTGTTTTTTGTTTTTTTTTTTTACACCAGGTATAGTCAGTGCTTCTCACATTTGCATGATCTTTGGGTCCAAATCTAGCCAGGGCTCGGGGGGAGGAAGGGGATCCTGGCCTGTGGAGCAGCAGAGCTACTCCGTGACTGCTGCTGGCCCCTGCCCCACTTTGCTCTCTCTCTCTCTCTCTCTCTGTGTGTGTATGTGTGTGTGTGTGTGTGTGTAGGGGGAATAAAAAAATTTAATAAATTTGTTAGTCTCTAAGGTGCCACAAGTACTCCTTTTCTTTTTGCGAATACAGACTAACACGGCTGCTACTCTGAAACCTGTAGGGGGAATGTAAGTGGATCTGTGCTATCATGGATCCACCAGCTCTGCTCCCCTCAAAACCCTTTTGCATATTAAAGAAAAAGCTGTCTCCATGGACCTCGGCCTTATAGCTCCACAGGGTGCAGATCTTCCTCTTCCTACAGCTCCAGCCACCCTGTGCGCTTCTTTGGCTGCCTAGCAAGCCTTCTGCTCCCGTAGAGAGTGCGGGACTAGGGGGTGACCCTTAAAAAGAGAATAGGGTGAATACACCCACTGGGAAATACGACTGGATGTGGCATCTAGCTTGTAACTGGAGCATTGATCACAGCTGCGCTTAGGAGGTGACAGGAGGAGAAATGTTGGGTTCAAAATCTTGTTTAACAAAATTATCTACAATATCAGGTATTTGATTACACTGTTTATGTCCAATATGCTAAAGGCTGGGTTTCTTGCTCAATGACATCTCTGTCCTTACTGCCCTAAACTCCCATTGAAGTCAGTGGGCACTTGCCTAACAAATAAAATGAAGGCTCTTATCCTGCAATCAGATCCCTCGGGGTCAGTTTGGCTGAGGTTCAACCCTCAGTTTATTTCTAATCTCTGAGATTTTTGTGTGTGCTAGCCTAATACTGCAATGCTTGGGTTTTTGCAGGGAAATGTTTGTTTCCCCATAAATATTTATTTATCTATCTCCCTCCCTCCCCGTAGCATTTCTTGGGCAATCTTTTTGTAAAGGATGGCCTGTGCTCCCATTTCCCTCTCCAAAAACATTCTAATCTTGGAGTGAAATTGACCTGCCACTTCCCTATTAGTGTTTGCAAAACCCTTGGAAGAGGAAAAGTGGTAAGCGTGAAATGTTTGTATCCTTCAAATCCTACATATTCTTGGGGGAAGGGAGGATAGAGTCAGACTTCCTGCCGCTCTTAGCAACCTGTTCAATGAATAAATAAATACCTAGTCCTTTATTTATTTTAAGTAGCACTCTTCTGGGTCACCCCGCCTTGCTACGCTACTGGCAGGATGTGCAAGCTAGAGCTGCCCCTTCCTCTTCTCCAGACCCACCAAGAACTACAGAGCCCACCACCAGCCCTTTTATTTTTGTCATGCTCTGGTGCTTGTTTGCTAACCCTGCGCCCAGAGCTGGGCTCTTCAGCAAGGAGTGACCAATCTGTTTCCCTCAAAGCTTCCAGCATGCTGCTGCCTGGAGAAACAGAAAGGGGGGGTGGGTGTGCGCTGGGTTGTTGGCAGAGGTTCAGGCGTCTCTAGTGGACACCTAAAGTGGGACTTGAGTGTGTGTGTGTGTGTGTGTGTGTGTGCATGCATGTGTGCAAGCAAGCAACTCGCATAGTCTCTAATATTCACACAAGATGGCGATGGAGTGGAGGGAGACTCAGCTCCCCTCTTAAATGTTCTTCTTCTGGACATTCAAAGAGTCCTGCTTTCCCCCCCCCCCCCGGAGATTTTAAGGGTTTACATGGCGCTGGAGGACTTGCTTTGTCTCTGTTTTTTCTCTTTGACCGTCTGTGTCCTGGCTGTGGAAGGTAATCAGTGCTGCTGGGCTTCTCTTTTGTGTGTTGTGTGCAAGGGGGGGGGATCGGGGGGTGGGTGATTGTGGGGGGGGGAGGACTCTGTATTTGGGGGAGAGTCCCTTGCCCTCCTCCTCTGAGCAAGCAACCCAGGGGGCTAGTGCAGAGCTGGGGAAGGCTCCGCTCCCTGCCTTCCCCGCCGGGCACTAGGAGCGTGCGCCTCACCCCGGCCAATAAAACAACGGAGCTGGGGGGGGGTTTGCACCTCCCGGGGGCTGCGGCTGGGGCACGGACCCGCGCGCGGCCGCCGGAGCCCTGCCAGGCGCAGGAGCCGGCGTGGGAGCCGCAGCGATGATTTATGGGTCAGCGGCGGGGCCCGCCAGGGAGCGCAGCGGAGGGGGGGGGGCTCGCTGGCGCCCCCCCCCCCAACCGCACACCCCGTGTTGCAAAAAAGTTCGCGGGGCCGAGCTGGGATTTGAAGGGGGCGCCCGGCCAGGCAGCTCCCGAGTTAATTTCAGTGCGGGGGGCATTTACTAGCGCTCCCCCCCCCCGCGTTTACAGCTGCGCGGGGGGGGCGAGCTCGGAGCGGCGCCCGCAGCCCGCTCGGGGCCATGTGCTACCCGAGGGGGGAGCCGGGGCGGGGGGTCCCGGGGGTGGCCCATTCCCCCCGCGGGGAGACCAGGACGCAGGTTGGGGGGCGGAGGGGGAGGCTGCTGCCCCCCCCCCCGGCCCGGTTTCTCTCCTGGAGCTGAGGGGGGGGGTGTTGCTGCAGCCACGTGCTTTGCCGCCTGCCCCAGCCATTGCGAGGGGAAGAGCAGCAGCTGCGCCCGGGGGTGGGAGCTGCCCTGTTGGCCGGCGCTGGGGGGGGATGTGGGGGATCCCTCTGTCTATGGGCCTGGGCAGTGGGGGGAAGCCACGTGCCCCAAAGGCAGGGAGAGCAGTCACCCCCACCCCCACCCTGTGCCCATCCCCGTGGTCTCCCACCCTTCGGGCCTGAGCCAGGCTTGAGCGGGGCTCCCAGGCTAGCTGGGTTTCAGGGTCCAGTGCTACCGCTGGGCTCCTATCACAAGGGGAGCCCTGGCCTCTCCTCTCCAGATTTGGGTGGGCTAATTCAGAGGGGCCATTTCCCTGTGCCTGGCTCCGCACTGAGGGGAGGGGAGGGGCAGGCGGCAGGAGAGAGGGAGGGGTGAGGCCAGGTGAGGCAGAGGGTGAGGGAGGGTTGATGGGGAGCAGCCGTTCAGGCTGCTCTGAGATTAGGCTGTTCCTTGCCTCCATAGCATGAGATCTCTTTCCGTCTGCGGAGGAGAACTTGCCGGTTGGATCTTAGGGCGTTGAGACCTCAAATTCGCATTTCTGATGCAGCCACCGGCAGACGCCGAAAGTCTGGGCCTGAAATGCCAGCTCCTGGCTAGCGGGGACACAGTGGGCGCTCCCGCTGGGCTCTGCGAGGCGGTTGCGTTGTGCATGCTCGTTGTGATGCTCGGCAAAACATCCAGGTGTAATTTTCAAGCAGGGGAAGCTCTGCATAAAGCTTTCTGTAGCCAATGGAAACAGCTTCCCTTCTTCAAATGGGAACCTCTTGGTGAGCATGAAATCTTGCTCCAAATATTTTCCAGTCAGGCCCAGGTGCCTCTTTATACCTTAAAAAAAAAAAAAAAAAAAAAGCGCCATGACTGTACTTTTCACTTCACTAGCTTACTGCCTACCAATGCAGGTTTCTTAGTTCTACCATATTAGCAAATATTTAGTTGATCAATCAAGTAATCCAATAATAAACATACCAGTCACTCCCCTGTTTGTAGGGATTGGTTACATAAATGAGCGGTGTGCACGTGTTCACGTACACATCTCTCGGATCTAAATCCTTGACTCTGTGTTTAACCACAGAAGCTTTCACCAAGGTTCGTTCACGTTGTGGACCTTTGGATGCATTGCTTTTTCCAATGTGTACGCTTGCCCATTTAAGCATTTAACTGCATCTCTGAAAAAGTATTAGAAAGGCATGGTTTGCTACAACTGCACTGTTGCAATAGCATGTGTGTTAAATGTCCGCTAGACTTAGATTTTTTTGATTTAAGATAAACACACAAAACAAAGATTTAAACCAGGAGTGTCATGCCCGTTTCACTGCATGTATTTATTCAGTCCTCTGGTGAATTCAGGTTCAGCAGAGTAGAAGTTTCCATTTATTAAAGTTTCTAGCCCTTAAAGTTGCAAAGATAACCCTTTTTAATATGAGTGGATGGATGCAGGGATGTATTAACCCTGAGAGATGTGGAGTGCTCTTGTTGTCTATGGGAGTTGACGCTGAATCTTACTGATGCTATTTTAAGGGCCAGATTATCGCATAATATAGGTGCAGAATTGCATGCTCACAAAAATAGTGTTGCTGTGTGTTTAAATGAACAATGGTACAGGAAAGTTGCCCATTGTCATCCAAGGGGAGCATCTCTTTAGATGGTCGGGAGCATGTGGCCTTAACTTTTAGCCCCAGACAGTGCTCATGGTACAAGATTGTAGTTTTTTGTTTCAAAATTAACTTGTTAGATTTTTGGGGCAGGAGCCATGGTTCCTTGTGTGTTTGTATGGCAGGAAAGGCGCAGATGGCAGGAGAAGTGTAGGGGAGAGGCAGAGGATGAGGGAGGTGATGGAGAGCAGTGTTCAGGCTGCCAGAAGCTGGGAATGGGTGACGGGGATGGATCACTTGATGATTACCCTGTTCCATTTATTCTCGCTGAAGCACCTGGGATTGGCCACTGTCGGAAGACAAGATGGACCTTTGGTCTGACCCAGTAGGGCCGTTCTTACGTTAAACAAACAGCACAATGGGTGGAGCCTTTGGGTACCACTGCAATACTTATTATAATCAATAATAAAGATTTTAAAGGGTTGAAACTTTAGTTTTCAAACAAGCTTCAAGAAGGAATCTGGAATTCCCTCTGTAGGATTTGTAATGGTGGCTTGCCCAGTTTTTGAAATCAGTGTAAAAAGAATAGTCACATTTTTTTTTTAATTATTGGCTATTTGTTGTTGTGCCTGGAAAAAAAATTACCTCTGCTGTACTATTATTACTTGCTGGCTCACCCCAGTGCAGGAATATATAGCACAATGTGGAGAAAGGTTCAGAAGTGAAGTTGGTGGTTTCGGTGGTGGGGGGGGGGGAGGGAGGTGTGTGTGGTCAACAGGTGGGTTTTACTGTGATAACAAAAGTCTTGAATTGCTTTAATCTCAAATTCATTCTGTGAAAGGTTGAAATGCTTTTTAAAAGTTGTGAACTGGACCCCGTGGCCACTTGTTTCAATCCAAAATTCAAGCCTCAGGGGGTATGAGATACTTATGAAGAAACTGAAGTGGGAAAATCCTCCCTCATGGACTTTAATGAAGCTATACTGAGGATTGGGCCCAGTATTTTGCAAAACCTTCTGCTGTCTAATTTGATACAGTTTTCCTGAAGAGCCAGGAAGGATTTTTTTAAAAGATTCTTGCTTGGCCCTGCCAAAGTATTGGTTGCTTCACATGGGGCTCTCTAGAGGGATACAGCTTGCATTTGGGCAGCGGGAGGGAGAGAGCTAGCTTTCCAATTGAATGATCAGATGAAATCCATCTAGATTTATGTAATTGGTGTCTGTTGTAAAATCTCCTTTTTGTTTTCTGAACTGGTTTTCTTCCTCTATTACCTAACTTTCGCTCTGTTTTGTTCTTGTCGCATTCTTGCTGGCTCCACAGCCCTGCGGCGTGCTGAATACGCTTAGTGCCTTTGCCTAGAACAGTCAGTCTTGCTATTGTTCCAGAGGTCACATGTCTTGTCTTTTGCCATGGTAGTCTGTTCATTGCAGACCGTCAACTGCATGCAGATTCATCTGCCCTGATGTAGCATCACCTGATTGCTGACTTTTTTTGGGGGTGGGCGAATGTTGGTTTGCACGGTGGGGTGAGGGGAGCTGTACTTCTTGGAGCCTCAGTTTTCCATTGTGTGCTACATCCCTGTAGCATCTGCAGTGCCCTTGTGAAAGGCCATGTACTGATGCACATCGTAATCTGATTTCAAACATGGCTCATTTCCAGGTGCAGGTCTTTCCCAGTCTTGAGTTTGCTGCAGTTGTGCTGTGGCTGTCATGACAGACCGTCTTTCTGACAGATCAGTAGGTAACCTCCAAGGGCAGATCTCTAAAGTAAAAATCTTTCTGGCATAGTTTCTCTTTCTTTTCTGTTGCACCAGGTGAGTGGGGAAATCGCATGTTTCGGGGTTTCTCCCTGCAGCTCCATACAGAGAGGCTTGCCTCACCATGTTTTTAATTTTTTTTATACCTTCCTATTCCACCACTATTAAGTTACTCTGAAGCAATAAGAAAAAAAGTTAAACTCTTAAACAAACAAAAAACCCTTTCCACATTTCTCCTATTTTTTGCAGTGAAATTTGATACCAGTTATTGGACATTTGGTCTAATGGGTAGGGCACTGAACTGGGACTCAGGAGTCCTGTATTCAGTTCCCAGCTCAGCTTCTGCTGAGACTGTGGGCAAGTCACTTAATTTACCCTTGTGTCCCAGTTGCCCATCTTAAAAAGAAATGGGGATAGTACCTCCTTTTTTTCCAGAGGGTCGTTTGGATAGAATCCATTAACGATTGTGTGGCACTTAAATGCTACAGTGATGAAGAACGCATTGGTACCCAGATGCCATGGAGATGGGCGCCCTAGAAAACCATGGAGACATAGACTACTGGCTTGCCCTGTGTGTGCATAAAAGTTTGATTGTGACCCCCTGGTACTGTGGCCACTATAGCATTCATGTACAATAGCAGAATCTTTGAGTGGTGTGCCCCGTAGGTGCCGGTCAGCCATAGGAAGACAGCTGCTCATAGCCGCAGGCAAAATGCAGCTGTATTTGCACCAGTGCAAGTACTTAGCATTCTGAGAAGACCCAGCCTGTACTCAGCACACTCTTGTAGCATTTAATGGCTGTGATACCATAATTAAGATGGAAATTAATATTTAATCTCATTGTAATTTGTTGTTGGAATGCATCCCAAACTTTTGCATGGGGTTGTGTGTGTGATGGAAGTATTATAGGGGATTTTTGCCTGGGTAATTGAAAGAGCTTCTTAGTCCTGCTGGGGAAGGGTAACCCAAACATTTACAAATCCAATATGATCATTTTAGTCATTTTTGTATCTGTAGAAAGCAAATGTTTGCTTTACAGTCAGCTGTAACACTAAAGGGAAAATGGTAAATCTTTGTTATAAGCTCTTGCCTAGCACATATTAGACCAAATTCAACTCTGATGCAACTCTGTCACCTTCAGGAGAGGAACTTGGCCCGGTGTCTATAATTTGGTTATTTTTTAATCTTGTTTTATGGTTTAAAACAACAACAACCCCAAAGCATTGTTTTATTGTGATACCAGCACTAGCATCAAGTGGCTTTCTCGCTATTGTGCTTTCCATTTCTTGTAGGGAGAGCACAGTCTGAACACAGGATTGGAAGCCAGGAATCCCTGAACTCTGATGTTAACGTTTTTGGGCCTGGGCAGGCCACTGAACTGCTTTACCTCAGTTTCCCCATTTTGTAAAGGGAGGATACTACTGATATTTACCTATCTCTCTGACAGGGATGTTGTAAGGTGCTGGGAATGTGTGGAGAACTCTGTCATCCTAAGTAACTTTATGGTGTTTATTCGATTCCCATGCTTCAGTAACCTCAAACACGTTGATTTCTGATTTATCAACCTAGAGCTGGTATATGTTTTTAAACAATGGTGATGCCCATTGTCATTTAGGCAGTACAGCTTTTCAACCTCTAAATTATTTATTTAAAAAAAAAAGTTCCATTTTCCTCTGATTTGCTTTCTTCCTCCCACCCTCTACCATGAAATGTTTGAGTAGAAAAGCAGCAAATAGTGGTTTGTGTAGCATGCTTGTTCCATGTGGGTCATTGTGGGAGGAGAGCCAGGAAAGTTGCAAGGAATATAATGTTAGTTTTGGATGGACAATGAGAATTTGGGCCTCATTCTGGTGGTGGAGGGTGTAGGTAACCTGCAGGATTGACCCTTTGTCTGGTCCTCTTGGTGTGGTAATTGATTCTTGGTATTCAGCCCCGCAGTGTGGTAATACTGACTTTGCCCTCATTCCTCTATAATATCCATAGTGATCATATCTCTGATCAGCTTTATGAGTCGGGCACCATCCGGAAGCTCTCTATGGATCCTAGGGATGCTAAATATCACTCTGTGCACAGCTTCCTGGTGTCAGGGAGGAGACCTCACCAGCATTTACACTGCTGGGTTGCTGAAACCAAACCCTGTCAAGTTCTGTTGGCTTCTAGAGAGAAACAAAAATTTAACATTCTGGGGAAGAGGTAATCAGTGTTTACATTAAGCAAGGTAAAAATCTGCTAGAGTGGCAGCTGCTGAGAAGTGAAATTCCCTGCAGGGCTTGACTTGCTGATTGAGTGTGGGTGGACAGCAAATCTGCATGACAAGGCTTGGTCCTGAGCAGAGGGAGGAATCTTCTACACACCACCATATCCCAGATGCTAGTTTTTCCATGTACCTCATGCTCTGTCATTTGCAGATCTGAGTCAAGGCCCTTTGCCTGCAGTTGGTGGATGGGTGACGTTCCTAATTTACAGACGCTCCTGTGAACTTTTTATTTCTGTGTCTATTATGCATGTGGGCTTCTCTCTGTTTCTGGGCTAAAGCCTGCCCTGCTCTAACATCCGGGGAATCCCGTTGATTCACTATGGATCTGCTTTCTGTTAAAAGTCCAGCACTGCTCAAAGAGTGCTAAGGATTGCAGGCTGAGTACCTCATTACCCGTGGTAGTGGGTGATTAACATGACCCAGTGCCCATCATGGGGAGGGAGTGATTTACCCCATTGACCAGTGTATGGCCTGATTTTAACATTAGGTGCATTAAAAAAAAAATCAAGATTTGCATTTTGGGACCACATTACCTGGCTCTGCCTCTTAAATGTAACCTATATTGAAGCTCCTGGTCTGTCTTGAGCTTTTTTTTTTTTTTTAAATTCAGTGACACAGATTCATCGTCTGAGGGTTGTTAATATTTAAGAGATGTGTCCCTTCTGCGTCAGTGCTGGTGGTGCTGCACGTTTGCTAAATGCTGAGGCTCGGTAGTGAGGGGGGAGCAAAGTTTGTTCCAGCGCAGAACCTGGCAGGGGTTTGACTCATGGAATCTGTGGATGCAGCGGTCTGCAGGAGGCAGGGGACTTGTGCCCCACACTGCCTCCTGCCACTCCCCAAGTCCCTTCTGGCCTTAAACACTATGACCAGGGCAGCATGGCTCTGATGGAGCTGTGCTCCTGTGGGTTCCCTTGTGCAATGCTGGTGCTTGAGCTCCCTCACCCAAGAGCATGGGAGCATTGGAGTACAGTGAAATACACCTTTACGCTAGCTTCACCCTCTTTATTATCTGGCCCACCTGAAAAGAGCATTGGATGTGAGGATTGGCAGTGCTCCCCAGCTCCTACCCCCCTTCCCTATCCAGATCTGCTGGGCTTTTGTCCCTGTGGAGTTGGAATGATTTGGCCTCGTTTTAATTTTACAATCCAAGACATGAGCAGGTTAAAATGGATCACCACATGGGGAAAGATCTCGGGAAGTCTTCATGGGTTAAAAGCAGCAATCACGTTTCAAGAATTAGTTGTCGAATAGATGAGGAAGGAACAGGGCCTGAGAACAGGATACTTCTGCCACAAGGGGTCTCCTGACATTCACTGCCACCACTGGAAGGATGTGAAGGGGACAAACAGTCTTGTGTTTTACCTTCTGTACTTGGGGATTTTGCCTCCTTGCGAATCTTTAAGTAAATAATCAATAGACAATTAAGTTAATTGGTGTGACCAGATAGGTCATTACTTGATGCAGTGGATTTCTCATGCTATCTCCTCTGAATCTATTAAGTATTTTGGACCAAATTCTTCGATTGCCTACAAGGGCTTTGGTTATCCATCTGTCATGGGAGCATCAGTGGTGACCCATAGTTTAAAGCTGCCTTGAGATTTGCACTTAAATCGGGACTAAAATCCCTATGCATGACATCTTGCTGGCTGGATCAAATCTCCATATTGGGCATACTGAGTCACCAGAGGATTAATGAATTTTCCATGACATTTTTTAAAAGTAAAATATGTACTGCTTTTAGCAGAGGAAGGAGTTAAAAGTGCTCTTTTTGGAAATCTTTGCCCTTTTATTCTTCTCACATTTCTTTGGGTTTGTCAAACCAGCCCAGAGTTTCCAACTTGATACACTCCATATTCTGCTAACATCACAACCACTTCAAAAAATGAAACAAAGAGTTGTTCTCCTAATCCAAATCACTCAGTTGAGCTGTGTTAGTTCCATTAGCTACTTTGGTTTCCAGCCACTGCCGGCCACACGTGCTAGCTCTGCTCCTAACAAAGCGTTGGGAAAGTATGCCGGGCGTCGGAGGAGAGATGGAGCCTTAGGAGGGAATGGACATGTGGGGGAGCAGGCAGAATGAACCAGGTGTTGGAGGTTTGAGCGGTTCTACAGAGGCTTGGAGTGATGGAGGTTTAACTGGAAGGTTGGGGGTCGCTGCAGGAGTTGGGGCTTGCATATGGGTTGTCACATGATTTGTGCATGTTCACAGGTGCGTCATGGGGCCTGTTTTGCAGGAAGCCAAATGCCATTGTGCTGAGGCCCCATTTTGTTTGATTGTCCAGTATTATTCCCTTACAGTGTTTTGTAGAGCATTCTGCAATTGAGGTCGATTGTCCACTCCTGTTGAGACACAGGAAGTTGCCTTGTTACAGATGCCCATTGGCGATGCTACCAGTGCAAGGCATGGTGTCACTAGAGCAAATACATCGCATAGGCTTATTTACATACTTGCACGGGCAGCATGCATTACTGCTTAGTCAGCACTTTTCTGTGATATGTGCATTGAAGATCAATGGAACAAAAGAAATCCAGCATCTGATCAAATACTGACTGCAAATCTCTCATCCATGTTGACCAAAAAAATAGTTGCAATCTCCCTTCTCAAGAATGATTCTGTAAACATAATGTAGGCTATTAGGCAGCGATAGGAAAACACTTTATCAGCTCAACAAGGTCCTGCTTGAGAAGTTTATTCCTCAGGCCCTCAGGATGATGTAAACAAGGAAATACTTGAACAACAGAAAAAGATAAAAGAGAGCGATGGGCAGAGTCCTTTCAAGAGGTGCTAAAGAGACCGATGTCAAAAGAAACTATTGACTTTGATAAAGAAATCAATACAAATATTAAAACTTGAGAAGGCTGCTGGTGAAGACCAAGTGAGTGGGGAAATGCTGAAAGCTTGAGTTGATGAGACCTAGAATGAGGAAAAGCCTCCAGATCAATGGAAACCTGGAATTATAGTTACAATACCAAAGAAAGATGACATAAGTGACTGTGATAACAGGAATGAGGTGGTACATTCCAATCAGTGATAGTAGGCTGCAGCAGTAGCATCTGAAGTTGAATAAGGGAATCAGTTGTGGTGAATCTAAAGGAAGAGCAGGCTGGATTTCAACCCACAAGATCATGTGTTAGCCACATTTTCACACTAAGAATAATAATCGAATGGCAAAAATCACTTAAACTTCATAGAATGCTTTCAAAAAAGCGTTTCACAGCCCCCATTACAATTCATTCTGGACCATCTATGGTATGACAACAAAAGGCCTTATATCAAGGGGAAGTTTGCCCAGTTAAAATAAATGTAGGCTTGAGTGAATGTTTCAGACATAGACACTGGTGTCAAACAAGGATGCATTCTTTCACCTCTCCTGTTTGGCATCGCTGTTGACTTTGCTATGAGAATAAGGGTAGACAGGTACAAAACAGGCATTGCATGGCATGACAACAGAAGGTCTAGGTTTTGCTGTTGATGTTGCTCTTCTAAGTGACCGCTCAACCAGCATACAAGTGAAGACTGAAAGACTGTCCACATTGCAAAAAACATGGGATTAATAAGCACTTTTGAAAAAGCAAATCTAATTTACACTCCAACTCAGCATTACTCCGCAGAGGAATACAAGAAATGAGCCAATGTACGTACCTCAGCAGTAACGTGCAAACCAATGGAGATGTTCAGAAGGAAATAATGTCACACATTGCAAGGAGCTGCATTCATCAGCTTCAACAAGATTTGGTCATTGAAAAATCTGAAGCTTAAAGACTAAATTACAAATCTTCAGCTTCAGTGTTATTTCCATTTTAACGTTTGGATGAGAGAGCTGGAAATCCACCAAAGGGAAAGATAGATGTCTAAACGCCGCAGAAAAATACTAGCTCTTAAATGGAATGAGTGTATAACAAATGCTGAGATTTGTCAGAGAGTTCAACAATCCCTTATCTCTCAAGTTATCCAGAAAAGAAGACAGAAATATTTGGGACATGTGTTAAGACTGAAGCCAGACCATCTGCCATGGCAGGTGAGCCATTGGGCAACTGGAAGAACATGTAAAAGGGGCTGATTGAGTAGTGTTCGGAGGAATTCATTCAGAGTGGAAAAACTTATGGGACTTAACAACATAGGGGACCTACAAAGAGCAGCCCAGGATAGACAGGGATGGCGGAGCCTTTTTTGTGCCCTAAAAGATATTTACCAGCACGGGAAGGGTTCAGGTTCAGGTATTAGCCATGTAAATTACTGCCATTGACAATGATTGTGATGGAAAAATAAGCGTCTTGAAACTCTGGTTTGATTTTTTTCTTAGAGTTGCTAACTAGTTGTTTATTGATTGCAGCTTTTGTCAGAGAACACAAAATATTGATCTAAATTATTTAGCCCCTTTTTTCCTAGATCAGAGTAAATCCAACTTATTTCTTCTTCTCTGTGCTGTACTCTCTTATCTCGAAAGAATGCACAATGAACATTTTGCTGAGAAGAGAGACTTTTGATCCAGAATGTCAAATGTTGATCCATTAATGAATGGCCCACAGGAGCACACTTTATATCTCATGCCCTTTCAAATCTTACTCGTTGAAAACCAGAATAGGAATGTTGTCTCAGGTGTTGTCGTTGGGTTTTCTGTATATGCGCAAAATAAAGTTAGGTGAAGGTTGCTTCCAGCTGCCAGCACATTATAGCTTCTACATTAGTTAGCGTTTGTTGTTGCTGTCAGAATTTTTTGCATTAGCAGAGAGAGTTCAATGTAGCGTGAAAGACTTTCAATAACACTTCAGCAGCAGTGTGAGCTGTCAAATTATTTGTTTTGTTCTCTGTTCTTCTGTACCAGTCCAGGCACTTTGGTAAAGCTCCTTTCAGCCAGAAGGTGGAGACATTGCCATGATATAGTTCTGATTTCCCAGATGCAGTGACTGAGAGAGACTCTTGGCTGTGTGTGTATTCATTGAGCTCTTCATTCTAGTTCCCAAATTCGGCACCTTCCCCGTACTTAGGAAAGCCAAGAGGCTGCCTTCTAAGCTGTAACAGCACTGCACAACGGTATGTCTACATTGCACACAAAGATGCAATTGTAGCAAAGATAGACATCCCCACGCCAGCTGTAATCTAGCTAACATGGGTAACAATAGTAATGCAGGTGTGGCAGGCTTCAGCACGGGCTAGCAACCTGAGTGGGTTTATATCCAGTAATATTGTGAGCAGTTTTCTGCATGAGTGCTACCCGCAGTGGGAGCTAAAATATAGACAAAGTGTAGGTATCCTTACTAGTGTCCCAACGCTAAAGAAGCCTTTTACCCTGGTCTGTGCCATAGCATCTAAATGCACCAATGCAGAAAAACACCATAGGGATTGTTGGTAACACTTAGCACTGAGGAAGTCCAGATTATTGCAGATGTTTGGGAGCCAGAGTCCAGGTATCCACATAGCTGAAGAAAGCTGAACGTAGACGCTTTCTCAGTGTGGCTTCTAGACTCTCCGGCAGCTGCCTGGAACCTCACCACTCCTGCTGCCCTCTCCCTTCAGGGCAAGTCCCAGGGGATAAGCTTCCTGCTGCAGCTCTCCTCTCTCAGTCCCTCCCCATTACCCTGCAGTCCTTCCTTTATAGGAACCACCCAGCCTGGTTCTACCCAGCTGGGCCTAATTCTTAATCCGTGTGCCACAGAATGGGGCTCTCTTGCTCCCGTGAACCCTGTCACTCCCAGGGTGGTGTTTGGTTGTGGTTTAAAAAAAAGTACATTGCCCTACTAGGGAATATTCTCACCAGAAACTTGTTGGACTGGAAATTTCACCATATTACTTTTTTATGACATTTCCTAAGCTGAACTAATTGGGTATTTTGGAGGGGTGGGGGGCGGGGAGTGGTGGTTGTGGGTGTGTTTCTTGTAGATTTCATTTAAAAAATGTGACCTGGATTATCCGAGCTACCTGAGCGATACCTGTACAGGCTGCGTTGGAAAACGCACGTGATTATAGGCTGGTGACTGAATGAATAGTCCTCGGCTAGTGTGAGGTGAGCTCAATTAACGCTAATCCCGCTCAACAGCAGTAAAAGTTGGATAAAGTCAGTGAGACTTTGCAAGGCTTTGGTGGCCTTTACATGAGAGAGATGGCGTGGCTGGGAAATAGTCAATTTCCTTTTCTTTTTAATAGAAAAGCAGCTATTCAAAATGGCCAGAAGTCATCAAAACTAAATTAAATTTCTCCAGCTATCAAGATGCATGCTGGAGCCAGCAGCAGCTGCTAGTTCTGATTTATGGAAATATTAACTGTTTGGGTTTTAGTTACAAATGAGACCTGGGCCCTGCCCAGAGGAGCTTGCAGAGTAAGGTACTGATCTTGCCATCTGATCCACATGGGCAGACTGTTTACACTTGCATGGTGCCCCATTGACTTCATTTGGTTTATGCATAGGTGCAATAGTGTCTCCCTGCCCAGATGTAATTGCAAGATCAGGCCCTGGTTCTAGACATGATGCAGTGAGAGCAGCAAAGAGCGATTGGGGTTGGAGCAGAAAGAGAACCAGGGGTTACAAAATAAGGCTGTCCTATGTGCTGCTTTAGACTGAAATTGTGCAGCAGAACCCCAGAACGGTTAACAATGCTGGCGTTTCAAACATCTTGATTGGGCTTCATTGTGACCAACCCATGGCAAGAAATGGGCCAATTCCCATTTGTTTTGTGCTTTGAAGGTTTTCTTTACAACCGGAAAGGCTGGAGATGTAATTTTTTTTTTTTTTTGTATGGGTGTTAATGAAAGCTGAGATTCCAAAGCACAATTATGTGCCAAATTTTAAAAATAAACCAGACCAACAATGATGTGGCAGTTTACACAGCCACATAATCACAGCTTTGAAACACTCAGATCCCCGATAAAAACATTACACTGATATCTAGGTATGGGCATATCTTGATGACATTGCAGTTCAATGTCTTGTTCTTCTTATTGTCCCCTCTCTTTCACACCTTCATTTCCCCCTCATGTTTTACAGTGGAGCGGTGAGGCTGTTCAGCTGAACCGTAATGATAGTTGCCCTAAATTACATGAAGGGAGGAGGGAGTGGTAGATAAGGCCAGGCTTTGCCCTCACAGTCCTGCAAGGCAGGTAAGTATTGTTAGCTCCATTCTGCAGCCAGGGCAGCGGAGGTGTAGCTAGGTTTTGTGACTTGCCCACGGCCACACAGTGCTCACGCGCTCCATCCTCCGAGACCATGCTGGGTCTCTAATGCAATGCTAATTAGGCCATGGTAGGCTGCCACTGTGGTCCTCACTCAGGTCTAGTCTGGGCACTCATGTTGCAGTGGTGGTGCAGATAATCTGTGAGGTCCTTGTCTCTTCTCCTGGGCTGTGCGCTGTGAGATGTGGAGAGACAAGTCTTGCTACCATCATTGGCAATGAAATATTTAAATACGTTTTCTTATGGGTTTTCTCTGCTGCCACATTGAGCTGCATGCTAGCTCATTATTTCTCATTAAGTCCTAGTGTGCACAATTACCTGGGAAATGCAGAATAGTTAATGGAAACGTGATGTGCCCTGACTTCTCGGGTGCTAGGCTTGCTTTTTTGTACATGCAGAATGTGACGTTTGACTCTCACACTCCTGGAGTATTTATGGATGCACAAGGAGCAGCAGTCCTTGGCCTTGGCGACCTGCTCCTGCCTACTCATAGATGTTCTGATTGCTAGCGGTGTTGTTTTCTGAGTAACTCCTGGAAAGAACGAGTAGTAGATGCAGATGCTACCTGTCCAATTTTCTCAAGTTCCTAATGGGACCAAAACAGGAGCTTTTCTGGGTAGCAGTTGCTTTGTCTGACTTGTCCCATGGTATTCTACACCGTACCCTGGAGAGAATCTGTAGTTACTTCAGAGCCGCACATCGGCACAAGAGGTAAGTGAGAGCAAATGAAGGGAACTACAGTTTAACATTTTTTAAAAATGAACTTTAGGTAGTTTATATATAACTGAGCCGATTTTAGTCACTGCAGAAGCTTTCAGCTCTGTCTGAGAAATGATTCTATCTTGTGCCCAGGAATTAAAGTACAATCAAACCCCTCTATGAGTTCTTTGAACTTTTCACTTCCACAGCACTTTGCCTCTGAGGAACTAGGATTCATTATCACCGTTTTACAGAGGAGGAAGTTGAGGCCTGGCTAGAGGAAGTGACCTGCCCCGTCATTGACTAATATGTCAGATCATCATAGTTTCTCATACCGTAGCTCCTCCCTCACGTGCAACTGCACTTGTGCACTGTGTCCACAACCCCCGCAAAGGCCGAAGAAGTGAGATTGCTGTTTGACAGATAACTTTAAGAGATGAGATTTTGGCCTGTCACAGCAGAATGGGCTACCCCTGCATAACTCTTAGCTGCTTTTTTTCTTTCTTTTCCCCACATGAACTGCAAAACCCTCATTAGCAACAGCAGTGGCAGCACTTTGAAGAGTTTGACTCTGATTATGCGATTTGTGCTGTGTTTGGAAGTGGAATTCCATTGTGCTTTTTGTTATGTTCATGGATTTTTTTCCCTCCCTGTGCCTTCTGGGGAGCATGTGATATGACTCCCTGGTTTTTGCACTCCAAGCATGGCTTGTGCTAAACAATTACAAACTAGCCTGTTCTAAACAATTCTGCAAACTCCCAGAAGGCAGAAGAAGCAGAGAAAGAAGTTTATAGTTTGAGGGGGCTACGGGCAGTGCAGGGCAGCATTGGGGTACACAGACCCTGTTCTGTTTAGCCACAGACAGTCTTTGGAGAAAGATGATTGGGAGGGGTGCGGCTGTGTGCTTGGCGAATGCCGAGGAAAGAGATGGAAGGGATGCCGATACATGAATGGAGAAGGCGGTAAGGAAGGAAAAAGAGGGTGAGTGCTACTGTTGCTGGATGAAGCACGTTTTTCTAATCGACTGGAATTTGGAATAGAATGGAACTGAGAGTATAAAGGATGGTGTTCTCTGCAAAAAGAATGAGATTTTAACTCTCTTCCTGGCAGTCTCAGCAGAGGGGCAAAGGAGTGTCTGAACTACGGAGATGGAATTATATGATATCCCCTCAGCTTTAGCTGGGCCCTTGTGGGCCAGGGTGAAGCACAGTGATGGGCAGCTGCAGAGGCTTGCGTTGCCATGGCCCATGGTCCTTGTCTTCTTCTAGGAAATCTGGCACCTTTCACGAGTTCTAAATCCACCTGGATTGTTACTCATTTCTTTGATTTTCTTTTCCAGTGGAGGCTTTTGCAGAAACACACCCACTCTGACATCCCAGTTCCTGGGAGAAGTAGCTGAATTTCCATTGGTTGAAATATTGCTGGCACCTATGTATTTGCACAGCTAATACTGTGCATGCGGGCTTCCATGTAGCCAAAAAGCTATTAACACTTAATGTCTTGTTCATAAGCTTCTGTTGTGTTGGTCTTCTTGAACCTGTTCATTTGATTGTGTGATTGTTATTTCAGAGACATCAAGTTTCTAATCAGATAGTTAAATAATTCAGCTCTAAGAAGAATGCAGAATTTTGAAATAATAACAATAATTAGCAACACATGTAGATTATGTCTTTCATCCATAGATCTCAACGCATGATGCACAGGTGGGTAAGTATCATTATCCCTGTTTTGGAGATGAAGAGTCTTAGACACAGAGAGGTTGAGTGATTTATCTAATGCCAGACAATGAGGGTGGTGACAAAGCTTGGCATGGAAACCTAGTCTCCTTCCTGGTGTCTTGTCCTCTGCACTCTGCCACACTGCTTCTTGGCAAAGAAAGAAGAGACACACCATGTAGCCAACATACCTGTGCTGACACCCCTCCACCTCCCTGTGTAGACAGAGTTCTTCTGTTGGCATAGCTAAGCTAATTTCGGCTGGGGAGGTGGTTTAATGGCGCTGGCAGAACTCCTTCTTCTGTCAGCTTATGCTGCATCTCCACTAGGGGTTTCTGCCATCATCGCTATACCAGTATAGCTGCACTGGCCGAGTATTTGTAGGGTAGACAAGCCTTAAATGTTGTAACTGGTTGCAATACTAAGCAGTGGTTTTAGAGTTAGGTCCGCCATGACCATTTAGATGTGACTGGCCTGGTGAGCATTGTCCAGCCCTCCCATCCATTCTGTTCCAGGCAGACAAGAGAGCGTAACCCCTTCTGAAATTGTCTACCATTTTGTTCCCTTTGGCTTACTCAGCCAAATAGGGCCTCTTTTGGCGGTGGAGGGGGGGGGAGAGTGAATTGTTTTAGTAGTTTGATGTAAGTGCAAAATGCCAGTGTTCAAATCAGAGAGACATTCATCTTCTTGTTCACTGCTGGCAGTTCTTATACAACTTCATAAGGCTTCAGTGATTCTAGATTAAACATAAAGCAACTATTTGTACACTCTATAGAAAATCCTGCAAACTCGATCTGTGTTCTTTGTCAGCTATTTTTCAGCTACATGCATATGTAGCATAAGCTGTTGTTGCAAACTCATGAATGCTGCCCAGTGACTGTAGTTTTTTCAACTGCCTTTGGAAGATCAGTCCTTCACATTTTGATATCCTTGTTGTTACAGTCACGTGTACAGGAAGCTGCTGAACCTCTCTGGATTAATTTAGTCCACAAAATGTTTGTAACAATGCACTTATGAAAATCTGCTACCTATATTGAAGCCACCTGAGGCTGTGAATGTAATGGATCTCAGCCAGGTGTGGTCTGGCTTGGTAAGAACTTCGAAGGAAAATGAAAACTACTGTCTTGTTCTCACACCTTCCATTTTCTACAGTTTCTGAAGTTAAGGCAGTTTGTTTTGGAAGGTGTAACGGTGTCTTTGAGTCAGATCTTTACAGTCTCCTTTGGTTAAATTGTCCGAGCATTAGCCTGGAAGCAGCTGCTGACTTTCATAGCTGGGGGGAAAAAATGTGATTCTCCCTACCTGCTAGTGATATCGTGTATGAAGTCTGGTATCTATGGCTCCACTCACTGAGCTGGCTTCAGTCATTTTTGTCTTAGTCTTTCCCCCACAAAAAGGTAACTGGGAGACTAAGGTTGCAATAGCTACATGCAACATTTGTGCTTTTTCCTTCTGTATTTACACATTGGGGAGCAAGGATATTCAATTAAAATATTTATTCTTCCATAACCCACCAAAGGGATTTCCCTTCAGCTTTCACTCTCCTGAGAATAGACATAGAGAGTTTGAGCAAAATGATAAGTGAGTAAGACCCAGGGCTATCTTAAAGATCTGCTGCAAAAAGGCCTTAATATAGATAAAAATGATCTTATCTGCCATTTTGGGGTCTTTCTTGTTGAAAGGATCCATTGAAGAGAAATGGACTGGAATATGGGATTTTATGATTGGCTTATAAAGGAATGGCATACGTCTGCATGCCACTTCCCATCAGTCTTTGTCAGCTCTTTCCTTATCTACTAGTATTTCCCTGTGAAGCCTCAAATCCTGTTTGAGTTTCATTTGAATTAATGAATCAGGGATACGCTTCATGGTTCGATGGGTTTAGCCTACCTTAAATTAGGATCTGGATCCAGTTTTCTATTCTGATATGATTTATACCTCAGGCCATAGCTAGTGGGACGGTAATGGTTGCAATCACTTTTCCTTCCAGCCCTGTGTTATTAGCTATAATATTTTAATACACTTAGATGGGAAATTTGATAGTGTGCCTGGAGTATATGCCTGCATTATACATGGTTATTATGGCATCTGACGCAATGAACGTGCTAATTGCTTTGGGTCTTATCTCTGAAGAAGTAGGAGTACTGAGCAGGGCTAGACTGGAAGTGATTCAGGAGGAACAAATGAGAGATCTTGGAAATATGGAAACTTCAAAAGTCTATTGTATGGAGATGTGCCAGGCACTATCGGGATCTATATAAATGTTATCGCAAAAAGAAAAGGAGTACTTGTGGCACCTTAGAGACTAAAAAATTTATTAGAGCATAAGCTTTCGTGAGCTACAGCTCACTGTAGCTCACGAAAGCTTATGCTCTAATAAATTTTTTAGTCTCTAAGGTGCCACAAGTACTCCTTTTCTTTTTGCGAATACAGACTAACACAGCTGCTACTATGAAACATATAAATGTTATGTGTATCTTTGTGAACTAGGGATTGTATTCGGGCTCCATGGAGGAGGGTCACAGAGCTTTCTCCAGGAACTAAAATCAGTGGGGGGTAATTACTGCAGGTAAACCACGCCAGATAAGTTCCACCCACTGGGGAGAATTGCATAGACTTGTTCAGACCCCTTTCAAGAGACCCAAGAGACAAAGAACAGGCTCTTGGTATAAATGGGAGCCTGAACTGACTCACCAGCCTTCATTTGATACTTGTGCTGCCATGAGGCTGGAACCAAGAAGGCCAAATCCTGCGGGAAGGGTTGGAACGACTGGGACCTGCTGGTCTCCATGTGGAAGATGAGTGACACTGGTAAGCTAGAGTGTGGCTAGATTGCTTATTTTTTGGTGATCTGTTTTCTCTGTGATGCTTTTGTCCTACCTAAATGTACTGTGCTTTGTGAAAGCTGTCTGCTCCCGGGTAGCTCTGGCGTTGTCTCTGAGAGAGAGTGCGAACGGCAGGTACTGGACTAAGATCAGATGTGCTGGGGAAATCACAGTGAGGTGAGAGGGGCTGCCCGCCTAAATCTCTGGTTTGGAGGGAGAGGGACCCAGAGAGAGGTGATGGCTGGAGGCCTGAGATCTAACAGGAGTGCCCTTGAGTGCAGTGAACCCCGGCACTGTGACAAGGCTATGCTCCTTTACAGCAGTGCTCATGCTCTCCTGCTCTTTGTCTCTCTGCAGGTTGATGCCAGTTTCCCCCCCAACACCCCGCTGCCTCTAAGCAGAATGTTTTGAATCAGCATATATCCAACTAGTGTGCTGGGTCGCCCATAGCCTGTGGGTGGCTGGTGTTGAAAGTGCGCCTTGAGCCTCGCTAGTACTTGCCTGTCCGGGGCCCAGAGCTGACTAGTGCTGTGACTTGCCCTATGGAGATGCACCGATTCAGTGCAGACTCAGCGGGCTCCCAGCTGGAATGTAAAGTGGCCTTTCAGTAGAGAGCTCTTTGGTAGTCATGTAGCCATGTGCCCTCCCATAGGGATGAACTCCAGCATGGGTGCAAACTTCAGCTTTCTGATCCTGCCAAGTTGAATCAGGCCCAGGGTGTCTTGCTCCAATCTGGGAGAGCCAACACTCTTTGTAACACATGTGCAAACCGGTTTGGTTCGTAGAATTTTACAAATGAAGGGCTGGAAGAGAACCCAAGAGGTGATCCAGTCCAGCCCTCTGCGCTGAGACAGGACCAAGCAAACCTAGATCATCCCTAATAGATGTTTGTCTAACCTGTTCTTAGAAACTTTCAGTGATGGGGTTTCCACAGCCCCCCTTGGAATCCTGTTTCAGAACTTGGCTTCCGTTATAATTAGAAAGTTCCCCCCCCCAATATCTAACTTAAATCTCCCTTGCTGCAAACTAAGCACCAAGTTCTCTTTATAATAGACCTTATCATAGTTGAAGACTGCTGTCAGATCCTGTCCCATGCCCTCAGTCTCCTCTTCATTAGACTAAGTGTGACCCGTTCTTTCTCCCTTTCCTCATAGGTCATGTTTTCTAAGCCTGTTATCATTTTTGTTGCTCTCCTCTGGACTCTCTCCAACTTGTCCATGTCTTTCTTAAAGTATGTGGTGCCCAAAACTGGACATGCTACTCAGGGGAGGCCTCACCAGTCATATCGAACCAGAGAACTCTTCTTGTGTGTTATATGGATGGAATTTAGAGAACAGTGTCAAAACTGATTAAGGGGCTTGAGGGACTGACATAGGAGGGAAGATTAAAAAAGGTAAATATGTATAAGCTTGGCTCAAAGATGATTAAGAGGGCGGTAAGACGTGAGATAATGGTATTCTTGTGTTTGAAAGGTGTAATGGGATGATGCTAAGAAAGGGAAATGTAGGTTGAATGTCTGGACAATGAAATATAATAGACTGTAGACTAGCGTCCCAAGGGAGTTAGTGGAAATTCCATCGTTTTGAACTCTGAAAGCTAGAATGTTGTTTCTTCTCCAGATCCCTAATGAGTCAAAAGTTCATTGCCAACAAAGGCTGAAGAATCAGCCTAGGGATGACATCTTGAAATATTAGGTGGGACCTGTATAATGACTTCCATCTCAAGACTGCAAAGCTCTTTGCAGCCGTGCCTCCCTGAGCACCTCTGTGAAGTAAGGCGATATGATCTTGCAAATGGGGAAATGGAAGTGAGTGATTTATCCAAGGTCCTGCAGAGCAGAGCCAGTAATAAACCCAAAACCCCTGAGCCCTAGGTGTGCGTTTTAGCAACAAGGCCATCCTTCCTGTCCTTGGAATGTGATGAGAGGGATTTGCCCATCTGTCCCCTAGAACAAAGCATTTTGTGCTCAGATACAGGAAATCTCTCAATATTTCAATATAAAAGATGTGGTCAGTATATTATTAACAGCAGGTATTCCAGCCCATTCACCTGGGCCAAGAGGCTTCTCATCTTTCTACAGAGCAACGTCTCTAATTGAGCCATCCAGCTTAAAAAAATGGAATATTTAAATTATCTGAAATAAAACGACAAGTGGTGGGCACGAAGGAATATTGCAAATTGGATAATCAAAAAAGGGCAGATGGATGGGGAGGATCCATGCTGTTTTCATGCATTGTACAAAAGGACTTATTAAAAAACACTACAATCGGGCATCGCTTCAGTATTGACTCAGAGGGAAACATGCCTTCCTTTAAATCACCAATGCCATTTCCGACAGTTACCTTGGTTTTCCTTGGGTCAGTAGCCAAATACTGTGCAGGCCTGACCTTGTTTATCTGAATTAATAGGATCAAAGACACAAGAGGCTATAGGGAAAACTTTGTCTCTTAGGTATCTTTACATAGGAAACAGCACTCCCTGCAGCGAATCTCAGAGCCTGGGTCGGGCTCGAGGAACTTGCGCTGCAGGGCTAAAAGTAGCAGTGTAGACATTTTGGGCTCGGCTGGAGCCCAGGCTCCAAGACCCTACCCCAGCCCTGGATTTCAGAGCTGATTGGCTACACTACTATTTTTACCCTTGCAGTGAGTTGCCGAGGCGGTTGACCCAGACTCTGAGTCTTGCTGCCTTCGGGTTTTTTTGCTATATAGATGGACCCTTATATGCCAGGTAGCCTATTGCCTAAGGCCAATCCTGGCATGCTGTCCAAGTTATGTTGGCTTATACAGTCTCAAAGTCACCTTTCCAGGGCACCCAATTACCAGTTCAGTGCACAGCCTCCATTCCATAGAGGTATGTAAATCTTGGGAGTGTGGCAGGTTGAGTTGGCACAAACGCTCAGCAAACAAAGGGGACCCCGGGTTTGAACGAATCTTTGTATTACTGATGTGCTGCTTTGCCATTCCATCCGGCTGGCCTCTAAAAAAACGATCATCTATTCATAACAACACATCTCTGTGGGTTGTATATCCAGAATACTGATGGTGTAGTCAAATATATGTTTGAAGAAAATAATTCTTGCACATTCGCAGTAACTCAAATCTCATTCCCTTTCAGTGGGCTCTCAATTAGCAGCTGGGAGAATGTAATTTTAGAAAACAAAACTGTTTAGGAATGATCAGTTTAGACACAGTCAGAAGAAGCAGCAGAAAACAAATTCCCTCCCTTCCCCTTACCATCTCCTTTTACTTTAACATGGCCAAAGTGATTTATAATCAGTCCGTAAAAACGTGTTTCCTGCAAGCTGGTATATATACTATTGAGAATATTCTCTTCTAGAGAACAGCGGTTTATGCATGTAATCCTGGTTTATCCAGATGACAGCACACCTATGTTTTTGACCTGGAGCTAGAGTTTATAATGGTTATAAACCTTTTAACACTGGGTTTCCTAATGTAAACAACGAGAAACCGTTAAATTATAGCAGTGCAAACACACCACTGTAATACCGTCATTATCAAATACCAACTGCCTTATTATTCCACACCTAACTGGAATGATTCAGGCTAGCGAGAGATAACATACGGTTCCTGAGAAGGCTTTAGAACTGGCTTAGATTAGAGGCTAATTTTAGTTTCTCAGGCAATTTCTTCCTTTCCTCAGGAGAGAGATAAGGAATGAGCGTGTGCTGTGTTATCATGTCTTCCTGTCAGAACAACATGGGGAGGGGCCCTTTAGGAGGAGCAGACTAGAGTGTCTGTGTATGATCTGGAATATGCCAGCGGTTAACTAGCGGCCTCCTGCCCTCCTAAGCAAATTAGTGGAGGGCCCAAGTTGCACTGTTCAGAGTTGAATCTCAACTGCCCCAGAGTTCAGTGGAGTGAGAGTGTTTCTGGAGCCAGAGGTTTGGTTCGTTCATTACAGAGAGATGGGCAGTACAGGCCAGTACTGAAATGTCCCCTGCATTTGTGAGGGCTTTCGGTTGGGTCCATTTCTCTTTTGTGTATTCCATACACACATTGCATTGGTTTGCATGCATGATGAGGGAAGTTGAGTGAAGTAAAAAATCCCCATCAAAACACCTTCATCCAAATCTGTGCTCCAGTGCAGGGGATCTAGGCCTTCCAGGCCTGCATGTCCAGTTCCTGTTGTGTTTCTTTGAACCAGCTCCCTTTCTGACCAATTGAAGGGGTGGCGTTGATAGGTTCTGGAGTCGTCAGAACCTGGGCCTCTTTACGGAGTGCGAAGGGGCTCTGACTGGGTGCAGGGACGTTGAGGGTGTAGACTGTAGGGGAAGAAGAAAAATAAAATGAACCCATTTTTCAATTTTCCATATGTTTCATATAGTGCTGAAGGCATGGTCCTGGAGACACAGCCCAGGATTGGATGTCAAGGTTCTGCTCCCTGGGCAAGTCACTTCCCCTCTCTGGGCCTCCTGCCCTGAGTTTGTCTTGTCTATTTAGACTGTATTCTTCAGTGCAGGGACTGTCTCTTGCTATTTGTATGTACAGCCCTTAGCACAATGGGGCCACCATCTCAATCGGCCTTTGTACAGTAATACATGTTTGTACGATAATACACATATATAATACTCATATGGAATTTGCCAGATGTTTTTTTCAGTTCCAAAAGGACCTGGACTAGAACTTGGGACATCTAGCTACTCCTGGCTCCGTTGAGACTTCCTGTGTGATGTTGGGCAAGTCAGTTGCTTTGTGCCACAGTTTCCACATCAGATGAGGATACTGATGCTTTCGTACCCTACAGGGAAGATACTAACAAATTTATTAGAGCATAAGCTTTTGCTCTAATAAATTTGTTAGTCTCTAAGGTGCCACAAGTACTCCTTTTCTTTTTGCGAATACAGACTAACACGGCTGCTACTCTGAAACCTGTCACAGGGAAGATGTGAGGCTATATTAATTAGTATGAATCACTGTTAGGTCCTTGGAGAGAAGGTGCAATATTCGTGTCAAATCTTATTTTAAATATAATATTAACTGCTTGCCTAATGGTCAGAAAGAAAAGGAGTACTTGTGGCACCTTAGAGACTAACAAATTTATTAGAGCATAAGCTTTCGTGAGCTACAGCTCACTTCATCATCATGCATCCGATGAAGTGAGCTGTAGCTCACGAAAGCTTATGCTCTAATAAATTTGTTAGTCTCTAAGGTGCCACAAGTACTCCTTTTCTTTTTGCGAATACAGACTAACACGGCTGCTACTCTGAAACCTAATGGTCAGGTTAGTTTTCCCTGGAAGCAATTGAGGTATTAAGTACCTGATAATGAATGAACAGCTAGTAATTAGCAAAAGATTTTTAATGCTTAGGGAACTCTGAAGCAAAAGAGAAGAATAAACTTTGTCTCTAGTTTTTCAACTGTTTTCTCCCAAATGAAATCTCCCAGACCTCCAGATGATATCACCATTGTCTCTGCTCAGCACTAACCCACTAGCGCCTGGTGCTCTGACTTGACCCCATACCAGATTATTCATGCTCCTAGAAGGAATTTGCAGAGAGAGCTGCTGTTTGTAAGACTATAGGTGCACAATAACTCTGCTTCTGCTGTTCATATGTCTGTGCTCGCTTTAGGGCCGTTCACTGGCCAAGAATCTAACCCTTTAAGATTGCAGGAACAAGGTGTGTGCATGTTTCTAAGATACTTTATTCCTTATGAATATGTCATGCTATCGATAAGTGGTCTAACTCGCCTGCAATTTGAGACTTGCTTTATCGTCTTGTGCCCCATAAGATATCCTTTTTTTCTCTCTGAAGTACCAGTCAGTGGTTCCCAGTGGGACAAGAAAACAGTCAACTGATTGACGCTTTGTGTTTATTTTTTAGGCAGGCAGTGTCGTTTGGGGATTGGGGCAGGGAGCCAAGAGTCAAGACTCCTGGGTTCTTTTCTCTCCTTGCCACTGATGTGAGACTTTGGGCAAGACACTTAAATCTCTGTAGCTCACGAAAACTTATGCTCAAATAAATTTGTTAGTCTTTAAGGTGCCACAAGTACTCCTTTTCTTCTCTGTGCTTCAGTTTCCCCATCTGTAAATGGTGATCTTGCCACCTCCTTCACGTTGTTGTGAAGTTTAGTTCATTAATGCTCATGAAGCACATTGACATTTTCAGATGAAAAGAACTATATAAATACAAAGTGGTATTATCAGAGAAGTAAGGTATTGGCATCTTTGGGATGTGTGCCTAAGAATTTGTCTATTTGAAAACAAAGCAAAGTTCGAGAGTTTAGTATTTCCACTGCAAACCCTGGTGCAGATGGGGGTTTTATGAATTACTTCATTTAAAACTGGACTTGGTTGAAACCTGGTGAAAAATTGCCAGCCAGTTTTCTTTTATACAAAAATAGTTTTAAATCTGTTTAAAGTCACAGATGGGGTCCATAGCACAAACCTGGATCGGAGCCCCCTCCGGCTCTGGGAAAGTTTGGGTGAAGATCTCAGGGGAGGGTCCCTCTCTCATCGAAACCGCAAGAGTTTCAGAAAGACAGTGAGACTTTGCCCAGGATCAATATGAAACATTTCAGAGAACTCTTCTTGACACTAGATTAGGGCCCATCCTTTTGGTGTTTTGAAGCCCCTGGGGTAACTCCAATGTAGCCCTCAGAAATGAAGTTGTGTCAGAATGACTTGGCGTGATTATAGCTTTACAAATAAGCACAGTAGGGAGCATGAGCAACTAATTAGTTTTCACAACCCCCTTTTGTTTGCTTTTGAAGATGTTAGCGCCTCATTCGCCAGAGTGCAAGTGACAATGTCAGTGCAAGCGTGTAAAGCTCATGTTACACATGTGAGATTACAGCTGTGGGCTGATTTAAATGAGAGTCTGTGGAGACCTTGTCCTGGTGCCTTTCATGATGGGAGGTAACCAATGGCAGAATGATCTCACCCTGTGTCCCCGAGATTGTTACCAAGCAATTGTGATGGGAGAGGGCTTTTTTTTCCTTCCTGCAATGAGAATTTCATTCTGGAATGACATGTCTAGAGGCGAGCGTCTTTTGTAGATAACCACAGTGGATCCATTGGCTGGGCAGAATGGCAGAGCCCTGCCATGGAGGAGACCACCCCAATCAATCTTCACTCTCTCTTTTTGATGAGTCTGCCAACCATTATGGCCTAGCGTGGTCTCTGACATTGATGCTATCTCATAAGCGCTGAACTTAGATCACTACCGGCTCATTTCACTGAAATTGCCATTGTCAAAAGAGAATTGCTGTGGATCACTACCTACCCAAAGCCCCCATCCTGCAAAGACTGATGCAGGTGGCTTCAGTGGGACCCCTTGCAGGGTGTCAAGTTAAGCACCTGTCCCTGCAAGATCAGGGCCTATTTTGGTAAGAGAGGATTTTGTCTTTAGGTCATTATTTCAAGCTCCTGAGTCATTTAGTCTGCCTAAGTGGAAGCCGATAATAATATCAAGCTTGTTGCATAGCGCTTTACAGTGTCAAATCACTATGAATGTTTGCTAATCCTCACTACACCCTGCTGAAGAAGGAATTAAGTGCTGGCTGAGCAGAGCCGGGAGAGCAACGTTGGCCTTCTTGGCTTCCGGGATTGGCTCCTATTTCACCCATTGATGATTGACCACTGGGGTAGCTGCACTGTTGCAATCCCTAGTACAGACAGGCAAAGCCACAATTTGCACTGATGTAACTTATTCCTGTTTGAAACTGTCTACCCGATGGCTGGCCAGTGGTGGCTGAAATAAGGCGAGTGTAGACAAGGCTAAGCAAAGCAGCAGCTTGTGCCAGACAATCAGTCTTTTTTCCTTCCACTGAGTGACGTTTAGAAGGAAGCTGGGGCAGGCTTCATTTGTAGATGTGTCTGCCAGTCAGTGAGGCTAGGATTTTTAAATACAGATCTGCAGGTTTTCTGGGGGCAGTCAGTAGTTTAACGGGCCTCCCCCTGACTTAAGTCACACCTGCATGTAAATTCGTTTTAATCTATGATGGTTATATATGGAGTCAGTTGAAATTTTTTAAATGTTTCCTGCTTGAAAAATGCCCTTTTTTTTTTTCAAAATTGTCATGAAAAATTATCTGCTTTATTAAATGCTTATTGCTCATAATAAATAAATAAAAAAGCAGTGACAGTTTAATTGACATTTTCATTGAAAATATCAAAAGCATTATTAAAACAGCATTATTTAAATTTGAAAACCTGGTTTTGGGGAGAATTTTTGCCAGGTTTTTTTGAAAAAGCAAAAAAGGGCACATTTTGAATCCTTCAATATTGAAAACAACAAATTTTGAAATATTTCAGGAAACCTCTTCATTTGTTGATTAGCTCTATTGATATGTAACAACTGAAATGGATCAAAATTAGAGGAAAAAAGTGGGCTATTTTTCCCAGTTTTTCTTTGATCATTTTACAGTACTATGTTTATAGGCTCCAACTGAGCAAGATACTTAAGCACATGATTGTGCTTAAAGTTAAGCACATGCTTAATTACTTTTCTAGATCAGAGCCAAAGTCAGTTTGCCCTTTTTGTGTGGGATTTTCACCCGGCAACATGGTACAGAGACATATTTTTAAAATAGCAAAATTGCCAGGGGAATTCAGGAGCAATAGTAATACCTGAAACTACTTTGACTCAGTTTTGAAATTGATTCGTTTTTATGCTGGCAGTGTTTCTTCTAAATTCCAGTTGTTCGCACTGAGTTTGTAGTAGGCAAAGGCTTCTGGCTAACAACATCTTCCCTAGCCTGGTGGCTGATGTCACATCCTTTGTGGTTGATGTTGCAGTATCTCGTCACAAGATTGTTGGTGACTGCTTGAATCCCAGGGAAAATGTGTAAAACTCCCCTGTGAACGTTTCCCATTTATACAGCAGCTTACATCCTCAAGGTTTGCAAAATTTTCACAAGGCCCGTTATTGTAGCTGTTGTGTGTGCGAAAGTGAGGTTGGTTTTGGCATAATGACTGCAGCACTGAGTCCTTAATGTATGCAGGAATCACTCATACACTCCGTTTCCTGTGCTCCTCTGCTCACATTCCTTTAGCTAAGGCTGTTTGCATAAAGGAAGGATCTGTGTATTGTACATCTTCAGGTGGATAATAAGCAGCAAGAGGAGGTGAATGGCTGAGAAGTGGAGCTTCTGTTTCCATGCAAATACCCCTAGTGATAAAGAATAAAAGAACAAGCGAGTGGCATGCAGAAGACTGGTAAACAGAATTGTTTCTAAGTAGGTTATCCATGTGGCAGCAGCAGCTCCTCCTCAAGGACATAATTTCTGTGCTCTTCTGTTCTTAAGTGTCAAGTTGAACACAAATACAACACAGCTTTTGTTCGTAATTTCTCTAGGATTAAATCTGCAGCCCATCGAAGTCAATGGGAATTTTGCCATAGACTTCAGTCGGACTAGGATTTGACCTTTTGGGGTATGTCTGCACTGCAGAGTTGACTTGAGTTATCGACATGAGTTACCCCTCTTGAGTTAGCCTTGCTTAACTAAGAGTGGCCATGTGGCGAAATTACACTGGAGCTGCTGTGTCCATTCACTTGTTCGGTGCTAAGACTTCTGGGACACGTCCCAGGGTTCTTAGCACTGCAGTAAGATGAGACAATCTGATTCTCTCCCAGTGAATTGTGGGAGAATTTATCTGTCCTTTCTAGTCACATGGGGAATTGTGGGAAGGCATTGATATTCCAGTGAATCTCGCTTGTGTCCATGCTACAGAATGGTCATATTAGCAGCTGCCAAGCTGTGCTCACTTGAGTTGTAGCCTGTACGCCTCTTGGGCCAAGTTGCTCAAGTTAAAAGCACCACTACGCTCAAGTTGAGGGGTATGTGTGTGGAGAGACTTGAGTTAGGGACAACACTCAAGTGAAGACAAGCCCTTAGTTGTATAGTGGAGTTTTTTAAAAATGTCTGTCTTTTCTCCATGATGTTGTCTGTATTGATTTGGGTTGAAACTATCTCGACATTCTTGTCCTTAGCAGGTCAATAGCTGTAGTTTATATGTGTTTACAGCCTGGAGGAATTTTTACTTTCAAGAGCTATGTGTAGTTGTAGGAACTCTTTATATATTGCTGCCCTATATTATATGTTGACATATCAGAGGTAGAAGCGAAACTGAAACAGCTTAATGGGACTAAATCAGGGGGCCCAGATAATCTTCATCCAAGAATATTAAAGGAATTGGCACCTGAAATTGCAAGCCCATTAGCAAGAATTTTTAATGAATCTGTAAACTCAGGAATAGTACCGAATGATTGGAGAATTGCTAATATAGTTCCTATTTTTAAGAAAGGAAAAAAAAAGTGATCCAGGTAACTACAGGCCAGTTAGTTTGACATCTGTAGTATGCAAGGTCCTGGAAAAAATTTTGAAGGAGAAATTAGTTAAGGACATTGAAGTCAATGGTAAATGGGACAAAATACAACATGGTTTTACAAAAGGTAGACCGTGCCAAACCAACCTAATCTCCTTTTTTGAAAAAGTAACAGATTTTTTAGATAAAGGAAATGCAGTGGATCTAATTTACCTAGATTTCAGTAAGGCATTTGATACCGTGCCACATGGGGAATTATTAGTTAAATTGGAGAAGATGGGGATCAATATGAACATCAAAAGGTGGATAAGGAATTGGTTAAAGGGGAGACTGCAACGGGTCCTACTGAAAGGCGAACTGTCAGGTTGGAGGGAGGTTACCAGTGGATTTCCTCAGGGATCGGTTTTGGGACCAATCTTATTTAATCTTTTTATTACTGACCTTGGCACAAAAAGTGGGAGTGTGCTAATAAAGTTTGCAGATGATACAAAGCTGGGAGGTATTGCCAATTCGGAGAAGGATCGGGATATTATACAGGAGGATCTGGATTACCTTGTAAACTGGAGTAATAGTAATAGGATGAAATTTAATAGTGAGAAGTGTAAGGTTATGCATTTAGGGATTAATAACAAGAATTTTAGTTATAATTTGGGGACGCATCAATTAGAAGTAACGGAAGAGGAGAAGGACCTTGGAGTATTGGTTGATCATAGGATGACTATGAGCTGCCAATGTGATATGGCCGTGAAAAAAGCTAATGCGGTTTTGGGATGCATCAGGAGAGGCATTTCCAGTAGGGATAAGGAGGTTTTAGTACCGTTATACAAGGCACTGGTGAGATCTCACCTAGAATACTGTGTGCAGTTCTGGTCTCCCATGTTTAAAAAGGATGAATTCAAACTGGAGCAGGTACAGAGAAGGGCTACTAGGATGATCCGAGGAATGGAAAACTTGTCTTATGAAAGGAGACTTAAGGAGCTTGGCTTGTTTAGCCTAACTAAAAGAAGGTTGAGGGGAGATATGATTGCTCTCTATAAATATATCAGAGGGATCAATATAGGAGAGGGAGAGGAATTATTTAAGCTCAGCACCAATGTGGACACAAGAACAAATGGGTATAAACTGGCCACCAGGAAGTTTAGACTTGAAATCAGACGAAGGTTTCTAACCATCAGAGGAGTGAAGTTTTGGAATAGCCTTCCAAGGGAAGCAGTGGGGGCAAAAGATCTATCTGGCTTCAAGATTCTACTCGATAAGTTTATGGAGGAGATGGTATGATGGGATAATGGGATTTTGGTAAGTAATTGATCTTTAAATATTCAGGGTAAATAGGCCAAATCCCCTGAGATGGGATATTAGATGGATGGGATCTGAGTTACTATAGAAAATTCTTTCCTGGGTATCTGGCTGGTGAATCTTGCCCATATGCTCAGGGTTTAGCTGATTGCCATATTTGGGGTCGGGAAGGAATTTTCCTCCAGGGCAGATTGGAGAGGCCCTGGAGGTTTTTCGCCTTCCTCTGTAGCATGGGGCATGGTTGACTTGAGGGAGGCTTCTCTGCTCCTTGAAGTCTTTGAACCATGATTTAAGGACTTCAATAGCTCAGACATGGGTGAGGTTTTTCATAGGAGTGGGTGGGTGAGATTCTGTGGCCTGCGCTGTGCAGGAGGTTGGACTAGATGATCAGAATGGTCCCTTCTGACCTTAGTATCTATGAATCTATCTATGAATCTATAGTGTAGTGGAGCTTCTGTAAGCTGCAGTGCATCTCCACAGTAGACTTTGTAATTTGCAGAAAAAAATTTGGTTCCTCCCCACTCCTCAAAGATTTAATAATAGTGTCTCATATTCCTAAAACCTTATTAATTCTATGGAATTACTATACAGATCACTTCCTAATTTATTATTGTAAGTGGAAAATAAGCTACATTTTTGGGCCATTGTGTCTTGTCCGTTCTGATGCTTATTAACTGAGCAACTCCATTGTTTATGCTGGGTCTTCTCCCAGTCACTGGAGTGTAATCGTGAGGTTGTACATTGTGGGTGTGTTTTCTCACATGCATATAGGCTGGTTATTGGAGACAGATGCTTGTTTTGTCTAGTTGGAAAACCACGTAAACATTGTGGGTTTGAAAATTTGACTCGAATTTGAACATTATCAAAGAAGTGAGTCGTGAAGGAGAGACTGGGGGGAAATGGGATGTGAAATGGAGCACGGAGGAGAATTATAAAGGAAAAATAAATAGAGTACAGTCAATGTTAATGGGCACCCTGGTTTGCCAGCCGGTTTTGGGGAGGATTTTGTGAACCCCAGCAATAGTTTAGAGATGCATCTGTCCCTGCTGATGATTGTGGGAGAGTTTCAATACACAGCAGCACAGGAGGGGATGGTAGATCATTCATTTCTTTTCTTTCATTATCAACAAGTGTTAGTGTTCCAGACGGAGTGTGAGTGCATTGTCTATTTGCTGATCTGTTTAATCCCCCTGGAAGGTACACGTCAGGGTGGCATCTAAGCATTATCTGTATTCAGGGCCAGCTCTAGGCTCCAGCAAAACAAGCAGGTGCTTGGGGCGACACATTTCGAGGGGCGGCATTCCGGCGCCGGTCATGTCGCCCCTAGAAATGTGCCCCCGCCGCCCCAGCTCGCCTCCGCCTGCTCCCCTGAGCACGCTGCCGCTGCGCGGCTTCTCCTCCCTCTCTCCCAGGCTTGCTGCGCCAAACAGCTGTTTCGTGCGGCAAGCCTGGGAGGGCGGGAGGAGAAGCTGAGCGGCGGTGCGCTCAGGGGAGGCGGTGGTGGTGGAGCGAAGGTGAGATGGGGCGGGGAGCGGTTCCTCTGCCCCCCTCCCCTGTTACTTTCTGCGCTTTCTGAACACGCTGCCCCTCCCTCGCCTGAGAAGGAGGGGGGAGAAGCGGAGTGGCGGTGTGTTCAGGGGAGCAGGCGGAGCGGAAGTGAGCTAGGGTGGGGAGTTGCGGGGGGGAGCCCCAGGAAGCAATGGGGGGGGAATCCATATGCCCGGGGGAGGAGGCGGGGCTGGGGATTTGGGGAAGGGGCGGAGTTGGGGTGGAGGGGGCAGGGTGGAATAAAAAAAAGTGGGAGCAGCCAAAATTTTTTTTGCTTGGGGTGGCAAAAATCCTAGAGCTGGCCCTGTCTGTATTTTAGTTATTTTGCAGTGTTTCTTCAAGGGCCCTGGGCTGGTTGCTCCAGGTGTTGATATACATTTTAGGCTTGATATGCCTCCAGTACACATGCTTTATAGTGGATGCTGCACTTGTTTGTACAGTCACTGCTCCACCAAACCAAATTCTGCCCTCGGTTACATTTGTAACAGAATGTGGCTCCTGGATTCTAGCTCATTTCTTTGTAAAGTGCTTTGGAAAGCTTGGAGCATGAAAGGTGCTATATAAAACTACCTTCTATTCTGTTCTGTTAAGTACTAAAACAGTCCTGGCAAGACCATGAAGAGCCACAGTGATTACAATACAAGCTCCAATTCAAAGGGAACTGTTTCCCTTCACTTATTGAAAAATATTACCCAGTGGCATGGCTGAAAGCCAGATATAGGCTGATAGAGCGATTATGGAAGCAAGCAGTGTTCAGGATTGTCCAAAGAAAGATTAACTTTTCAAGTCAGCTTTGACTGATGCAAATTGTCAACCACTGTGTTGCAATAAAGAGTAGAAATAACTAAATATGATACACTGACCCTTAAAGGGGTCACGGAAAGTGCTTTGTGTTGCAAGATTTCATGAAAATGATTTTGAAACGGTCTGCTGCATTTACTTTTTAAAGAGCGGGTTCTGCCAACTGACTAGGAATTGTCAACACCAGATCATTTCATAGATATTAGTGCTGGAACAGATGCATCAGAGCATCTAGTCCATCTTGAAAGGGCCAGTGCAGGATTGTTCCTTAAACTCTAATGTTTTATCCAGTGTGGTTTTAAAAGCCCCAGTGATCGGGCTTCCAGTACTTCACTTTGGTTCCACAGACCATTAGATCTCACTGTCACAGGAAGATTTTTTTTTTCCACTGAATGCATCCGATGATGTGAGCTGTAGCTCACGAAGGCTTATGCTCAAGTGGATTTGTTGGTCTCTGAGGTGCCACAAGTACTCCTTTCTTGTCACAGGAAGGTTTTTCCTGATGTCACAGAAGCGATGTATAAGTGAGCTGTCTGCATATATGTAAATAGTTAATAGGTAAATTGCCAGTAGATGGCACTGAAGAATATGTAGCATGGTACCTGGGTTTTGTAGGATCAGTACAACTTGTTGTGCACTCGAGATGGTGTCCACTTTCATGGAGCTCTTAACCTTGAATCTCCAGCCTGATTCTTTTCTTTCTTCGTTCAATCCATGCCTGTGGTCATAGCATCCTTATTCCTGGTGCCCCAAAATAATTATTCGTTCCACGCACAGGTGTTTATCAGTTCCTCAGTTACTTACAACAGTGCTCTGTTACTTAAATTCTCCCTGTCACCTCACCTTTGTTTTGTCCACCTGTCATATTTTACATTCTAATCTAAAACTGTGACATCTTTGGGGCAGCGACTGTTGTTTTGACTTTTTACTTCCATATCCCTATAGCACTTAGCACAACGGGGCCTTGATCCCTGATTGGGGCCACTATAATGCAAATACTAAAGGAAAACCTCTTACCTAAAACCTTCTCAAGTTTGGAGGTTCTGACCCGTGCCCAAGTTGTGAACTGGGCCCTGGTGGGCTGAGCCCAAACTGTGTATTCAAACGTCCCCAAACGTTTTCAGAAATTTTATTCCAGCTTCAAACTTTGCAGTCTCCAGTTCCAGTCTCATTAAAACCATTGTACCAAGCACCCGTGAAGCTGGCACCAACGTCTTGGCAGGTAACAAATATGGAGCAATGAAAACTCCGGCTAACCCATCCGTGCTATGAAGTCATAAGAATCTTGTTAATTTTTAAAAAGCCCTTGATGCCCCCAATACAAATCAATTTTGATTTCTTTCATAAAGTCGTGCTTTCATTTAGGCTTCAGCTAAGAATTACAGCTAATTTGTTCGATTTTATAACAGTATAATTGAAAAAGTGATTTTAATGTTCTGGCAACCATATTCCCTTTCTTTGATTGTTAATGAAAGAATCCATTAAAGTTAAATGATTTGGGCACCAATTCAAGCTGAATTGCCTGAATATTCTAGGAGAGTGTTTCTGACCATCTGCTGCTCCAGGTCTGTCACCAATGTTTATGTTGTAAATGGGAATGAGAGAAGGACTGAGAGAAGGACTCCTTTTTGCTGTTCAGCATAAAATATCATTTTAATTTTAAGATCTCATTGTAAATAGTGGAAATACACCAGAGAGCTAAAGCAGTTTTATTCTGCATCGTCCTGTGCTCATAAATATCATTTGACGAGTGCTCCTTCCATGTGCCTTTCAGATTCTCCCTGTGGCTATTTGTATTGATTTACTGTACATCATACAGTGTCGTTTTGTAATTCTTTGTATGGCAACTCAGGCTATGCAACTGGCAGTGGGGTCTGTGAAGGGAAATTAACGTTTGATGGAGAAGTAATTTAAAAAAAAAATCCACCCTACTTGTTTTCATCTAGTTAAAGATGGAATGATTCCACGTTATGCACGGTGTGGAAGGGGGAAGCTTTGTGCGTTGCTGAATTTTTCTTTTTTAAATGAAAGCAGTGATTAAATCAAAGCTTTCTCCTCATCTTCCTCCTCATCCTGTCATCTATGCTTTCCTCACAGACTGCACAGGTAATGGGGAGGCACTGGCTCCAATGCCAAAACCCAGGGCTATCAAAGGTAAGGGTGAAACCTCATCATTTAATTTCCCACATGGGGCCTGATGTTGTTTAGCATCTCATATGACAGGGCCTTGTGTGCCTAGATAAGGTAGCTGATAAAGGGTCCAGTTCTGCCACCGCCTCTTGGGCAAACTGGTTGGAATTGATGGAAGTTTTGCCTGAGGAAGGACTGAGGGCACCCAAGAGATGCTGGGCACCTGCAACTTCCATTGATGTTTAAGGGTCTAATCCCATGAGTGAGAGCTGCAGGAGTTGGCCCCTAGTGTGTAAAGTTGGACATTATTTTGAGACCACTGGTAGGGGGACTCGACAGTTGTGAGGCCAATAAAACAAGGTGATAAACAGGCAAAGCTTTGCTCTTCACTGAGTTTCCTTGTGTGCTGGCTTAAGCCAGGCACACCTACATCCTTTTTAAAAGGAGTGTGTGTATTGTCCTTCCCCCGTCCCCTCCAGTGCCTTCCATTCCTTCCTCCTCTATCAATCACCCTCCTTTCTTCTGCCCAAAATGGCGAACATGTCCCACTCTGAGGCCCGTCGCTGTTGCTCTGAGGGGAGGGCCTTTGGGAACAAGGGGGAGAATTTCCACTGAGGCCCCAACTTCTCAGATGATGAAAGTCTGAGGATGGATCCCCCATATGACAGCATGTTGTGCTACTACTGACCTCCTTAAGCCAGCCATTATGATGCTGCTTCACGCATTGTTTGGTGGGCGATAAGGAACTTCCCCGATAATTTGTATTCAAGTTAGTTTTTATATTGTCCTTTTTGGAGTGAATTTAGAACAGTTGAAAGGTACCGTCTTGGCAGATTTGGGGATGCACGTACCTTCCTTATCCAAGGGCAGGGCAGGGGCAATACTGGAAGTGCAAACTTCCTCCCTGCCTCACCAGAGCCCCCTGCCTCTTCCCTGTCTGCTGAACTGTAGATGTTCTTTTTGGTAACATGTAACCTGCCCAAATGGGAAGTGAACTGAAAGCACCAGCTTGGGTCATTGGTTGGCAACAGCTTTGATCTTCTGATTTCTGTCAACTTCAAGCCTGTGACTTTGCAGAGAAAGGATCTTTATTCCAGCCCAGATCCCATTAAATGTTGGCGTGCTTGTATCTATCTATCTATCTATCTATCTATCTATCTATCTATCTATCTATCTAAGCACAGCTCAGGCAGTGCATCTCCTATTCCCTGTATTGTGACTGTGGACCGTTTATAAAGTGGTTAATGTTTATCCATTCAGTTCAGGGTCACTCTGCTCTACTCTGTCAGTAACATGTATAATACAAATTATTTACCAACAATTTATGTACCAGCCTTGCATGGAAATTGCCAACTGTACATCCCGGATGGGTACATAGTCTTTTAAAAAATGAATAGATTAGGGCAGGACAGACTCTGCCAGTTTGGTGCACAGAAGTGTGAGTAAAAATCTTCTATGAAATTTGCATTGGGAAAGTATTTTGCTGTGCATGCAGTAGCTACATTTGAAAAGGATGGCAGCATGGCATGGTGCCTAGAGCAGTGGACAAGGAGTCAGGAGACCTGAGTTCTATTCCCAGTTCTGCCACTGAGCAAGTCACGTCATTCTTCTCTGCCTCAGTTTCCCCCTCTCTAAAAAAAGGGATAGCAATACTTATCTTCCTTTGTAAAGTGCTTTGAAATGTACAGTTGAAGAACTGAATATTATTATTAAGTTTTCTGTTTTAATTTTTATGGAGTAAACAAAAACCTCTGGAAAAGGAACTGCAAAATGTATTCCATATTTTAATTATAGAACTGGGAATAATAAGAAATAGCCAAAATGCTTCTGTGTCCTTTTTCTTCTTTTATTTTTATTCAGTAATGTTAGTTCCAAGTTAAAGGTGTGCTATCAAATGGCATAAACTTTTGGATCACCGTTTGTTTGTTTTTAATAGCTGTAAAGCATTGAGAGACAAAGATGCTAAAAATTAGAATTTAAATAGTTTAGGCTCAATATTTAGATGTTTGGCAACTTAGTAACAATACATTTCATTCAAGCTCCCGTGTTGGGTTTGCATCCCAAACCCTTGCAACACTGAAAATACATGACAGAGCTAGTTTCACTCTCTAAGCCAGTGGTTTTCAATCTTTCCAGACTAGTGTACCCCTTTCAGGAGTCTGGTTTGTCTTGTGTACCCCAAGTTTCACCTCACTTAAAAACTATTTGCTTACAAAATCAGACATAAAAATATCAGAGTGTCACAGCACACTATTACTCAAAAATTACTTACTTTCTCATTTTTACCATATAATTATGAAATCAATTGGAATATAAATATTGTATTTACATTTCAGTGTATAGTATATAAAGCGGTATACACAAGTCATTGTTTGTATGAAATTTTAGTTTGTACTGACTTCACTAGTGCTTTTTATGTAGCCTATTGTAAAAGTAGGCAAATATCTAGATGAGTTAATGTACCCCCTGGAAGACATCTGTGTACCCCCAAGGGTATATGTACCCCTGGTTGAGAACCACTGGTGTAAGCTGAAAGAAATGCAAAAACTAATTGTGTTTGTAAATGTTGTGCATGAAATCATGAAAATCTGGGCCATTAATTTTAACCTGACAGTGCCCCTCAAGGATCTTGAATCTCAAGTTTCAGTTTGGGCCATAGTTTAGCAGCAAAGTTTTGAACATCTCCACAAACGGAGGTTGCACTAGCAACACAGGGAAATAACAATAATGGGGCCATGTCTATATGACAAAGTTTGGAGTTAGTATCTTGCTTGTGCACTTGCATACTTGATTCTTTGTGTCGGCACTGGGCACACACACCAGGAGTGCTTGTGTCACTGCACAGGGTAGTGCACCCTGGGTAAATCACTGTGCAACCCACCACTGTTCAGCGCACTGTGTTTTGGGTAGTTTTGGCAATGCATGGTGGGTCAGAAATGACTGAGAGCAAGGGGTCAACTTTCCACAATGCAGAGTTCTCCATCCCATAGTATTATCTCTGTCCCGTAATTTTCATGTCTATTTTCAATGTCCCACGAACCTGTGCGGAAGTTGTAATTCTCACCATCTCTGACAGAAGCACAGGACTCATGGTCCTCCAGTATTTGCAGAGCTGCAAGCAGAACCGCGGGGAACGTGACGATTTCCTGGTGGTCAGTTTGCTGTGGGACATAGAGAGAACCAATTCACGGTGGAAGTTGGCATTCATGGAGCAGCTGCAGATGGTGGAGCGCTGATCCTGAGTCTGAGAAACGATTACTGACCGGAGGGGGGCTCACAATGTAATGCAGATTTGGGATGACGAGCAGGGGTGCAGTGCTTTCGGATGCTCAAGGCTACATTTCTATATCTGTGTGCTGGGCTCAGCCCAGCCCTTCAATGCTGGGACACCAAAATGAGAGCTTCAGTGACAGTGGAGAAGTGAGTGGTGATCACACTGTGGAAACTTGTGCTGGATTGCTACTGGTCAGGAAGTCATTTTGGAGTGGGAAAATCCACTGTGGGGTCCAGTGTCATGCAAGTGTGCAGTACCATTAAATATCTCCTGCTGTGCAGGACTGTGACTCCAGGCAATGTGCAGGACTTAGTGGATGGCTTTACAGCTATGGGGTTCCTGAACTGCGGTGGAGCAGTAGACGGCATATGTATCCCTATTCTGGCCCCAGACTGCATTTCCACAGACCATATCAACAGAAAAGGCTACTGTTCCATGGTTAAGCCAATGCTCGTGGATCTCCAGGGACACTTTGCTGACATCAGTGTTGGCTGGTCAGGGAAGGGGCAGGACTCTTGCATCTTTACGACACAGGCCTGTTCAGAAAGCTACAAGCAGGGACCGTCTCTCCTGACATGCGGATTACTGTTGGCCATGTTGAAATGCCAGTAGTGATTCTGGGAGACCCAGCTTGCCCCTTACTACCTTGCTCATGAAGCTGCAGACTGGCTACCTCAACAGCACTAAGGAAAGATTCAGCTACCGGCTCAGCAGGTGCAGAATGACAGTTGAATGTGCTTTGCGTAGTTTGAAATGGCTCTGGCGTTGTCTAATCATGAGATTGGTTCTCAGTGTGAAAAATATCCCAATGGTTATAGCTGCCTGCTGAGTGCTGCATAATTATGAAGCAAAGAGAGGAAACTTGCTGCAGGGGTGGCGGGCAGGGTTGGAGCAGCTGAATGTACAAGACCACTGCGTTCACTGCCAGCAGGCGTTGGACATGTTGTATTGTAAACTAATAAAGATGAATCACTTCCCAAACAAAAAAGAGTTTTATTCTCTTATGAAAACAGTTCCAAAAAATAATAAATTTGAAGACTTAAAAGTAAATACATTGTAGCTTATAAAAAATAGGAACCTTAATAAGTAAACAAGAGGATGGAACATTGGTGATAGTAGCTACACACACATACACCGTAGATCTCACTGGTCAGTGTATGTGAAGCTGTCACTGTCCCTGCTTTCCTCTGGTGTGGAGTGGTAGGGGTAGGCATATGGGCCCTGAGGTCATGTGGAATGCCGAGGTGTAGGGAGGTGTTATGCTGCAGTTCTCCCTCAACTGTGATGGGAATCGATCCTGGGATTATTGAAAGTGAAGGTCCAGAACAGTCTGCAGCGTCTGCATTTGCTAGTAGAGAAGCCGCATCATGTTAGACTCTGGCCATCTGATTCTTGTCTCTGATCAGTGCACACAGTCCCCTCGTTTGATGGTCTGTTGCCAATAATGACCTTAGATAGCATTAGCATCAGCATTTCTAACATTGCAGCTGCTTTGTATTTTCCATTAACTGAGTTATGGGGGCCAGTTACGGTGCTCTGGCATGTTATTGTTCCAGTGCTCTTTGTCAAGCTCGGAATTTTAATGTGGGTATACGCTGTAAATACATGCACACAAACCAAAGACAGTTCACCCCATGCACCCCAGACTTCTGAAAGAGGTTATGCAGTCTTTTGAATCGCTTTTTGAGAAAAATATGAAAGCAAACAAAATGCAATGAGCAAAATAAAACTTGACATTCCTCCTTATTTATTCTCTGTATTGGGAGGGGCAATCCCAGCTCCTCCCACTGCAGGCAAGGCACGGGATCACGTAGTAATTTTTCAGCAGATTTTTGTGATTTAGGTGGCTTTGAAAATGGGCTTAGGCCCCTCAGTCCCTTAAACACGTTGGAAAATTTAGCTTTATGCAAATTGCAATGGGAACCATCGTGTGACGCACCAGAAATGTGAGGGGCACACACAGCCAAAGACAAAGCGTGTGCTTTGTGCTCAGTCCTTATTTGGGTAAAATGTCCACAGAGGAGGGTCCTGATTAAGAGCTGAGTTAAGACCTGTAGATTTTGGTCCACAAGTTTTACCTGCTGGTTTAAATGCCTTGCTCAGGGCAGAGAAGAAGGAAAGTGAGCAACTGACATTTATGAAGCAGTAGCTCGCTTTCGCATTGTGACAGACATTGATAGTTCAACACAGTGAATAAATTATTAGTGCTATTGATTAGTTTTATCTTTCTGGGTGATTTGTTTTCAAAGGATGTGTTCGAGTAACACACAGTTTCAATGAAATTTAACACTCCATTCCATGTAAAATCTGTTTTTGTATAACTACCCTCTGGAGTGTCACAGTACATAGATATAGCAGGTATGCAATGAAGGGCAAGCATGAAACTTGCATGGAAGTGTTTTCCTGTCATCCTTTTTAATGGCTGATCCACTACAGAATAAATCTACTGCTGCTTCCCAGTAATGGAGCTATTCCTTTCACTCAAGAGTAGAGGTCTGCGTTGTGGTGCTGGAAGTGCTAGGTCCCACCCACGTGGGTGGTTGTCCTGTCAATCCGCAATCGTAATTGATCTAATTTGCATCAGTTCATTTAATTTATAGAGGGTTTATACTGCCTTCTGACTGCTGAGAGGGTGTTTCCTTCCAGGGATCGGCTCCCCATTCTGTAATGTGTGGAGCATCCTCAACTCCCAGTAACATCAGAAGGCTTTGAGATCACGTAGCATATCACAGGAGTCGCTTAGCATCTCACCAGATTGGACCCAGGCTGGCTAGAACAGTCAGGTAGTTGTAAAACTAATAACAAAAAAGAGGGAAGATATGAATCAGCACAAAATCGAGATGTTGAAAACAAAATTAATCAAGGAACCAAAGATGTGAAGAGAAGAAATTCTTTAATTGTCTATACACCAATGCTAGGAGCTTGCGTAACAAGAGGAATTGGAAATGCTCATTTATGAGCATAAATTATATCTAGCTGGTAATACTGAAACCTGATGGGATGTTTCTTCTCATCACTGAAATGTTAAAATCAGTGGGTATAACCTGTTTAGGAAGGATCCAGTGGGAAAAGGGAGAGGGGGAGTGGCACTCTGTGTAAAAATCTGTTTTCAAGTCACCGATATCTCAGAAGAAAGTGATCTTGAATGCTTGTGGATCCTTGTCCTAACCGATAAAGCACAAGATGGGGTATTAATTGGTGTCTGCTGTAGATCATCAAATTACACTAAGGAGCAGGATGACCAGCTCCTTATGCACCTGTCTGTAATGTGTAGGAAAAAAGGTGTGAGATCATGGGGGACTTCAATCTGAGTTATATATGCAGGAGGGCTCGTGCTGCCTGTACTAAAACATGCATATTATAGATGACAATTTCCTAACTTAAAAAGTGTTGCATCCAATGTGTGGGGACCTCGTCTTGACAGATAAAGACAAACTGATCACGGAACTAAAAATGAGTGATAATGTGGGTACAAGTGATCATGACTTGATCATGTTTATAGTGTGCAAACAGAATAAAGTCCAGACCAGTGATGTATATACTTGGTGCTTTAAAAGGGCCAGTTTCACAAAGCTGGAAACAATTATAAGCCAAATCATCTGGGAGGAAGAATTTAATCAGAAAAATGTGAATGATAATTTCACATTAAGAATTCTTTACTAGATGCCTAAAAAGCAACAATTGAGGAAGAAGGCCATAAAAACCAACCTGGTTTAGAGGGGTTGTGAAGGCAGTTGTACAAAATTTTTAAAAAAAAATTACATATAACAAATGGAGGAAAGGGAAAGTTGATAGTAATGAATATGAATCAAACTAGGTATTGTAGAAAATTTATAAGGGAAGCAAAGAGACATAATAAATATATTAGACCAAGAAGAATCCCAACAATGGTATTGGTCCATTGCTAAATGTAAATGGTACAATTATCAATAATAATGCAAAAAAGGAAGATGTATTCAATAAATATTTCTGTTCTGTATTTGGGGAAAAAAGCAGATGATGTAGTCCTATCACATGATGATGACATTCTTTACATTCCACCAGTATGTTAAACAGTCGCTACTAAAGTTAGACATTTTTCAATCAGCATGTCTGGATCATTTGCATTTAAGAGTTTTAAAAGAGCGGGCTGAGGAGCTCGCTAGACCATTAGTGTTGATTTTCAGTATGTCTTGGAATACCAGGGAAGTTCCAGAAGACTAGATGAAAGCTAATGTTGTGCCAGTACTTAAAAAGGGTAAACATGATGACTCAGGTAACTATAGGCCTGTCAGTCTGACACTGATGCCAGGCAAAATAATGGAGCAGCTGATATGAGGCTTGATTAATAAAAAATTAAAGGAGGGTAATATAATTAAATCCAATCAACATGGGTTTATGGAAAATAGATCCTGTCAAACTAACTTGATATTTATCTTTGATAAGATTAAAAGTTTGGTTAATAAAGATATTAGTGTTGATCTAATATATTTAGACTTCTGTAAGGCATTTGACTACATACCTCATGACATTTTGATTAACAAACTAGAGAAAGATATAAGATTAACATGATACATATTAAATGGATTAAAAGCTGGCTAACTGATAGGTCTCAAACTATTATTGTAAATGGGGAATCATCATCAAATGGATATTTTTTCTAATGGGGTCCCACAGGGATCTGTTCTTGGCCCAGTGCTATTTAACATTTTTTATTAATGACCTGGAAGTAAACATAAAATCATCAGATATGAGACAAATTAGGAGAGTGGTAAATAATGAAGAGGGCAGGTCAGCAATCAGGATCGCTTGGTAAGCTGGGCACAAGCAAACGATATGTGTTTTAATATGGCTAAATGTAGATGCTTATATCCTGGAACAAAGAATGTACGTCGTACTTACAGGATGGGGGAATCTATCCTGGGAATCAGTGACTCTGAAAAAGATTTGGGGGTCGTGATGGATAACCGGCTGAACATGAGCTCCTGGTGTGATGCTGTGGCCAAAAGAGCTAATACAATCCTTAGATGCGTATTCAGGAGAATCCAGGTAGGAATAGAGAGTTTATTTTGGCTGTGTATTTGACACTGGTGCGACCACTGCTGAAATACTATGTTCAGTTCTGACCATCACAATTCAAGGATGCTGATAATTTGGGGAGGGTTCAGAGAGGAGCCACAAGAATGATTAAAAGTTGAGAAAACCTGCTATGTAGTGATAGACTCAAAGAACTCAGTCTATTTAGCTCAACAAAGAGAAGGTTAAGGGCTGACTTGATCACAGTCTATAAGTATCTACATGGGGAATAAATATTTAATAAGGACTCTTCACTCCATCGGAGAAAGGTATTACACGATCCAATGGCTGGAAGTTGAAACTAGACCAATTCAGATTGGAAATAAGAGGTAATTTGTGGACAGTGAGGGTAATTAACCATTGGAACAGTTCACCAAGAGTTATGGTGGATTCTCCTTCACAGACAATTTTTAAATCAAGATTGGATGTTTTTCTAAGATACGTGCTCTAGAAATTATTTTGGGGGAAGTTCTATGGCCTGTGTGTTCTACAGGAGGTCAGACAATGGTCTCTTCTGGCCTTGGAATCTATGAATCTAAAGGAAATGATACCTCACCGTGACACCAGCCATAGCCTTGCTATATCCTGGTATGAGAGATGGCTAATCTTGGCAGGAGTGCTTGATTTGAGACTGCTCGAAATAGCAGGAGGGTGTTAAAATACAGGAAAACCACAGGTTAATCTGTGGTTCCAGAGAAACAGTCTAAACTATATTCATTTCATTGATGCTGTGTGTGTGTGTCACATCCACACACACAATGATATGCATTTACCAAAGTGACTTTGGCAGCCTTTGGAAACATTTAGATAAAATCAATGAATAACATACTGTACCCTAATTCTGGTTTCAAATAGCTCCCAGCTTTTTAGTTACGGCCTGTACACAGTAACATAGCACATGTCTCTGTAATGCAAGTGCTTTCTGGGTTTTTAAGTCTGTGTGGAAGAAGTAATGGAAAACGTATCAGCAAGATAAGTGTAAAAGAGATTTAGTCCAGTATGATTACTGAGTGCGGGATGCCATTAGTGTAGTGGCAATGCCATTAATCAATTTTGATTTATTTAAAATGCACACAGAGTCTTAGATGGGCCTGTGCAAATATTAACAAAAACAACAGAATGGACACACTGGATCAATGTCCCAAAGCCTCCTTAATGCAACTTCCCACCCACATGAATGACAGTTGCAAAGATCTTTATTGTCACCCGCCTGATTTTACTTTGCAATAGACCAAGCTATGGATTTTGAGAGCCAGTGGAGTGCTGGGGCAGCTTGGACCCCTGCACTATCTACTTGCAGGCACAATGCCTACAGCGACACAATTGGGAGGTTTCAGAGTAGCAGCTGTGTTAGTCTGTATCCGCAAAAAGAAAAGGAGGACTTGTGGCACCTTAGAGACTAACAAATTTATTTGAGCATAAGCTTTCGTGAGCTACAGCTCACTTCATCGGATGCATTCAGTTGGGAGCATGCCGGAAAATGGGATCTGCTACCACTCTAGAGGAGTGCGTCAATGTTGTTATCCCCATTGTACAGAAGGAGAATTGGGTCACAGAGAGACTTGCCCAAGGTCACACAGGAAATCTGTGGAAGAGCAGGGAATTGACCCTGGGTTTTCCAAGTTCCAGCCTAGCACCCTAACCACTAAGCCATCCTTCCCCTCCCTTAGGATGTGTTATGTTCTGCTCTAACTGCTATGCAGCATTGCCTCCACAGGAAAGCAGAATTCTTTTCCACCTTAGAATGCTGCAAGATACTAAAATCTTAGTCCATGCTTCTTTCCGAGAGCACCATTTGCAATGTGTGATTGTCCTGAACAAGGGCTGAGGTCAACCTATTGGTTTTTAACTATCAGTGCTTAAGGTTCCCCAAAAAGAAAAAGTGCTTTGTGTTCCTCTGATGGGGACACACTCAAATGTAATTACTCTTTGAACTAGACAATGGAATTTAACGATTTAAGCTCAGAGCACTCATGAAGAGCTACAGCAGAATGTTACACTTCAGTGGGAAAATACTACTCAGTGCTATATGAAGATTCCATCGAATGCGAAAGTTGAAGAAGATACAGGCTAACTTGACCTCTATCCTGAGCCTACATATTAGGAGCTTTTTACTGGGATGAGGAGATCCTTCAGATATAAAGCACTTATACAGTCTTCAAACTCTGCAACCCTCACCCTAAGCTGCAGTAGTTGGCTCACTGATATGGTAGGAAACCACTTCGGAAGGAATAACTTTGGTTTGTCTTCAGTGCTATTCACTCCTGATTAAATGAGATTAATTGTGCTGTTGAATCTCCTGGTTCGACATCCAAAATAAACACATAAATTAAGACAGATGACAAGTTAGAAGCTTAACTGCAATTTGAATGTGTGCCATATGCTGCAAGACAGAGAGAAGAAAAAAAGCCCTTTTCTCTTAAAGTGTGATATCTAGCAGAACACACATGATCAGGGAGCATTTTCCTTGTGCTGTTGAAAAGGCTTTTCTTGCGCTTTGGAAGGTTTTCTTTGGCTTGGATTCTGCAAGGTGCATAAGCCAGTTCCAATGTGCCAGATGTGCATGGAATAGGAAATGCACTGGCCGGTCTCCAGGCGAAGCAGGACCTACAGTACAGTAGCAGCTCTCCAGGAAAATCTCTTGCTGCCAAGAACTAAAAGTGATGTCAGCCTTGGAAGTGTGTCAGATTAGCAAACTTTTGTTCTTTGCTCTTTGTGAAGCATTAATCTGCCAAGGCCTGAGCTATAATGAGTCCTCTCTTGCTACATCCTTCAAGTTTTTTTTTTTTTAAACTAACCGTATTCAAAGATTTTCACATAAATACTTTGGAAGCTTTCAGCTGGTGATAATTTAATTTGATTGGGACACATCCTATCCTAAAGCTGGTCCTCAGTCTTTATTCAATCTGGTTAAAAGAGGTGCTAGAGTACCTTACGGTAATGGCCCAGAACATGACAGCATAAAAGCATGATCGTGCGTCTTGCGGGCATGACTTTAGATTGCTGTAGTGTTTATTGTCAGAGCAGGCAGAACTCCTCCTCAGGTCAGTGCTCCTCAGTGAGGACTTTGGCCCATTGTGAATAGTAATTGACTGTTTATTAACCTGAAATGACAGGTTTCAGAGTAGCAGCCGTGTTAGTCTGTATTCGCGAAAAGAAAAGAAAAGGAGTACTTGTCCAAATTTGTTAGTCTCTAAGGTGCCACAAGTACTCCTTTTCTTTTTATTAACCTGAAATGAGAATTTTAATTCTTTGTCTCACAGCCCCACTCACGATTGTCATTGGGGCTTGGACCCAGAACTATCAACACAGACCTCTGCCACTTGAGCGTAAGAAGTAACTCCATTAGGAGCTGGCAGCAGTAGACCAGCCACTAGATGGGAGACCAGACACACGCTGTGCGAGGGTATTTAATGCATGTAACTCCGAGCTGCCTTTTCAGCACCTTGACTCACTTTTCAAAGTTTTGTTCCGCTGCCACACAAATGCAAAAAAATATGGTAAGGAAACAAAAGGCCTGATACTGTGGGGTCCTCTACCCCCTGGTGCCTCAAGGGTCACAGCCCTCTTTCTGCCTCAGGGGAGCCACAGGGCCTGCCTGCCTGCCCTTACCCTGCTGCAGCCCTCTGCAGCTGCTCAGGGAGGGGGTTGCCTCTCCTGGCCCTCCTCCTCATACAGAGCTGGGTCCAGCTGGGAATCAGAACCAAACATTAACTGCTGTTCAGCTGGATCAACTGGTTCTCAACACCTGTCTGCTGTCTTTTTCTCTTTAGGGCTTGCTGCTCCCTGGCTCTGCAGGCACTTGGATGGCAGACTGCCCTGCTACCTCCCCTTCTTTTCTCTGTGTACACCTCTCTTCGTAATCCTCCCTGTCTCTCAGGTCCATAACCTAGGTATCATCTTCAGCTTGGACTTCTCTTGGTCCACATATCATGCCTATGTATCAATCTTGCCTATTCTTTCTGCATAGCACCTATAAAATACGGCCTTTCCTGTCCATCCCTATGTGTCAATCTTGCCTATTCTTTCTGCATAGCACCTGTAAAATACGGCCTTTCCTGTCCATCCACCCAACTGAAACTTTCCTCCAGGCTTTCCCTCAATCACATCTCGATCCCTGCCACATCCTTCTCTCTGGGCCTTGACCAACACAATCTTGCCCCACGGAGACCCATTCAAAATGCAGCTCTGACCATGTTACCCCTTTCTTGGAGTCCCTCCACTGGTTCCCCCTTCTCTTTCGCATCAAACATAAGCTGCTTGTTTTCACTTTCAAGGCCTTTCATGACCTATCTCCTCCCTACCTACCATCTCTCCTTTACTAGCAAAACGTCAACTCCTCCATGCCTTCAGCCTCCCTCGCTCGCTTGATACCTTTTCAAACAAGCCCCTTTGTGCTTTTTCCCCTGCTGCCCCTCGCACTTGGGAGAAGTTCCCTGTATACATCTGCAGACTTAACTCTTTGTCCTTCAAATCCCTCATTACAATGCCCCTCTTCTGTGATGCCTACAAAATACTTGGCAACAGTCAGGATGTTGGTGTGTTGAGACCCACATGCTGACTAATACTGTCTCATTGTTCCCTGGAGCTCCCCAATCAGTCTGCCTGTTTCTTGTCTAAAAGAAAAGGAGTACTTGTGGCACCTTAGAGACTAACAAATTTATTTGAGCATAAGCTTTTGTGAGCTAAAGCTCACTTCATCGGAGGCATCCGATGAAGTGAGCTGTAGCTCACGAAAGCTTATGCTCAAATAAATTTGTTAGTCTCTAAGGTGCCACAAGTACTCCTTTTCTTTTTGCGAATACAGACTAACACGGCTGCTACTCTGAAACCTGTTTCTTGTCTGATACTTAGATTGAAAGTTCTTTGGGACAGGGACCATCTGTCTGTTCTGGGCTTGTGCAGTGCCTAACACAATGGAGTCCGGCTCCATGGCTGGGGCTCCTAGGCATTACAATAATACAAATACATAATTTAGCTGTTATTGGAAATGTTTATTAAAAGCACAGCCCTTCTTTTCATTGAACAAAGCCATTTCTTTCCTGTTGAACAGTAACCTTTTGTTTGCCCAGGCCGTGTAACAGAGATCAAGGACATATTTGCTTCTGATATCTGAAATGTTACCACGGTGGTATGTCCCTGGGTAGGTCTTTCCTCCTCTCTATTTTAAAAGGCAAATTTCCAGAGGGGTGGGGGAAGGAACCACAACATGTGAGGAGACAAGTTCTGTTACCAGATACAAAGTGCAAGCTCCCAGCAGACACATGGCCGACTGTTACCGTGTATCCTGCATGTGAAAATCGTACTCTTCGAGCTCTGCGTCTGACCCATCAGTTGCCTGTCAGGAATCTGTCAAATTTAGCTGGATTGCTAGCTCGCACCAGACGGAATTATTTATAGTTTTGTAATCCATGAAAGCAAGGGGATCAGTTTTACCCCTACTCAAGTTTAAGCCTTGAGCCGCTCAGCTCCAGTTGAGCGTGTGTGGGTCTAATGGTATTCTCAGTTGTATGTCATCACATACACATATGAAAGGTGTAAAAGCATCCAGTTGCTGTGAGTCGATGATTCATACTCTTTCTATTCTCTTATTATTCATGTGTATTCCTGTAGTGCCTGGATCAGGGCCCATTATGCTGGGTTGTGTACTAACATGTAGGGAAAAGTAAAGTCTCTGCCCCATTAATCTGAAAGGGGCTGATTGAATTCCATTTAAGTCACTGGGCATCTTTCCACTGACTTCAGTGGGCTTTGGATCAGGCCCAAAATTTAAGGGGTGATTGAAATGAAGCAGGTGGAACGAGGAGGAGGGGTACAGGAAAATGAGCATGTTTCTGCTTAGATTAATGTTGTGCACGAAGCAGATCACCACCTGCCGAACCGTTATCAGTGCAATAGATAGATTAATATAATAATGCCCTGCAGAGTCTGTTTCAAAGAATCTAGTTTTGATGGAAATCTAACACTTTAACACAAGACACCAGGGCCTGCTTCCAGTCTCAAATGCACACTGTGTATTTCCGCGTGTCTCAAGCAAATCCCCCCCACATAGCTGGTATAGGTACAGTATCCAATCTAGAAAGTTCTGCAGCAATTTAGTTTGGTTCTGAATAGAACAATGACCCGTTTGCGTGAATGGAATTTAATATCGACTCACCTCAGCACTTACGTATGTCTAAATCTGAGCTAGTGAATGTTTTTCCCCAAACCCTTTCCCCCCCACCCTTTCCTGTTTTGTTCTCGAGAAGTTATCAAGGTGTTCTTAATTACCCTGAGGCAGTCTGTGGATAATGGGTAGACAGGTGGGAGTACCCTCTGGTCTAAAAAGCAGTTTTGTATGTCCCACTTCATGTTGCTCTCTCAGAAATTCCCTGCGCTGGACTTAGAAATCCAGGCAAGTAGAATATTTTATGTCATGCTGCATGTTTGCATTTGAAATTGCTGTGAGAGCTATGAGGAAGCTAAACTAGCAGGTCCTAAATTCAGAAGTAAATGACAGGTTTCAGAGTAGTAGCCGTGTTAGTCTGTATTCGCAAAAAGAAAAGGAGGACTTGTGGCACCTTAGAGACTGTAGCTCACGAAAGCTTATGCTCAGATAAATTTGTTAGTCTCTAAGGTGCCATAAGTCCTCCTTTTCTTTTTTCAGAAGTAAATGTAATTCAGAAGTGCAGTGGTTAAAACGTTTGACAGCTGACATCTGAAGGGACCTCATGACTATTGGACCAGGAGTCCACTTAATTAGAAATAGTCCTGGAATAACCATAGTTTCTATATTATATTGGCCAAGCACATTCTATTAGCTGGTAAATTCTTTTCAGTTTGGATTCATTAGCAAATTAACTCCAACAGGTAGCTAGAGGTGTGTGTGTGTGTGTGTGTGTTTGTTTAAACAGAGCCATATCTCTTTCTATCGGTGCATGACAATGAATGGAAATTGAAAATAGTTTGCAGCATTTAAGAATCCTGTTTACATTTGTTTCTCCTCTGTTGTGATCCTTTACCGTGAAAGTACTTTACGTAGTATGGTATTTTGAATCACCCCTCCTGCTACATTTCCAGAGGCTGTAAGATATTTCTCTCTGTCCGTTAATGTTTGTACAGTTCTTTGAATATCTAGGGCCAAATTATGATGATTTTTATTGTGGTCATGCCTGGCACCCAGTCAGGGACCTGGGCCCCATTGTGCCCGGCACTATGCAAACGAACACAAAGTCCCTGCCCCACAGAACTCCCCATCCCGGATTTTGATAATACGCAACAGCAAGCGAACAAGAGCAGGGGGGAGGATGAGGTGACAGTAGAGAGCCGCAGTTGCATGCTTAACTTATCACAGCAGTCATGCGGAAATCAGTGAAGCTGCATGTACTCACGCCAGGTCTGAATTTGATTTATCCAGTGCTATGTTTAGTGCTAAGCTGTGGCAAGTTGTCACATGTGTCTGAGCAGAAATTCGTCCCTTTCTAATTAAGACTCATCATGATCATACACTAAATGGGCTATTCATGACCCAGGCTGTTATAATGGCTGCACACAAAGGTACCAGCTTGGTATGTGCACATTTTTAGCTAGCACCAAATGGGCCTTTTCTATGCCCAATTTTCCTGTGCCATTGTGGTTCTTTGGAAATTTGCTCTTTAGAATAAAAAGTGAGTGATTAGGCTCAAAGATGAAAAGGTGCCTTGTAAAGAGGTGTGGAGAAAGCATGATCCAGTAGCACTAGCCTGTGAACCAAATTAAATTCCCTGTTTTGCCATAGGCTCTGTGGGCGACCTTGGGCAAATCACTTCGTCTCTCTGTGCCCCAGGTCTCTGTCTGTGCAATGGGGATGATAGCGCTGCCCTGCCTCCCAGGGGTGTTGGATAAATAAAATAAAGATGCTGAGGTGCTCTGGGACGATGCTAATGAGGGTCAGCCAAGTACCAAAACCAGACCAAAGAGAATTTCTGTACTAGTCGCTTTACCATGCTGATAGTAGTGAGATCATATTACGACCTCAGTAGTAATAGTCAATGTATGCAGGACGTATGGTGGCCTTTTCAAAGCGTATCTAAGGGAGTCAGGCACCCAAATCCCGCTGAAATGCAATGGGAGTTGGGCACTGAACTAGGCTGCTTTTTATCTGATTCTTCCCCAGTACCCCCAAAGCCTTTTACTGCTGTTAACTAATTAATTCTCACTACATTCCTGTGAGGAAGATGTGTTATCTCCATTTTACAAGTAGGGAAACTGAGGCAGAGAGGTCAAGCGACTTAGGGCGATGAGAAAGTCGGTATCAGAGGCAGGGTTAGAATCTGCTGCCTTGCAACGTAGTGCTCAGACCGCTACCACACTCCTCATTCTGCGAGGTTCATCATAGATCAGTCTTTATGGAGGATTAAATAGGCTGTTAAGATACTTAGGATTTCTGAGGAAGTGCAAAGAAATCAGACCCCTACTATAAGAAGGAATAACTGGTAGTAGCAGCTGCTCTGAACTTGAATGCCTCAGTATTTCGTTTTGAGGGCTTCCCCCTCACATGTTATATAAATACAAGCTGACTAAGGTTCATATGACATTCTACACATAAACTGTTCTACAAGAACAACTGTCATTGGCTGAGAGCCCTTTAAAGGGTCTCAGAAAGCCCCTTGTTGTCCCGGCCAGAGAATAATATATCTCCTCAGATTTGTGTTCTTGCAAGTAATTCATCACTCCAGATGTGTCTTCTGTCCTTATTGACTGATGAGTTCTCCTCTGCCTTGCATACTTTGTTAACCATCTTTCTGCATTGATTATGTCAGTTTCCTATTGTGCTCTTTTTGGTAACCTGCTCAGGGCATATTTTTCTCTTTGCCTAAAATACCTTTCCTTCTGCAGTGTTATTTATACCAGTGTGTGAGGCTTGGCCTCTCCTGTGCCAAGAGCCACTCAGGATACTGGTTATACCTCCCTGAGTCGCCTGCAGCCCAGACGCAAGTATAATTTAGAGCTGCCTAGGGAGTGCTCTAATTTACACCAGCTAGCTCTAGTCCCTAAAGGACCGGATACAAGTTGAGAATTGATGGAGTTTAGGAGCCCTGCTCCTGGCCTCTGCTTTGCCCCCGTATGCAAAGGATGTGGGGGAACAAGAGGCACAGGTGCCTGTTATACCAGTGTACACCAGCTGAGAGCTCCCTGTGCAGGATGAATTCTCAGCTGGGCACTTACTGCCAGTCTGCAACCACTCTGCCCCACCTGACAGCACAGAGGGGCCCAAAAGGGGGAGAGAATCACAAGTGCTGTGATTTGTACCATTCTGTCATGAGATAAGATCCTGTCTCCTACAGAGCAAACTTGTGAGTGATAGGAGGAACAGGGGGACATTTTTTAGAGTTTGGTCTGAACTGAAGCCCTGGATTCAACCCTCCAAACCTTGGGTCAGGTCAGATCAGCGCTTTATGGCTTGTGCCCACCTCTGCTAATTCCAGCTTTGTCACATCTTGCCCATATGTATTAGCATCACAAGAGAAATTTCAGCATGGGAAGAACTGGAAACACAGTGAGCGCCCAGAGGGGGCGATGCATTTGTGCTCTGCATGTAGCAGAATACAGTGCCTGCAGGTAGGCTGCCATGTTGGGTAATTTCACATGGTCTCTGCAAGTCCATGTGAAATGTGTAGTCGGCCAGCAGCTGCGTGTTCTGTCAGGGTTTGAACACTGGAGGGGAGCGGTGAACAGTGCACGGGCTGTCGCATTGCTTTCTCCCTCTGTGGGTTGTTGGGGTGTGCCTAGCATATCCAGGCTGATGCTGCAGGTTGGGACACCTTTGTCTCCTGAGCTGCTGGGGCTAATGCAGGGGTGTCCAAGCTATGGCCTGTGGGCTGTACATGGCCCACCAGAGCATTTCATAAGGCCCGCGGCCTGCTTCAACACAATATACTAATGGCCGATTCATTAGCGGTTTGCCGTCATGTTTACATCATTTTAGTTTACATAAGGAAGTATCGGAAAATACTGTACATAGAAACACATGCGAAACAAGCTGAACTTAAAATATAAATCAATACAGGTGACTTTAAATCTTATTAAAATATAGGTAGAATCTGGTCCTTGCAAGGTTGTGCTTAGGTTTATGTGGCCCTCCATCCTGAGTAGTAAGGTTGGGCACCACTGGGCTAAAGCATGGAGGACATGAAACAGGCTTTCCCTGACCAGGATCAGAACATAGACCCAATAAATTCTACCAGTTGTGTATGAGACGAGAGCATTAACTAACCAGCAGAACACAAAGCTGTGAATGCAGGACAAGAGCCAATAATCTGTGCCACCCTGATGTGCTATCCAAGGTTGGACTGTGCAAGGGACTCTGGGGATCTTGGATGTTACTGGACTGGGGAGATGGAGACTTTCCTTCCAGGGGTGATATCAGAGGCATTTCAAAGGTGGTTTAGGTGCCTCCCCGTAGAGCTCAATAGGAGATGGGCACCTGGCTCCCATTTATGCCTTTGACAGTCAGCCCCAGAGTGACTACAATACTTGTGTTTGAAGGGGAACCAAGAGATGGAACGAGATGTTTTGCTTACTCAGCGCTGGAGGAAGTATCTTGTTAATGCCAGATACGTGTGGGAACTTGTTCAAGGGCTACTTATGCTTGTGAAATTCTGGCCTCTAGTGCTGCTAGCTTAGGTCAGTGAGACCGATGGTGATCTGCTGAGTGAGTGCTGGTCCTCAGAATGACACGTGCTTATGGGCAGGTTTGAACTTATCTCCCCCGTCACAGTGCTGGGACATGCACCTGCACTTGTGCGCCGCACTTGCTGGTAATGATAATTAAAGTTCACAGGTCAGAAACACAGACTTTTCAATATTGGAGAGGGTTTCTATTGTTCTCCTTCCAGGGGCCATGTGCCCCTTCTCCTTCCCATTCCATGCATGTCTGAGAGGTATGTGCATGATTACCTACAGCTATAACCGTCTGGATGGGCTGGAAAGGTGCTGAATGTAAAATCTTGTCCTTATGTCGAGGGACTGGATGGCTCAGAAGCTTGATAATGGCAGTATGGACAGGTTAACTCCAAGGCGGTTGCTTTGACAATTAAATGTCAAACAACCTGAGCTAGTTGGGGGAGGGAAAAAAGCAAATGTACATTGTGAAAAATTTGTTTTGTTCTAAATTTTCTGAGAAATTTTTCATTTTCCAATGAAAATTTTCTAAATGATATTTTTCAGAAATGTTTTCAAAATGTTTGAAAAATGTCTTTTCTTCATTATGATGTGGAGAGGGGGAACCCTTCCTCTCGCAGGGAGAAAGTTTAAAAAAAGAAAAGAAAAAGATGGCGTTTTTTCCTCCACTGAAATGAAACAAAAATGTTGAAATTTTAATTTTAGAAATTTTTTTTTGAATTCCCATTGTATTTGAAATAGCACTGGGCCTGACTCAGATTCTTGGGGTGAAAAGAGCCATTGGAACTTTGTGGAAGCTTGAATCCAGATATGGGCTTGGCAAATGTAGACATGTTTACTACAAAGTTATAAACTCCAATGTTTAAAAAGCCAGCCAATAAAAAATACCCGCCTATCTAAGGTGCTTTTATAGCCCCCACCATCCTAATATCTGAGCACCTGGCAATTTTTCATGCATTTAGCCTAACGATACCTGTGGAAAGTTGGCAATTGTCATCTAGATAGGTATTGTTATCCCCATTGTATATCCGGGGAATGAGACTTAGGTCTAGTCTATGCTACACTACACATTCCGGGGCATGGGTGAAAAAGCCACAGCCGTGGGTGACATAGTTATACCAATCTAACCCCCCGTGTAGACAGTGCTATGTCGGCAGGAGAGCTTCTCCTGTCAACTTAGCTACTGCTTCTCAGGAATTAACTACGTTGATGGGAGAGCTCTCTCCTATCAGCTTAGAGCATCTTCATTAAAGTGCTACAGCCGATGCAGCTTTTAAGTGTAGACTTGGCTTAAGTGCCTTGCCCGAGGTCATACTAGGTGGATGAGGTAATATCTTTTGTTGGGCCGACTTCTGTTGGTGAGAGACAAGTTTTCGAGCCACACAGAGCTCCTCTTCAGCTCTGGGAAAAGAACTCCCAGCAAAGTGCAAGATGGAACAGCTTGTTCACCATAAGTAGTTAACACATTTTGGAAGGGACCATTCAAGGTAGAGTGGCCTGTTAACACCAGTGTAGTCATAGGACATGAAGAGGAGGTTGGTGGGTTACAATCGGTCCAATAACAGATATTACCTCAGCCATCTTGTCTCTCTAATATCCTTGGATCGACATAGCTACAACTACACTGCATACACAGTTATACAGGCTGTCTGTGGTAGACAGGTTAGGGCTGTAATCGCTAGACCATCCTTCCTCTACCCACAGTCAGCTCTGACATCTATTAGTGTCATTGGTTGAGAGGGACAAAATTAGTAATGAAAAATGGAAAAGTAGCAAAAATCATAGCCACCAACGGGCACAGTCTTGCAAGATACGTGTGCGCTTCCTGTGGGGTGGGCAGCACTTGGTTGAACTTTGGCCCAAAGGAAGCTACAGGAGAAACCGTTCATCCCTGTCTGACCCACTGACACATATTTATTCGGATAACAAATGACTTACTCTCGTCAAGGATTTGTATTGTGGTCCAAATCATTGCATAGCCTGTTTTCATTCTGTTGGAAAAGATGAGTATGCATTTTTACCCTACTAATAAAATAATTCTGATACTATACAGAGCACAGATGGTGCTGACTGTGTTTAAAGACTTCACAGACTTCAGTCCTGCAAACACACCAGTGATGGCAGGCAGTGAGTATTACATGGGAAGGGTAGTAAGATAGCTATGCCCCGAAGGACAGCAGCACTGTGAAAACACTAGCTGTGGTGGTTGGTTTGATGCAACACGGAAGATAAACTGAGGCATGGGCAGGGCTCTACTCCAGGTCTGAAGAATTAAAGAGGAAATGGGGGGTGGGAAAATTTTTATCAGTTTGGATGAAAATTAGTTTCTTTATCATCAGAACCTTTTAACCTGCTGTTAGTTTTCTTCTTGGCTACAAAAGGCCATTGCTTGGATGACGGGGGGGGGGGGAAGGCGCCGTTATAATCTGTAGGAGAGTGCATAGAGGAGAACACGTACGTCTGTGACTCTGAGCTGAGACCGTGGATCAGCAGGCCTCTGTGAGCACAACTGCTTATCCCTGAGCTAGCTGCAAGATGACAGGTTTTCTGCACAGCAGGGGGTCACTAAATTAACCGTGCACTTGGGCTGTGCAAATTCCTTCTTTTCAGTTGCACCTGGAGTTTCTGATGCCTAGAAACAATTCCATTACCCTGCATGTGTAATTTTGCGTGTCATTGCCCCTAATTGCATGCTTAAAGTGCGTGCTTTTAAAATGCAGCCCTTTTATCAGCAGTAGGTAGTAGAAGGTTTAATAGGGTGTTTGAATTCCTATAAAATTAATCTGTAGCTTTCTGTGATAGGGAACGGGCAGGGAGCCATGTGGTTCATATCCAGTGTTGATAAACTCGTTATAGAGGCAGGAAACATTTTCGATTGGAGCAGTGACAAAATAATTTGGAGGGGAGCCATGAAGAGAGTAGATGTGATGCTTCTAGCACAGTGGAGATTGCTGGCGTGTGGAAGCAGTGCTGCCAGCTAACATTGACTTAATGTCTCTGGAGACCTGCAATAGCAAATGCATTTTATTAATGACAATGTTCTTTAGGAAATGCTGAGGCATTGTTGCTAGAGGTGGAACTCGCTTGCAAGTGGGATTGTTTGTGTTGGTTTGGAAACATTCCAGACCAAGACCTGTTCAATTTAACTTTCTCACAGCTGGTAACTGATCGAGGACCTCACTGCAGCAAGCAGGCTGCCATAAGCTTGGTAAGACATGATGCAGTCTTCTCAGTGTCCAGTAGTTTGTAGCTGTAACATCCTTCCTTTTGACTGAGAGTGGACAAACAGCACTTGATGTAGAGTTTTAGGAACTGTTTACATAGATCATCATGGGGTTAGAGTGCTAAGACATTGGGATGGATATTTTGGCCATTTTTCTGTTGCTTGTTCTTTTTTGACTGTTCATTTACCTTATGATAAACCGTAAGCCTTGTGTTATCAGCTATCCAACACTGGCTTTAATGGGTATTCCCAGTTTTTCATTTTTTCCTCCCCTCTTGGCCTTTGCTGTGTTTCTCTCGTGATTTGTTGCTAATTAGCCCTTGTTCATGATCTTGTTCTGTGAGATCTCTCTGGGTGAATTTTTTTGTAACCCAGATTTGGTTGTCAGCTGAAGGCTGCACTGCTCATGTCTAGCTATCGAGGTCTGATTCTGTTTCCGTCCATATTAGTTGGGGTTTGGCTCTTCTGTAGTGCTTTGCTCTTTGTTTTTTACCAGTCAGCCCACAGAGATGGAGTTCTGAATGCAAACATGTAAAATACCCAGTCTGTTAGAAATTGTGACAAGCCTGAATCAGATCCCCAGGTCTGACTCCTGTTTCTGAACTTTGTGGCAATTTACATTTGGATCCAAATCTGGATCTGAACTTCCAGTTTTGTGCTTACTTATATAGGGGGCTCTGGCCTTGAAGTTAGGACTTGGCTTATGACTACCTAGTCCTGTGAGAATTTTGTGCCAAAAAATTAAAAATTCTGCACCAAAACAATAAAAATTCTGCACACAGTATTTTAAAATTTTGCAAAATTCTGCAAATTTTATTTGTCAAAATAACACTACATAATCACACCAGTTTCAATTATTTTGGTAATTTATTTCAAAATACCTCTCAGTAAATATGTCTCTTACAATACAGACTCATGCAAAAATTCCCCCGGGATAGAGTTAAAGAAACCCCTATGACAACCCAGTTCTAGTTTCTTTGTCTCCTGTCCCCTTCCCAAAAGCCCAACTGGGAGGCCAGACACCCACGAGTCCAGCCGTGGGGCCCCCCAGCCAATACACCCGAATCCCCTCTCCCCGAGCCCAGTTGTGGGGGCCCCCCAGCCCAAATGCCTGAACCCCCTCCCCTCCAGAGTCCAGCTGTGGCCCCCCCCAGCCCAGACACCCATCCCCCTTCCGCCCAGGGATCCAAAGGAGAAGCAGCCTGTTGCTGGGTCCCAGGCTTGTGTGGAGTTTCCTGCATGCTGCTGTCTCCTTTCCTCCGGGCCTGCAGGAAACCGTAGCTGCTAGGAAATTTCTACTCTCTCCTCCCCCCCCCCCCCCCCCCCCCCCGGGCCGTGTCTTCTGTGCACAAGTTGGGCTCTGCTGGGTCCAGCGACACCTAGTGGCAGCCAGCAGCACTGCAGCCCATTTCTGGGGGACGGGGAAAGGAAATTATGTGCAAAAACATTAATTTCTGCAAAATTCTGCATTGCGCAATGGTGCAGAATTCCCACAGAAGTAGACTACCGGAAAATGGCCTCTCTCCCCATGTGCATCCAGGTTAAACAGAGTGACTGGGTATTCTCAACAGAAGACTCCCTTCTTTATGGAAAAGTTCTACAGAATTTAGGGTGAAATCAATAGGATGACATTATAAAATTATACTACAAAATTAAAGGATCTAAGAACACAAAAGAATTTTGATAGGCTTTTAGCCATCATAAAGAATGCTATTGCAGGGAGATAATTCTCTATTACATCTTATAAGGTAGTTAAAGCCCATAGGAAAACTCTTATTTTCTTTAATTTTGTAGGACTTTTCCTGTGTGTTTACACATCCTATGCGAAGAACAGTCATTAAGTTTGGTAGGAAGCAGATTCCTACCCGTGTTAAGCCGAGTTCCGCCTCTGGGGTAAGCTGGCTTCAGAGAGACTTGTGCCTGCCGATGCTAAGGGCATAACTGCCAAGTTTTCTGCAGCTCTATGTGCGACACTTCATTCAAATGTCTTGGCTAATTTACATACTTGGCCCATAGCCATAAATATCAGGTTATGCTCAACACATCCTGCCCCTAGTGGGGGTGAGGGATTGCACAGGGAGCTGCAAGGAACTGGACAATTGTTGCTTGGGTAGGTAAGTGGGTGTCTGGCAGTGTAGGAATAGCTGGGACGATGCTGGAGGGAGTCGGGGGGTAAGTGGGCGGTGCTGGGGTGTCTGGGATAGGTGGGTGCTGTGCTGTGGGAGTAGCTGGGGTGTATGGGTGGGGATGTCTGAAAGGTAGGTGCCAGAGCCAGAGGCTGTTGCTGGCTCCCCATTGTCTTTTGTGCCCGATGCTGCTGTTACTGCCATCTCTGCCGCATCCTTACTACCCCTTCCCCGCTTGGATCCAGCAGTGGTGTAGCAACACAAAGGTAGGGAGGCTGTCTGCAGAGCTGGCACCATAGCCCAGAGGAGACGCTGCAGGTCATTCCCATAGCCCAGCTGTGCAGGAGAGATGCGCGATGGGCGCTGCCACTTGTGGGTGACATGTCAGATGCCAGACCCCCGGCAGGGCTGAAGTTTGTGTGTTTATGTCTGATCACGTGAATTGCAAAGTGCCGGGACATCTGTTTGTATAAATCAGGAGACAACCCAAATGTCTTTGCCTTGCAGGGAAGCTGGTGCAGGGGGATTCTCTGGAGCTGAGCTGCAGTGCTGCCTCTGCAAAGGTGACATTAGACCCGAGCCAAGCCGTGGTGCTGGACTGTAACCTGGCTTCTGTCGAGCAGTTGATCAATATCACATGGAAGAAGAATGGGTTCCCATTAGTGGAGCAGGAGCATCTTCGTGTGCTTCCAAATGGATCACTCTTCATATCGTCCCCAACTGCTGCTAAGGAGAGTAAATATCCTGAAAGGACTGGTGCAGAGGGTAATTACTCCTGTGTTTCCCAGAGCTCCCTAGGCGCGGTTGCCAGTCAAACGACTGCAGTTAGGTTTTCAAGTAAGTATTTCTCTGGTATTGATACAGATTCTTTGGCCTGGCTTAAGAGCTGAGAAAGAATTGTCTAGGTTCCTTTAAATGCTGGCAGGCCTCAGAATTGTCTGTAAAATAAGTTCTGATGTCATCGTCTTTTTTTCCCCTCCCAGTTACATTTTAATTTTTCCTGGAACCCTTCCAGATTCCCTCCTGACAAGGCCCTCCTGTTCTCGGAAAGCCAGCCTTTTCCTTTGGGACATTATCTTGTCAAGTCCTTTTGTTTCAGGACACACGGTCTGTATACAGCATGCACTGTATTTCTGCAGTAGTAAAGACTATGAAGTAAGGACTATGAAGGCCAGATCCTCAGCTGGCCTAAATCAGTGGGAGTCAATGGAGTTATGCCTGTTTACGCCATTGAGGATTTGCTACCTTCTAGCATTTCTTCAATGACAAAACGCAATTCCGTCCTGTGCTAACCTTGTGTCCTTCCTCCTTCATTCAATCTCTTGATTGGTTGTTTTTGCCCCAGTGTTATTATAGAAACTGTGGTCCTTGTTAAGTTGAATTATAATGGTTGTATGTGTGTGTGTGTGTGTGTGTGTGTATATATATATATATATATATATAATTAATTTTACTGGCACATCCCAAGCTGCACACATATATATATATATATATAATTAATTTTACTGGCACATCCCAAGCTGCACTTTGATTAGCTGTTGATATTAATTAGTGTTACCCAACACATGGCAAGAAGAGTAGCAAGGAGAAAGACTTACATAGGACCTGAGTAATGAGATCAGAGGTCAAAATATTTTCTTAGCATGTCACCATTCACCTAATTCCTTTGGGATCTGGTAGATAATTAGCACTGCTTTATACTTATTAAATATGGGGAAGTGAGAGGAGCTGTAGTCTTTGAAAGGTCTATCCTGGCCCCTAAAGATCGTTCTCCTTTTCTTTGGTTTTAGTATATTCAGATCACACATTAGCACAAAGGAGGAGTGGGGGGAAGTGGGAAAACAATACTCTACAACAGTGGAGACTGAAATAGACTGTGCTGGGGAACAAGGGAAAGGACAGAAGGTTTGTGCGTGTCTTTGAATAATGCAAAGGCATCAGACATTCTGACTTCTCCTCCTTACCGAAGAATTCCATGCTCTAGTTGCAAATTACCTGCTGGGCTGTGGTAGGTCCCATCTCCCTGGGCCCCATATAGAGGTTGATGAATCTGCTACAGCCGTGGTTAAAAGAACAGAGGCCTTTTAGTGCTGACAGTAGAAAATGTAGTATTTAAGACTCAGAAGTCCTTGGATTGTTCCCCACTTGGGTTGGCAACCCACACAGGTGTGTCATGTTACATATAATCCATTAAGCTGTTAACGTTTTCTTATAACATGTTTTCTGTCATTGATGGTGGTGATTTTTTTTAAGTTACCTATATGTGTGTCAGTATAGTCCCCTTGGAGTGTGCCACATTGACATTTGTGGCGACTGAAGCCCTCTTTGCTCATAGAACAGGTCTAGCACAGGAAATGGGGTCCAAGCTTCTGCTCTCTGTGCCCATCCAATGGGACTACCACCCCCCTCAGTGGGAGGATCATTCAGACCACTTGACTATTCAGTCTTCTCTCCCTCTGTTGCAGCAGCATTAAGGATCTCAATTATTGTCAGTTGTTTGATGGTGATTTCTATGATGTGGATACTGGAAATTGGACTGACACTTAGTGTGTCTTGCTGTGACTGCGTGCTAGCTACCAGATGGAATTTACTGATCGCTTAAGAACATAAGAATGGCCATATTGGGTCAGACCAAAGGTCCATGTAGCTCAGCCTGTCTTCCAACAGTGGCCAATGCCAGGTGCCCCAGAGGGAATGGACAGAACAGGGCAATTTGGAGTGATCCATCCCCTGTAGTCCAGTCTTAGCTTCTGGCAATTGGAGCTTTAGGAACAACTGGAGCATGGGGTTGTGTCCCTGACCATCTTGGCTAATAGCCATTGCTGGACCTATCCTGCATGAGGGTATCTAATTCTTGTTTGAACCCTGTTATACTTTTGTCCTTCACAATATCCCCTGGCAGTGAGTTCCACAGATTGACTGTGCATTGTATGAAGAATACTTTTGTTTCTTTTAAATCTGCTGCCTGTTAATTTCATCGGGTGACCCTGAGTTCTCATGCTATGTGAAGGGGTAAATAACATTTCCCTTATCTCTTGCTCCACACCGTTCATGGTTTTATAGACCTCGATCATATCCCTCCTTAGTCGTCTCTTTTCAAAGTTAAAGAGTCCCAGTCTTTTTAACCTCTTCTCCTATGGAAGCTGTTCCACCCCCCTCATCATTTTTGTTGCCCATCTCGGTACCTTTTTCACTTCTAATATACCGTTTTTGAGATGGGGCGACCTGCATGCCGTATTCAACACGTGGGTGTACCAGGGGTTTATATAGGGGCAATATGATATTTTCTGTCTTATCCATTTCCTAATGGTTCCTAACATTCTGTTCCCTTTTTTGAATGTCGCTGCACATTGAGCAGATGTTTTAGAGAGTTATCCATGATGACTCCAAAATTTCTTTCTTGAGTGGTAACAGCTAATTTAGATCCCACCATTTTGAATATATTTGGGATTATTTTTTCCAATGGGAATTACTTTGCATTTATCAACATTGAATTTCTTCTGCCATTTTGTTGCCAATCACCCAGTTTTGTGAGATCCCTTTGTAACTCTTCGCAGTCAGCTTTGAACTTGACACGAAATTACTCAAGGTAGTTTTCTGCAAATTTTGCCTCCTTACTCTTCACACCATATTTCAGATCATTTGTGAATATGTTGAACAGCACAGGTCCCAGTACAGATGCTAGGGTGACTCTGCTATTTACCTCTCTTTCTCCATTTTGACCATTTATTCCTACCCTTTTGTTTCCTATACTTTGACCTACTTCTGCTCTATGAAAGGGCCTTCCCTCTTATCCCATGGCTTCTTAGTTTGCTTAAGAGTCTTTAGTGAGAGACTTTGTCAAAGGCTCTCTGAAAGTACTGTATCGTCTGGCTCGCTCTTGTCCACATGCTTGTTGACCTTTACAAAGAGTTCTAATAGATTGGTGAGGCATGATTTCCCTTTACAAAAGCTGTGTTGATTCTTCCCTAACAAATCGTGTTCATCTATGTGTCTGATAATTCTGTCCTTTAATATAGTTTCAACCAGTTTGCTTGGTACTGAAATTAGGCTTAGTGGCCTGCAATTTCCAGGATCGCTTCTGGAGCCTTTTGTAAAAATCGGCATCACGTTAGCTGTCCTCTAGTCATCTGGTACAGAGGCTGCTTTAAGCAATAGGTTATATGCCACAGTTAGTAGTTCTGCAGTTTCATATTTGAGTTCTTTCAGAACTCTTGGGTGAATCCCATCTGGTCCTGGTGACTTATTACTGTTTAATTTATCAGTTTGTTCCAAAACGTCCTCTATTGACACCTCAGTCTGGGACACTGAGAAAAGAACGGCTCAAGTGTGGGATCTTCCCCTCATCCTCTTCAGTGAAGACTGATGCAAAGAATTCATTTAGCTTCTCTGCAAAGCCCTCGTCTTTCTTGAGTGCTCCGTTAGCACCTTGTTCATCCAGTGGCCCCACAGATTGTTTGGCAGGCTTCCAGCTTCTGATGTACTTAATTTTTTTTTTTTTTTTTTTTGCTGTTAGTTTTTGTGTCTTTAGCTAGTTGCTTTTCTAATTCTCTTTTGGCCGGCCTCATTAAATTTGACTTTCTGGCCTCTTGTCGTAACAGCACTTTTAAGGAACCAGAAGGGCATGATCAGCTCCCAAAAGATTCTGAGACACAGCTACGTGAAGAGCAGCAGGTGAACAGTTGCATTATAAACTACATCAGAGCCACAGTAGGTTGAATTTGGGCTATCTTTAAACTAGGGCCTCAATCAGCTGAGCTGTGTGTAAGTTATAATGCAGGGATCGAGAACTGCAGGGCACTTGATATAAGCAGTGTGCATCTGTGGTGGCTGCCATCTTGGCTGTTGCCAGGGATTGAACCGGGGATCACCAGAACTAAAAGCTGGTGTCTGTACAGCTTGAGCTAAAGAGCCAGGCTCTCTAGCTGATAGATGTAACAGTGGCATCCTCTGTGGATAAGGCCTAGAGGGGGCATGTTGCACACTGTCTCTGTACGGGCTGAGGGGAAGGTACAGGTGAGCTAGGTATCCAGAACAGCAAATGATGATTAATGGGTATGGGAGTCTCAAAAACAGAAAGAGAAACCACAATGGGATTGAGAGTCTCAAGACAGGGCAGGAAGAACAATTCTGTGAGATCCTGGCACAGGTGGCCACTAAAAAATTTCGGAAGCATTGTTCTAACTGCAAGGAGCCAGACTGTGCACTGAGGTTCCACCTGAGGAACGGACACTTGCCGTGCCAACCTCTCCTTTCTTGCCCAGAAAGGGTCTCGGCTGCTTCTGTTCTGCTCCGACTTGTAGGATGACCCTCTCTGAGTTCAGGGATCTGCAAGTGTGCTCAGGGTTGGGCCAGCGCACAAACATACCACTTCCACCCTGCAGAGAGCCAGAGGATGCGTGTTGGGAAATGCCTTTAAAGGCAGGGAATGGGAAGTTGCTTGCAGGCCAGTTTCAATCAAAAGTGGCTTCAGATAACAAGTGCTGCAGAGCAGAAGACTCTTGCACCAAGAGTGATTTGAGTTAATACATAGAAAGGCATGACCGATAATGCGGTGTGTGGTTGGTTGGCTCTCGGTTTTTGTTTGTTTTGTGGTTCCTTATCTAACTGTTATCTCTTCGACACAGTGAATGAGACATGCATTGGTAAATAAAGGAGAGAAGCTAAGTGGCACTGTTGCAAAATGTACAATAAAAATCAATGCATCTGTCCTAGCTGAGCAGTTTGTTGTAAATTACAGAGCTAAAGTTTAAATAGCAAATAATTTTAAAGACATTGTCAATTTGAAAATCACTCTTTTCTCAAAATGCTGTTGTTTACTAGTACTCTGAACTTAGAGAACAATATTTGGGTCTGTTTTCTCAGTTAGTCAATGTTGCTCTGACTTTCTCCTGAATAGATGCTCTCCCCTGTAATTTGTTTTGGGTTTTCACCCATGGCAGTCGTCGTCGTCTTAGTGTATATGCAATATGCCTCAGGTGGCACATGACCGGGATTCATCATTGAATTTGGTCTGCTGATTAGATCATTAGCTTCCCTGGCCCAGGCTGGGTACTGACACGGTGCGCGACGTGAACGCTGATCCATGCCTCTCACACATGGCAGTAAGGGACGGAAAACACAAGAAACAGAAATTGTGCAACCACAAAACTTGGCAAGAGGAGTTAGGGTTAGAAACACAATCTGCTCTTAAAATTACTTGATTTCGGATGAATGGTATCCCTTTAATGTGGGTGTTTGCCTGCTAATTATTATTATTATTTGTATAATGGTTGTGCTTAAAGACCACAGTTACAACAGTGGTCCCATTGAGCTACGTGTTATACAAACACATAGGTAACTTAAAAACAAATCTACACCACAAACGACAGAAAACATGTTATAAGAAAATGTTAACAGTTGAATTGATTTCTATGTAACGTGACACATCTGTGCAGGTTGACAACCTAAGTGGGGATAAATATTGCATGTTCTACTGTCAGTGCTAAAAGGGCTCTGCTCTTTTAACCACCGCTATAGCAGGTTCCTCAACCTCTGTCTGTGCCCCAGCCACCAGTAGCGGGAGACAGAGGGCCACACAGTGTAAACATTGGTTACAGGTATAAAATTTAAAGGACCCTATATATGATGCAATGGATGGATTTACTGAAAGCAATGAGTTCTTACAGGGAGGTAGTTCACAGTGATTGGCATCTTGCAGGACGGGGCCCACTACACTAACAGCATTACTCATAAACCGCAAAAAGGAAACCAAATATTGGAAATGTTGAACGTTGAGGGTTGTACTTGAACTTGTCATGAATAGGTTAATATGGGAGGTGTGCGTTTCCCTTTAAAAAAGGAGGCTTTCATTGGCATATTTCCTCCTTGAGTCAGTCTGTGCAAAAAGCAGGCAAAAAAGAGAAGAGGTGGGGTTGTTCTAAATGGTACATTAGCTGAATTAGTGAGACCTGACAGAACCGGGGACCCTGGCAGGTGAAGTTACCCCCTACGTTTTGTAAAACAAGTTCTTAGGAATACCGATGAACATTAGTAATGTTTCATTGAACTAAACAGAAAATGTAACAAAGGAAAATCCAATGGCGTGCCAAAGTGCTCAGATATCATGGAGTTGAGTGCAGAATGGCTAATCGGACAGACGGGTGCACTGACACAGTACTGATGTAGGTGCTTTAGGACTCAACATTGTACAGGCGTGTTTAAATATCTCTCCCTTCCCCCAGACAAAAAACCAACAAAAAACTGTTTTCATTGTATTTTTTAAGGTCTGGAAACGTTTCTATTACTATTAGATTTCTTAAAAAAATTTAACAAAATCTAAATATTGGGCTTAAACTAAACCTGTGGTGTGCCTTTCATTATAGCTGTGTTGGGAGACCCCCAGTAACTGTCATTAGAAACAGTTACTTTTACACTAGTTACATCTGGGTTGCTTTGAAAATGGCATTGCTCAATAACATGTTACTGGTGCAATAAGTTACTGTAAATGTATTAAGTGTTCTTGGTAATGGGTAACCCTCAATAAAGCAGTAAGGATTTGCAGTAACATATTACTTGTATAGTTCCAAAGTAGCTACTTACTCTCTTTTTTCTTGTTTCTGCCTGCCCTGTGTATTTGTTTCTTAACCTCAGCTTGGATGTTGCAGTTAGTGGTGCCCGTCTGGGCAGAACTAGTTAGGCTGGCCAAGTGACTTGTATGGTATGTGCCGGCATAAATAACTATAAGGGCTGCTGGGAAGACTGACGGGTCATGTTTTCCGAGGAATTTATAATGACAGCCTGCTGCAGACTCCCAGATGTGCTGTGGAAATAGAATAAACTACCTTTAAAAAGCAACTTAAATTTGACCCAGGTTATGCATTTCTACCCAGCACTGCCTAGCACATAACTGACTGCCATGCACAGCTTTCTGACCCACAAACACATTATAATTTCTCCAGCGTGCGTTTTGGTTTGTACACTGAGATTCTGGGAGGGCCTGTTGAGATGATGCTGACAATTCCAGCACTGGTGACAGGCGGCGAGGGAGCATGGATTTTTTAAAAGGCAGTCCCTGGGCCCTGGCATGTTTTAAAGACCAGATTGGGCGGGGGGGAGGGGGCTCTTTGGAAAGGGCCTTTCAGACTCACCATTGAAATGCTTGGAGTCCATTGCGTGTACACTTCTGCCAAATTTGAAACTGGGATTAGCCTGCTGCAGCTGGTCATTCCAGCTTGATCCAGTGATAGCTACTGCAGCATAGAATCATAGAAGCATGGTGGGTCCAAGCCTATTCTATTACTAATGCCTGTAGCTTCAGTGGGGCCACTTGCATTACGAAGGAGGGTAGGGTCAGGCCAGTATGGAGTGCAGCGGGATCTGAGAGCTCCTGCTACTGGAGCTTCTGTGGGAGCTCTGTATAGCCCCAATGAAAACCAAGAGGCACTTCCTCAGCCGGTGTATATTATAGTCCCATTGAAATCAACGGAGCAATGGCAGCTTATATCAGCGGAGGATCTGCCCCCACATGAATTGGTTAAAGATGCTGATGAAGCAATTCTCAGGAGGAAATAGTCTGGGGAATTTTGCTGGCCAACACTGAAGGGGCCAGGACTTGATGGAACTGGTAAAAGCACAAGGTAGTTTAGTTTGGAGTCTGAGGCCCTGTTTGGGAGCCAGTGGTCTCTCTCTGTGTAGGCTGTGAGCTCTTCCTGGGCTGGGTGTCAGGTGTCTCCTCTTTAGTGATGGCCTTCTGTTTGTGAAAGCTCAGCTCTGCCTTCGCATCATTAGGTAGCAGCAGGGTAGGGGCTTAATCTTTGGCAGGGAAAGAGACTTGAGGGGAGTCCAAGCTGGCAGTAAAGTGAGAACCTTATTGCAGACAAGCTGTTGTCCTCAGGCGCCGGGTATAGTGATTTAAGGCGCCACGGGAAGTAGCCGAGGAAGGTATAATGGATTTTGGTCCAAAGCGCTACGTTCCTCCAGTTCAGTGACTCTGATTGCAGGTGCCAAAGAAAACCAGGCGGTGCTTTTATCCTCAAGGCTGCTCGACTGGGCAATGTCCACGAATCCAGCCCAACACAGAAGGAGCAATCTGACTTCTCAAGCTCCTTGTGGTGTGCGCACCATGCTAGGAAGAGATGTAAACAGACCCTCCGCTTTGCAGAGTAAGACTTGGGTGGATCAAATCTTTCGTTTGCTGTCGTCCTCAGAAATGCGGGTCACAGCGGCAGATTCTGTGCCCTCCTGTCCACTCGTCTTCTCATAGATTGAATTGGCAGTAGAGGCCTCACACTCGAGTCTGCACCTTTGGGTGCCCACGTGCCAATGTGGTTGCCCAAATGTGGAAGCTTGGCATCCTGCTGAGGTGCCTAAGTTAGAATATAGAAACCACAGAACGCACCCTTATCTTGTCACGTTAGAGGCTATTTAGACCTTAAGGCCTCATAGGGTTATAAACTAATCAGCCTTGCTACATCTCTCCCAGGATACACTGGTGATATTTGCTCCTCGCCTTGACTCCTGGTAATTTGGTGCAAAGCATGGAAAGTATAAAGGGGTGCAGGGGAAAACCATTCACGTACACAAGGGAGATCTGTGACCCAGCATGCGAACCTGCCCCCGTCCCTCTTGAAGAGTGAGGAGAGCCTATGTTTGCTTCTGTGCCTTGCATAATGACAGGTTTCAGAGTAGCAGCCGTGTTAGTCTGTATTCGCAAAAAGAAAAGGAGTACTTGTGGCACCTTAGAGACTAACAAATTTATTAGAGCATAAGCTTTCGTGAGCTACAGCTCACTTCATCGGATGCATCCGATGAAGTGAGCTGTAGCTCACGAAAGCTTATGCTCTAATAAATTTGTTAGTCTCTAAGGTGCCACAAGTACTCCTTTTATGTTTGCTTCTGACTCATTGCCAATGCCTGCCTGGTGGAGGCGAAAATACACAGAAATGGGCAGGCAGGTTTCTCGACCTAAAGAAAAGGGTGTGGGATGTCCTCAAAGGCTGGAGCGGAAGCACAGAGAATCAGCGAGCTCAGACCAAGAGAAAAACAGCAGCAAGCCCCAATGTTCGAGTGTCAGATTTTCAGTGCTCAGTGTGACCTTTCCCAAGGAGATGCACAACCAGGGCCTAGCAGGGATTGGCCCCTCAGGCCTTCCTGCCCAATCCCCTCCTGAGCCTTCTTGGTCCCAGAGCCAGGATTCAGCAAGGCAGCTTTCGCTAGGGCTGCTGACTGAGAATTTTCCTTTGAAACTGGTTTTCAGCTCGCCATGAGAAGTGTCTGCTTTCTGCAGAAGAGTTCAAGGTTTTGTCCAAAAATGACCATTTTTGCTTATTTCTGCATGTTGGGTGTGTGTGGAGAACCCGGCTCTAGATTCGTCCTGTTCTGCCTGGTTCCTTTTACTGACCTTTCTGTAAAAAGTTAAAGAAAAAATCTGTCCCATGTTGAGTGAATACAATAAACACGCAATCCTCCAGCTGTTGCCAACCCCAGAGAAATGTGGCCCCCTAAGGACAGTCGGCTTCCAATTCAGGACAGACTAGAATTGCAGAGGGTGGGCACGCATCCAGACTATCTTAATAATGTTCATTTCCAGAGCTTCCTTTATTTTTACATTCAGAGTAATCCCTCGCACTGGATTGAATTGTAACAGATGTACTGGTCTTGTTTTTAAAGGGCTTCTTTGAGCAGTGGGGGTTGCCACCCACTCTGACACTGTGTTGTTAGTTTGGAGGTGTCATTCTCCAGTCCCCTCGTGGAGAGGCGTTGATGCCTAAGAACTCAGCCCATTAGAGGCGCTCAGACATACCCAGAGAAGGAGCATGGGAGGGACCTAGAGAGGTTAAAAAAAAGGGGCAGGAAATAATAGGCTGCTTTCTGCCATCCACGCTTGCAACATTCTGAGCACCTAGTGAGATTAGACCCTTTGATGCCTACGAGCTTGCATGGGTATTACTGAGAGCAGAATTTGTCCCAATGTCTTTTGCTGAGACGGTAAGCAGGAGGAGTAGTCATTGTATATTGTACGACCCCCTTCTGAACTTGAGGGGAAGAGTTCTAGACCGTGAAGAGCAGTAAAAAGCAGTAGCAGCTGTCAAAGTTACAAAGATTCTACGCTATCTGTGCTGTCTTGCAAGGTGACTATCCATTTATAAAAGAAAGCAGAGATGAAAGGAAGGGCTTTCCAGTTCAGCCTGGTATTCATTTCAGGCACAGAAAAAGATCTCTCGAGATCTGAGGCATTAAAATAATAAAACAACGTAATATCCTAGATTAAAGTCCCTCACATTTGGAAATTACCTTCAGAGCTGTTTTAAGAATGTGAGAGCCAATAAATAACCAGTCCTTGACTTAAAAACTAAACTAGGTTAGAAAATAATGTGAATGCAATAATATTTTTCTGTGCTATAATACCTCTCGTCTTGTGATCCTAATAACAGTTAATGAATGTGAGGCAGGTAAGTAATATTAGCCCTGTTTTCCACTGGGGAAACTGAGGCACAGATTGGTTTGCATTTACCCAGCATCTGCAGTAGGACCAGGAATGGAACTTGGGGGTCCTCACATCCAGACCTGTGCTTGACCCATTGGAACACACTTACTCTAGTAGAAGGGTAAATAGACCCTGAGCCTGTCCAACATGTGTTTAACTATGTGCTGTGTGAGTAATCTCACCCAAGTCAAATGCTTGTCACAGTGCATAAAATCTTTGCAGGATTGGAGCCATAGTTGTTTGGTTATCAGTTTAGGTAGGGTCTATGTAAACCAGTTGGTTTTCTTAGGAAATATTAAGCATATAGTGTCCCAAAAGTCCCCTTTTCTTTTCCTTCCGCATACATTTGCAGTGCCAGATGAATAGCTACTAGCAGTATTTCATAAGATGGGTGACTTTTGGAGCTTGTGAAATGCCACGGATTGAACAGGAGACAGACCAGTATATAGTGCAGACAGACACTGGGTAAATCATGATGGTTAGAGGTGGGAAAACCACCTTGGATCAATTCAGCCCTTCTCCCTGGCAGTGCTGGATTACCTGTCTGCCTTACACCTCTCTCCAATTGGACAGTAATTTCCTCACCTTACACAGCACTTCATTTTACTCAAAGATTCTAAAAGCAAGTAAACTGTGCGGAACATAGGTCATAACATGTAAGGCCACAAGGGATCACTGTGATAATCTAGTCTGACACCCAGCACCCCCTGTACAACATCAGCCTTATACCTCACCTGGCAATTCCCGCATCGACCCCAGGAATTTGTGGTTGAACTACAGCATACCTTGTAGAAGAGACGGCCTCTCTTAAGCTAAGGACTCCGAGCAATAGAGTCAACTACATCCCTTGATAAATTATCTCAAAGATTAATTACCCTCACTGCTAAAAATTTGCACCGTATGGTTCAGCAATATGCCTTACAGTTCAACTGATCTGGTTTTTTTGGCTGGTGCCCTGTAGAGATCAATGGAAAAAATACTGGCTCAGAAACCAGAATATCCTTTAAAAAAAAAAGTTCCCCAAATTTTTGTTTCTAGATCTTTAAAAATGGATATTTGTAAGAATATGGGGGAAAATACCCCCTCCCATCCCCCTCCATGCTCTGTCACATGGCATCCAAATTCAGATGAACTGTCTAAGACTTGTCACTCTTCATGTGTGCATTTACGTGTCTCATTTTATTACCATCTGCCCGGGGAAAGTGCTGCTTCTTCAGCGAGCATTTGCACCTGACATAACATACTTATTTCTGAATCGAGGGTGACGAGAAAGTTGATTAATGATATGCGTCCCCCAGCTCATTTTGTTTTGCAGGCTGGAGAGAAGTATTTGCGGCATTAGCATTCATTTCGTGCGAGTGGAGTATTCCAAGGCTTCTGTTTCTGTGTAAGCGGAATAGAGCGCGGTGTTCTATCAGAACTTGTTTACATGCAGATGGAGTTATTCTTCAGACTGATTGCGTCGGCCATGGCTGATTAATGTTAGGTGATAGAACAAGACTTGTCTAGAAGATGAGGGAGAGAGGAAATCAGCCAGCAACCTTTTGCTCCTGGCAGGTGGTATGTTTCTGTCATTAGATGAGTTTGTGCTACAGATCCTGAATATGGCTCTGGGACTCTTTTTTGATCAATAGGATGATGCAAATAATAATAATTAATAATGACAGTACTTGGCTCTCATAAAGCATCCAGAGATCTCCAGGTGCTTATTGTGAACTTGGCTTCATGATGCCATGTGAGGTAGGTAAATATCTTCACCAGGAAAGCAAAGCACTAAAGCTAGGAGGGTTGGTTGAATGCCCACTGAAATCAGTGTAAAGACTATGACTTCGTTGGGAGTTGGATGAGTCTTAAATGATTTGCTGAAAGTCACACATCAAGCCCGTAGCAGAGCCTGGGCTAGACCACATCTCCTCCTGCCCTCCAGTTCTGTACTTTAAGTAGATCATCTTTGCTGCCTATAATTCTATTGCATGGTATATTTCACTCCCCATAGTGCTCACTAGCTAAGTGGGCCAATCAGGTCATATGTCTCCTGCCGAGATAGTAAGCCACTCACAGGGATTCTGCTGGAAACATGAGACAGTGGCTATGGTGCAGGCTCTCAGGAGTTCGCTCCTTTCTCCAAATAGTCCCAGAAATTTGGACCACTGTGACATTTCAGTTTATAAGGGCTTTTGGCTCCCACACTAGAGAAGGGAAAGTATCAGACGGAAATGAGTCGAGAGTCTCAAAGAGACCGATCGGAGGAGACAGTCTGTCTCACTTGGAAAGTGTGAAAGAGACTAAATTTGGATGCTATGTACAGGCCTGGCCAGGTGACAAGGAATCTAGTGTCAGAAGGAAGGACATAGCATTTTTGTCCTTAATTTATGGGGTTGTGCCAGCTATTGTTAGAAGAGAAGAGGACATGTCTGACAAAAGCTCGTCTCCTTTGTGGGATCTGATTTGCCGAGATGTATGGGCTACCTGTCCAATGGAAAGCAATAAGAATTTTTCTATCAGAAGAGAGCCTGGATGCATGTAGCCCAGCATCCTGTCTGACTGGCTGAAACTGGATGCTTTAAAGAAAGGTGGAAACCCGAACAATGTGCTTAATTGTGCATTGCTATAGCACAGGGGAAATGCCCTCCTGGCTCCCTAGCTCGTGAGCTCATTATATAACCTGAAGCACCGGTATTGAAAGCCTATAGGCTTTCATCTTCATGCACGTAATTGCAACTGCTGATATTGTTAGAAACTTTGAAACTCAGTAAGTCTCAATAGTATCCTGGGACAGAGAGTTGTGCGGTTTCTTTATACATTGCCTTTAAAAATAAACTTGTCTCGTTATTTGGGTCAAATGCCTTTTAATTTCATCGGGCACCTTCCCACACTTCTTTTGTGAAGGAGTGACCAGGAGGTTCTGACCAGCTTTCTCAGATGATCAGCCATTGCAGTGGCCTGGATGCAAAAGAACCCGGCTGTTCCACAGACAGGCCTCAGGGCTAGAAAGGTTTCTGAATATGACGGTGCATTTATGACACCTTTGTTTTGATGCAGCTGTGACCCTCTGGTGCTGTTCTCAACTGTTGTGGCAGGTTGTACTTCGCAGCATGGCAGCAAATCTCTAGGGTTACCGCCTTGTGGAGCTGACACAGGACCAAAAATTGCACCTGAACCAATGCTCCTTTTTATGCGACATGTGGATTTCATTAACCTTACAAAGGCTGGCGGCACTTAAGTCTCTGCTGCCTTTGGACAGACTCACATCATAGAAAGCCATTTTATCCCCAGGTTCAGCTACAGAATGCGAATGTCCCGCTACAGAACCTTTTACATTCTTCCGAAATCTTGCTGCCTTTCAGAGAATGAAAGACAACAATGAGCATCAGCATTGAACGCCTTAACCCGGCGTTCGGTTCATCCCGCAGCGCCAGTTCTGCTTACCAAAAGTGGCCCACTAGGCACTCACATTCCATGCCCAGCTCCACGCCAGTGAGCCAGGCTTCTTACCCATTTAAAGTTTGAGATTATTTCGGCCTCAAGACCTGATCATTCACTTTACCAGATGAAACTGCGGAGACTGACGAGTGTCAGCTATCCTGAGGTAAACTTGGGAGGGAACCAGCTACTAGATCGTTCAATTAGTCTTTCGCCCCTATAGCCAGGCCGGATGACTGATTTGCACGTCAAGACCGCTATGGACCTCCACCAGAGTTTCTTCTGGCTTCGCCCTGCCAAGGCATCGTTCACCGGCGGTGAAGGATGTTCTTCCTCAATGCAGAGTTCTCAGCTGCATGTTTGGCCAGTTTCCATTCCAGACCAGTGGCCCAATAGAATTGTGCTGTTGAATTCAGACTTGTTCTCTGATGGGACCACCTTGCTCCAAGAATCTAAGAGTGTAATCTGTCCTTTTCTAAATGGGAAAGGTGGTGGATAGTTGCCTGGATTTCTTCTTTTGCCAGCTGGGTTCAGCAGAAGCGCCAGCTGGCTGATGGCATCTAGGGAACTATGTTCACCGTAGGACCGGGCTTTGAATTCAGTCTTTGTAGCGTGGATGATATAGCAGTGGTCACTGGAGACAGCGGATACTGAACCCTGCCACATGCAGCAGTGTGGGATATTTCACCCTCTCTGAGTTCTCTGCAATGCTCCCTGGGAAGTTTGGCAGCACTTCCACCACTTCCTGGACTTCTCTGGCAGCTTTATTTCCAAACAAATGGAGTCAGGTGGCCTTGTTTTTGCCAAAGGTTCGGACACAATATAGTCAATGTAAGAGAGACAAGGTGGGTGAGGCAGTCTAATTTATTGGACCAGCTTCTGTTGGTGAGAGAGAGAAGCTTTCGAGCCACACAGAGTTCTTGTTTAGGTCTGGGCCCGAAAACTTGTCTCTCCAACAGAAGTTGGTCCAATAAAAGACATTACCTCGCCCACCTTGTCTCTCTAATATCCTGGGACTGACGTGGTTACAGCAACACTGCATATGACATGCAAGAGGGCTGGTGTAAGAGGCTGATCTTTATTTACCAGTGTCAGTCACATGCCAGGCATCAGGGATACAAAAGGTTATATCCTGGCCACATGGCAGAGTCAATCCAATGATTTTAGGGGTTACTGTTACAAATGAGACCTGGTTAATCTGTAATGACTGCTAGTTCAAATCTCTTTACTATGTAAATAGATGTTTAGTCAATTAATTAGATTTGCAGGTTTCTCAGAGCCCTAAATACGCCCAAAGTGAAACTACGCAGTGTGTTGTTTTTGCTGCAGAAAGGTCTCTCTCTCTACCTGTTAATCATGACATTTGTGAAAGCTGTTAATTTACTTTAAACTGTTTGCGAGGGAGGATCTATAAAATTACAGTAATTATAGCTGTTAGGTGAACATATCTGCTGTGTCTGGAAGGAAGAGTGCTGTACTGAATCACGTTTCTGCTGGCAGAAGCTGAAAATGGGTGTCGAAGTACCACGTTATATGCATAATGTGTAATCTGTGTTACTGGTGTAGTGCAATTGTGTTAGGAGGGCCACACAAGCTTACAATAGGAGTAGACACAAACTTGCTTGTAGGTTTGTCTCTCCTACATTCCAGTTGCTTAAAGGAATAGTAGTTGTAGTTAAATTGCACGTCCACTGATATTAAAGGACATGCAGAATTGGAGTCACTTCTCCCCCCCCCAAAAAAGAGTCATAAAACATTTTAAGTGTTGAGGAAAGATCCCAAACTGGCAGCCCCAGAGAGCCCTCACTGCAGAGCACCCTGTGGAATGGCAGTGCAAGTTTCTCTCCTTGCCCACCAGTTTGCTTCTAACCCATCCTGGAATGAGCACCTGCAGCATGAAAGGTTAGTTTCACTCCTTGGTCCATTTACTCCTTGGTGTAGGCACAGATTGCCTATTACCGCTTCAGTTATTGTGGTGGGGTTTGGGGGGACCTCTACCGAGACTACCGACTCATTGCACACACAGGCAGATGTTACTTTGAGTCACCGCTGACCTGACTTGGAAGCAGAAAACTAAAGGCTCTGCATATCATTACTAGTCGTTGGGAGATCGGTGTGTGTATGAGAAGCAGGAGCAGATCCTACAAAACTTAGACAGGCAGCATGGAGAGGGCATTGGGCTAAGGATCAGGAGATCTGGGTTCCATTCCTAGCTCTGGTACTAGCCTGCTGGGTGGCCTCTGGCAAGTCACTTCATCTCTCTAGGCCTCAGTTTCCCCTCCCACTCTTTGCTAGTCTTGTCTATTTAGAGTGTAAGCTGTTCTGGCCAGGGTTGTGTTACAGTGGGTTTATACAGTGTCTCAATGGGGCCCAGTCTCAGCTCAGGCCTCTGGATGCCACCATCCTAGAAATTAATACTAATAATTATAAAAGGAACAAAGGGAGAAAATAAATGGAGATGGAATTTGGTGGCAAAATGCAGCGTGAAAGACCAGAGAGGCATTTTTGAGAAGGCTGAAATTCCATGCATAGACTACATTTTCTGACTGGGGTATAATGTCTCTGGCAGGGAATCTCTCCAAGCTCAGAGCCTTCTGTACTGATCAGACTGACCTTTGGAGAGAAGGGTGGGGTATAGGCATGTCACTATACTGCAATCACCCCTTGAGACAGGGTTAAAAGTGTGATCAGAGGGGACTTAGCTCCAGCTGAGTGTAAAATGTCAGTGGAGGGTCGTGTGCTTGGTTTGAATGTGCCATTAATAAAAGTGCAGCATGTATTGACATTTCATATTAAGGCAGCCTTGCAGAACGGCACTCACTCACCTGCGGTGTGTAACTTTGGCGGCCGGAGAGTAAAATATGAAGTTTTTTTATTCTAACCGTCATCATGGGAAGGGAGGAAAAGTAGGTTTTATGGCTGGACTGGTCAATTTTCATGACAGATTTGCAAGGCTGAATGAAAACTTCCAGCTAAACCTGACAGAGTGGTTTAAATAGTGATGAATACTTTCATGTCTTTCACCATTCCATGCATGTCACCTTGCCCCTTCAATGCACTTGTTTCTCCACAAATCAGTTCCATCAATTTCTGACCCTGGGGCCCTGAAAAATGGCATTGTGGTAAAATGGTGAGCGACGCTGTGCAGGCTTCAGCCCTGGATCCTACCTCAGGGCCAGATTTTGAAACCCTGACATACCCTGAGGAGTATTGTACTTAATGAATAGTCCTGCTGATTTCAGTGGGACTCCTAGCAAAATCCGGTACTACCCCAAAGAGGAACAGTTCTTACGTGGCTCTTTCTCTAGCGAACTTCCACTGCGTTTGCTTTGTCTCATGATTTCTTGTTTCACCACGCAGCCAGCAGAAATCAACGCCCAAACGGGGGGGGCCTTAAAGTGTGCTTGGATCCCATTGCATTGTGTGGATCCTGTTAGAAACATTTTGGCCTAGGGCTCAGTGCTTCTGTAGCTGGGCTGCGCCATCGTCTTCCATATTGCCAGGGAAAAGTAGATTGTACGTTAGAGGGCAAATGCACAGGTGCCAGGGCCAGGAACCCTGGTCTGAACCTTGGTTTGCATGAGCAGAGCCCAGGAGGGCTGGGTGCTTTGAAAGTGGACCTTTTCGAAGACTCTTCTCGGAGATGCACAGTAAATTTGGGGAGTTCAAAATACCAAGATGACTGGCTCTGTGGTATGTTAAATGTTAACATTCCCTATCCCCGGGAGCAGTAAATACTCTGTGGGTCTGGCCTGGGGTGTCTGGAACCCGATCTCAAGCGTCCCCAAAGTTGAGGTGCTCGGATCCAGGGTTTTTGTTCAATGCACTATTGAGCTAGCTAGAGAAGCCCTGTTCATGCTGCCTAGCACTTGCTTTTTTTCCTCTGGTCCAGGGGAACAAGATTCCTCATTTCCCCTCTCACCACCCACCTCTTTCACCCTTCGGTGAGCTGCTTTGCAGTCCTGGTCTCTGCTGAGGAGGGCTGGAAGCTGCTGCTTCTGGAGCCTGCCATCACAGCTCCCAAGAGGGTGGTAGAGAGCAACACTGAGTTAGCGCTCCTTCCCCCACCTTTCCAGAGGCTAAGCATGCTGTTCCTGCTGCCCTCCCAGTCTCTGCTGGCCCTGGGAATGGCTTGCCATGGAGCCAAGCTCAGATCCCCTTGCAAGGAGCTGCCACTTGGTCGCTGGGCCTGGCAGTTCTGATGTGTCTTACACACATGCTGTGTTGTGTTTTGTGCTGTGTAGGGGTGGTGCTGCACTGCTTAGTCCGTGGTAGCGTTTGGTCAGGCCCATCCATGTCCTGCGGGGAGAGTCCTCATGGGGACGTTCTCAGCCTGGCTTTGCTGGTACCCTGAGCCGGGAGACTGAAAGGACTAGAACAGATCCAGTTCTCAGTGGTCAGTTCTGAAAACATTCATGTGCATCGATTTGGACGCTCTAAGAGGCTAAGTAGCTGAGGGTACAGAATAGCAACCAGTTACTGGCCTTGTGACAGGACAGAGTGAGGGGACCCCACTGATTGGTCTGCGTCCACCCAAGCTCCATCTCCGCTGTGTATGAAAGAGCAGGATCTCTTGCAACAGCTGTGATGGGCAAAGCTTCCCTTTGCAGGCTGCTGAGTGAGCGTGTCGTACCACAGGTGTGTCCCCTGTTCACGTACCATGGATAGCAGCAAAGCACCCTGCCACAGACTGCCCAGCCAGTGTGTCCCAGCTCTGCTCTGGCTGGGCCATCTTTTGAAGGAGGGGTTCACTGTTCAGCCCTTGGCCTATCTTCTGAGTCTGCCAGCAAAGGTGCCAGACTTAGGGGAGTAATTCAGAATGGCCCTCAAAGTACCAGACTGATGCTATCAGCTACTCTCGGCTGACTTAGGGCCTGGTCCAATGCCCTTTGAAGTCAGTGAAAAGAGGCTCTTAGAAGTTAGAGCTTGATAACCCGTTACAGCCCCCCTGTGCCATCCAGTCTTCCTGCATCCAATCTTCCTGTACTTAGTTTATGGTGGACAGGATCCTTCATTCTACCTAGGCCTGGATTTAGGACAGCATTTAAGCACGTGCTTAACTTTGACAGGAATTTGGCTTCAGTGGGATTTAAGCACGTGCCGAATAGGGATGTTTTTGTGAATGGGGGGCTAGTGATTCATGGGAGTGAAGGAAGCAACCTCACTATTGCTTGTGTTAAATAGTGAACATAATCCTCCTGGATACATTGTACTCAATAACTACAGGCATGGAGATCAAAATCCCTGCTCACTGTACATCCACTGCTATGTATTTTACCAGATGTAATAACCTAGCCCTGGACAACACATACCCCTGGCCCCGTCGATAACAGTGAGTGATCGACAAAAAAAGAACGCAGCCTGAAGTGGATAAAAACTGTTCCGGGGTATTTACTCAGAATTTCCATTGAGTAATGTGTGCAAGCAGTTGCTACTGTGTGTGAAGACAGGATATAAATCCGGGGCGGATTTGCATATTACCATCGCTCCAGTGGACTACCTGAGGATCTGCCCCCAGGTGTGTGGTTAATAAGTGGAAAGGAACGAGGTGTCGTTTTTTGTTTAAATTAAGTGGATTGTTTTTACTGCTGTTCTGTGAAAACAGCGGTCTCTCGCTCCCCTCTCCCTACCCTTTGGCCTTTACAGGAATGTGGGGTCTGGCAGGCTTTATCGAGAGCTAAAAATGATTTGGCCCTTTCTGTACTCGTGGCAAAACCATTTTTCACACCAACTGAGAAGAGTTAAGGATGGGGGCCATTGTTAACACCTGTTGTCAATGACAGATTGTTTTCCTAGTGTAGACAGGACTGTAAAGTGTGCTTGAACCCCAGTGCATTGTATGTGTTGTATTTTAAACATTATGGCCCTGATTCAGCAACATGTTTCAGTATGAGCTTAAATCCTGTTGAAGTCAATGGACACTAAGTATATGGGGTGGGGAGCAGTGTGTCCTGATGGACAGAGCACTGGACTGAAACCCAGGAGACCCGGGGTCTGCCACTGAGCTGCTGGGTGACCTTGGGCAAGGCATTTCCCATCTCTGTGCCTTGGTTTCCCCATCTGTAAAATGGGGCTAGTGATCCTAAGCTCGTTTGTAAAGCGGATTGAGATCTATTGATGAAAAGTGCTATATGTGAGCTGAGTATTAGTATTATCGTTAGGTGATGTTGATTATTATGTGCTGTTGGGATAGACATAAGCAAATACTTCAATGTTTGGCTGAACTAGAGCCTTAACTGATCACTTCTTTTTCAAACTCTTCCAAGAAAACAATGGGTTTCTTAAAATTTGTTTTACATGCAAAGAAAATTCCCGCTGGAAAATTCATGAGGATGATGCTAACCCTGTCCTCAGTTAAAAGTGTTTAAATGTTTAATAAGTTATTCATATAATTCATAGCCTCCATGCTTAGGAGTTGGGGTTTTTTTTTTGCTATTTTGTGCTGTGATGGGGCTTAACTCCCATCGTCTGCAAGGTAAAGGATAAAACCCCAGTTAAACATGCTCTGCACCTGGGGGGCGGCTGATTAGCTAATTGCCTCCTGACCAGAAGAGGCAGAGTTAGGCCTTATAGACTGAGGGTATGTCTGTCTATGTGGCAATTACAGACCCACAGCTGGCCTGTGCCGATGGACTCGGGTTCGGGCTAAGGGGCTGGTTAATTGTGGTGTAGAGATGCAGGCTCGGGCTGGAGCCTTGGCTCTGGGACCCTCCCACCTCACAGGCTCTAGTGGGTTTTTAAATACAGTGTAGACACACCTTGAGGGAGCTCAGTTGTGGAGGGAAGACCCAGGAAAGAGGAGTTAGGGAGTTCCTGCCTCTCCTTCCGGAAAGTCCTGGGGTCAGCAGACTAAAGAAGGCCACCAGGACAGAATTGGTTCCTGTGGCAGGCCATGAAAAAAGGGGCAAGCTCTAGAGAGAGACTGTGGAGAAGGCAGGACTCTCCTATGGAGGGAAACTTAATTGGAACATAGTAGGCTCCTGTAGGCGGGAACCCTAAGACAGGGTTTGTAAGCAGAGAAGAGAAGACTTCAGTAGCCCAGGAAGGCAGAAAAATTGTTCAGTTTCGTTTGGGCTTAACTGTGATGTCCCAGGAGCAAAACCATCCCTTGGGTAGAGTGAATTGGGGCGACCGCTCCAGGCCCCGTGCTTTGGGGGGCCCCGTGGGTCGGTGCGATTGGCTGGTACGGTTGGTCCTGGAAGAGATGAATCTGTCACTTCTGCCCCGGACCCCATACTCCCTAGGGATGGCCCTGCCCAAGAGGGAGGGATCTGAACTTAGGTGACTTGGCCAGAGGGCAGGGCCAGGGGCAGGCGGCCTGCAGGAGGAACTGGAGCACAAGAGAGCAGCAACATCCCACACTGACACAAGGGGGCGCTCCAAGGGTGAGTGAGCACTGCTGCATGTGCATGTCTGTTTAAAAAATTAATGATATTTGCACACCAAAAGAGGTGAAACCCAATATTTTAAAAGGCCTACTTGTGCAATACACACATTTTGCCCTTTGGACCTTTCATTTTTAGCATGAATATGGTCTAAAAAATATAGTAAAAGAAAAACCATATCACACTTTAAACTGGTTCTGGGATCAGAAACACAAAACTTGCCTTATTTTTGTAAAAAGTTGTAAACTACAAACCAATAGACATGCGGATGATTTTGTAAACCATGATTTTTTTTGACTGACATCCTTTCTCATGCTTCAACCTCAATTAAATGTGTGTGTGTGTGTGTGTGTGTGAGAGAGAGAGAGAGAGAGAGAGAGAGAGAGAGAGAGAGAAAGTCAGTGGGGCAGTTTTCAGTTATCTATGCAGTAGCAACTAATAATTAAAAAAAAAAAAGAACCCCACCATCACATTTCTATTTCCAGGGGTTAGGAAAATCAGTTTCTTCAGTGACAATTCTTGTTTTTGGGGGGAGTAATAAATCAGTCTAATAAATAATTTCACACTAATGTTAAAGGATCACTCTTGGCAGATAAAAGTTGAACCTGCTGAGTACAATTTTATGCTTGGCATAACAACAGATTCCATGTTTTCTAGCTTAGACCTTTGCTGTGCATTATGGTGCTACAGTCATTTGTGTTCTAGGATGGCACAAAGCATTTGTAAGGCAGGATAGGTTTAATGTCATAGGCAGTTTAATGGAGATGCATTTAAAACAAATTCTAACTCTTCTGGTTAAGGAGAATAAAAGCCTTCCTCAGCCTATTAAGGATGCCTACATGTTATGTTCAAAAGTCCATTGTGTGACTAAGACATTTTAGTGGTGCATTATTTAATAGCCTGGCCAAATGTATATACCAGTGCACATTTCTGTGGCCTTGATCCTGCAGTTCCTTGTGCGATGCAGGACAGTGAGAAGAAAATAGCTGTGATCCGGAGCACTGGTCTTGCGCCACTGAACTCAGTGGGAGTTTTGCCAGCAATTCAGATCTGCCCTGGTGCCCGATCCTTCTTCCACTAATCATGGGTGAAAGAGAAGCAAGAGCAGAAGTAGGTCTCAAGCCCCTTACTCTAAGAAGCAAAACTTGACAAAGGGAGCTGGGCTTGGGTGTGTTTTAGGAGGGAAGCTCATCTCTCTTCATTGTAACAAGGCATTTAGGTACATGCGCTCCTCTGTGGCCTCACTCCTGCTAAAGCAGGCCTCGCAGCAAATCAGCTCCTTGGTGAGAGGCAGAACAGCCTTGTGGGTAAAGCACTGGCTTGGCTCTCAGCAGGCAGGTTTCAGCTCCTGGCTCTGCCACAATCCCTGTGTGACTTTGGGCCAGTCCCTTCACCTTTCAGTGCCTCAGATTTCCATCTGTACAATGGCACTGATAATAAATACTCCCTTAGCTTATAAACTCTTCAGGGCAGAGAGTGTGTCTCACTAGCCCAGCAGGGCCTGACCTTGGGTGTGGCCTCCAGGTGCTAGTGTAACATCAATTAGTGCACAAGTGGGTCCTCCTGCTTTACACTCATGTATGCAACACTTGTGCGGGGCAGAGTTGAATGGGTCAAATTCACCCTCTCTGCACAAATTTGTGGCTCATCCAAAAACAAGCTGGGTCTCAGATTTGGTTGGCGGTCAAGAAAGTATCCTTCTCCCCATTTCTAATGGGATGACTGGAAACCGAAGGGCCATTTAGCAAAGCAGTTGGGCAGGCAGACAAAGGACTTGCTGCTTCTGCCATTCGGTTACATTTACAGCAAAAATGAGGCCGGAGGCCAATTTGCATGTTCAGATGCCTCTGGTAACACACCCAGGCTTGTTAAGGGCATGCCAGCAAGTGGGTTGGAGGACAGTGAGGAATTACATTTCTCTTGTCCAGCCAGGTTATTTTGTAGTCCTGAGTTTTACCACATAATAGGAGTCTTCCTAGCTTGTACATTCCATTATTATAGATGCGGTGTGTGAGAAAACATGAATTCTCTTCTATTCTGACTGAAAATACGTTTGTTTCTCAGAGCACAAATGTCAGGGCATTAACTCTCTTCTTTTTTCCAGGTTTATCGCGTTTTTTTCAACAGCCAGAGACTCAGATAGTGGAAGAAAATGGTATGGCCCGATTTGAGTGTCGGATCGAAGGATCACCCTCCCCTGTCATCACCTGGGAGAAGGATCAAGCGGCTGTTCCTGCAGAGCCCAGGTGAGTGGCCAGTGGGTTTTTTTGGGTTAATAATAGTAATAATAATAATAACAATAATAATTAATAATTAATTAATAAAAAAATTAAGAGCTGAGTGTCTTTTATAAAAATCTGGAATTTAAGGGGCGGTGTCAGGGCAGTTTTGGACCTAAAATTTAGACTTTGTAAGGACAAATGTTCTCAGAACCAACAGAAATGTATCCATAAAACTTTGAAAAAAGAAAAGAAACTGTCCTCCCCAAGAATATGCCCTTCCCCTGCAGTGTTTGCCACATTAGAGCTACTGTATAAGTTGTAACGGATAATTTCATGGAAGTGAAATTGACTAATAATCACACAAACTCAAACAGGATTGTTGAGTGCCAGATGCCCATTCATCAAAAGCCTGTGTACAATACAAACCAACTCTTGACAGTTTGTAAGTATTCTTTTGCCCATTCAGTGTGTTTAATGATTGACTGGAACTTGGACACTCTGGCAACAGAGAGAAATAGCGAAGGAGACAAACGGCATAAAGAGTGTCAAGGAAATACAGATATTTGATATTTTGTCAAATTTTTGGTCCTGCAAAGATTTAAGGACATGCTTAACTTCCTGCATGGTGAGTAGCCCCATTGACTGCGTTGGGTCTACTTGCTATGCGTAGAGTTAAGTGTGTGTGTCTTTGTAGGGTTGGTGCCGAAGGTGGTGTTTTATAATAAATCCGTGGCCAACTGAGATTGCATGGCTGTCACTAAGCTGTGCAGTGTGGGATGTGGTGTTTCACAGGTGGAGCTGAATGCAGAGTTTGGTTCTGAAGACATTTCCAAATTCTCTTTCTCAACCTGTTTCCCTCAGAGATTTAACAAGGGCTTAAAGCTTCTGTCAGTGGATCCTCTGGGACTATCCTGTCAGAACATGGACTTTCTGTTAGCAAAATACATAAATAAATTTTTTTAAAAATTCCTTCTGCCCTGCTCCTTTGTCTTAATCAAAGTGTGTGTAGTGTGGGAAGGAGAGGAAGACTCCAGGGGCTAGTGGCTGATCGGCAGACTTCATAGATGTCTGTGGATCTAATGATGACATTGTCCTTTAGTCCCTTAAAGATAGGTAGGTTTCATTTTCTGCAGAAAGAGTTATTCCCTCAGAGGGGAAAGTTAACCCACGTGATGAGCAGGGGCAGGAAGGGATTAAAAAAAAAAAAAACAAGATTCAGAAATGATTTGGAAACAAAGGATGTTTCTGTAAGAATAGCTGTTTATATCCTTGAGGCTGTCATGCGGCGATCTGAAGCTTGTGGGAGGTTGTTGCTTTGTATGAGAAGAAAAATAAGTATTTAAAAAAAAAAAGGTGGGGTGAGGGTGGGGAGGGAAGCATGCCATAGATAGGGCAATGGCTTTTTAATATGACGGCTCGATGGATGTTGTGAAATTACTTGCTTGGAGATTGCTTTCAACATAGGCGGCTTGAAAATTGCTTTCCTTGTAACAGCCAGACATAATCATTGGCTTCAGATCTTGGTGTTAAATCATGTTTAGCTAATATACTATTTCAGGGAGATTTGCTTTCTGTTGTTGACTTTATCCATTCGGCTTTTGAAAGAATGAAGTGTTCCCAAGGAAGTGCTGGCCACGGAACGTTTGCTCCGTCCATCAGCCACACCCCTTGTGCCTAAGGGCCTCAGAATGCTGGGCAAGCTTACCTGTCACAGATGGCAGCATTAACCCAGAATCGCTCTGCAATACCAGATTCCAGGCAAGCCTTAAGCTGGCCACTGATTTTTGCCTCTCATCTTTGTGTAGGCATCTGACTGGGCCTTTGGAAGTGCGTACATTTGCGCTCCGACAGGTGATGATGACCTACAATACACAAGCAGCATATAGAAGTCAGTTTTGATAGACTGACAGCTGTGCAAACTCAATGTTGACATTGCAGCACTCCAGAAAACAAGACTTGCAGATGCTGGTTCTCTCCAAGAGGCCAATTACACCTTCTTTTGGGAAGGTAAAAGCAGCAAAGAAAATCATCTGCACAGTTTTGGTTTCTCTGTGAGAAACAAGTGGGTAAAGCTCCTAGAAACACCCATTGGGAAGTCAGAGCGTATCATCTTACTTAAACTTTAGATGACCATTGGCTCTGTGAACATCATTAGTGCCTATGCACCAACACTCAAATCTAGCCCCAAGGAGAAGGATACGTTTTACAACTCTTTGGATCAAGTCATCAAAAGAATAGCATCAACTGAGCAACTTTTCCTCCTTGGTGACTTTAATGCAAGAGTAGGTGCAGACAGCAACTCATGGCCAGATTGCCTAGGAGATTTGGGCATTGGCAAGATGAATGAGAGCAGCCAACGAGTTCTTGAATTCTGCGCCCAAAACCAAATGTGCATTACCAATTCATATTTTACAGGAAAAGGTCGCCACAAAGTGTCATGGCAACATCCACGATCAGGCACTGGCACCAATTAACCCTTGTTATCGTCAGGAGGAAAGACCTACCTTTAGTGCAGAACACTCGCACGTTCCACTGCGCTGATTGTGACGCTGACCACGCCTTGATCATTAGCAATATGAAGATTACAGCCAAGAAGCTACATAGAGCAAAACCTAGGAGCAAGCTCAAAATGAACACTATTAACACCAAAAACCAGGGGAAATGCCAGGAGTTTGTGAAGGCTTTTGATCTTAGCGTGCATGGGAAGTCATTGCCGGAGAAGGCAGAGAATTTTGGGAAGATTTAAGATATGATTGCTCTCTATAATTATATTAGAGGGATAAATACTGGAGAGGGAGAGGAATTATTTAAGCTCAGTACCAATGTGGATATAAACTGGTCATTGGGAAGTTTAGACTTGAAATTAGACAAAGGTTTCTAAGCATCAAAAGCATGAACTTTTGGAATAGTCTTCCAAGGGAAGCAGTGGGGGCAAAAGACCTATCTGGCTTTAAGATTAAACTGATAAGTTTATGGAGGAGATGGTATGATGGGATAACATGATTTTGGTAATTAATTGATCTTTAAATATTCCATGATAAATAGGGCCAATGGTCTGTGATGGGATGTTAGATGGGGTGGGATCTGAGTTACTACAGAAAATTCTTTCCTGGGTATCTGGCTGGTTATCTTGCCCATATGCTCAGGATTTAGCTGATCGCCATATTTTGAGGTCGGGAAGGAATTTTCCTCCAGGGTAGATTGGAAGAGGCCCTGGAGGTTTTTCGCCTTCCTCTGTAGCATGGGGCACGGGTCACTTCCTGGAGGATTCTCTCCTCCTTGAAGTCTTTAAACCACGATTTGAGGACTTCAGTAGCTCAGACATAGATGAGAGGTTTTTCGCAGGAGTGGGTGGGTGAGATTCTGTGGCCTGCGTTGTGCAGGAGGTCAGAGTAGATGATCATAATGGTCACTTCTAACCTTAATATCTGTGAATCTATGTATCTATAACAACAATCCATGAAACAGCTTTAGCTACATTTGGGGGAAAGAGACCATTAAAAAAGGACCGGTTTGAAGAAAATGAAGAGGAACTATTACCTATCATCAACATTAAGTACAGAGCCTATCTGGAACACAAAAAGAAAAGGAGTACTTGTGGCACCTTAGAGACTAACAAATTTATTAGAGCATAAGCTTTCGTGAGCTACAGCACAAAAAAAACAGTTTTTTTTCCACCAAATGCATCCGATGAAGTGAGCTGTAGCTCACGAAAGCTTATGCTCTAATAAATTTGTTAGTCTCTAAGGTGCCACAAGTACTCCTTTTCTTTTTGCGAAAACAGACTAACACGGCTGCTACTCTGAAACCTGTCATTATCTGGAACACAATAAGCCAACAGGGAGCACCAAAGTGAGACTTCGACATGCAAAACCTGAGGTGCAGCGAGCAGGTAGACGCTGTGCAAATCATTACTCGATGAGGCTCTGTGAAGAGATACAGACAGCATCAGACACAGAAACCTTCCAAGTCATGCACAATGGCCTGAAGAAAGCTCTAGCTCAGGAGTCAGCAATCTTTCAAAGAAGGAGAGCCTTTTTTTTTTTTTTATTTCGAGAGCTGCATCACACGCATCTAACTCTACTTGTAGAGTTAGAATTTATCAGCTAATAAAAGGCCAATGGGAGTGCGGAACCGATGCTTGGGGCGGGGCCAGCGTGCAGAGCTCCCTGGCCGCCCACGCCTAGGAACCGGACCTGCTGGCTGCTTCTGGAGTGTAGCGTGGAACCAGGACAGGTAGGGACTAGCCTGCCTTAGTTCCGCAGCACCGCTGATCGGACTTTTAACGGCCCGATTGGCGGTGCTGACTGGAGCTGCCAGGATCCCTTTTCGACCGCGTGTTCTGGTTGAAAACTGGACACCTGGTCACCCTAGAGGAAGTCGGTGGCAAAACTCCGATTGATTTCAGTGGGGCCACGAGTTCACTGGCAGTATGTTATCTGTTTTTATAAAAAGAAAAGGAGGACTTGTGGCACCTTAGAGACTAACCAATTTATTTGAGCATAAGCTTTCGTGAGTTACGGCTCACTTCATCGGATGCATGCAGTTTTCCATACTGTAGCTCACAAAAGCTTATGCTCAAATAAATTGGTTAGTCTCTAAGGTGCTACAAGTACTCCTTTTCTTTTTGTGGATACAGACTAACATGGCTGCTACTCTGAAATCTGTTTTTATGGAGACTTTACTTTAGTTTTTTATTTTTATCCTAACCTGCAATGAAGGTCATTTGGACAGAAAGGCCATGTCTGCTCTTTGTGTACTAAAAAAAGCATAATGCCAGAGTCTCCCAAAAACTCTGAATCATTAGGCAAACTTTGCTACATTGCAGTGGGAAATAAATACCTATCCCAAATTCTTTTGAAGTCTCTAGTTGATGAGCAGGACTATGATGAGCGCAAATAGCTGGAAGCTTTGAGATCTGTTGGGAAAGATCAAGTGTAAAGACGTCTTTTTTTCTTGCACGCCTGTGCTTTCCTCTAGAGTGCAGTATGTCACATATCTTGCATTTGGGTTGGAAATACAGGCACTAGTAGTGGCTGTTCTTAGAAGCCCCCTCTGTACTTTAGGGCTCTCAAAAATGATTGTGTTAAACATATTGGATAGCTGGTGACCTTGAGGTTTTTCTTTATGCTAAGACATGGTAACTCTCCTCATGCCCTTCCTGCGGTTAGGACTCCTAAAGGAAACAGTGGCAAGGCTGAGAGTAATTGAGGGTAGTCTACACAACACATACACACAGATAGATGGATCATACATTGCAGCGTATCATCATGTTTACCTCTATGTGGTACCCCTCCTCCAGTCAGTGTGCCTCTTAGATATGTCTACACTGCAATCAGAGGTGTGACTGCAGCATGAGTAGACATACCTGACCTAGCTTTGATTGAGCTAGCTCAGATAACAACAGCAGTGAAAGGTTCTGCAGCATGGGCTGTATAACGCTGCCTGGGGGCCCTGGATATGTATTTGAGCAGCTAGCTTCTGACGTAGCCTGTCATTGTAGACAGACCCTTCGATTGTGAGCTTTTTGGAGCCCGTGTTTAGTTTGTACTGAGCACACTGGGCATGCTACCGAAAACCGGCTGTGAGAGCTAATTGTGTTAAACTCCCTCTGAGGACGTGGGTGGGTTTCTGGTTGGTTTTTTTTTTTTTTTTTTTTTGTAAACTGGATTTTCCATCTCGACAGGCTGCTCTAGGATCGGAACCCCTCCTCGCAAGGCAGAAAGTGATTACGTAATGGATCTCAGCCATATGCTTTTGGAAGTGTGTTTGACTTCTATATTTGGAACCGGTAGATGCCTTTCCTGGTGGTTGAAATATGCTGATAGTAATTACGCACACTCAGAGCAGATGCGCGACAAAAATAAATCTCATCGCACTGGGGAGCTTTCTTGGCAGAGCGATAGAGAGAGAAATATTTGGCTTAGTGCTGCTGCATTCAGCCAATGAGCCCCCACAGTGGCTCTCTGGATAATGTTGTCCCATCAAGGGCACACATGGCCTGGTCCTGCAGCCCTGACTCATGTGAGTGGACACACTGGCTGAAGCAAGATTACTCCTGTCAATAAGGCCTGCAGGATGGGCCCTGTGGTGACAGCATCACTTCCCTGGCTGAGCTGCCTTAAAATGATCTCTCTTCGAAGCTGCCAGTGTTCACAAGATGGGGGAGCTGATGCCTGAAGATGCAGCTGGCGCAGTGAACAGAGAACCTGTGCCACGTGTGGTGCTACAAACAGCTCAATTTCCCATCAGGACTTTTTTGGAGTAGAGCATTAGAGCAATGGGACCATGAAACCAGCATTCTCCTTTCCCTTCCGCCCACGCAGAATATCTGCTGCCCCTTCCTTACCAATCCGCTCTCAGTGCGTCTTCTTCGCGATGAAGGCTGATAACACAGAGCTGCCTGTCAAAGCTCTGCAGCTCTGTTGATAGCGTTCTTCAATTAAAACTGGGTCTCATTTATAATTAAAGAGGCTCACGGGTAGGAATCCAGGCAGAAAATGAAGAACCTGACAGCCAGCTTGTTCTTTGTGCTAATTGCTAATCAGGTGTATGATTCAGTGTAATACCATATAAGCTGGGTTTTTAATTACAGAGCAATGTATCCATCGATAGTCAGCCACGGTAGCCTGGTTGGTGGGTGGCCAGAGCCGTGTTTCGAGTAGTTGCAGGCATGGTCTAGTGACTGGGAGTCAGTGTTTGACCTCCAGCTCTGGCCTGGACCTGATGTGGGACACTAGTTGAGTCACTTCTCAACACTTCAGTGATGATCGGGGCAATGCCTTCCTATATATAAACTGCTTTGAGATCCCTGGGTAAACAGCTTTATTCAAGTGCTGATTATTATTAAATATCATGGGCTGGATCCTAAGCTGCTGTTAATTGGCTTAGCTTCATTGACGTCAGTGAATCAGTGGATTAACAGCAACTCAGGATCAGGCCCCTCTGTTATTACACCTGATCAAACTATTTTAAGTTACTCCTATAGTGCCAGATTCTGATTTCAGTTATACTGGGCACAACTAAAAAGTTTGTACCATTCTGAAAGCTATGAATGGTCCCAACAGGTTTCCAATTACACCTCTGGGGAAAATGTCCCATGCTGGTGATTTCTTTTGAAACAGTCAGCACTTTTTCACTGCCCCATTGTAAATTCAGAGCAGCTTCAGCAGAGTCGAAAACCGGACACCTGGCAACCCTAGTGTGAGGTAGGTAAGACTTTTATAGCAGTGTTTCTCAATCAGGGGTACACAGAGGTCTTCCAAGAGGTGCATCAACTCATCCAGAGATTTGCCTAGTTTTAGCGAATAAGTTTAAGCAATGCCTTAGTTAGTGAAGTTAGTACAGACTGAAATTCCATACAGATAATGACTTGTTTATACTGCTTTATATACTATACACTGAAATGTAGGTACAATATTTATATTCCAATTGATTTATTTTATAATTATATGGTAAAAATGAGAACATCAGCAATGTTTCAGTAACAGTGAGCTGTGACAGTTTTGCATTTTTATGTCTGACTTTGTAAGCAAGTGGTTTTTAAGTGAGGTGTAACTTCAGGGTATTCAAGACAAACCAGACTCCTGAAAGGGCTACAATAGTCTGGAAAGGTTGAGAACCACTGCTGTATAGTATTTTACTGAAGGGAGAAACTGAGGCACAGAAAGATTAAAATTACATGCCTGAGGCCAGCCAATGAATCAGTGATGCAACTGGGAAGAAAACCCCTACTTCTGACTCCCTGTCGTTCTCTCTAACTGCCAGCACTGACTCCCCTGTGGAGTTGTTAAAGCGAATATGCTATACTAGGCATTGCTTAGTCTGCATTTCCCTTTCTCCTCACCCAGCGTTCAAACTGAATCTGCTGATCAAAAGAGCGTGGCTTCCAGGGCAAACTTCTTTTTATTTTAGGAACTGTCATGAGGATGTAGTTCCTTATCGGTATCTTATTTGTACATACGGTAATTATTTGTACATATGTTTGATGCATGGTCCCCTGCATTTGGCTTCCATGCAGAAAATGCACTTCCTGCTTTGAGATATCAGAAAATCATTTAATGAAGAGTTCACTTAAAAAAAGCGTTCCTGGATCCTTATTCTAGGGCAACTCCCTGAAATCCTGTTTGTGGGGGGAGGTGCTTAGCGGGTCTGACGCTTTGTTCAAGCAAAGGCAAATATAGGGGATTTCACAACTGGGAAGAGCAGAGTGGCTGGTAGGCTATAGGCAACTTAATTCTGTTACGTGTCCACATGCATAGCCAAATATATTTGTTACTCATACATGTGTGTCAGATGGCAGGGGAAACAGACGCTTCAGCTCCCTTCTCTGTAGCTGTTATGTCCCTGGTTGCTGGAACTTCCTATCAAGCAAGGCATTGAGACTTGCCAGTAGAGTAGGTAACATTGAACTACATTGGTTGTTGGCCTCATTCACTGTCCAGTGGACCCTCAGCTGTGAGTGAGCCCCTGGTGGGGGGAAGTTTGCCAGTAGAGAGGGCTCAGAGATCTTCTAAGCCACCTGCAACCCCACAGCACTGGGGGACCTGGACAGGGAGATCTACAGATGGGGCACAGCCGGCTGAGAAGCTGGCAGGGCTAGGGTACTGCTGCCTGGAAGATGTACTGAATCATTGCCCTAGGGCATGACTTTGGCACTATAGTCCTGATCCTGCAAGATGCTGAGCACCCTCAAATCCAGATCAATGGGAGCTGGAGGGTGCTTAGCATCTTGCGGGACGGGGTCCTGTTTGAGCGCACACAGTACTGACTAAGCTCACTGTAAAGCCAGAGGAGGGGTTCTCTGGGGGCAGTTTTTCCAACAGTTCCAGGCGGAAATCTGCAGAGGAAATCCCCAGGACTTTGCAGGAGCCACATCTTAATGAGGTGGGAATCAAAAGCCCTTTGACCCCAGAGAAGAGCTTCTGCGGCAGATCATAAGAGCTAAAGAATCCATTTGCAATGCATAACTACAGCCTCACTGAACTTGCCGACTTATATACATACCCTTATAGGTTAATAGATGGCATTCTTCCTACTAACTATCTACGTACATATGCAGACACACACTCATTTATGTAAAAAAGAAAAGGAGTACTTGTGGCACCTTAGAGACCAACAAATTTATTTGAGCATAAGCTTTCGTGAGCTACAGCTCACTTCATCGGATGAAGTGAGCTGTAGCTCACGAAAGCTTATGCTCAAATAAATTTGTTAGTCTCTAAGGTGCCACAAGTACTCCTTTTCTTTTTTGTGAATACAGACTAACACGGCTGCTACTCTGAAACTCATTTATGTGTGCGTGTGGGTGCACATATTTTTTAATATAGAATGTTTTCTGCAGCAGAGACCTGTAGGCTTAGTCTGAAGAAGGCAGCAGTTTTATTGTTGCGTTGAACCATTGCTATTAATGGGTTGTACATTTTGCTGTATTTATAACTCTCCTATTGGGAGGTTAAAGAGTCTATCGCCCACTCTTCTCTGCCAAGGCTTTGGTGATGTGCACACAATACGTTTTCAAGAACAAGGAAGGAATGAAAATAGCTTCATTCCAACGGCAAGGGTATGAATCGTGTTAGCTGTGAAAAGCAAATCTCATACTTTTTATTTTACTTATTCAGGTTTATAACTCTTCCCAATGGCATCCTCCAAATCGTAGATGTTCAGGAAAGCGACGCTGGGGTTTATCACTGCATAGCGACCAACGCAGCACGGAAACGCTACAGTAACGAGGCTATTCTTAGTGTCTTAAAAGGTAAGACACAATAGGGCATTTGTATGGCTGTGTAAAACTGAGCTGAGGATTCTTTCTTATAAATAGTGAAGCTGCCATGAAATGCTGATGATGGTATTCTCCTTGTGGGTGTGACTTCAATTGTGGGATAGTTGGACTGTTTCTAGGGGTGCTGTGGACAATTTAAAACTGACTGTATTTATAATAATGGGGTATCTTTGCATCTGTTACTTACAGGTGCTGCACTGACTTGTACAGCTTATTCATGTGTTGTACTCTATGGGCAAAATTCTGATTTGTGGCAGTGTTTTTATCTAAGAAGCTAGTCACAGCTGCCATATGTGGTCCTGGGCACCCTAAAACCCCTGAAGCTGCCCCGTGTAGATTCTCTGTGTGTCCTCTGTGCATTGAGCCACAGAAGGTTCAGTGGTGCAGTGTGGGCATCTGGCACCAGGGCATCCTTGGCCTGAGGTTTTCAAAGGTTTTTCACATCCAAATCCCACACTTTGGTTCCTTTGACTGGCCCAGCCTGAGTCTCTATGCACCCTCCCTCATTAGGATTGTGTGTGCTGTATGAATGAGTAATTTACAGGGGCAGCTGAACAGGGGCTGCACAGGAGTCACTGTGTGACCAGGACACGGGTGCAAACCAGTGCAGGGGTATTTTGTGCCACTTTCCGGAGGTGAGAGTGAACGGGTCCAGATAGGTCTGATCCCTCCACTGCTTCACACCCTGTTCGTTCTGTGACTGTTGCTGGCTCTGTCGGAGAGAAGGGCAGTCAAAACCATGACTTTCTTCCAGGCCTGCAGGTTTACCTCTAGTTCAGTGTTTTGTAGACATGTTTGTTGGAAGGTTCACATTCCAGTTCTGTGCATGTTTCCCGACTCGAGGGAACAGAAGCCTCTCTCAGAACTGAAAAGAGGAGGGGGGGCGGGATCAGGGGAAGCAAATTCAGCTTCTTCTGTGTAATAGACTGCTGGGTTGATTTCTCTGTTGTGTATGCCATTCCCATGGTAACTTGGTAACACTTTATTAGGGATCCAAGATGTTCCATTGGACCAGGATCTCTCGGTCTCTCAGATAATTCATGCCTTCATACACCAGTCGTCACTGTGGTATCTGAGACATGTACATGTAATATCCCACCATTCCTGACCAATGTAAAACCCATTTTGGGGGTGGGTGGAGGCCAGTTTTCTTCTTCCAACCAGACATTATCAGACAGGCTGTTGTGGCCAGGGGTTCAAAACTTGTGTGAGATGAAGATTTTAAAGATTTGTTGGTTAATCACCTTGTTTAAAAAATGGAATTGAGTTGTCTGGGAAAATAGCGGGCTTGTTTTTCTTTTATAAGTTTGGTTTCTGGATTCCATTTCTTTTTTCCCTCTGGTTGTTTTTCTTGATGGGAAGGAACTGCGGTGGACTGTTTTAATTGGAGACCTCTTGAGCAACTAGAGTCTTGGGAGGTACACCGTGGAGATTTCCCTCCTTATCAAACTTGGCAACATACAGAGTGTTTCATGGGGCTCAGAGACGGTTTCAACTTTAATCAAAGCCCATTCAGCGATCCCATTTTCAAGCAGTGTCGTATTAAGGAGGGGTTTCAGATGTATGCATTCCTTCTGACCACTCCTAAAGAGGAGATTCCTCCCTCCTTAGGAATTCAGTTATAATAACTTTAGGTCCCTGGAATTCAGCCTAGATGACTTCAGATCAGGAATAAACAGCAGACGAGCCTTTTAAAGACCATGGTCTAGTTCTCACGCAACATGCAATAGGCCTGAGCTACAAGAACATTGCATTGGTGCTTCTGGGTCTGGATAAGCAACAAGAGACTAGAAATAGAGAAAAGATTGCACCAGATGGGAATTCTGCCTAAACAGGACATTCTCCAAAGTTTTCCATGGAACCCGTTTTGCTCTTTGGGGACATCTCTTGCTAGAGAAGGAGGGTAAATGTGACACTCCGAGGCATTTAAAGGCTTTGGTCATGTCCATGCTCAGCTGCTGGTGTTGGGCAAGGTGAAGAACAAACTACATCCTTTCAAAGAAGCCTTTCCTATGTTTTCAAAAGTGGCCCCGTGTCTTCCATGCATAATCATCCAAGTTCACGGATGGAGCTGCCTTAGAATCTGTCCAAGTTTCTTTTGATCTATTGACACTGCCTGCAGCTTGGCCCTGGAGATCCCAGACTCTGCAGAGCAGGGATGGACCAGCTCAGAGATGCTACAAATGTGATGGCTGGGATCTCCAGCGTGGTATGGGCTGGGCTGGGCTAGGCTGGGCTGGCAGGCAGAGGCAATGTGCTTACGGTAAGAGGAGGCCTCTCCATTTGACCTCAGACTAGTGGCACCTGCTGACGCTGGGGGTGAAATCAGCCCCGTGGCTCTGCCAGTGGCCTGCAGAAGGGCAGCAGGAGGTTACTCTTCTAGCAGCGTTGGGTGAGAGGATCTCTGGAAGGCTGGAGGGCAGGGGGACGGGTTAGGGAGTGGTAGAGTAGGACTCCCTACCCCCCATTAAAGAACTGGATCTCTGCTCTGGTCCATGCCTCTGTTGTTCATGAGACAGTTCAGAAAAGTTGAGAGGGGGATAGGAGAAGGCTTAATTCGCAGGATTCCCCCGGGGAAGGGGCAGAAGCGACATGACTCGTTCCGTGAATGTTTGCTGGTGGATAATAACAATAATGAGCAGAACACTTGGCAGTCCTCAGTGAGGAACTTGAAATCACTTCCCAGCCATTAGTTAGTGAACCCTCCCTGCACCCCAGGGAGGTAAGGAAGTATTATGATTTGTATTTTAGTAGCACCTACTACAGTCTAAATAGGCAACAAACAAAGGGTGGGAGGCACAGAGAAGGGTGGTGACGTACCCGAGGCCACACAACCTGGTCCATGGCAGAGCCAGGATTAGAAGCCAGGTCTCCTGACTCCCAGATCCACAGCCTGTTCGCTAGACCTTGCTTCCTCCTGCTTGTTATACCCATTGGAGAATCTGAGGCACGAATTGTTAGAGGAGCTGCTCAAGGATCAGCCAAAGAGCCAGGTACGTACGCAGGGTGCTCAGTCCTCCATCTGCAGGGCAAAACTCCCTTGCCAGCTCCGAGATCCTTCCATGGCCCTTTTTGTCTTCGTTTAGAAGTGTCTCACTTGTTCCTCTGCCGCTCATTTGTTTTCACATAGATGCCTTTGCTGTTCATCCATCAGCAGGGAGTGTAATTAACTGTGGAGTCCAAGAATACACCTTTGATCAATGAATTGCGTTGTGGAGATAATCTGTGTTGAATCTACAGAGAATTCTTGAGCAGTCCTACACTCTGTATCTAATTACCAGCCCCTGCCAGATCCTCTGCGTTCCTAATGAAACACAGGGTAACAGGGGAGCTCGGGCATCAGGTGCTTCTGCATGCCAGAGACAGCTCCCTGCTTTGGCCTGATGTGTTATTGATAAGTAATATCGATCAAGCCATGCTTTGGATAACCTCTCCCCGACACCGCAATTTGTCCTGTTCTCTGCAGAATTATATCTTGTAACTTTAAGATGTTTACTTTGCTTTTCAAATTGAAAGTAATCAAAGAGGTTAAAAGGGGAGCATTGCTTCTGCCACGCAAACGGATCTGAGCAGATTTCTGGTTTGATTTCTCCCTCTCCCCTGCCCCCCCCCACTCCAGTTCTGAAGAATTAAGCTGCCCGCTGATTAGACAAAGGAATACTCTTGGTTGACATTTTCATTGGATTTAGCTAATAGTGATGAAAATCACGTCTCTGGCAAATCTCTGGAGATTTTTATAATTGGGAAAAGGATATGCGAGTCAGGTAGAAGACAGCGGAACCTGCTGCGAGCGACAAACTCCTCTGTGGGTGACTCATGCTTTGTTGATAGTTTTTTCAAGTGATCTCCATACGATGTCATGCTTTGTTGATAGTTTTTTCAAGTGATCTCCATACGATGCGTGTTATTTTAGACATCTTGATCATTCCAGCAGGTGGCTTATTCTGTCCCTGGTAACCTGGTTTTCATCTATAAATGGTGGTACATGCAAACAGGTATTTAAAAAAACCACCTTTGCTTAAAAACAACACCCCCCCCCCAAAAACAACAACAAAAAAAACCGAAAACACTTTTAGTGCTGGTAAAAGGTGCCTGATTGAAATCCTGGAGACCAAGCTTTGTGGGGGCCTCTGGCATCAGTTTACCTTGGTCCCTCCTGTTCTCAGCCTGTGACACAACAGTCTACTCTCCAGAGGGGTGTAATAGTTTGGTCTAATTCTGGTTGTGGTGCATGGTGTGGGGGTGGCTGGGGGGAGGTTAGTGGCCTGTGATGTGCAGGAGGTCAGACTAGATGGTTGTGGTTCCTTCTGGCCTTAAACTCCATGACAAGCTCCTCTGTTTATCCACACAGTGCAGGGAAGGAGCAGCTAAACATTCCTTCACTCCCCTACCGGGATATAAGGAATCATTGACTCGGAGTCCAGCCTCTCTTATGTCCTTGGCCTCTGTTGGCTGCTAATAAAAACACCAGTTCCGTCGATGGTGATTTGTGACCTGGTGATGGTGCGGATTGTGGTGGAACTGTTTCCACCAGGCACTAAATTGCAAGCTACCAACCTGCTGCACGCAGGCCAGGGGACGGGGTCGCTGCCAGATGGAGCTGGATTTGAATGAGCAGCTAGTAGTGAAGGAAAGGGCCTGTTTCCCCTCAGCCATCCACCCTCTCTGGCCAATCCTGTTTTTCTGATCCAGATACGGTACCCGGGATATTGTTACATTTTCCTGGTTAAGTTAATGTCTTTACTGAGCTGAGAGAGTGATTATCTTAGCATTGTTCTGCATCCAAATTATTTGCATGAGCTAAAAACCAAGCTGCTGTCCTTTCCCTCGACGGAAGGTGTCGCAACCCTGGGAAAGACCCGCTGTGTCTCTGCGACTGGATGTGTGCTGGGATCAGATTAATAGCGGGATAGATAGCAACTGTGGCAGGCAGTGCTGGGTGTGCTGCAGATGTTCAGGTCTGCACAGCCGTCACGGTGTAAATTTTCAGACATTCCTTCGGGAACAGCAGTTCAAGCAAGAATAAGGATATTAGGATTTAGGGCAGGATCCAGTCATGCAGTCCTGAAACCGAGCTGTGTCCTTATGCTGCAGAAATAGAAACAGAAGGATACGTTTGATTTTCCCTTTCTCTCTGTTGCTTCCCCAGCATACTTGGCTCAGTGGCCTGAGTGCAAAACACATCTGCCAGCCCTGTCCCTGACCCTCTCATCTGTACAGATGGGGAATGAGTCCTGGATCCCTACTTTTGCTTTCTGCCGGAAATGGCATTGAGAACTCGTCATGGAACGCTTTGCCATACTCTGTGTAAATTCCCCCTTCCTCAGCTTCCTATGGGAGAGCTTTATGGGGTTGCATTTCAGTTTTTGTAACTGTTTTTTGCCCTGCGTCAGGGCACAGACAGGGGTGCTGAAACATTTTTTATAGTGGGGGTGCTGAGAGCCATTGAACCAAACTGTAAACTCTGGATATAATGGAAACCACTTCAAGTGGGATAATTTAGTTGGTGTTGGTCCTGCTTTGAGCAGGGGGTTGGACTAGATGACCTCCTGAGGTCTCTTCCAACCCTAATCTTCTATGATTCTAAGTTGGGTTTGCTACAGCCCTCCCTGCACCCCTAGTTTCAGCACCTATGGGCACAGAGATTTGCTCCAAAGCCCGTACGTGAGGGGTGGGTCCATCCCACTTTCCTACCATAGAGCATGCGAACTGCTCTAAGCTGCTCCTGATTAGAGGATGGGGGCCCCATTGGCTTGCTTCATAACCATGTTGAAAAGGAACGAGCAACAGAAGGAGGGGAGATGAAGCTTAGTGGGGCACACTGCCTAAAAGCCTCAGGATGCCTACTCACTATGGGGTACAGGAATAGAGTGGCAGCTCTTTCAGTAGTTGGTGAGCACTTTAGAGGCACTCACCATATGCTGTGTTTTAGCTGCCAGAACTCAACCAAAGCAGCAGTGTATACAAATAGCCAGGTCTCACATCCCGTATATATGCGGTAATCGTGGCTAATCAGACCCCACTATGCCGTTCTTTTTATTATGTTTGTTGTGTCTTTTGCTCTTTACACATTGATAGACTAGAATCTCAAAACACCGTAGAACTGAGCAAAACCTAAGATCTTATGAGGACATCCACATTTTAGAGGAGCTTGTCTAGTGTTAGGACTTTGGGCTAGGAACCAGGCAACGTGCATTCTGTTCCTAGTTCTGACACTGACTTTCTGGGTGCCCACAGTCAAGTCACTTTACCTCCATGTGTCTGTTTCTCCTCCCACTGTCTATTTAACATGTAAGTTCTTGTGGTCAGGTCCTGTCGCTCACTTATGTGTTGGTACCGCACCCAGCAGAGCAGGGCCCGGAGTTTGACGGGTGGGGGGGCGCTCTAGGCTGTGCTGCATTACCAATAAAAAGATAACAGGCCAAACATCTACCAGCGTAGGGTACAGCTTGTCTTCAAGTACTTTGTCCAGTCTAGATTTTAAATGTCCCAAGCAGTGGAGTTTCCACCACTCCCTTGAAAGACTGTTCCGCAATCTAATAGATATTGTCCATTTTTCTTGATATTCAGTTCAAATTCTCCTTTCCTTAAGTTCGTCCCATTCCTTTCTAGGTATACATTGTTTGGCCACCACAAGCAATTCCTCTCCTACCTTGGTGTTTATGCCCTTCAGGTATTTGTGGATGCTTTTTGTTCCTATAGCCTCGAAAGAGTCTGTTTGGAGGAAAGTTAGAGAACAGCAATTTAAATTTCTAATAGAGTTTGGACTGGGCTGGGGAAAGTACAAAAAATTAAGGAAAGAAAGGCAATCCATTGGGAGATTTTTCCACCCCACACTCCTTTTGTCCCGTTTGTAATGAACCATTTATTTCTAGTTATCCTAGTATTCGTGGTCAGGATAGTCTAGCGGGTAGAGCACAAGTCTGGGCATCAGGAAACCTGGGTCCTCATCCCACTTCTGCCAATGACTCTGCCACATTGGCAGAGTCACTTGCTGTTCCTGTACTTCAAATTATGCATGAGTATAATGAAGCTAATGATACTTAGTCACCTTTTAAAAGTACTTAGAGATCTACAGTAGGACCATGCTGTATAATTATTCAAGATGACAACTATTTCAATATTTGGAATATGAATGATAAGGATGCGGGGCTACTTGTACAAATACATTAGGTACACAGTGCAGTCTGAGTGTGCAGTTCTGTATCAAATTTGTGAGTGTAATTGCCGTCATTGGTAAGCACAACCATCTAATGTTGCGTTGCTTCTAATTGGCCGTTTGAATGTGCAGAGTCCTGATTGGCGTGCATAGCTGCAGACATTTGGTGGATGAATTTGTTTGAACATCCATCCCCTGAGTGTTTGTCTGTAGCCTTTAAATTAAGCCAACTTGCGAAGACTGGGAAAGGCAAAATGGTGTTCCTTCTAATAGCTACAAAATAGCAGGACATTGGTTTTTAAAGGGTATGCAGCTCATGTAGACATGTGTTCCAAAAGTGACTCCTGTTCTTTCTGTCTGTATTGAACAGACACAGGAATGGGATGGACCGAGAGAGTCTGATCGTTGAGTCTGGGCTGAGAATGCTGGTGTGAAGTCTTTCAGCAGACAAGCACATTCCTGGTGAACTGGGATTTAATACTCTGTTATTAGAGATGACGCTGGGAGATTGCCGTCGGCAGAACTTCATTTAAATTGACAGTTGTAACAGCTTGCTGCGGCAACGTCCCATGAAATGTGTTTTTCAGTCAAATATTTGTATGAAATATGATAAGTGGGGCAGAGCTGAAGAGCAGCTAAGACACCCTTTGCAGTGAGAATGAGGCTGTGGAATCAAAGAAACACAACGGATTATGGCTGCTAAGCTGTGATGTTTTCCTAACAAGGCTAATGATCTTGCAGCCTTTAGTTCATGTGGCTTCACCTGCATTTAGACTAGAGGAATCTCTGCCTAGTGGATAAAAATACTTCCCCCATCCAGTTTCTTGTTTCCAGCCCATTTGTTGTTGTTGTTTGTGTTGCCATAGTGCCTAGCAACACCATCCTTCTCAAGGCAACTCAAGAGCGGCATTGATGGATTCTGGAGAGAGCCACGTGCAGCCTTCCTTTGCGAGAAGGCTCAGACAGGGAGGCTGGGCCTTTGACAGTGAGGAGTTGAGAGGGGTACAGAGAGCCTTGCAGAGAAGAACATGGCATTTGATTGTTCAAATGAACTTCAAAGTTCAATAACTCTATGGAGTCTTTCCTGTGGCACTGGAAAAAGATTCCCATGCTTACAGGTTGCAGTAAAATTAGTTCTCCTCATTTGAACAAGACCTGCAGGGTTTTCTTGTTTGTATCTTAAAGAAACAGCCAGCAGCTTTGGTTCTGTGCTCCAATCCCATCCCATGTGGCTAGCTGAAAGCTGTCATTCCAAAGGCCACACTCCTACCCTGTTTTATATGACATGGAAATGACGCTATCCCCATCTTTCATTTGATTGGTGGTTTTCATGCTGAAGGATGCCACTGCCCTTGAAACTGCAGATCAAAATTTGCTTTCATTTACACTGGTGTAAATCCAGATTGACTCTATTATTTTTAAATAGAGCTCCTTAATTCAGTGGAGTTATTCCAGTTTTTACACGTGTAAAAAGAGAGCAGAATTTGGCCCTGTCTGGGATCATTTCAGCTTGCCATTATAAATGCAACCACTTCTGGTTTAGAATGAGGCAGCTGTGCTTTTATTTTGAGGCTTTAATTTCAATCTCCATTTAAAATTGCCTCTGCAAAAAGAGGTTCAGGTCCAATCATTCCTGCATTTATTATAACTTATTTTGTAAGCTACACAATGTATTCCTTTCTCAGTGTGTTTCCCCAGTGGGGCCGATATCCTTCCTCTCTAGTGTCTCAATCTCTCCATTTTTCCATTTCTTTTTTACTTGCAATTAAATACGGAATTGCAACCCGTTTGAAAATAATGAAAGCTCAGAGCTGGGCAGGCTCAGTTGATATGAGTTTCTAGGGTCAGGTTTCTCAGGTGGCTGATATTTGAAGCTGTTTGCATAATGAACCTGTTGAGTCATGAAAAACTCTCTTAATCTTTTTTTCTCTGACAGGAGGTGCTAAGTGATTATGTGACTCTGAGATGCAGGGAAGGTGTGAAAGAGGAGGGATGAAATGCGGACCTGATCTTTTAAGGCCAGAAGAAACCATTAGATCATGTAGTTTTACCTCCTGCATAACACACACCATTAAATTTCATCCAGTTCCCTCTGTACTGAACCCAATAATTTGTGTTTGATTAAAACATATCAGATCTTCTCAAACGGACATGAAATGGTATTTAACACTGTGGTAGGTACTTTATAAATCGTCAACAAAGTAATGATGAAGAGTAATGTAGCTAAGGAGACTATTAGTGATGCAACTGGTATGTGTGTGTGCACACAGGTGCTTACCACAGCTGTATGCTGAATGGAATAAACTGCTCACGTGTGTCATAAACCCCATATTGCTGACAGAAACTCTCCCTTTGTTTAAGTGTTAGAAGCCAATCTTTTTGGAGCAGGAGGCTCTGAGTTCTCTCTTGGCTGTCTCTGAAGTTCTGAAAGTGCAGCACTACTGACAACTGTGGCAATCTTAGGTGACAGTGGGTTTGATACAAAATTCCCATCCCTCATATTCCATTAAGCAGAACTGACAAGGCCCGATCTTGGCACTAGAGATTGCAGCAAAGATGTCAAGAGTAATTGAACAAAATGAAAGATGTAAATATAGGACGAGGTGAGCTGTCTCCCCTGCTTCTGAAGATTTGCCAAGAAGTACTGATACCTGAACATGCTGTCTGAAGCTGTTGAGTCCGTTATGTCTCCTGTATTGCAAACAGCTCTGCATTTGAACCTCCAGCACCCAATGAGAGCTGGAATTGTTGTTGGTTCAAGGTCCCTCTAAAATCCTGATGTGCATTTTGTTATTAAGGCAGCTGGATAGAGCCTTCCACTTAATTAAGAACCACTTGTTAATACTTTAGCACTGGAGGCTTTTTGGAGCGATAGATGATTACCCATTAATGCTTTAAATTGAATCTTGGTATAAATAGCAGGCTTCATTCAGTTCTCCTATGCGAGTTTCTTTATGACAGTGTAACTCCATTAACATCAATGGAATTACTCCTGGTTTATACCAGTCCAAGAGGAGAACCAACCCCGGCCTTTGCAGCGATATTATTAAACAAACAGGCTATGCCTGTGAAAACGGCTTTGGGAAAGGGGCTAAGAACAGAGAGGATAACTGGGTCAGCAGCTAGCCACGAGCCAAAAGGCAATGGTTTGAGGTGTCTTGGTTACAGATGGGATATGTTAATTATTATAATTAACATTGTGGTAGTGCCAAAATGCTCTACCTGAGATTATTGCCCTTTTGTAAAAGTAAGAGACGGTCCCTGTTCCAAAGGGCTCTTGTAAACTAAGTCCCCAAGGTTTACATGCTTAACTAGATGCAAGCGAGCAGTGCCACTGAAATCATTCTGGGACTTGAGCAGTGTTGCTAACTCTCATCCTTTTATCGGGAAGTCTCGTGATCCTTGCTGTTACTCTGAAAGCCCCAGCAGCTACAGTTACGAGATTGCGTGGACATCTCGGCTTTCATTTCAAAAAGCAAGTTGCCAACCCTCCTGGTTGCAGAGGCCTGAGTGCCCAGTGACGAAACCAGAAAGTAAATAAAAAGAACCTGGCATTTGATTTTTTTTTTTTTTTTTTAACCTCGTGATTTTTTACGGCCGTGACTGGGGATCTTTGACTGCTTGGGGTGGACAATAGCAGGACCTAAGTGGTGCCTGGAACTTGGGCTAGTCCTCTGTATGGGGTGGATTTCAGCCTTACGGAGGAGCTAGGTGCTCTCTAATGCTACCAATAGGCTGGAGAATCGTAGTTTTGGTTATGGGCTGTCAATCAAAATGTGCTAACAACATCGGTGGGAACTGGCCAGCAGGTTGGTTCATAGCATAAGGTCATGGACTTCTGTACTGTTTCTAACAGTGGTGCCATTGAAATGACCTTTATGCCTGATGGGTTTGGAAGCTGGAATTTTCCAAGTACCTGACATCCTTAGGCCTCTCCGTAAAACCCAGCCTGCATTTCTTCTTCTTTCTTATACTTTCTCTCCTCCATCTTTCCCTTCCTAACCGGGAAATGCAGCAGCCACCACCACAGGGCCTCTGGAACCTGCACAACAAAGTCCAGCTAATTAATGAGCAAAGATTTTTCTCTTGAAGTTTCTGGTCTCAGCTGAAGCCTGGGGTTGATTTTAGTCTCATTTATAAAAAAAAAAAAAAAAGGGACAAAGAATAGACAAAGAAATAGAATGATGCTGATCTGAGATGGCCCTTCCAGCAGGAGAACTCCCAAGAGAGACGCAGTGTCCTAAGGGATCTGCAGTATTTATTTCAGGAGGATATCACCACCATTGTTGTTGGTGTTACAGTTGTACCTAGGGTCACAACCAGGGTCACAGCTTCATTCTGCTGGAAGCTGTACATACTCACGGTAAGAGAGTTCCTGCCCCAAAGAGCTTACGATATCAGTAGAGAAGACAGAGGGTGGCAGAAATGAAGCATTATGACCCCCAGCATGCAGATTGGATGAGTCAGCCAATTTCACCAAGGAAGCTGAGTTGGGCATTGAACCCAGGGATCTTGACTCCCAGTCTGTTGTTGTCAAAACCAGGCCATTCTGGTTTGTTGGGTATACAGTTTGGAATTTGTACTGGGTAATTACAGACATGCCAGCATAAATCACAAATTGTATATTCAGTTGCGACATTTGCAATTCATACATCTGCAAACCAAGAATCATTTGCAGAAGCAACTGGCAAATCATTGTGAATAACGAATACGTTAAAGAACCTGGTGATCTGCTTATGGACAGATCAGGAACTGAAAAAAAAAACAGGTGACGTCCACTGAACCAATGAATCATTGCAAACGATTCACTCAGCTCCATCCTTTCCTGCGTCATTGGCCCCTTCCTATGGGTCTGAAGAGAGTCGCTCACGTGGTGAATTCCTTTCCTGGGAGGGTTTTACACAACATAGTTCAGCTGGCAAAGAAGTGGGTGTGGTAGTCACCAAAATTATAACCTAGAGAACACAGTGTGTGGTTGTCAGGCCTGCTGAGGAAGCAGATCCATAGAAGTAACCTTACTGTGGTTATGAAAGGCATGGCACTTAGCCCAGGAGACAACTTCACAATGATCAGCCATAGGAACCCATCCAAGTTGACCCCATGTGACTGTCACACCTCCTGGACAGTAGCAATGACTGTGAAAAACTGAAGAATTTCCCTGGGCTTTAAAAAACAAACCTTATTTGAAGCACTGCGTGGTCCCAGAAGATCTGAGCAGAGATTGCAAAATCAACTCTTCCTCTTTCCGAAGGAAACTAACAGTCTGTCACCCTTCCTAGGAAGAGCGGTTCAGAAAGCTCGTTGGTGAATTTCCAAGATTGCTTGGAAAACTCTTGGGCTGTGTTTTCACTAGGAGAAAGACACTTGGGTAAAATCTTAGTGAGGACAAAGCATTTTGCAGCTTTCACTCATGTTAACAGATTGAGTTAAAAATTGGGTGCCCCCCCGGAGGCATTAACTTGACCTTGATTTAAGAACCCACCTTTTTTCTTTTTCCTAATGAAGATAGAACCTTGGAAGGGATGGGATTGTCTGCTTATTGCAGTGATCTACCCTAAGGATGTCTTCGTTTTTTTGGAGCGTTTCAGTAGCAGAGTCCTCCTAACTAGTATGATTACCTCCCCAGGAACTAAACCCCATAAAAAGTTCATCTGGATGGACAGAAGCTTCAGAGATATTTTTAACTTTTTAGGCTCAAAAAGAGACACTTTCTCTTCAACTTTTAATATGACAGTTTCAGCAGGAAATGATCTTCTTTCTCAGAGGTCTTCTTTTGGTAACAGCTTTCACTAACACCCTCTTCTGACTCATTATGTCTCAACTCATCACATACAGGATGCACATTCCTCATTCCTGAGTGGATATTACTAAAGTTCCTTTTCTTCTGAGGGCCAGACTTCCTTCTGGGCTTTCCGTGGAAGGGAGAGCGGATCTTTTTCAATGAGTTATATCTCCCTGGTTTTATTTTTCCTTCCAAGAAGTCATGCATTGTTTCACTCCGATTTCACGCCCAATTCACTATTAGTATGACTTTGGTCTTCCCATCTGTTGCATTTGTGACTCCTCAAACGCAACTCTCTGCTTTTCTCCGAGAAAACATTCTGCATGCCTGAAAACACTGACTCTGACTGCAAGACCAAGTTTGTGTGTGATATGTAGGGGGACCTGAAAGGTTTTTCTTATCTGTCCCCTGTGCATTGCCTCAGCCCCCTGCAAATTAGCATTGTTTACCTGACACCAGAAGTGTAAAGCTGCATCTGTCACCAGGCAGAGCTGGATCAGTTAATAACCCTTATCAGAAAGCAGCATGTGCAGTGTTTTGCTACATAACCTAGTGCCATAAATATATTTCCCTAGTATACCTGCTAGATGTACAATAGTGTGAACTGCAAATAGAGCTCATGCAAATAGATTTCAGCCCATATGGAGCCCAAATGGGAAACTCATCTGTGAATGGTTTCAGAGTAGCAGCCGTGTTAGTCTGTATTCGCAAAAAGAAAAGGAGTACTTGTGGCACCTTAGAGACTAACAAATTTATTAGAGCATAAGCTTTCGTGAGCTACAGCTCACTTCATCGGATGCATTTGGTGGAAAAAAAACAAAAAAACCAAAAAACAAAAAATCCCATTCATCTGTGAATGTTACACAGATTCCTGGGACCATCTCAATGCAGCTGAATAGGGGGCAGTGACAGGGCTGTTGACCTGTGGGGATGAGGGGTATTTTGTTGAGCACTGTTCTCCACAAGGGGTAGCACAATACCCTTGGCTGCTCTGTAATGTTGTTCCCGCAAGTGTCTCCTTTTACGGCACCATGGAAATTGAATTGCTGCTACTGGAAAATCCATTCTTGGAAGCGAAGGGCTGACAGGGTGAACACGCTTCCAGGAACTGATGAGTCGTCGTGGGTATGTGAGTCCGTTCCCATGTGTTGGCATAGATGGGTTTTTTTCCCTCACTCCCAATCACTTAGGGATTTCAGCCATACAATCCTGCTGCAGACAGGGTGTCACTGGGCATACCTACTTTGGGTCTTAGTGCTGGTGAAAGGTGCCAGCCTGACAGCTCTGGGAACTGAAATCCAAACAGGTGAATGCAGGATTCCCTCTAGTATTGGGCGATGGTCTTTCTGCTGAGAATGACAGTGCCCAAAGTGGGGGTGATTAAGGAGGAGTGGACACTTCTTCATTAGGTCCTGGACAGAGAGCACCAAACTTGTGTCCTGTGGTGCATTTGTTCCTTCCTGATTCAAGCTGCTTTATATATTTAAATATTTGTTAATCTGACCCTTGCTACGTTTGTCAGAAAATATGCTTTGCACTTGTACATCGTCTGCCATCCGAGGGTCTCACAGCACTTCCCAGCTGTTAATTTAGTCTCTTCGCCTCTGTGAGACAGACAAACATTATAAGTCATACAGAGGTCAAGTGACATAGCCTAGGTTACACAGTGAGTCAGTGTACTCCTGAGGGCATTCTGCACCAAAAAATTAAAAATGCTGCACACAGTATTTTAAAATTCTGCAAAATTCTGAAAATTTTATTTGTCAAATAAGTGTGGAGGCTCCAGCATGGCATTGCGGAGCACAGGCCACCGGCTGCACAGAAGTGAGAGATCACTGTGCAGCTCCCCCACCCCTGGGACGTGGACTCAGCGGTGAAGCTGCACTCAACCCTGACACAGCGCAAGGACCGGGCCTTCCCCAGAGCCCTGCCACTCTATGCCAGGAGCACCAGGCAGGCAGGCTTAGCATGGCAGAATTGAGATGTGGAGGGGCTTAGTATGGGGATCCAGGTGTGGGGTGAGAGGGTTCTGTATGTGGCAATCTGGGTGGGGGCAGCTCAGTGCGGGATCCAGATGTGCGGGGGATCTGGATGCATAGGGGCTTGTTGGGGGTTCTGGGTGCAATGGTAATGGGAGTCTGCATCGGGGTCCAGGTGAAGGTGGTTGGGGTTCAGTGGGGGGATTCTTGGTGTGGGGGGATAGAGCTCGTCAGGGTGGGTCTGGGTATTGGGGGATCAGTGTGGGATCCAGATGCTGGGGGAGTGGGGCTCGGTGGGATGGGGATCGAAGTGTGGCTGGTTGGAGCTTGGCGGGGTGTGGATCCTGGTGCAGGTGGCTCGTTGGGGTGGTCCAAGTGAAGGGGGAGTGGGGCTTATCGGGGGGGTTCTCAGTGCTGGAGGGGAGTGGTATTCAGTGGGAGGGTCTGGGTATGAGGGGGTCTGGATGTGTGGGGGTTGGGTGGATGGGGGAGCAGGTCCCTGTACAGGGATCCCTCCCTCTGCAGCTGAGGAGCGATGGGTGCAGGAAGCGGCAAGGGGAGTTGGCAGAGCTTCCTGCAGCCAAGGGAGAAATCTGGCACTGGATCTAACGAATGTTTCCTCTAATTTTTTCCATCCGTGTGCGGAATAAATTTTGTTATGTTCATTGAGATATGTGTGGATGTGAACCACCAGTAGAAACAAAAAAACCTAGATATAATATATATTTTTAAAAAGTTACCATAGGGATAATTACTCCAGCCAGGACAGGTTGAGCATTTTAGAACTCACTACTCAAAGAATTAAATTTAAGTGTAAGAGAAGTAAAAATTATGAAATGCATAGACCAATCAAAACACTAAAATAACACACGTTGAAAGAATAAAATTACAGAGAATATATGTACATTGCAGGAAGTACCAAGAAGTAACAACAACAATAGTACAAGTATGTGTTGGGAGGTGAGTGTGAAAGAGACTGCAGCTGCTCCCAAGACCCTCCTGCTGGCTGTGCAGAGCGGAAGGTTGGGTGGGGAGGAGGGTGCTGATGTCAGTGTCCCCCTACTCCCGCCCTTGTACCCCATCTCTGCATAGCAGGGCAGAGGGGACAGCCGGCTGTGTGCACTCTGTTAATCAGCTGGGCGGCGCTTGAATCTCTCCTGCATGGCCACCCAAGCCCGCAATTTACAGGGAACACAGGGTCTAACCCAGCCCCAGATGTGGTGTAGGGGAAGAGGAAGTCCCGTCCTCCCAAGCCCAGCTGGATCTTCCCCAGTCCCACCCCCTGCTCCACAGTGATTTACTCCTCTGCCCTGAAACATACTGTTGGGGAGGGTCACATGGCTGCTCTTGTGGCTTCCCTTTGCTTCCCCGTGAGAAAGTCATTTTTCTGTGGGGAAGCAAATAAATCTGCGGGGTCATAAATGCTGCGCATGCACAGTGGCGAAGAATTCCCCCAGGAATAGTCAGTGGCAGAGATGGCCATAGAATCTAGAACTCATGACTCCCACTCCTATTCTTGAATCACATTTCCTCCTTAAAGGGTTAGATCCTGGCTCTGTCGGGAAGCCAAAAATAGTGGTGGCTGAAGCAGCTGCATTCCCAAGGGGCGACAGCCAGGCTGGAAGTGGATGGGCAGGACTGAAGTACAGTGCGGAGGGTTGGTCTCAGGACAGGTGTCACGGGTCAGTAGTTTGGCACGTGGCCAAGGTTGCATAAGGAATGGGACCAGGATAGTAAGGGATTGCACTGGGGATTGAGGTAATGCTGTGGAACTCGATACCCAGCCCTCGGTCCGTCTATACAGTGGGCCTGATTCTGATCTCACAGGAGAAACTATAAAGCCGGTGTTGGTGAGATCAGAATCAGGCCCTGAGTATGGCCAATGCTGTGTTCAGTGTTGGTGTAGCCGTGTCAGTCCCAGGATATTAGAAACAAGGGGGCTGAGGTAGTATCTTTTATTGGACCAACTTCTGTTGGTGAGAGAGACAAGCTTTCGAGCTTACACAGAACTCTTCTTTACTTCTTGTCTCTCTGTAGCCAAAGCTGTCAATCTTGCTGCCGCATATTCCAGACTCTCTAGTCCTTCAAACAGGAGCGCAAAATACAATCCTCCTTCCAGGAGAGCACAGCAGCATGTTGGCAATATATTTGGTTTCTGTAGCCTCTGCTGTGTACACGTTTTGTAAAGGTTATTTGTATTGCAAGTTAGGAAGCGTTGCTCACTGAGTGATGCTCCAACGCTGGCATGTGACTGATTTAAAGTCTAGTGACTCTTGTACACCGAATTCATCTCATGGCAACACCATCTTGAGGGGCCAAACCTGCCGAGTTCTGACTGCAGGAAGTGAGTGTAATGGGATGATTACAATGAAGGTTCGTATGATTCAGTGCCAAGTGGCAGTGTTCAGGAGAACAGTTGTATCATGCAGATAGCTTTGTAATAAGACTGGAATTCCTTTTGCATAAACTGCAGGTTAAGGATATTGCTCTGGACTGCATAATATAGTGGTTCCAATTCTGTGGACAACATACAGAAAGATCCTTTTGCAGATCTTCTCCTTTTTTAGACACCCCCCCCCCATGCACACACACACTTTCTCAGTAACTTCTGTAGAATTAGGTTCTCCAACATTTCTCGTTTGAAGGAGCACTTTGAGGGCTTCACTAGCATATACTGGCTGGATAGCTGTTTTAGGATGAGAGAAGGGCACTGCACAGAGAACTGCAGTGGGAATCCCCGTCTCGGAGACCCTGAGGTATCTCCAGTGTTTTCTTGCCCTTATGCAGGTCCCTGCCTGGAAAGCTTGCCTTACCCTGAACGACTTGCCATCAGTGTAGTCTCTTTGCCATATGACCTGTGAAATCAAGAGAAATGGATAGATAAGAAGCTGGCAGAAGGGAAGGGGCTTGTCCTTATCTAAATTGATCAATGTTGTTCCAGTGGGCCTCAGGCATTGGTGCACCTTGTTCCTGCCTGTTCTGTGCCTGTGGCACACAATAGTTTAGTCTCCTGTGAGCTGTAATACTTGGATCTAATTTTGGTTGTTGGGTTAGTGTGCGGGTGTTGAGTGGGATTTGTGATCTATGAGCTACAAGAGGTCAGACTGGATGATCCGGCCTTATACTCTCTGATGATGATGTCCCAGCCCATCTGAGCCCTTCCCCTCATATCCCCAGACCCTTCCCACTCTGGACCTTGGCCTCTTCCCTAACATAACCCCTCTCCCCCTTGCAACCCCTTGCCCTGCCCCTTTCAGCCCCAACTTCTCCCCTTTCAGCCCTTGTATCCACCCCTTATGCCTGCAAGTCCCTCCCTGTTTAGAAGGGTATCCAATAGGATTTGACATATGTCCTAAACCATTGGCTGGTAAGTAGGGCCTCCAGTAGAACAAGAAAAGAGCCACAAGTTTCTTTATAAGAAGGTGCCATCTTTACACAGTGGTTCTGGAGAGTGGAGCCTGCTGGAAGATCACAAACATGCACTGCTAAGCTTGGCTGGCTAAAGTTTGAGCGATTCTTAATGTTTATAGCGAATAAAGGGGCATCCATAGGGCAGTCTGGCTGGCTCTGCTCCCTTTTGGCTTAATGAAGAACAGTTCTAAACGTGTGTAAGGAAACAGCAAGCCATTGTCGACAGCTTTACAGGAGGCTGAATGGTGGGCAAAGCGCACCCTGACTGATTAGCAGCAGACCTTAAGACTGCCTGTAAATACAGCTGTGTGCCCTGCAGGCCTCAAGACTTCTAAAAAAAAAAAAAAAAAAAAAAGAAAAATACAAAAATAAAAAAACCCACAAATCAATTCCTGGAAGAATGCCATGGCTCGGTCTCTCGCTGGACTTCTGGGAACACATAGTTTAGAATGTTGACTTCCTAGCTGAATCGGTACATTAAAGGATTTAATTTCTGAGCAGAAATCCGTGTTGGCTGTGTAAGGATGTTGAGAGGAGTGAAACAGAACTGTCTGGTGGCCTCTTCTTTCACTGGGATTAGGCTTCATTTGCTTCTCAGAGTTTCAACTCTAGGGTACAGACAAGGGAAAACTATTGTACAGACTGTTCATCTCAAGCCAGTTGGACAGACGTTGCCCAGAGCTGCTCCCAGCAATCATGCTTAACCAGTGTAACACTCTTGATAGAAATACTTTGAAAGTCTTTTGTGACATTTACCCTGCGTGTGTGCACACACGCACTCTATATACACTCTTTGATCCTCACTTTGAAAGGGCCTTGAATGAGCTTCTTTTTGTGGGTTTCTTTTGAAGGTGCCATTTTATTCTGCCACTTTGGTATCTAAGTACTTGACTTTGCTCATAAATCAGGCATTTATATACGTGTACATGAAGTGGTAACATTTGTACCAGCTGTTATGCATGCAGGAGAGCGGCTGCTTTTTAAAAACTAGAGTGGATTTTTATTTGTTAGTGACTTGGGGATATTTTTTCTGGTGGTCTAGACTTCCAGCTATTTCATTTGAGGGCAATGATTTGAGTGCAGGAGGTGAAAACTCTTGGGGTCTAATCTGGATACCTTCACTAGCAATAGGAAAATCATTTAACTTCTCGGAGCTTTTGTTTCCCATTTTATATTTATTTTCATCGCTTTAAATACTTATTACTGTTTTATTAATAATAATATTCATATTACCCCAGCACAGACCTGATATATGGAAAGACACAGAATTCCAAAGAGTTGTAAGCTAAAAGAGGGTGATATTTTCCTACCTGTTGTCTTGCCCAGAGAATCACCGCACGACCAAGTGCTTAACTGTCTGCAAAGCCGTGCAAAGTGTATACAGTATAAAAGACACAATATTAAAGCTCATGTATGTAGGTGGGCAGAAAAGACCAAGGCTGGCTAATGCACCATCCTCTTTGTAATCAAAGCAGAGAGAAAAGCATCTCTACATTCAAAAATATCCTTTATGCTGACCTAACTTCTCCATTGCAGCCTAAAAAAGAGACATGAACATCTCCATGAAGGAAGCAAGGAACGTGGGCATTGCCAGACCTCATCAGAGCAATGGTCTGTGTAGCCCAGGGTCCTGTCCCAACAGTGGCCAGGGCCAGATTTTGTTTGTGTTTTGAGCTTTTGATGCTACATAGCATTACAGGTTCTAATTCACCAAGTCGCTTAAGCGTGTGCCTAACTCTGTGCACGTAATAGTTCTCAAATGTGCCCAAGCGCTTTGGTGAATTGAGAGGGGAAAAGCAGGCCCAGACCAGAACCCTTTATCCAGAATCACCCCTCCCACACTCTAGAGGTGCAGGAAGATTCCGCTCTGGACCAGGGACAGTTGTAGCAGAAACTGAAAACTAGCTAACATTGTTTTGCAAAACCCAACACTGGCCTAGTGTTTTTGAGCTGGTATAAATCGGTGTTGCCCCATTGATGTCAGTGAGACTGTGCTGATCTATGCCATGCCTCATTCAGCGCTGCGCTCTGCAGAGATTTATTGCTATATGCAGATACCAAAGCTTATGTTTCAGAGGTTCTAATGCTTTTGCCTGACCATGGCCATGGTTGTGGGCAGAATACCAAGCTTGAACTTTGAAGAGGGACAAGTGGTTTTAGGAGCCTAACTTCAAGCACCCAGCTTGAGACCGTCGAAAGGGCCTGAATTTCAGGTGTCTCAAGTGGGAGCCCCGAATCATAGTCACTTTTGAAAATGTTGGCGACCGGGCTCCATTCTGGGACCAGCTCATCTCTGAGCCACTTGTTGTTGTGTGGCTGGGAATCACTGTGTTCACACTTTCTCTGTGTTCTGATGAGTACTGCTATAAATCCAGAAACGCCCGTGCCACTGTCTTGGAGTCTCTTATTATGTATATTGTCCCAGAACTGTTCATGGCACACTTTGAGTACATAGGTGGTGTGCAAATCTAATAATCCCAGACCTCTTTGCTCTCCAATCCTTCCTAGATGTGCAGCATCCATAGGAACAACTCATAGATAGCGCCACAAGAGGATCTAGACAGAGGGGAAAGGCAGATTTGTGAGATGTTGCTTCTCTTCCTTTGTCATCATCAGCTTTCCCTCTGCACAATCCATATGGCCCCTGAGTTGAGGGGAGTGGGAGTAGGGGAAAGTTTTGCAAGCACAATGCCTGCATTTCTGAAGGGGCATGCTTTGCAATGGATAATTTGCCTCTTTATTAGCTGCAGAATAACAAGAGCAATAGCACGGACTTTTTCAATTGAACAGCTGGTCAGTGCTAGAATCTGTTCCCAGAGGAGATCTGTAAGGACGAATTAGATTTCAGACTCCTCCACAGAGGGTGAGAGAGTTCATGGAAAAGAAGACTGAGATACCGAGATATCCGGCAATCAGGGAACAAACTGTTGACATGTGAGAGCTGACGGTGTCGAGTCATGTTTAACCTACAGTGTCTTAGCTGATGCAGGGTGTTTATGGAATCTAGGGGAGATTTGTCAATTCCCTCTCTGGAAGAAGTCTCCTAGTCACTGAAAGGGACCGTTGGAAATAAGCTGAGCAAATAACATTTTCCCCCGTTGCATTTGGAGTATTCTTAGATGATGTTGTGCACTAGCAACAACAGAAAAGGATAACGGATAACTTTTTCTTTGCAGTTTGGGTCTATTTTTAATAAACCTTTCTCAAAGTTTTGAGATTGCCCATTTGTTAAATTTTTGAGCAAGCATCTGCATGAGTTCTCCCATGCTGCGAGGCACTCCCTTTAAACATCCTCAAAGCCACCTCATTGTCCTCCTTCAAATCCCTGTTTAAAACTCACCTTTGCTGTGATGCCTTCAAAAAACCTGACGATGGTTAGGTACCTGGTGGCCTGAGACCACTGTCAGTCATGATGACATAAGAGCAGCCATACTGGGTCAGACCAAAGCTCCATCTAGCCTAGTATCCTGTCTTCAAACAGTGGCCAATGCCAGGTGCCCCAGAGGGAATGAACAGAACAGGGAATCATCAAATGATCCATCCCCTGTCACCCATTCCCAGCTTCTGGCAAACAGAGGCTAGGGACACCATCCCTGTTCATCCTGACTAATAGCTATTGGTGGACCTAGCCTCCATGAATGTATCTGGTTCTTTTTTGAACCCTGTTATAGTCTTGGCCTTCACAACATCCTCTGGCAAGGAGTTCCACCGGTTGACTGTGCGTTGTGTGAAAAAATACTTCCTTTTGTTTGTTTTAAACGTGCTGCCTATTAATTTCATTGGGTGACCCCTAGTACTTGTGTTATGAGAAGGAGTAAATAACACGTCCTTATTTCCTTTCTCTACACCACTCATGATTTTATACACCTCGGTCATATCCTCCCCCTTAGTCGTCTCTCTTCCAAGCTGAAAAGTTCCAAGCTTATTAATCGCTCCTCATACGGAAACTGTTCCATACCCCTGATAATTTTTGTTGCCCTTTTCTGAACCTTTTCCAATTCCTATATATCTTTTTTGAGATGGGGCGACCCCATCTGCCCGCAGTATTCAAGATGTGGGCCTACCATGGATTTATATAGAAGCAACATGACCTTTTCTGTTTTATTATCTATCCCTTTCTTAATGATTCCCAGCATTCTGTTTGCTTTTTTGACAGCCGCGGCCCATTGAGTAGATGTCTCACTGTTTCCTTGTACTCCCCGTCTGTCTGTAACCATCTGTTTTCTCTTATTTTATAATTAGATTGTAAGATCTTTGGGGCAGGGAGTCTTTCTTTTGTGTTTGTATTGCACCTAGCACAATAGGGTCCTGGTACATGATGGGAACTCCTAAGTGCTATATTAATACAAATAATAATAATAATAATGTTTGGATCTCAGGTTTGGGTTTGATTATTTTCTCCAATCTTTACTTGATTACTCTTCTGATTGGAAAAAGGAACTGTTTTTCTGATGCCTGGGAGCACTTTCACCAAAGACTTGGATGATTTTAAAAAAATCTCATTCACTTTGTATCGCTTACTCTACACTACACTACAATAATAATGGGGGATTTCAATTATCCCTATGTTGACTGCGTACATGTCACGTCAAGACGGGATGCAGAGATAAGATTTCTTGACACTGTTAATGACAGAGCAGCTAGTCCGGGAACCCACAGAGGGAGAGGCAATTCTTGATCTAGTACAAAGGGGAGCACGGGATCTGGTCTAAGAGCTGAACCACTCGATAATAGCAATCGCAATATAATATAGGGGGGAATTCCAAAGAACCCACCATCGTAGAATTTAATTTCAAAAACAAAAAGGAACTACACAGAAAGGAGGAAGCTAGTTAAACAGAAATTAAATGGAAGAGAGATTGAAATGCCTGCAAGCTGCATGATAACTTTTTAAGAACACTATAATAGAGGCTCAAACTAATTGTATACCCCAAAGTAAAAAAAATAAATAAATAAATAGCCAGCAAGAGGACCAAAAAATGCCACCCTGGCTAAAAAAAAAAAGTGTAAAAAATCAGTTAGAAGCAAAAAGGTATCCTTTAAAAATTGGAAGTCAACTTCTACTGAGGAAAATACACAGGAGCATAAATTCTGGCAAGTCAGGTGTAAAAGTATAATCAGGTAGGCAAAAAAAGCATTTGAGGAGCAACTAGCAAAAGACACAAAAACTAACAGCAACATTTTTTTTAAGTACATCAGAAGTAGGAAGCATGACAATCAGTGGAGTCACTGGATGATCAAGGTGCTAAAGGAGCACTCAAAAAAGACAAAAACCATTGTGGAGAAGCTAAATAAATTCTTTTGCATTGGTCTTCACTGCAGAGGATGTGCGGGAGATTCCCACACCTGAGTCATTCTGAGTACTGTCCCAGATTGAAGTGTCAATAAAGGAAGTTTTGGAACAAACTGAAAAATTAAACAGTGATAAGTCATCAGGACCACATGCTATTCACCCAAGAGTTCTTAAGGAACTCAAATATGAAATTACAGAAATACTAACCAGGGTATGTACCTCTTGCTTAAATCGGCCTCTGTACCAGATGACTGAAGGATAGCTAATGTAACACCGACATTTTTTAAAAAGGCTCCAGAGGTTCCTGGCAATTACAGGCCAGCAACCCTAACTTCAGTACCAGGCAAATTGGTTGAAACGATAGTAAAGAACTGAATTATCAGACACATGGGTGAGCACGATATGTTGGGAAGAATTAACATGCTTTTGTAAAGGGAAATCTATAAGGTTTCTTTGAGGGAGTCAACAAGCATGTCGACAAGGTAATCCAGTGGATATAGTGCACTTAGACTTCAGAAAGCCTTTGACAGAGTTCCACACCAAAGGCTGTTAAGCAAAGTAAGCTGTCATGAGATAAGAAGGAAGATCTTCTCATGGATCAATAACTGGTTAAAAGATAGGAAACAAAGGATAGGAATACATGGTCAGTTTTCATAACGGAGAGAGGTAAATAGTGGGGTCCCCCATGGATAGGGGACTTGTGCTGTTCAACATATTCATAAATGATCTGGAAAAAGGGGATGAACAGTGGTGTGGCAAAATTTGCAGATGATACAATATTACTCAAAATAGTTAAATCCAAAGCAGACTGCGAAGAGCTACAAAGGAATCTCACTAAACTAGGTGACAGGGCAACAAAATGGCAGATGCAATTCAAAGTTGATAAGTGCAAAGTAATGCACATTGGAAAACATAATCCTAACTGTACATACAAAATTGGCTGTTACCACTCAAGAAAGAGATCTTGGAGTCATTGTGGATAGTTCCCTGTAAACATTCACTCAATGTGCAGCGGCAGTCAAAAAAACTAACAGTGTTAGGAATTATTAGGAAAGGGATAGATAATAAGACAGAAAATATCATAATGCCTCTATATAAATCCACCCATCCCCAAATGTTGAATACTATCTGCAATTCTGGTTATCCTATCTCAAAAAAGATTTATTAGAATTGGAAAAGGTACAGAGAAGGGCTTCCGTACGAGGAGAGATTAAAAAGACTGGAACCGTACCAAATGATTCAGAGGAGGGTGTAAGAACCCTTCAGTAACAAATGTGGAATAATCTGAAACACCCTTTCCCCCCTTTAGTCTCATCCTCATCCTGGTCTTTAATAGTTAGAGATTGCTTTAAGCCATGCAGAAACTTGAGGTTTAATATCCCTTCCAGAATTTGTATCCTTAATTATGATAACTGTGGCTAGTCTTCATATCCAACCCTTCTCTGAATCTCACTAAATTCTTGGCCGCAGTGACTTCCTATTGCAATGAGTTCTGCAATCACATTAAATGTTGTGTGGAAAAGTATTTCCTTTTACTTGTTTTAAATTTCCCACCTTCACAGGTTCCGACTTTTCATTGTGCCGGGGGGGGGGGGGGGTTGCTCGACCCCCAGCTTTGTCCCAGGCCCCGCCCCCACTCCACCCCTTCCCTCAATGCCACACACTTACCCCGCCCCGCCTCTTCCTGCCGCTGCTCCACTGCTGCCCCACCTCTTCCCCCCCCCCGTTCCGCCCCCTCCCCGAGTGCGCCGTGTCCTCATTCCTCCTCCCTTCCTCCCAGCCTCCTGCACGCTGCGAAACAGCTGATTGGGGTGGGCAGGAGGCATGGGGAGGAAAGGGGAGGCGCTGATCAGCAGGGCTGCCCATTCTTTATATTATTCACCATCCCATTCCTTTTGCATCCAAACATCTTGTTAGCTTTTTGACCAAGGTTTTCATGAAGCTCTGAAGCCCAGGTCCTTTCTTGAGATGATACAGTTAATTGAGAACTGTGTGATGAGTTTAATTTCCCCTCCAATGTGTATTACTTGGCATTTGTCAACATTAAATTTCATTTACCATTGTGTTGCCCATTTGCCTACTTTGATTAGGTCCCTCTGAAGTTCCTCACACCTCTCTCTAGTCCTGACTAGCCTAAATAACCTTGTGTCATCTGCAAATTTTGCCCTTCACTGCTCACCCCCCTTTGCGGGTCAGTAATAAATTTATTAAACAACACAAGTCCTTGAGAATGCCTGCTATTAACCTTTCACTGGGAAGAGAATTGACCATTTAATCCTGCTCTTTGCTTTCTATCTCTCAGCCATGACAAAGCTTTGCCTCTCACTCCGTGGCTGCTTAGCTTCTTTAGTAGCTTCTTGTGCGCAACCTGGTCAAAAGCTTTTTGGGAATCTAAATAAATTAGGTCAGCCGGTTCTCCTTTATCCACAACTTTATTGACACATTCAAAGAATTTTAAGCGATTAGAGAGACATGATTTTCCTTTGCAGGATCCGTGGTGATCAGACTCTATCAGATGATGAACTTCCAGGTATTTAGTTATTCTGTTTTTAATTTATTGTTTCAACCAGTTTGCCAGGTAAAGATATAAGGTTTACGGGTCTATAATTTCCCCAGATCACTCCTGTTTTACTAGACTACATTGATTGAGCTTCTTTAGTCTCTTATTACAAGGCATGTTTTCCAGACCTCAGATCATTCTTGGAGGTCAGTGTTAACTGCTGTTAGCATATTAGGTTTTATAAAGTGTAGGAGTCAGAACATCACGGCTCTTGGTGCCATCAGCACTGTGGCTCTGATAGGAAAGGCGCTTGGTTTGGCCGCCTGGCGTAGAACTACTGGAGGCTCTGTGCTTGCCCCCGGCATCCCTTTCCAATAAGACCATATCGTTTAGGACTTCAAACTCTGGCATAATTTGGCAGTTGGGATACACAAGCTGAGCTGCTCTGGATGTGGAACTCTAAGGATGAGCTGTTTCTATAGCAACCGCTAGCCGAGGTGGCTGGGCTCTCTGATCCTATGGTAAAAGACTCCAAAAATTGAGTCAAGTTGTAAAATCCTTTAGGAAAAGGTGTATTGAAGCATGAGGATCCATTTTATGTGTGGGGGGGGAGGACTTGAACCCCCCAACCCCCAAATTGTAACCCCAGAGGACACCAGGAGCACCCAGGAAAGTCTGGCAAAGCTTTTTGCTGGGAATTGGTGCCCGTCTGATTAAGCAAATCGCTTTCAAAGTGCCTCCCCGTGCTCTGTTCTGAAGCGATGCACGGGGGCTGCAGAAGGACGAGACGGAGTAGCTGCTGTGAGGCTTGTGAGGAAAGTCGTAAATCAGGCAGAAAAAGAGAATTGACCATTAAACTCTGCGATGGCAGCAACTTTGTCCCAGGCTATGGTAAGTGAGCAAACAATCCCATCTGGGCTGGTGCTCATTCTACTTTATCACTGGGTTCTACTTGGAAGTGCACAGCCTGGCTCCTGAATGGCCAACTTCATGCCTAGTTAACCCAGTACAGCAGGGTGGGGGGCTAGGGGGGTGGCCTTTTGTGCTGCATATGCTCCGTGAAGAAGGGGCTGAATAGGTACAGTGGGTTCATACCCCATCTGTGCTGCCAGCCCTAAACAGGACACTGCACAAGGGGATTTGAGGGCAGGCCTAGAGCAGGACCATGGGGTGTACTAGTGCACTGCGCCAAAGGTCCAGCAATCCCAGTGCAGGGTGCAGAGTGAAAGCGGATGCTCTTGCATCTCACAGGTATGTTGGATGCAGCGGGTGGACTGGGGAATTCCATGACTAGAGGCTTTTAGGTGCGATGGTAATACAAATAAATAATAACAATTCCCCGATCCCTGCACAAAGCCAGAGCAAATGTCACCCTGTGTGCATGCACAGAGCCCCTAAGTATGTGTTCATCAACTACCCCAGCAGGTGTACTCTACTCAAGATCTTCTTGCACGTTTAAAGTGTAGTGACCCAACACCCATGTCCTCCACTGTCTCTCCTGCCCGCGATTCCTTTCTGGTTCCATCTCAGAATTGCCCTCATGTTTTCCAACCCCCTGGTGGACTTGTTGAGACCTCCCTCCTTGACCTTATGTTGCCTCTTTCCACTCTCTTGGCTCATTTAGAACCAGCCTTCGCTCCCTCCGTGTAATATGCCCACACCTGGTGCAGACGCTTTCTAATCTGCAGTGGGAGCAGCCTCCTGTGTCTCACCACTTGAGCATTTCATTTCAAATCTGGATTGACAATTTCCCTCTCCTCCCTCCCCTGCTCTCCCACAAAACCTCCACTCTCCACCATTTCTCCTTGGTGGCGGTGTTATTTTGCTCTTTAAAGCATTTTAGGGATATAGGCCCCAATTCAGCACCACACTCCTGTCCGTGAGTAACATTCTCCCTGTTCAGCAAAGCCTCATTCAAGTCAGTGTGCTCAGTTGCTTTGCTGAACAGGGAGATTTCAGAGTAGCAGCCGTGTTAGTCTGTATTCGCAAAAAGAAAAGGAGTACTTGTGGCACCTTAGAGACTAACAAATTTATTTGAGCATAAGCTTATGCTCAAATAAATTTGTTAGTCTCTAAGGTGCCACAAGTACTCCTTTTCTTTTTGAACAGGGAGAGTGTGACTCATGGACTTCCCTACTTTGTTGACCTGGAGCTGTAGCATTGATGAAAGATGCTATTCAGAATACGGTTGCATTTATCTGATATTTCAGGCGACTTGTATCTTTTTAATTCTCCACCTGCATTTTTATAGTAAACACCCCCTGAGTATGTCAAGGAAATCCATGGCCTAAAACAACTGCAATTAAGTGCTGCAACACTTGTGTTACAATCAGCAAACCTGAGGCCTTTGCTCTGAGTGACAGGCGGCACCACCCTCTCGCTTATTGCTGATGTTTTCTAACATGTGCCTCAGTAACAGAGTGAGTGTGGGTCCTCAATGCCCGATTCCCCTCTTACACGACTTCTCTGCTTGGGTAACTCCAATGACTTCAGGGTAGAGAGTCACCCCCTTGATATTTAAACAGTGGGCCGGACTTTTGGCCGGCGTAACGCCACTGAAATCAATATTTGGCCCAATATGTACAGCAGGGAATAGAATGTCTTTTACCATCCAGCGTAATCCAAGGTAGCCTGGTTGGCATGCTAATTCAAGTATCCCTTGAATTTTGCTATAGTGTGATCATACCTTTGGCTGTTAAGCCAATGGTGTTTGTAACCTTTTATGCCATAGGCCTGGCCTGAATGAATAGTTTAAGTAATTGAATGTAGCAAAATCCTGTTCAGCTCCCAGTGTGTTTATAAGCATGAAACCAGATCACAGATGTGCCTTTTTCCATCTACTAATGTAATTGTTCTATTGTGTAAAGTGCTGATACATGTTCAGACCTGGCTGAAATACTTACTTTTTTTTCCTCTGAACTTTGTTGTGACTCTGCTTGGGTATTTGGAAAGAGTTTGGAGGTTAAATCTTAAGAACGTCCAATATAAATGTTGCCCAGGGTAAAAGTCCACAGCATGCTTCTTTGTATCTCTGCTTCCATCTGGTGGACAAATGCTGGCTACGGGTCTTTTTCTGTACAGGGTCCTGACTCAGGGATTTTCCGTAGAGCACGTTTGCTTTATTCTAAAGAAGAGGTCTTCATTCAAACACACCTGGGATTTCAGCAAAATTTGGATCCAGATCTAAACTTTGGGGGGTTGGACCCAACTCTAGTAAAAAACCCCACATTTAGTTCACAACATGGGGCAGGGAGTGGGTTTCGTACAGTGTGTTTCACTCTGTAAACTCGGTGTTTTATTGGCAGAAGACTGCAGAAGTTTCCTGTGTTTCTAGGTCTCCACTCTTTAACATTGCAGGAAAATCTTCTAGGTTAGTTTGAAACGGACGTGTCAGTGGGTTAAATTTCCTAATCCCAAACTTCCTGGTTGATAATCCTGCTATTTTGCACTAACATAATTTGTTTCATTTCTAGATTATGTGTTTACTTGTGCATAAGAGTCTGTGTTTCCTTGCTAGCCTTGGAGTTTGTGTCAACCAACTCTAGGAGGAGGTTAACTAGATACCATGGTGTTGGGCACCAGTATAAATAGAGGGCCATGTTGGTTTGTAAACTGTAAATACACACTTTTTCCCCCCTGCTAATATTGTGTATACTTGAAGGTTTTTTTAATCTGATGTACCACTAATAAAACCTTCACCTGATATTTCTCTAATAGGGTAGCAATGAAGAGATTTTTGCTGCCACGTGTCTTCATGTGAATGAAGAGATTCTAATTAGATGAAAAGGGGAGTGGTTAGAATCACTTGATACTGTCGGATCCCGGCAAAGAGGGTAAACTCAGCTGTGCAAGACAATCTGGCCCTGATGCTTGCTGCCACCCGGGAAGACTGAGAAATCCAAGTGGGAATATCCTAACGCTGCATCCCTAGCTTATATGTTTTGCTCTTCTACCTGCCCCTGAGCTGATGCTCCGTTTCTAATGTCCTGTGTCATGTCTCGGTCTGAGAATTAGAATTTCTGTGTTGAAAACAGTTTCTGGCGCAAGGCTGTCAGCAAAGTTGTGACTTTCTGCCCCAGTGCCAAAGAACTGGGAACATTAAAGTATTTTACTGACTCAGAGTGAAATTGTTGGGGGAATGTTATGCCCTCAGGGGAGCTTCTGCCCCTTATTAGAGAGACAAAGTGGGTGAGGTAAGATCTTTTATTGGACTGATTTTTGTTGGGGAGTGGTCTCTTTCGCCAATAGATGTTGGTCCAATAAAAGATATTACCTCACCTACCTTGTCTCTCTAATATCCTGGGACTGGCACGCATATCTACTCCTTATTCGCCATGTAGACAATGCCACAGCTAATCCTTAGAAACACATGCATTGCCATACCAGATAAAATCACTCATCCAGCAAATCCATTGTTCTACTCTGGTTCCTAAAGTGGTGACGCACTGGGATCAAAACCAGTAACTTACAGTGTTGAGACATTTGGGGGTAGATCCTGACCCTGTTGGAGTCCATAGCGAAAATTCCTTTGACTTGATTGAGGTCACAATTTCACCCATGGCTTATCAGATAAATCGCCCCATCCCTTTGCCCTGAAAGATGTTGCATGGCTCCTTTTCACGGGCAGTCATGGGCGGGTCTAGCTTCTGGAAGGACGCATTTTTGTTGCCAGAGGGAAGCTGCTGCAGCTGGATTAGGAGCCACGAACTCTTCCATTAACTTTATTCCATGCTATATTATTTTTCTTTTCCCCTCCTTTTACCTTGTCCTCTGCTGAAGAAGAAATTGAGGAGGGCAGGTAGAGGTGAAGTAGAGAGAATACTTACCCATCTTTATGAAGTCCTTTGAGATCTGAGGATTAAACATGCTGCATCTAAGAGCTAAGGACTGATATTACTGTACGCATTTTGCAATACACCAGGCCAGCATTGAATGCATTTTGCAATACGCCAGGCTGACAATGAAGCATTCCCTCTTGTATGGACACCAAAAGGCTGTCTGTGCCTCCCAGTGAAAATAACATGCACCTTTTGGTAACTTCAGCAAGCAGGATCTAAAAGAATTACAGCATCCTTGAAGGCACACAATATTCTTTGTCAGGAATAAGAGCACCTGGAGCAACCTGAAGGGAGGCTGTAATTACTTGCATTGTGCAGCACTGCATATCTCCTACCCGGTGAAGACAACAACAGCATCCTTCAGAAAGCAGTGAACCTCTTTCATTAGCTGCAGAGAGAATAGGATTCCTACTGTCAAAGCTGCTGTCAACTGATACAAAATTCTAGTTTCAGCAAAGACATTTCCTGTCTCCCTAACCTCTCCTTATAAACTTGACTGAGAGAGTGAGAAGGTTCACTTCAAACAAAAAAAAGACCACTCTTGAGTGTCCGGAAGTTGTTTGATACTATACACACTGGATATACATATGTCTCCCTATATATACATAAACACTTTGGATTATCTATGCATACATCTATACCCTCTGTATGTGGTATGTAATCTATATATTGACTTGTTCTATGTGCACAAAGATGAAGGTGTGGTGTGCAGAGAACTGATCTCTCAGTGGTTGACTTTAAAACCTAGCAGCTGGTTATCAGAATGTCTGTGACAACCTTTCCATATTCAAAACAAAGAAATTCACCTTTCTGCTTACAGACAGGATTCAGCTGTTAATGTGTGAAGTATTAAATGTGAACACAAACAAAGGATTTCTAGTATTTTATTTGGCAGCTTCCTAGGAATCTTTAGAAAATCCTTTCCTGACCACAGTTCAGCGCAAAACTTTGCCAGCTTCAACATTGTGGAATTTGGCCCCTCATTTTGTGCATGCAGCGTTTGCAGCTGCGCTCAAAGCCCCTTGAAAATCTGGCCCTTTGTGCTGGTTAAAGGGACGCTGTCAACTAGAGTGAGTCTCAGGCCTGGTCTACAATAGGGCGGTGGATCAATCTAAGATTCGCAACTTCAGCTATGAGAATAGCGTAGCTGAAGTCAACGTATCTTAGATCGACTTAGAATCACTTACTTTGCGTCCTCGTGGTGCGGGATCGACGGCCGCCGCTCCCCCGTCGACTCCACTTCCGCCTCTTGCTGTGGTGGAGTTCCGGAGTCGATGGCAGAGCGATCAGGGATCGATTTATTGCATCTACACTAGATGCAATAAATCGATCCCTGATAGATTGATCACTACCCGCCGATCCGGTGGGTTGTGTAGACGTGGCCCCGTATTTTACAATTTTAAGTAATTAAACTGAACTTTTGTTCTGAAGACAAAAATAATGGCGATGAGGGCTGGTTACCAGATTTAATGTGACAAGAAATTAGATGGACCTAAGATGTAGATTCCAGATCAAACTTGGCATTGGAATTCCTCTAAATATGGGCATGTTCAGATCTGGGGTTCTGGTTTGGCCAATTGTAGAGGTTCTGAACCACAAAGTGCCTGATCCTTCTATTGGAACTATGTGGATGGGACATGGGGTTGGTGCAGAACTTCAGTGGGGCTCCAGGCGAGCATCCACTTTCACTGACATGGATGTGATTGTAGGACTGGGGCAGAACTCTAGATCAGATTCTACACTTTCTCAAAGTCCCACAATGTTTGGCTATGGGCTTGCAGTTCAGGGTTTGACTTGAACAGAAATGTTGACCTGAAATAGAAACTCATTCCCCTGAAGTCTTACATGTCCATTCCAAACCCAATCACATGGCACTCCTATCAGAGAACCAGGAAGTGAAAGTAACCAGAAACAAAGGTGAAATTGACCAGACCAGTTGAGTGAACGGCAAAAAATGTAACAAACAAACAGTGTAAACAGTGAGGAAGAAAAGTCCGTTTTCTGTGATGGTTTGTTCTTGAAATGGAGGTAAGGAATTAGCTAGTTTTTAATATAAATGGAATGTGGACAGCACTTCTTTAAAGAGTTTCTTTTATTCCTCTTTTTTTTTTCTGGGCGTATTAGGTTCCCAACCAGCTGTGACTCGAGATGTTGCTATTGTTGCTGCTCCGGAGAACACCACAGTGGTAGTTGGAGAGAGTGCAGTCATGGAGTGTATGGCCTCTGCAGATCCCACCCCATTTGTCTCTTGGATACGACAGGGTAAATTAAGATAATTATTCTTTTGAATTTGAAAGGAGTTTATGCACACTGTATTTTTAAAATCTGTTAAACGGGAAAGTGCTGTGGAAGAGAGGGCGCTTTTTAAATTGCTACCCACTGTATGGGGCTGTGTACACAGTGATCTGGAGTGTCCTTTCTGAGCTAATTGAATCTAAAACCTTACAAAGCACGCAACTTATTTTATAGTTGTTTGATCTGTAAAATATATGAAATTCTGGTTACTGGATGCCTTTTGATCTAAATTAGTCATGGCAATATTGTATGAGCCAGAGCATTGAAGGTCACTGTATAGGGGTCAGGCTGATGACACTTCTTTTGTAATGGTTCAGAAAGGTTAGTAGGAATTCTAACACATCTGCTGTTGCTTTGTAAAAATAACTTTTGTTATCTTGTGGGATTATAAAATATGATAAAGATTCTTTAGTCATTTAAGGGGCCTTGTTTTCAAAAGTAAATCCTCTTATGATCAAGATAATGAAGGTCTGAGAAAGAGTAAAGATATCATTAAGTGCCTGTAAACAAGCCAGACTGACTTTCATGTGTCAAGGGCTGATCAGCCTAAATCAGAAGTAGGGCTGGTGTAACTATCACTGAGGTTGTGCCAGATGTTTCCCATGAGCGATTAAACATTGAAACTTGCCATGTGGGTTCTCAGTCCAGAAACCACGTCTCAAAAACATATTGAAATAGTTTTCAAAAATCTATGTTATGACATAAGCCTCTTTCCTCGCCCTCAGAACCATTTAATCAAATCAGTCTTTAGCTGTAACTTAACTACTCCAGTGGCTCTTCGTTAATGGCAACGTTTTTGGATGTGCTAATATTTCCTCTCCCCCCCCCCCCCCAAAAAAAAAAAAAAAGCTTGCGGGACTCCGTGTGGGGAATACAAGCAGGGAGGATTAATCATTGAGGCAGAGCTGGAATCTTGCATTTCATCCCATGTACTTAAGACATAATTAGCAATACCCATCTTTCCCATGCTAAATAATTTATTCATTACTACACTGAGAGTGGTGAGTGCCCAGAGTATTTGTAATCAGAGTCAATTAGCACGGTTAGAGTTTGGGTGTTTTTTTTTTTTTATTAAATGAGTGGCGCATTTTCTTTCAAGCTTTAGTTTTTAAATGTTTGTTCTGTGCCCTCAGGTTTTCGGTCTGGATGTCCTTGGCTTAGCATGGATGAGCTGATTGGGGCCTCATCAGTCTTCATGTGGTTATTAAAATAGATTTGGTTCCAAAATTGCAGTAAAAAGAAGGGCTGAGACACTCTGGATGAGTAAAGTCCTGTAACACTGAGGGTTTCAACTGTAGGTTACCCGTTGAAACTCTGCCACGGTTGGTATCACAGTCAGTTCCATCTGGGGTCAGATTTTCAAGTCACTTGTGTTTAGGCATGTGTGCAAAATGTGCATGCAGTTGCGTTCCTGAATTGAACGCCTGGGTACTAAATTGTGGGCCCATCCGCAGACCGGGCAGTAAATGGGAGGGTGTGTAGACGTTGATAACAGCTGTGTTCCACATTGACTGTGCTAGGTGAGTGGCCCTTGCTACTCGGAGCAAGCCACCACTCGACCGGGAGGATGCATCTGTGTACCCTGAAGGCAGGAAGCTTGTCTCTGTCTCCACGTACAGCCTAAACTGAATGCAGCTAGCAGTGGGGTGTGGAGCCAGGAAGATGTTTCAGCTTCTGTTCTCTAGGGCAGTGTGTCTGGAGGGTGAGGAGAATGGCAGAGCTTCCAGCTGGTGTGTTCTTGCTTGCTATGTATCGCAGCAAGGATGAGAAGTTACAGAAGTAGCAGGGATGTTAGCAGCAGTACCGGGGTCGAAAGCAACCATGGCTCTTGTGGAGGGGAGAGGAGGCAAACAGCATGGTTTTCCACAGTGCATTGGAAGCTGGTGGGTTATTTTTGAAACCTAAAACAAAGTTCTAAAATAGTAAATCATGCATGAGTGCAAAACCTGAGCCCCTTCGGCCCCTTATAGCTCAGCCTGGCAGCTGGCAGGTTGGATTTACGAGCGCCCAGAGAAGCTTCTCCTCCCCCAAGCAAATTCACCCACAATCTGGCCCAAAGTCCCCTTGCTTTGCTTAAACCCTGACTGGCTGGAGGAGGCGATGCTTGAGTCGCATAGAGTAAACGTCGCTGGCTCCAGGCCACCGGCTTCCTCTGCGGTCTGTTGGGAGCAAGGAGGAACCATGGTGGCAGCAGGGGCAGGGTGGCGGTCAGGGTAGCTTGCATGACGCTCCATCTAATCCCTGGTTGGCAGAGAAGCCAAGAGTTGCTTTAAATTACACCCAGGCCATTTTGACTCCTGGACAGTCCTGGATCAGGGTCCGGGTCCGCTCCCGCACTCTCTGTTCTCAGTTCTGAGGAACTGCCGGGCCTCTGACCCAGCATTGCTCCTGGAGCTTTGCAGCAGTGACGTTACCCCCCCCCCCCCCCTTCCTGCTGGTAATAGCTCATCTTAAGTGATCACTCTCCTTACAGTGTGTATGATAAAACCCATTGTTTCATGTTCTCTGTGTGTGTATATAAATCTCCCCATTGTATTTTCCACCGAATGCATCCGATGAAGTGAGCTGTACCTCACGAAAGCTTATGCTCAAATAAATTTGTTAGTCTCTAAGGTGCCACAAGTACTCCTTTTCTTTGTTACAATTAAAGATGTTCTGAGAAGGAATGGAAACCGGGCTTGTGCCCTTTTCTCTTACACACCTTCTGAGGCCCCGAGATGTCCTCCAGCAAAACCAGGCAAGGCCAAACGCAACTTCCCATGCCTTAAGGGGGAAGCTGAGGTTCCTCATCATCCCCCAGGATCGGGCCCCAAAGCTATTTATCACTTTCTCCAAGAACTCTCTCTTTGCTGAAATTTCTCATGCCAGGAGAACTGTAGAGTCCCTGGGTCTATCCTGTTTTCAAAGTGACAGTGCTGTGCATGGCGGTATCCTATCCACAGCAAGAAACAGACCAGAAGTCTTCAAATGTAGCTGATGTGACAAATCTTTGTTGGTTCCAAGTTAAAGGCTCATGTGGAAAATTCAGCCTTTGCTGTTCATGACAGGGTTAGACTTCAAAACCAGGCCAGTAAATTCCCATGTAATCAAACTGGCTAAAACGTTACAGGTCAGTAACCAGAGCAGGTACATAAAAATTTATTAGCGGGTTTGGCAAATTCATTGCATCCTCAGTGTTGTGAGCCAGTTCAGTACAGCTTCCAGGAGCCGGACTGGAAAAAATCTCTTCAGTTAATGATGACTCAGTGCTCTGGCTCCTTGTAAAACAAACTGTGCATGTGGGATTTTTAGCAGACAAATACACGCTGGATTTCATCCCGCAACTTTGTCCAATCGGCATGTAATAAAGCAAATATCTTCTTCACATATGTCAGCCTTAGATATGGTCTGAATCCAGACACCCTGGAGTGTAGGGGATGTTTGGCTCCAAGTCAGAACTTCTTGGCTATAATGGACTAAACCCAGATCCGAACTTGGAATCAGTTTGGATCAGGATGAGAACTAGTCTGAGTCCATCCCTAGGAGAAACCCAATGGTGAAAATGTAATCACGGGCTGTCTCTTCTTCTCAGCTGCTACCCCTTGCCAGCACAATATAGGTTCTTCTTGGAGAGAGCTGGTGTGCGTATTAACTATGGGATTAAATCTGCACCACAGCTCTGCCCCGAAAGATGCCACCCATTGCTAGGCAAAACAACTTTGACTTTCATTGTAGCAGAACACCTGCTCTGCTACAGTTCAGGTTGATCTGAAATTGTTCTGTAGCATCTGAGTGTAAAGTAATAGCATGAGCATTACTGATGTGTTGGGGCTTAGCACAAAGAGGGCGCTGTTAAGGTTGTTTTGTGGGGGTGATATTGGTATATTTCCTGGTTTTCAGAGGTTTACGTTAGCTACTCTACATATCCTGGAAAGACACAAGGCTTGGCTGGCCAACCTCATGTTAATAAAGTTTGGGCATTTAAGTTCGGTGCTGTATAGACATGTAGTAAGAGATTGTCCTTATCTCAAATTGCTTCCCACCTAAATAGTCAAGATGGACAAAGAATGGGTGAGAAAAAAAGTACTATTTATCCCCATTTTACAGATAGGAAACTGAGGCCCAGAGAGACCAAGTGACTTGCTCAAGGCATGTACAATGGCAGAGCTAGGAATTGAACTTTTCGTGATGGTTATTAGTTAAAATCTGGAACCCCTCGTGTCTCACTGGGATCCCTAATGTAGGCTTTACACCCATGGTGTGTGTTTTTGTGCTCCACAGATGGGAAGCCTATTTCCATGGACGTGATTGTGTTAGGCCGGACCAACCTCCTAATTCCTCAGGCCCAGCCCCATCACTCTGGCGTGTACGTCTGTCGGGCGAACAAACCCCAGACCCGGCAGTTTGTTACAGCTGCTGCTGAGCTCAGTGTCCTCGGTGAGTTGACCGAATAAACATTTCAGATGTAAACACCACTCCGGATAATTGCTTTTCCCCTAGAATCACATCCAGAGGCTCCTGCAGAAGTGATGCTCACAGCTCCCTCGCTGTGTCTAAGAGGGGAACGTAATTAGAAGAAAGCCATCAGGTCCCAATTATTCAGTCCGAGTGCGGAATAGTTCTCAGTGGCATTATTACCACCATTTAATTTTTTTTACTTACCGAAGCATTTTTTTTCTTTTTGCAGAGTTTCCTTGTGAAAATCAGTATCAGCAACTAACTTCCACTATTATGGAAGCCATTGGGGAGAACAGCCTAGGAACAGGGAGCGAGTTGATACAGATTTTTTGGGGCTAGTCTAAATTAAGCCTCAAGAGTTTGCCTGGCAAACCTACCATGTACCTGGAGCTGTTTCAGACATAATGTGGCCTGGGAGGAAAGGGCTCGCCTTGGCTTTTTCTTTTTTACCTTCATTTCTCTGCTGTTCTTTCAGCACCTCCCAGCATCTCCCAGTCTCCCGAAACCATTTCCCGCACCCGTGCCAGCACTGCCAGGTTTGTCTGCAAAGCAGAAGGGGAGCCAGCCCCCATCATCCACTGGCTGAAGAACGGAGAGCCCATCCTGTCCAATGGCCGGGTGAAAATTCCGAGCAGTGGCAGCCTGGTGATCAACCAGATCGGGCTGGAGGATGCAGGCTATTACCAGTGTGTGGCGGAGAACAGGCTGGGGATGGCATGTGCCACGGCCAAGCTCTCGGTCATTGTGCGGGAGGGCTTGCCAAGTGCTCCCAAGAAGGTGTCCGCTGTCTCCCTGTCCAGCACCACTGTCTTAGTGTCCTGGGAGCGTCCAGAGTACAACAGCGAGCAGATCATTGGCTTTTCCTTGCATTATCAGAAGGCCCTGGGTAGGTGCTCTCAGTTTGCGTAGTTCGGTTGTCACCACCATTGTAGAATAGCGGTGATAACACGAATCCACGTGCTGCATGTCCCCTTTGTGGGCTTGTGCTTCCTTATTTATTTTTTAACTACATCTTGCACAGACAGGAGCGGCTGTTGGTGTGTTATCATGTCAGACAGGGTGTGATCAAACTGGGTGTGCTTAGTCTGAGAGTTCAGGCAGCTGTAGTGTGGTGTTTGCAGGGCCTCTTCAGAGAACCTGCCTCTCATACTATTGACTTCTCCCCATTAGGGTCAGAGAAATCTAGTGAGTCAATGGGGTTTCAGAGCACTTTACCCTAGGATTTTTTTGGAAGCTCAGTTTGTATGGCAGAGCTGTACCTCAGCCCCCGCCCTCCCCCCCCCCATGATTGTTAAGGATGTTGTTATATTAATGGAACAGAGCTAAGGATTTGAAGCCTTAAGACCACCTCTGGCTCTGCTTACCTAATTTTGCACACGCAATTCATTGCACTTACCAATTTTGCACATGCATATTGGGCAGTTGGGTGCCCATCTCCCCATTCTGTGCATGCAAGTGGCCACTTTTGTGATGCAATCAGTTGCATGACCAGACTTGGCCGTGCAAAAGTGGAAGCCTGGGATGAAAATTTGACCTTGAGCATCTCTGGGGAATGCATGTTCGAAACAGGCCTTGGTGAATCCCACAGATACAGTGAAGAAATAACCATGCTGGGATTCTAATCTGGGATCCCAGCCAGACTAAGCAGTTTCCTACCTTCCAAATCACTATTCCATCTTCTGGATGGCTGTGAAAAACTGAAAGAAGAGTAGGTAAACATCTATAGTGTGCTCAACAGGACACTTCTGAAAAATTTTACCCTTCACGGGCAAAAAAAGAAAAATTCACGGAAGCCGTGACCTGTCCGTGACTTTTACTAAAAATATTCCTGACAAAATGGGGATCTGTGGGTCCCCATACTGCCTGAAGTGGGGCAGCTGCGCAGGGCTAGGAGCCGCTTGTAGCTTTAGGGGTCCCCACTGCCCGTGGGGGCCAGAAGCTGTTGAATTCCCCCTCACTGGCAGCTCCAGAGGTTCCCCGCTGCCTGGGGCAGCCAGGAGCTCGAGGGTTCTCCTGGGACAGCCAGGAGCTTGGGGGTTTCCCCGCCACCTGTGGTGGATGGGAGCTGCAGGGTACCCCACTGCCTGCTACAGCAGTACCCCACAGCTCCCTGCCCCCACAGGCAGCGGGGAACCCTGCAGCTCCCGACCACCGCAGGCTGAAGTCACGGAGGTTGCTGGAAGTCACGGATTCTGTGACTCGCGCAACGTCCATGACTAAAGCGTAGCCTTAATTATGATCAGTGAACGTACAAAACACCAGAAAGACGCTTGGTACCAAGGGGCAATGACAGTGACTAAAACGGTCAAAGTTGGGTGCCTAAAGGTAGGTGTCTACATCTACAATCTGAATCCGGGGTCTGACTTTCAGAGAATTTAGCTGAGAATCTTCCATGTCTGCGGATGTCGGTGGGAAGCAAGAACTCACGTGAAAATCAGGATGCTTATTTAGGTGCCTTAGTATGGATTTAGGTGCTTAAGTTTGGCTAAAATGTTCACATGTAGGCATCTAATGTCCCTTCCCGATGAGCTCAGTGTCTAAGTTAAGATTTGCCAGAACATGACAGGGGGAGGGTGATAGAGGGAGGACAAGGGGTAAGCCATAATGGTTTCAAAGAGGGAAAGCTACAGTTTGTAGGCCTTGTGGAAGACCTGATTTTGGACTTGACCAGTGTCTTGCTTCCTGCTGATTGTACTGATGATGGGTTTTTGCCTTGTCTCTAGGAACTGATAATGTGGAATACCAATTTGCTGTCAATAATGATACCACTGAACTTCAAGTGAAAGATCTGGAACCCAATACCAATTATGTTTTCTACATGGTTGCATACTCCCAGCTAGGAGCCAGTCGGACGTCCTCTTCCATTATCATGCGGACACTAGAGGATGGTGCGTTGAGTAGACGTGCACGGGTGTGTCTGAAAGTATTATCAAACGATCAAGAAATCGTTATGCTTCACAAATGGAGACTCACAAAACACCCTACAGAGCATGGTGTCAGCTTGCAGAAATCCAGACGCGCTGCGAATGTGGCCTGTTGCATCTGGATATTCATTGACGCTTTTTTTTTTTTTTTTTTCCAGAGAGTGGGGAACAGTGATCTGCATGGGCAGCAACAGACATTAGATATTATCCTGCTGTCTTCTGAGCCTGGTTCAGTTGACACACAGGCACCATTACTTGAAGTGAATTCAGCCAGTCTGGATTTTTACTTAGATAACAATGATTTTGCTCCATGTGGACTTGATCCAAAGCCCACTGAAGCAAATGGAAAGACTCCCATTAACAGCCAGTGGCCTGGGGTCAGGCCTGCAGTCAAGTCTATTAAAAGATTATATTTTGCATTTATATCGCCTTTCATTCCAAGTGTTCCAAAGCATTTCTTAAACAGTATATACAGAACACTGCCAAAATGCAGCCGCACAGGGGCTGGAGGGCACTGCCAACTAGCCCATACCATGCCGTAGGACAGTGGCATTAAGGGGAAATTTTGGCCACATACCAGGCAAACCCTTCTGTTACGGGATCTGTAATGTCCATGCATGACTTGTAAAGTTTAATCTGAAATTCACCCACATAGTAAACTGCATGATCTCTGTGTATCTGTATAATGGGGTACAGTCACTGCTGGGGGCACCCCCTTGTGGCTGGGTCTGGAGATTATGTCTCATACAGTCTAGTGCCCCTTTCCATCAGTACTCTGTCGCTGAAGAGGCCTCTCCTCCAGTACTTCACAGCACTCGCTCTTCATGACTCAGCCCTCCAGATGGGTCACTTTATAGTCTTCCCCCGCTGGGGTCCCAAAGTCCCTCCGGACCAACTGTCCATACACTGTCTCACTTTTCCTTGCCAATTACCAGTCTGTGCCACTTTCCCAGTGGCTGCTAAGGAAACCTGGGCCCACCCACTACTCCAGGTTACTGCTCAGGGATCCTGTCATCAGCATCCAAGGTCTACACAGTCTCAACTCTTGCTGCTCTGTCCCTGAGTTTCTTCCTGCTTTGACTTCCACAGGCTTTCTTCCCCTCACCTCCCCTGGGTGAACCCCTTCCGTCTGGGACAGGATCCCAGGGCATTCACCTCCCCCTGGGTTTTCACCTCTTTCTGCCCAGAGTGTGACTGCAGACTCTCTTCCTGCAGCTCTCCACTTCCTGGCTTATACAAGCCCAGCCTGCTCCTGCCCAGCTGGTCTTCATCTTCAGTTAGACTTTTTCAATCAATCCTGACTCTCCCCCCGGTGCAGTAGAAGGTTAATTGGCCTCTTCTGAGCCACCGTAATCCCGTCAGGGCTGGCGTGGGGTGAACTCCCTGTCACAATCTGCCTCAGAAGTATGAACAGCTGCCTGGAATACAAATCTGTGGTTCTAGGGAGACTTGTTTTTCAAACCTGATGCTTAGATCCTTGAGCCATCCCCTGTGGCATTAAATCTCTCTGTTTCCAGGGCAAAAAACTGAAAGCAGATAGGCCTGTCTAAAGCAAACTCCCAAATCCTTAATGGAACTGGGAGCATTTCTGAGCGTCCTTAGGATATCTGTGTTTAAATTCTGGAAGCAAATAGGTAATGAAACATTGAAATGCTAGCAGGGCAAAGACCGAAGTGGAAGTTGTTGTGGTCCAACCACAGGCATTAAGTATGTGAGACTCAACAAAGGGCATGGAGTGTCAGCATGCCCCCAGCAGTCACGATTGTATACTCTGCAGGAACGATACTTTCAGGACCGAGGACACCCAAGGTTCACATGCCCAGAGGAGTGGATCAGCTCGGGCAATCCCAAAGCCAATCCCTGAACCTCTGAAGCCCCTTGGTTCAGACATACATGCTTCCAAGTGGAGCTAATCCACAGTTGCCTCTTGTTGAAGCAGCTTGTTGCTCTTGGTTTTGGACTGAGGAGATGTCTCATCTGTTCATTGCTTTTGCCCCAGTTCCCAGCGCTGCTCCTCAGCTGTCTCTGTCGAGTACAACCCCGGCTGACATCAGAGTGACGTGGCTGCCTCTCCCTCCGGAGCTGAGCAATGGGAAGATAACGAAATATAAAATTGACTACTGCACCCTCAAGGAAGGTGAGGAGGAAATGGGCTCAGTGAGAAGCAGAGCTTGGCGCATTCAGTGCGTTAATGCAGTTCTCAGAAATGTATTGTGTGTGTGGTTAATGCTGGCAAAAGGTGCCAGGCTGAAAACCTTCGGGACCCAGAGGCCTTTGTTATCCATATCCGTACAGCATAGAGACCAGCCCTGCAGGTGTCCCCAGACTGCCCCACTGATGTGCCTCAAACCTCCCCTGAAAGGGTTAGACAGGAATTCACTCCCCAGAGCCCTTTCTGTGGCCACCCTCAGCTGAGCTCTGCCATTGCACATGGGAACTGGACTGAGGATTGCATTTCATACGGGCCACCAAATAACCACCAAAGGGTAACAACTTCTGGCTGTCGCTGGTGTTTTTTATGTTTTGAAAGGGGTTTAATGATTATAGGGGTAGATGAGGAAGTGCATTCGATTAATTGTAATTGTAATAAATCAGATCATTGTGTCAAAATAAAACCAGTATCCTGGCAAGCCCATGTAACCACATTTGCCAGGTTTCGGCTTTATCTGGTTTTATTGTATTGTTAGCCAGTATACTAACCCTTCAGTGGGGACATGGGCACTTTCTCATCGGTGCAGGCGTCCCAACCCCTAAAGCTTTCCTAGCTCTGCAGCTGTTCACCTCCAGGATGTAAGGAGGAGATTGGGAATGTGACAGTGTCACATTCCCACGGGTTTGAGCTGTATTTCTGTTCTGCACCATGACACCTGGTTCTTGGGTTTATTCTCCGTGCCTAAAAGCACCCAACCCGATGAGAAGCATTTGAAACGTTTGCATCACGGGGATGATGTGTGGTTGTTTAAGGTGTATCCGCACTGCAGCTGGGAGGTGGGATTCCCAGCACGGATAGACAGTCCTGTGCTAGCTCAGCTCGAGCTAGTGCGCTAAAAATAGCCGTGTAGATTTTGCAACACAGCTGTCAGCTCGGGTTAGCCACCTGAACTCAGAGCCAGGGGATCGGGCGTGCTTGGATTCGGGCGGCCAGCCTGAGCTGCCGCCAGCCCTGCAGCTTCCACATTGCTGCTGTTAGTGCACTAGCTCGAGCACACGTTTGTCTACTTGCGCCTGGAAACACACCTCCCAACTGCAGTGTAGACACAGTCTTAATGTTAAAGAACCGGGGCAAAATTCCCACAGGAGCTCAAACAGGATGAATCGTTTAAACGTGACCTTTGCATTAACCATAGGGCCACTGTTTGAATCTCTAGCAAGTCTGATCTTTGCAGTTCCAATGGAAATCTCCCACCAGGCTCTGTTTAAATCTTTAGCTGAACATACCTTATAACAGAGATGATCTGAGGAGGCAGTGTTCAAATATGGGTCTGGGTCTGGATTAGATTTAGGCTGGATTTGAAGTGCCGTGAGTCAGGGGTAGGTTCTTGGTTCATATCAGTTAATTAAGGCTAGCATTTGACTGCCGATTTGATGGCACCAAAATCTCAGTAGGGGCTCTTCGGAGATTTTGGCCCAAGGTATTGAGATGTCCACCATCTAGAAGGGTGGAAATTTCACTCCAACAGCTGTTCTTGTGAGATTTCTGCCAGCTTCACGCTGTCTCACGATTCCTGCTGTATCCAGACTGGAATTGTGTGTGTTCAGTGTGGAGAACAGACCCCTTCCTGTTCTGAATGTGACCCAGAATCGAAACCGGAAAGGGATCGCTGAGTCACGATTCCAGTTTTGGCCCATCTCTAGTTATAAACCATCATCGCACTGTTATGTGACAATGTGACACTGAGGGAAGTTTGCCTCTGGGCTGAAGGCCAGCACAGTGCACCATGCAAGTCTCACCTCAGCTTATTTGCAGCCCGGATCTCGCTCTGCTGGCCCTCGGCACAGGGGCGGATTCACTCAGATTGGAATAAAGAAGTCTAACTGGGGTTTCCTTGGCTCTGGCAGATCAGATCTCCTCCACCGAGGTGGGTGCAAATGAGACGCAAATCACCCTTGAGTCGCTCCATCCCAATAAAGTCTACAAAGTGCGCATTGCAGCCAGCACCAGTGCAGGGTATGGGGCCCCGTCGGAGTGGACACAGCACCGTACTCCTGACAAGGACAACCAAACACACGGTAGGGGGAGTGGCATGCGTGGCATAGCTCCTTTCTCTTTGCTGGGGCTTGGAACAGCACCCCCGTGAGGGTGGGAGGTCAATACAATGATCCCCATTTCACAGATGGGGAAGCTGAGGCAGTTAGACTAGATGGCTTACCCAACCCCACATAAGGTTGTGTCTACACTAGGGAATTGTAGCACTAGGTCCCAGGCACACCAGAACCCCGCTCCTAGGCTTCCATTTAGTGTAGGAAACCAGAATGCTTTTCCCTGTCCCTTGCTGCTGGATGTGTTGGTGATGGGACCTTCTCCTCACCACCTCCCAGATCTTCCTCAGGCTGCAGGTTATAAGCAAGGGCTGATGAAAAATGAGTGTCGGCATGTCTGGAAGTGGATAGGCAAAATCAACATACCGAGATGAACGCAGAGCCAACAGACAGCAGCCGTTAAGGTGGTGCTATAGCTAACTCAAAATAGGGCAGGTAAACTCCACCCCACCACCGTAGCTCCCAATCACCAGTTCTACCTACTAGACTGCACCCCCTTGCTATGTAGATGAACATCAGTTCTGTTATTTTGTGTTTATCTGGTTGGCCCATGCAGTGACAGAATCGTCACTGCTCCTCTCTGCCACATCAGGGACATGTCCCCTCACTGGGACAGACCCTGCCTGTCCTTCAGGGGTGGAGAGAAGGAAGCTCCTTAGTAAAGCAAGGAAACACTGAGGAGTTGCTGAAATGTGGATTTCTTTCCTCTTGTTTTTCTAGTTCCGTTTGCCCCGACAGAATTAAAAGTCCGAGCGAAAATGGAATCCCTCCTGGTCACTTGGCAGCCTCCAGCCAACCATGCCCAGATTTCAGGCTACAAGCTGTACTACCGGGAAGTGGGCACAGAAGAGTCAAGTGACGAAAACCCCTCTGATGGCACGGAAGAGGAGAGCTGGGATGTGGGGCCCATAAAGCTAAAGAAGAAAGTGAAGCAGTATGAGTTAACTCGACTAGGTTAGCTGGTTAAGTCTACTTCTTACCAACATGCACTGGCACCGCGGTTCCACCTTGCAGTGCAAGGAGGTCGTGATGAAGAACTTCTAAGAAGGGGCAAAGTTCTTTGGCTGCAAGCCCTTCAGCTGTACCATTGCATCTTACAGAGTCTGCTGAATGTACCTGAGTTCTAAAGCTCCTTCCACTGTTAAGTCTTTAGCCAAACTGTTGCAGGGATGAGTGTACTGAGAGTTTAGGGGGCAGAAATTAATCTTTGTCTCTTTCAGGTACTTGTGAGACCACCTGTCAGTGCAGCATCCGAGTGCTAAATTATTTTCATAATATTAAATATTAAAATGCAGAAACTCCTGAAAGCTAATTTAGTGACAGATTATTCTCTAATCAGTGATTAAATAATATCCGGTGAAGTACAGATTGAAATGGTTGGTGTATCCTATGTTCGTATCTCAAAACTCAGGTCAGAACAATCATCTGTCCCCACCTACGTATTTCTAAGAATCTCTCATAGAATCATAGAAGATTAGGGTTGGAAGAGACCTCAAGAGATCATCTAGTCCAACCCCCTGCTCAAAGCGGGCCCAATCTCCAACTAAAATCATCCCAGCCAGGGCTATGTCAAGCTGGGCCTTAAAAACTTCTAAGGATGAAGATTCCACCACCTCCCTAGGGAACCTATTCCAGTGCTTCACCACCCTCTTAGTGAAAAAGTTTTTCCTAATATCCAACCTAGACCTCCCCCACTGCAACTTGAGACCATTGCTCCTTGTCCTGTCATCTGCCACCACTGAAAGCAGCCCAGCTCCAACCTCTTCGGAACCCCGCTTCAGGTAATTGAAGGCTACTATCAAATTCCCCCTCACTCTTCTCTTCTGCAGACTAAATAACCCCAGTTCCCTCAGCCTCTCCTTGTAAACCATGTGTCCCAGCCCCCTAATCATTTTAGTTGCCCTCCGCTGGACTCTCTCCAATTTGTCCACATCCTTTCTGTAGTGGAGGGCTCAAAACTGAATGCAATACTCCAGATGTGGCCTTACCAGTGCTGAATAGAGGGGAATAATCACTTCCCTCAATCTGCTGGCAATGCTCCTACTAATGCAGCCCAATAGGCCATTAGCCTTCTTGGCAACAAGGGCACACTGCTGACTCTCATATCCAGCTTCTCGTCCACTGTAATCCCCAGGGCCTTTTCTGCAGAACTACCACTTAGCCCGTCAGTCCCCAGCATGTAGCGGTGCCTGGGATTCTTCCTTCCTAAGTGCAGAACTCTGCACTTGTCCTTGTTGAACCTCATCAGATTTCTTTTGGCCCAATCCTCTAATTTGTCAAGGTCACTCTGGACCCTATCCCTACCCTCCAGCATATCTACCTCCCCCCCAGCTTGGTGTCATCTGCAAACTCGCTGAGGGTGCAATCCACACCATCCTCCAGATCATTAATGAAGATTTTGAACAAAACCAGCCCCAGGACCAACCCCTGGGCACTCCGCTTGATACAAGCTGCCAACTAGACATTGAGCCATTGATCGCTACCCGTTGAGCCTGACGATCTAGTCAACTTTCCATCCACCTTATAGTCCATTCATCCAATCCATACTTTTTTAACTTGCCAGCAAGAATACTGTGGGAGACCTTATCAAAAGCTTTGCTAAAGTCAAGGTATATCACGTCCACTGCTTTTCCCATGTCCACAGAGGCAGTTATCACAACACAGAAGGCAATCAGGTTGGTCAGGCATGACTTGCCCTTGGTGAATCCACGCTGACTGTTCCTGATCACCTTCCTCTCCTCCAAGTGCTTCAAAATGGATTCCTTGAGGACCTACCTGCTCCATGATTTTTCCAGGGCCTGAGGTGAGGCTGACCAGTCTGTAGTTCCCCGGGTTCTCCTTCTTCCCTTTTTTAAAGATTGGCACTATATTTGCCTTTTTCCAATTGGCCGGGACTTCCTGCGATCAACACGAGTTTTCAAAGATAATGGCCAGTGGCTCTGCAACCACATCAGCCAACTCCCTCAGCAACCTCGGATGCGATAGATCTGGACCCATGGACTTGTGCATGTCCAGCTTTTCTAAATAGTCCTTAACCTGTTCTTTCACACTGAGGGCTGCTCACCTCCTCCCCATACTGTGCTGCCCAGTGCAGCAGTCTGGGAGCTGACCTTGTCTGTGAAGACCGAGGCAAAAAAAGCATTGAGTACTTCAGCTTTTTCCACATCCTCTGTCACAAGGTTGCCTCCCCCATTCAGTAAGGGTCCCACACTTTCCGTGACCACATTCTTGTTGCTAACATACCTGTAGAAACCCTTCTTGTTACCCTTCACATCCCTTACTAACTGCAACTCCAGTTGTGCTTTGGCCTTCCTGATTACACCCCTGCATGCTCGAGCAATATTTTTATACTCCTCCTGATTCATCTGACCAAGTTTCTCCTTCTTGTAAGATTCCTTTTTGTGTTTAAGTTCACCAAAGATTTCTCTATTAAGCTAAGGTGGTGGCCTGCTGTATTTGCTATTCTTTCTGCACAGCGGGATGGTTTGTTCCTGCACCCTCAATAAGGCTTCTTTTAAAATACAGCCAGCTGTCCTGGACTCCTTTTCCCCTCATTAACTTCCCAGGGGATCCTGCCCATCAGTTCCCTAAGGGAGTCAAAGTCTGCTTTTCTAAAGTCCAGGGTCTGTATTCTGCTGCTCTCCTTTCTTCCTTTTGTCAGGATCCTGAACACTACCATCTCATGGTCATTGCTGCCTAGGTTGCCACCCACTTCTACTTTCCCTACCAATTCTTCCCTGTTTGTGACCAGCAGATCAAGAGGAGCACGGCCCCTAGTTGGTTCCTCCAACACTTGCACCAGGAAGTTGTCCCCAACACTCTCCAAAAACTTCCTGGATTGTCTGTGCACTGCTGTATTGCTCTCCCAGCAGATGTCAGGGTGGTTGAAGTCCCCCATGAAAACCAGGGCCTGTGATCTGGAAACTTCTGTTAGTTGTCCGAAGAAAGCCTCATCTACCTCCCCATCCTGGTCTGGTGGTCTATAGCACATGCCCACCACGACACCTCTCTTGTTGCTCTCGCCTCTAAACTTAACTTAAACTTAATTTAAAGACTCTCAACAGGCTTTTCTCCAGTTTCATACTGGAGCTCTGAGCAATCATACTGCTCTCTTACATACAGTGTATGTAAGATGCATCTCTAATGCAGCCAAGTGTGTTTGTTACTTAAAGTTAAAAAGCACATGAGATGTCTGCTTCAGATTAAAAAATGACCATGAGTTAATCCTCACCACTCCGCTCTGCGGTTGGTATTATTTTCCCCATTTTACAGAGGAGAAAAATTGAGGCAAAAAGGTTCAGAGCAGGTGGTCAGAGAATGAGTCTGAGTCACAGCTGGGATAATAAGCCGCAATCATATCTGAAGGACAACTTTAGCTAACAAGATGCTTGTAACCATTTACTTCAATAGACTCTCTGTATAGTATCTGACTAGAGTAATTAGTTAATTAACCAACTGATAAGAAATCAGACATGCCACGAGTACTCTTGAAATAGGACTCTCCTACATAGACGGTTTCCCTCCTCTGCCCCATGGCTCACCCTTGTAATTGTCGCATTCTGTAACTAGTTGGTTAATTACTGGACTCAGAGGTACAATATTTAGGGCTCTATGGGATTGATCTTCAGCTAGTGTAAAATCAGCATAATTCCCTTGAAGTCAACGCAGTTGTGCTGATTTTCGCCAGCTGAGGATCTGGCCCCATATAGTGCAGCATTTTGCTTTGTTGACAAAGGCCAGCTGTTGAAACAGCAGTCTGAGTGTGCGAGCTAGCTTGATTTACACACCTCACATATATTATGGATGGTTTAACAGTCAATATATAGGACCTGGGAGGCTAACTTATGTCACCACTAAATAAACTTTCCCCCTCTAGAATCGCTTTACAGCTGTGTCTACTCGTAGCCTGGCGAGGGTGTTAGCAGTTACAAGTCACTCTGAAGAATTTAGGTGTGTAATTACTGCATGGAGGAAACCACATCTGTACATCATGTACTGTCCTTACCACTGACAAACCAGCAAGGAGAGTGGCTCAGGAATGATCTGAATTGGTTCCAAATGCTCTGGCACATCAGTGCTCAGAACATCACTTGTTCATCTGTAATTACTTCCTTAAATTTGGGCATCAATCATCTCTTGATGGTTTCCTTATGATGGGGCTGACGTGGATTAACTATCGTAACTTCATGAAGAGGCTGAACTGTCTTCCAGTTGGGAGTGTCCTCTTTTGCTTTGCTGTGGAATGACGAGCTCTTGGGGGCTTGGAAAAGGGACGGGGTAGAAGCGCCTAGTATACGCTGAGAATGCAAAGGTGATGGGGAAGGCAGGGGAGTGTGAAAACCCAGCAAGAGTCGAAGTATGAGCATGCTAATTTCAGGCTAGACTGTGCAACCCTGGCACTGGTGAGTGCCCGCTCACACAAGCAGGTGTTGATTTTGTTGAGGCTACATGTGCGAGTCAGGATTGCACAATCTGGACCATGGGCACTTGGCGAGAATATTGCAATTCAGTTGGGACGAGGGGTTGGATAAGGAACTGCAAAGTATTAAAAAGGGAACAGAGTCAGGAAAATCATTGTGCAGGAAATAGGAGAAATGGGACATTGTAATCAACACAAGTCTGTCGTTCCGTGCTTAATCCTGACATGTGTTGAGCTCCAAGAACTCTCACTGATTTCAGTGGACATTCTAGGCCTGACTCTAGCAATTAATCACTAGTAACGGAATGCAACAACTAGGGCTGGGATCTAGAAGAAAAAGAAACACTGAGGGCCTAATTGTGCCATCCATGTTAATGGCTAGTAAGTAGTACCTTACTTTGGGAGCGGTACCAGGTACTTTTTTAGCCTGAGAAAGGGTGGGAGAGTTAATGCCCAAACGAGCACTTAAGAAAATGAATGCAAAAATATATATTAGTCTATTGGAAATATTACAGCCATCCAGATCCCAAATTTGAAGCGATGCAGCCTAGATTATTCTGGATCAATTTAATATAGGCATACACATATATAAGGGGATGTAACGAAATATATCTGTTTTCACCTTGCCTGCTAACTTCGATAGCAAATCTTGAAAGGTTGATAAAATGTCAAGCCTGTAAGCTTTCACATATTGAACTTCTGGGCCTTCATTATAAGAAACAGGATCCTAACTCCAGCCTTCGAAAACAAATGTGGCCTGATTGTCAGTGGCTAGGGGGTGCAGTCGAAATGATCCAGATTTGTATGCCAGGGGTCACAGATACAAATCCCAGCTTCTAGCTTGCATAAGTGGCAAAAATTGATGCTAAGAATCTCCAGAGTTATAGCTGCTGCCCCTTGCAGAAAGTTTGCAGTATCAAACCTCGTGTTTCACAATTTCTATTAGAGATCAGGATGAGGAGCAGATTATCTCACGTCCGCTTGCTGTATGGTTTCCTGTACCTTCCTCTGAAGCATCTGGCGCTGACCACTGTCACAGACTGGTCTAAATGGACCTCAGGTCTAATCCAGTCTGGTAATTCCTATATAAGTACTGAGCACCCAGCTGCAACTTCTGATGTCAATGGGATCTGCTGGATACTTGCACTCCTGGAAATCTGGCCACGAAGTTAAGTGCCTAAATGGGGATTTAGGAGCCTGACTTTAGGCTCTCATCATTGTAAAATTTTGGCCATGATGTTTAAAAGGAAAAAAGTCATTACTGTGTTAACAGTGTATGCGGGCACAGTAAGACTTGGCCTTTCCTTCCTGTCTTCGTGCTATTTCTTCCAAGGCAAGTTGTCCATTTTACAACATCTTCCTTCTTGCCCTAACGCTCCCCTACCGAAACCAGACTCATTTCCCAGCGTTCCTCTCAGAAGCTTTTGTGAAGCTGAGAAAGTAACGCACTGAGCAAAACTCTGAGCAAGCGTTTGTGGAGCGGGGCCATTGATCAGTTACGTGCCACTGAGCCTGAGAACTCAGCGGCTCTGTAGTCCAACAATGATAGCCCCTGCCTCAGTGAATTTCAGAGGCTCTCCTTTGTCAGAGGAGGCATGAATGCAGGTCAGCCAGTCTGTTTTCATCATCGCGCAACACCCAGGCGGCTTTTGAGGGAGACAAAACTTTGTTTGCTTTGGGGAGCCTTTCAGCGTGAAGAATGTGGCCGAACTGTTTTTAGATTCTGAACGTGAACACATATTGTGAAGCCAGGGCAGCCTTCCGAGCATCCTTGGGGTAATTGGCACCAATAGGCCCTGGGAGCATAATTGGAGCAATAATAATAAAATTGGCATCAGTGAGACGGGCTTTGTGCTGCTTACATTGGCACGGCAAGGGAGCCGGTGAGCCATCGGGGCAGGGGATGAATAGGCACATCCCTAATTAACAAACTTCAGCAGCTAAATGCAGCCGAGGGAACCAAAGAGACTATGGGCTGCTTTCAGCGCGTTTCTGAACAAGGGACTAGATGTCCAAAGAGAATTGCCAGTTTCCCTCTATTTAAAAACTTTGAATCTTTTAAGTAGTTTCCTTGAATAAACATCCCTGCTAAAATGTCCCCCAACATGGCAGGAGAGGCTTCTAGTTTGTGAAAGACCAGAAGAAAGAGGCAGGCAAGCTTTGCAACGGCCTTTTGGACTGTGTGAGCTAAATTTGGTGTCCGTTGTCGGAACTAATGAAAGCGCAGCTAATGCTGCTAGGAGATATTCTGGGCCTTTTCCTGCAACCCCATTTGGGGTCAGTGGGAGAATTTCCTTTGAAACAGGGATCTCTGTTTCCTTTCTGAAGGCGCCTGACTTTATTATTAAAGCAGCTGTGTCTGAGAAAGCAGTAGGCTCTGTTTGTTGTTGTGCGCACCAGAGTTTTTTTGACTGTAAGAATCTCTCTTGGTAGATGAGACAGATTGGGACTGATCCTGTGCTTCTGTGTGCACCAAAAACTCTCATCAACTTTAATAGAATTTTTCAGGGTGCAAGGAATTGCAGGATCCAGCACTGTGTCTTTAAAAATCCCCCATCCCCGTGGCTGTACAATGTATCCTTCTGATCAGAATACATGAACTGAGCTTTTCCTGAGCAGAGGTTACTGGCACAGTCACACCATGAGAGAAGTTCTCCCACCAGGCTAAGGGGCTGCTGAAGGGCCCTCTGCATAATTAGAGGGTGATTGATTTTGTTTTGTAGATTTGCAAGGGTGTTGTTGAGTTACAAGGATAAATTTAATGTGATGCTTTTGTTTACTTTGGATGGTCAGCTTTAGTACACGTGTGTGTGTGCACGCGCACGAGGGAGAGAGAAATACATACGCTTGTGTTCTGTGGTAGGTTGGTCTTGGATGGGAGCAAAAGGGAGTAAGGTCTAAGATATTTCTTAGAGTGCTCGTTAGTGCAGTATCTAAGCAATCAATCTGAGGCTCTAGCCCTAAATTACTGGGTAAAGCAATTGGAGCAAAGAGTATTAATGTGTCACCTAGCTTTGGAGAGGCCATTGGGTTACCACCCATCTGGGTTTTCCCAGATAATCCTGCTCCAATGCTTGCAGGATATTCATAGCTCCTCAAACAACTCCTGGGACCTCTTAAATGCAGTCATCTTGCACTGTGGGAGAATGTCGTGATGAAGCTTTAATGCAACATGATGCTACCTTCAGTGATAGAGGCAGGCACACAGGATTGGGGGTCAGGAAATCGTGAGTTCTTATTATATTGGCTCTGCACTGACTCAATCTGTGACCCTGAGCAAGTCACCTTGCCTCTCTTGGCCTTGGTTTCCCCATCGATAAAACGGGGATGATAACACTTTGTAGGGTGGTTGTAGACTGATGAATTCACTAATATCTGAACGTGGAATCTGAATGGTTTTAAGCCAGTGCAGCTCTGTTGAGATTGGGCAAAGATTAACTTCTGCTGAGTGATTTTTGCAACCAAAAACGTCGTTCATTTTTCCAGCCCCGGGGAGACTCTATGAGGTGAAGCTGGTGGCATTCAGTAAGCATGAAGATGGCTACGCGGCTGTATGGAAGGGCAAAACGGAAAAGGTACCAGTGACGGCAGTAGGTAAGCAATACCCCTGTGACTTCATAGAGCACTTCTTAGCTATTTTACCTGTGAGCTTCTGCCCACATGTTCTGCTCTCTTCTGCTCTGCCCATGGTTCTAAGATTAAGGTATGGGATAAAGATATGGAGGCAGACTTTTAGGAATGAAAGAGAGACAGCAGTCATGATCTAGCACTGGTGTCAAACATAATCATTCACAGTGGAGAATGAGCAGGGCCATCCAAATTTTTAGAGCCACCAAAAAGTGGGTAATACAGATAAATAATAATACAGACATATGCGTCAGTTTCATTATTTGTTTCCCTTGGTGGTGAAATTAGGCCATTATTGTGATCCACAAAATGTATTCTATCTGTTCATGGTTAAGGCTAAGATTTTGTCACAGATATTTTTAGTAAAAGTCACGGACAGGTCATGGGCAATAAAGAAAAATTCATGGAAGCCGTGACCTATCCCTGACTTTTATTAAAAATATCTGAGACAAAATGGGGATCTGTGGGTGCCCACACCACCTGCAGCAGGGCGTCTGCGCAGGGGCTAGGAACTCCGAGGGCCCCCAACACGGATTGGGTGTCAGAGCTCATGGTCCCCCCCGCCCATGGCTGGAAGCTGCCGGGGCCTCCACCGCCTGCAGCAGCAGGGAGCTGCGGGGTACCCCTGCTGCCTGCAGCTCTGGGGGTCCCCCACCAGCTGCAGTGGCCAGGAGCTTGGGGGTTCCCCTGCCACCTATGCCCACAATGGCTGGGAGCTCGGGTGTTCCTCTGCCATCCACAGGGGCCAGGAGCTGTGGGGTGCCCCAACACTCTGCGGTGGCATGGAGCTCCAGGGGCCACCAGAGGCAGCAGGAGTACACTACAGATCCCTACCCCTGTGGGCGGGGGTAGGGGTGGGACCCTGCAGTTCCCCACTGCTGCAGGCTGAAGTCATGGAGGTCGCTGGAAGCCACGGATTCTGTGACTTCCGTGACCTCCATGACTAAATTGTGGTAATTATGTTGCCCAGTACAATTGTATCTGAGTACCTGGCAATCTTTAATTAATTTATCCTCGCACATCCTGGGAGGCAGGACAGTTATCCCCATTGCCCAGATGGGGAATTGAGGCAGAGAGTAACTAAGTGACTTGCCCAAGGTCACATAGGAAGCCTGTGGCAGAATAGAGAACTGAGCCCAGGTCTCCCCAGGCTAGTGCTCTAACCACTAGGCCCATCCTCCTCTTGATTCATCAGCAATGACTGCTCTTCTCTGTCCCATGCCACTTATACGTGTGTATTTCTTTCTTCTTCCTTCATGTACCATAGACCCTCCAGTTCAGAAGGGCCCCCCACTGCCCCCAGCCCATGTCTATGCAGAGTCCAACAGTTCGACCTCAATTTGGCTCAGGTGGAAGAAACCAGACTTCACGACTGTCAAGATCGTCAATTACACCGTGCGTTTCAGCCCTTGGGGACTGAAAAATGCCTCTCTTGTCACTTACTACACAAGGTAAGTGTGTCGCGCAACAGGCTGAGTGACACAACAGCTTCCTTGTTGGAAAGAAAACAAACATACGGGAGAAACGTGGGAAACCTCGTGGGTGGGTGGTTTAGTATGTCCAGGACGCATGTGACTCTGACTTGTATCCATTTGCTCAATTCTAAATCAGGGCTGGGCAAAAAGCGGCTCCCGGAGAACGGTCTGTATCTGAAACACAGAGGTGGAGCTTAGGAGAAAGCAGGCATTTTTCCATCTTGATTTGTAGGGGCCAGCCTGCACTGCATGCTGGGATCTGTAGTTTCCACATCTTTATATTAAGTATAAAGCCAGTTGAAGTATTGTCAGCCCCAAATATTCAGAGATCGTGACATTTAAAAAAATACGGGGTTTTGGTTTAAAAATCGTGACATTTAAAAATATATATATAATAAATTTGGTGTGGCTCGTATATTCGTCTTCTGGGTTTTGAGGCTTTAGCGGGGTCACGTTTTCAATCTTTTCTCTGCAAGAAAATCATAAATAAATGAACTGCCATGAAGGTTAGAAACATACTTTTATTTGAATGGCAGCTGTGATTCTCACGTAATCCCATGCCTCCTGGAGTTTGGACTTTAAGAAACATATGAAAGATAGTGAGACTTGTGATAGAATTTGATCCACTCCATTACACCCACATCTTTTCTGGCCCATGGGCGCCTGGTAAATTGCTGAGGTGGCCAGCAACGGGACCCCAGCCTGTGTTAATCTGCCCTGCATGTCTATGTTCCTTGGCAGTTCTGATGAAGCTATTCTCATCAGCGGATTGAAACCCTACACCAAGTATGAATTTGCAGTCCAGTCTAATGGAGTTGGGATTGATGGACCGTTCGGCAGTGTGGTGGAGAGGTTCACCCTTCCTGACCGTAAGTACCGCACCGTGGTGAATATAAATCCCCAAACTCACGGAGCTCTCCCTGATTGGAGGAAGGCCAGTCTCACCTCATGTGCCTTGCCCACTTGTGGAGCAACGACGTAAATCTCTGAAGACCGTTTTCAGCTGCCAATTCTGTTGTTCTCTCTGTGCACTCACTCAGAAGATGTAACGTGCTTGTACGCTGAAATGCTTGGGAATCCGTCTCGCTGTCTCTTGTCATCCCTCAGTCCCCTTCTCCATCAGTGGAGGCTGAGAGCCATTTGAAAGCCCAAGAACCGTTCCAAAGCCCACTGAAGAGATGCTGCCATTGGACTTGGCTTTGTAAGCACAGAGGAATGGAGGCAGAATTCAAGAAGAGCAATTGATATGAATCAGGACAATTATGTTTATTTCAGATTTGAGTTTTCTTGGGGCGGGGGGATTTTCTCTAAGAAATCCTGCTTTCTAGTGAGGTGCCCTGGGCTGCCTTGGGGGTTGCTTTGAGCAATGGGTCCTGGCTAAGGCTGACAGATGTTGTCAGAATGAGAGTTGTTGAGCCCAGCGTGTTTGTGTAGAGGCAGTGGCAGGAATTTGAGCCTCCCATTCTGCCCTAGGGCTGGCAGAGGCTGTGAGCCCTGGGGAACATGGCTAGCTCTGGTAAGTCAGGGGATAACCTCTCTTGTCCAATAGCAACCTCCAGTGGCTGCTTTGGGCATGGAGTTAACCGACTTTGGAGGGTGGGTCCCATCCAGCTGTGGTGGTAAGAGAGCTTTGCAGGCAGGGGAATTAAAAACCAGAAGGGGGCAGGGGGTTCGGAGGATCCCTTGCCCGAGGATAAGAAAAGCTTTGGTGTATTTTAATGTTGGATCTCCTCCTGAGCTGTGCAGCTACACTCATGTTTTCCTGCTACTCCTTAGCTTGCTGGCCAGGATGGACAAACTCCCCACTGTTTGTGCTGCAGAGAGCACACCCTTCCATTCAGCTCCAAAGTCAACAATGAGCAGCCCTGTTTGTGCACCATTTGCATCCATCCATGTGCAGATCACTCCGGTGTGCATCCAGTCACCCAGCTCCCAACTGTAAATGCAGCTTTGGCACCTGCCCACTTTTGGGGGCACCAAATTGGAGGTGTGGCCCAAAGAGCTGAGCTTTCACCATTTCCCCTTTGGTTCCTGTTGCACCTTTGGGGCAGTCGTTGTATCCTTTGTCTCTTCAGGGCCGTCGACGCCTCCATCCGACCTCAGGCTGCAGCCGATCAACCCATATGCCGTGCAGGTGCATTGGTGTCCTCCAGTCGAACCCAATGGCATCATCGTGGAGTATGTCATCCTGTATAATGCAAACAACACGCAGCCCGATGACATGTGGACTCTGCTGAGGAAAGAAGGTGAGCACCTGGAGTAGCTCAGGAATGTGTCCATTGGGCTGGGTCCAGAGCGGAGGTGCGTTGACTTCAGTCCTTGTTGGGCACATGTGCCAATCCTAATAAATGTCAGTTCAGAATCCCCCCATTTCCCTGGCCCTCTCTGCTTTCTGACAGGGGTCATGCATCTCTGCTGTCCAGCCTCGAAACACTGGTAACAGAAGTCTAATGAGCTGGGGGACAGATAATGTTGAGGAAAGGCTGCGCTAGCCTGCAATACAATTAGAAATAGAGGTGGCGGAGGAGACCCACAGCTGAGAGCAGAGCATGAGCATTGAGAAGAGACGTGTGGGAGAGGAGGTGTGTTTGGAAGCAGGTGGGTTCTCTTGCCAGCTGCCTCATTAGCAAGGCTCTTGCGTGCTCTTTGGATTGGGGCTGCAGAGAGACAAGATGCTATCGCTAGGCAGTAAAAGAACTTTCTGTTGACCGAGTGTCAAGGCTGTGGCTCAGAGATAAGAGAGGAGGAAAGTGGGTGGGTCAGTGGTTGAAAGACAATGCTGCATGTTTGCGGCTGCTCAGAAACTAGACCCTGTGAGCTAGAGGCTGTGAGCACATCGGCCACCTGAGATCATCCAGGAGGCCCTCTGCAAAACCAGGTCACTCCTATGTGTGGCGGTTTTCATCCAATAGATAACAATGTCAGGGCAGAGCTGCTGGCTGGGGAGGTGAAGCCCATGCCAGTGAACGGAAATGCTCCATGTAAGTCGCAGCAAGAAGTTAAGAGCTCACCATGTCATTTCTTGCAGTTTCTTCACCCATTGCCCTGAAGGAAAACTGAGCTTTTGAATGAGAAGACGGAAGGATACAAAATCAACAGGGCACACATTAAATGGGTTAAAACCTGCCTAATCGCTAGGTCTCAAAATGTAACTGCAAATAGGGAATCAGCTTCCAGCGGGTGTATTTCTAGTGGATTCCTTCAGCGATCGGTTCTTGGCCCTACACTATTTAACATTTTATCAATGACCTGGAAGATAAGATAAAATCACTACTGACAAAGTGTAGAGATGACACACAGCTTGGGGGAAGGGTAAATAAGGAAGAGGACAAGTCCTAGATAGAGTGATCTGGATTGCTCAGTAAGCTGAGCGCAAGCAAACAATATGCATTTCAGTACAACCAAACATAGAGTTAGATATCTAGGCACAAAGAATGTAGCCTGCTTACAGGATGGGGGACTCAGGCCTGGGAAGCAGTGACTCTAGAAAGGACTTGGATAATCAGCTGAACAAAGTGGCCAAAAGGGCTAATGTGATTCTTGGATGCAGAAAGAGGGAAATCTCAGCAGGAATAGGGAGGTGATATGACCTCAATAGTGGCACTGGTGCAACCATTTTGGAAATACTGTGGCCCGTTCTGGATTCTGACAAATGGGAGAGGGTCAGAGAAGAGCCACAAGATTGATTAAAGGATTAGAAAACCTGCCTTATAGTGATTTGACACATGGAGCTCAATCTATTTAGCTTGACAAAGAGAAGGTTGTGGGGTGACTTGACCCCAGTTGGTGAGTACCTACCTGGGGAACAGAAATGTGATGACAGGACAATATCCAATGGCTGGAAGTTGAAGCGAAACAAATTCAGATGGGAAAGAAGGCACACGTTTTTCATCGTGATGGTAATTAACCATTGGAACAACTTACCAAGGGATGTGGTGCATTCTCGATCGCTGGCTGCTTGTAAAACTAGATCGGGTAGTTTTTTAACGATGTGCCCTGGTTCAAACAGGAGTTAATTCAGGGAATCCTACAGCCTGTGCTATGCAGGAGGTCAGACTAGATGATCACAGTGATCCCTTTTGGCCTTGGAATCTATGAATCTGTGAAAACGGAACGGGTCAGAAATCTCTGGGGATGGACGGAGCTGACTGCAAAGGCTTCTGGTTGAATATTTCAAAATGGATGTTAATTAGGAATTAAAGCTAGCACGTAGTGGATTGGGACCAGATCCTGCCAACAGCTCGGCATGTAGAGAACTTGACTGATGAGAGTCCTTTCACTGGCTCCAATGGGATTGCTCACTGGGCTCAATCCATGGTAACACAGAGGCGGTGGTCTAGGGGTATGGCCAAGGAATGACATAAATGTCAAGATTTTCAGGCCTGAAGGGACCAGCTGATCGACCTCCTGCATATTACAGGCCAGAGAATTCCAATCCTGCGTCCAGCCCAGAATTTAGGAGCACGAGGCAGTTTAGCTGCAGGAGAGGCTTTAGTGAGATTACTCACGTGAGTAAAGTTTCACACATGCAGGGTCAGGCTGCTAGTGAGCATATTAGTTAGCTAAGCCATAAACGTCCTGGGGTACGAAAGACACCTCTTTACGTTATACTGCTCGCAGACTCTGCTAGCTCGGAGAATGAAACAAAGTTTTGCAACCCCCCAGATAGCATCTAAACCGTAAACATTAAACCTTCTCACTTGCTTTTGAACAGGAAATACTTTCAGCACTGAGGTGCATGGCTTGGAGAGCGACACCAGGTATTACTTCAAGATGGGAGCAAAGACCATTGTAGGATCCGGCCCGTACTCGAACGTAAAGGACGTGCACACCCTTCGCGAGAAGCGGTCAGGTATTCCAGCTTTTACTACCCCAGGAAGCATGCCCTGGTCTCGAGAAGTCACTCCGAGCATTGAGTCACGCTCCATAATTGCCCGTAGTTAGTAGTGTTGTTTAGTTTTGTGTGCCAGCGAATGCATGAAACTTCTTGATCCCGCCGCGTGATACACAGATCGTGAACATGCTTAAACAGTGCTGGGGATCGAGCCAAATTCAGCGTGTGCGCAGCTCTTGCTGACGTCTGTGGCAGCTGCCTATCCATATCTCGGGGCAAGGATTTGGCTCTAATTGCCCACCTTGCAGCCGTCAGATTAGTTCATGTAGCATTAAGGCAGCTGAATCTTCGACAGATACCAGTTTGCTTTTATCTGCTTCAACGGTCATTGCCAAGTACTTCTTATGATAGTGTGTTGTGTGCATATCTCTTTGTGTGTGTGTGTCTGAGATATGGGTCCAACTTGGGGCCACTCGTCCCACTTCCCCTGGGCTTTAGGGAACACTAGCTCTGGATCAGTAATTGGTGCCTCGGGCCCATTTTATATCCACGCACCCGAAATCGGTGGTTTTCTGAATGCACCGGACGCTCTGCGTCCTCTTCCCGGTAGGGCTTGAGACGCTGACTCGACTCTGTCCTTCGCCTACTAGATGTTCTGGATATCCGCTCGGTCACCGGGATCATCGTGGGACTCTGCTTAGGTCTCCTCTGTATACTCTTCTGTATGTGTGCCAGTTTCCGCAGCAGCAAGCAGAGGTATGCATTGCATTATCCGGACAGCGAGCAGAGCAGAGCACCGATTTGGAGCAGCGCAAAAAGCCCTGTCAAATTCTTTCCCACATTAAGATGTGCTCTGTTGTAGAACAATTGAATTTAAGGCAGTTAAAGATGCAGGCCATAAAAATAATCCATGTCTTTCAATATAAAATTCCTTCTCTGTCATGTTGCTTTGAGGGGCGTGCCCGCTAAGGAGCGCTCTTTAATGAATGCAGTCTGGTTTGCTGGTTTGTATGCTGCTGCAGTAGCTTTTCTTTAATCTGCATTGTTAGAGTAATTGTTTTTGCACCAAAATAGAATGCTAATTACCCTATCAAAGAACATTATCCTTTCTTCATCTCTGTGTATGCACAACACGGCTCTGCTGCGTTTGGGTGCCTGGCTGATAGTTGTAAACATGCACTGAACTGCTTTGTGAGCTTCCAGCAGGGAAGACTGTTAGAGGGTTCCCTTTCTTCCTGATGTAATGGAGTGGGTTGGTGTGATCGGGACCAGATCCTCATTTGGGGTATATTGGCTGAGTCCCATTGATCTGACCTAGGTGTCAGAACCTGCCCTGTAAGTGCTTACAAAGGAAATCATTTGAAGCCCAACTTTTGATGTAAGCCATAGTTTTAGAGAGAGGCATTGTGAGCAGGTGGATTGAGCACAGGGCTGGGACCTAGGAGCTCCCGAAGTCTCATCCAGGCTCTGCCACAAACCCATCCCATCACGTAACCTCCCTCTGTCACCTGTAAAATGAGGCTGATGAAACTTATCTGCTTCATGTGGGGTGTGATAAGCATGAGTGAGAGGTAGATCCTTGTCCTTGTCTCTTGCTCCCGTTATGGGGCACTAAGGACCAGCCATTGTGATCTGCTGGACAGGGGGCGGCTTGTAGAAACGGTACACTGTGCTTGTTACAGAGCCCGGGCTCAGGGTGTGTTGGCAATAAGTGATGAGCACAGGGGCCTTAACACTGATCCCTACACCCAACAGAGTAGCCAAAAGCAGAGCCTTTCCAGTCCTATTGAGAACAACCCAAGCGGAGAGGGGCAGTTTGGTCCAGCATCTGCCACTGCTCACAAGTTGGGAGATGACACCCCTTGAGCCCTGATTGGCTGGACAAGGGAGTCCAGGGCTTTTTGCCCTCCGAGGTGGAAACCTTTGTTTGTTTTCCCATCCCCTGCAGGGATGCTCTGCCAGGGCTGGATTCTCAAGCAGCTGGGAATCACAGATCCTATCACCAGGGCAGGCAGGGACCGCCCAGGCCCAGCACCAAGTCTGATTCTCATGAGCTGGAATCGCTCATGTCCCCGCCCTCTGAAGAGGTTCCCTTGCCCCTGGTGGACATCACAGAGCTGACAGAAGTACACAGCCTCATCCACACCAGCCTTCCAGATGACGGCATCCACGGGATAAGAAAGGTATTGCCAGTGCGAATGCTTACCACCGCCTTGCTCAGATAACCCTCTTAACCTGGAGCGGCACCAAGGAACCAAGCAGAGTTGGGTCTGATTTCCCCTCTGGCTCTCAAAAGTGCTGGCCTGGATGGATCGTTTCAGGGCAGGCACTATGCTAGCAAGGGGGGTTCCTGTATCACCTGATGCTGAGAATCCCTGACTACAGAGTATTATCAAATGTATTTCCTCTAATATGGTTATCCTGAGCTATTTTCCCCCCAACACACTGATTTTCATATCCAGCCATGTTAAAAATTTCCCAGTTCCTATACCGAGTCCATGTCATCACCTGTGCCAGAGGAGGACATACCCTGGTGATGCTTTGGGGGTTCACCCAGACCAGTAAGGGGGTGTGTCAGCTTTGGCTCCGAGCCCTGCCACCAGCAGCCTGCTCGTGGCACAATGGCCTCACCCTGGCCTCCACCAGCCTGGTTCCTCCTTGCAGGGCGACACCAACAGCCCTTTCAGTCCTGAGTCCCCCTCCCTCCCCAAGCTGTCTGCCCTGCTGCAACTCTTGCCTTCCAGGCTAAGAGGACCCAGTTCTCAAAGGCTTGAAGGGTACGGTACCCCATCGTCCCGCTGTGATGGTTACCTCCAAGTCTTTCTGAAGGTCCTGATATCCTCAAAGTTCATCTTTGGTTTCAAAGCCAGGAAGCCGTCCTGGGTGCTCAGCTCTCTGTGTCCTCCACGGAGCTGACGCCATGTTAATTTTTGCAGTCTCCTGGGATTTTGCAATGCAAATGAATGGCCCATTGTTCTTGGCACGCCTGGCTTGATTTGTCATTGAGTCCAAGAGGTGTTGGCCATTCTCCTTTGTCTGGAAAAAACCTTTTTTGCTTCCTTGGTTTGTTTACCGATCCCAAAAGAGAGAATATCCATAATGTCACATATAGCACTGTTACGTACATTTCATAATGATTTTAGTGGCCAACGTGATGTTAGTTTTCCATTGATATATTACAAGACACTTTCTAAAGGCGAGAGTCTCAGAGCTCCCGTGACGTTGACCCATGGATGCTGCTGTAGCTTCAAGGCAGGCGTAGATCCCCTGGTTGCAATGATCCCATTTTGGGGAAGGATGGAATAGTGGATGGATCTCCATAGCTATGGATTTGTGATCTGTTGCTTCTGCCTCAGTCCAGCTCCACCTCATCTCTGGGAACACAGCTCTGCGCTGTAGAGTAGAAAGGTTCTTCTCCCCGCAGAGCTGCAGTGGTTCTGTTCCATCCAGGTCCTTTGTGCCTTTGTGCAGGGCAGGGTTTGTGGCCTCTGTATTGAATGCAAATGTCATAGTGGCCTTCGCTGCTAGAGAGACAAGGGAAAAAGATCTCACCCTCTACTTAGCACCAATATGAATCCATTAGGACCAAACCACAATTGTCCTTTAGAATTTAATAGGGGTGAGACAAACAGAGTTCTGTAGAAAACTAATAGGGATTTTTAAAAATTAAACCTATAGCATTTAAAAGAGACTTAATATCCTTTCATTAGCTTTTCTCGTCCTGTGGAATTCTATAGGAGGAGGAATTCTCCATTACATTCTATACGATGGTTAAAAAAACGCCTTATAGAAAGATCCTCATTATCTAATTCTAGACTTTCCCATAAGGATTCTGATGAAAGCCAGACCTTACTGTTGTTGATGAACAGCCATGCAAATTCTGCAGAGTGAATCTCCCTATTTCAAAGGTGGGTAGACATGCAGAGTTGTGCTGGGGTTTTTATCTCCCTGGCATGTCTATGGGCCAGTGGCAATATCATTACAGATGCTGATGTTTGCTAGCAATGAGCCTAAATCCCCCACGTTTTGACTCCAGGCTTCCTCAAAGTTTGATGGTGTTCTGGACCAGGGCCTGGGTTTGGATCAATCTCTGGTATTAATAGGACTGATCCAAAGCCCACTGAAGTCAATAGAAAGACTTCCATTGGCTTCATCAGAATTTGAATCAGGTCCTGTGTTAGCTCCTTGAGCCTGCTATAGAGCACGTTTGTCCATCAAAAGGCCCCATAATAGCATGTTGCAATTCTACAAAGGAGAAATTCCTCCAGCCTTTTGGTAAGAAAGATGATGCTGGACTCTACCATGTTGTCTGTCTGGTCATAACTCTGGTTCAGTTGCAAGCCTGGTGCAATTTAATGACCATGACCAAGAAACTTGACTTTCCACTTAAGACAAGTAACTGTACAAGGACCTTGTGGCAATCAGTAAATCAAAAGAGAGATGCTTTAGCTCAAGCTGACGTTATGGACGTGATGCAGAAATGATGGAGTGAAATTCCAGGGACTGTGTTATGCAGGCGTTCGGACTGGATGATCATAATGGTCTATTCTGGCCTTAGAATCCATTGATCTATGAGAGAAGGTTGAAGTGGTTGTTGGGAAAAGGCAAAAGAGGACAACAGTTTCTCTTTGGACTGAAGCAATGAGATGCTTGGTTTATTTGAAAATGACCTGTCACAAAAGAGAGAGCATTGAAAGCAAAACCAGAATGCTGGGTCGGAGAACTTGTATCGAGAAATATCTGAGGCTTTTTATAGAGAAAATTGGTTTGTCCTGTCTGATATTGTGGATGCACTCAGGTTTCAGTCCCCTTGTGAATCTTGCTAAACTCTTTGAGATCTTGTGGCCACGAATTCCACAGATTAATGATTGGGTTTCCAATGCAAATATTTGCGTTCATGAATTCGACATCTGCTTTCTACAAATACTCTCCCCAGTATTAACTTAAAATGTGCCGTTTTTATAAACATCAAGTTCACCAGCATGTTCACGAAGAGCAAACATCAGGAAAGTGACCTCAACTGAAGGGAGCTTGTGTTTTTATTTGTGGATCTGTATGTTTGGAGGTATTCTCCAAGCTCTATGTAATTTGCCTGACATTGCCTCGTCTTTCTCGTCTTCCTGCCCCCTTTTCTCTCTCAAGCTTGTCTGAAGCATTTCATTCCATTAGGGAACCTTTAATTGGCCTAATTTATTTAATCTGTTTATGTCTTTCTTTGTAACCCGGGGAGAGTGTGTAAGGTAATTAGGAGGTTGAGTGAAACAGGCGCATTGTGAGCACACGGGATTTCATGTTTGCATCAATCATATGCTTGTATGTCACTGGTGTTAAGGTGTATTCATGATAGCAAACTTTAATCAAATCTAAGTGCAAAATAAGGGAGACGTGTGAGAGCCCGGCCTTGGAGAGTTTGCCTCTTCGTTAGAGAATGCGCAGATGTATTCTTTTTGCTATGCCACATCCTTGTCTGCCTTAACTGTCACAAGGGTCAAAGCGATTCACCTTGGTTTCCCAGGTGTTTCATCGGATTAAGACTAACAGGAAAAGATAGGAGAGAGTGTGAGGTTTCCTGTGTAGCAAGCACAGCTCCTTGCAGTGTAATTATTTAAGTGTTGGGTTGCTTTCCCCCCCCTCTTTTTAACAGCCCTTTCCATTAAATGAGGAACAAATGTTTTTCTTTAAAGAGTTACTTTGCCCCGATCTCTGATTCAGGGTCCTGGAAGTAAAACTCTCTGCCCAATTGAGTCACTTTCCTCCTGTCTTTTGGAGATAATAAATCCAGATCTCTCTGTGGATACTGCCCAAGCGGGAATTTAATCTCTAGAAATGCAAGATCTGCTCCCCAAAGGAGCACGAATGCCAATCACAGTCTGTTTGTCTTCAGAGAGTTTAAGGCCTCAGAATCTCAGTATCTGAGCCCTGTCTTGGCGTTCGGCAGATGGATTATCAAAGATCAAAGGTTTGCAGAGTGTACGATCTGGCCGCAATTTAATCTGCTGAGTGGGAGGCTAGCTAATGCTCCTGCATCCAGGGTTTCACTTTCAGTCTGCCATAACTTCTGGCAGCTCAGCAGGATCTTGCTGCCCGCATTGTTGGACTGTCTATGCCATGGAGATGTACATGCTTCTATTCAAGTGCTGTGCTGTCATCTGCAGCACCTTGGATTTGCTCCTAGTCTCCAGAAATCCTGACTTCTCCATGAAATTATATTGGAGATCCACCTGGGCTTGGTGAGCAGGAGACATACAGGAGCGTTAGTCTCAAAAGGCCAGAAGATTGCAGCCTCCAGAGCTGTGACCACAAAGCTCAGACAGCCAGTAACTTCCTGGTTCTTGTACTCTGAGAAAGTCAGTAATATATTTCTGGGGCATCTGTGTTACCACTGGACAGCAAACTGTATGCATTATCCTGGAGGATGCCAAGGAAAAGTGCATGTGCTTGGAACGAAATCTGCCAGCAGAACGGATAGATTAAGTATCTGCACTCTCTGCAGAGCTACTCTTGGGGCTTATCTCAGCTTGACCCAGCATGGGTGTGCAAGAGGGGAGAGTGCAAGAATTCTCCCACGCACCTCACCCCATGCGGAGGGCTGGACATAATCAGCATTCTGTAAACTCTGCAGTGCTGGCCTCTCAGCAACGAGGTGTGTGCGGAAAGTCAAGCTGGTGCTTTACATGCTTTGCTGAATTGGGGCCCTACTTTCCCCAGTGGCACTAGCCTCTGCCAGGGAGTGAGGTGCTAGCCCAGATGCTATGGTGCTGGGGGCCAGAGAAGAGGCATAACCATGACCTATTCCTGGTTTAGGGTTTTTTTCATAAACGACTTTCGCTTCTTCCCTAGCTGAATTCTAGCTCTGTCCCTTAGTATCATGTGGCAGCAATATCGCTAAGTAGCTACCACCCCCCCGCCCTGTCCCCCATTGGAACAATCTGGTAGGGGACGCCATCGAATGCTAAAGAAATTATATTTTTTGAATCCCTGCTGGTGCAGTGGAAGGTTTTCACTGGAAGAATCAGGACATTATTTTGTTACAAAGAAATGGATACAAATGTAAGGATCCGTGTCTTCAAAAGTGCACGTGTGATGAAGCCTGGCTGCGTACATATAGAGCATGGTCATCAGCGACGATTGCACCAGGATCTTCAGTGCTGAATGCACAAAACCCTACCCACTCCTTTAGCAGGCAGCAAGGAGCAGGCTGTTGTAGCTGCTGGACATGGGCAGTAGAGGGAGACATCACGACATGGAGTGAGCTAGTGTATTGTACAAACGCTTCCAAAATTCCAAACTTAACCTGTGCACTTACACTCAATTTGTGAGCAGGCCTCAGGTGCAGTGTGCATGCAGTCAGGACCATGTACATCTGGACACTGTAACTTAGAAAATGGGGACCATAATTCCAGCAGATGTAGTTTTCTGCTCTTTGGTCACTGGAGAGAGGCCTGGCCTTATAGTTACAGCTCAAGGCTGTACATCGGGAGATGAGAACTCTGTTGCCAGTTCCGACAGATTCTTTAAATAACCGTTGTCAAGTCACTTAACTTATCCTACCTTGGTTTCCTCATCCATAAAATGGTGATAATGCTACTTTCCTACAGTAGTGATCATTAAAACCAGGACATATCTCCTTTGCAACTGTTAAATTTATCATGGCATTTCCCATGCTAAGGAAATTGAGTCCTGTAAATACCAAAAGGGGCTGTACAGCTTAATTCATTAAGGCTTGCACAGTGATTTGCAAGCCTCCGATGGAAGGTGCTATCAAACCGAGAAGCATTTTTCTTCTTTCTGGCTTTTCCTCATTTCTCTCTTTCTCTGAAATTTCTAGAGTGAAACAGACCATAACATAAAAATTCTTCAGGCATTAGCGTAGCACGGATGTTAAGCTGTAAATCCATCGGTACTCAGGTGAACAACTGAATGAAGGGGCATGGCTGGCAGAAGCCTTGTAACTGCAGAGATAGAGATAGCATCCAAATTGTTGCAAGAGTGCTCTGTGTCTGTATAGAATATAAATAGGCAATGGATCAACAAGGTGCCAGGAGATGGGGCTCAAGAACACATGCCAGAATATATTGGTTGTTGCGTGCGGCAGATGGCATCCCTTGTGCAGCTCTTTACCCGAGTGTTTAACCTAGATACTCCTGCCGCAGGTAGTGTGAATACATTGGCTAGGAGCCATGGAGATTGGAGTGGAGGGAAGAGTCTCACAGTGGGTTTTGCTCCACTGTGCAACAGACCGAGCTCTGCTGTGCTGAGGGAATTTTTGCTCTGAGCTGTGAGTGAGGCTATGAAGACTGCTGGCGTGGAAAGCAGTAGAACAACAGGAAAGTGGGGGACTTTGAATAATGACCCCAGGAAAGCCCCACTCAGCAGAGAAGAGATCCAGTCGGTTTGTATAGGAAATTGCACCTTCGCCAGGAGTTTAGTTTGCTCATTTTCTCCAACCCTGTGTCTGAAGCCCTGGAAGTACTGCTGGCTCTATGGGGTGACCTGATCTCTTTCCAGATGAAGGGGACACTGTAGGCAATTCTCGCTCTCTTTTAATATTTCTTTTTCTAGTAAACATCATGAGGCCACAGCACTGGTGGGAGGTGCTGAGTGCCATCCCAGAGACAGACGTGGTATCCCACAGAACAGGGCTAATGCTCATGACACCTCCCCACCCTCGGCTTCCCTGACTTTCCTGCACCTCCAGCCTGACCACTGGCAGGGAGGAGGTCGTTCCATCTCCATGACGCTGCCAGTTGGGCTGGTGGCTTTTGTGATGTGGTTGCCCATCCCCCGGGAACTGGGCTGAGACCCACCGAGCCCATTACACCAAACAGCCCTCAGTTGGTAGCAACTTGACTCATCTCAGACTAATGACCCAGAGGTGAAAATCTCTGTGCCCCATTATCCCTCCAAAGTGCTTACTCAGCCCCACTTACCAGTATCTTCCTGCTGCCCACTCCTAGGGAGCTGTCTGTTTCTCAGGCAGTGACTTGAAATTGAAGCCTTCCTGCCCGCTGAGCAGAAGGCTTTTGTAGCCACTTGGGGCTCTGTGCAGGGATACTTCCTCCCTCATAGCTCAGAGCAGTGCAATTAAACTGTAGCTGGAAGGGCAAGCCTCTTCCTCCTTTTCCAAGCCGGTAACCGGCCACTAGGGGATGCAAGAGCCCAATGCATGCTGCACTCTGCCCTTCCCCTGCTTCCAGCGCAGGTCCGACCAAGGAGTGACGTCCCCCAGGCTGCTCCCAACCCGGGTCTGTGCATGGCAGTGCGCATTCTCACCCACTGCATCATCCCTCCATCCATCCTTGCAGCTCTAGATCATTGTGCAACAAATGGGCTGCAAGATATTAAATTATAGCAACTGCCAGATGGGCATCACTTGGAGACAGAAATCCCTTGGCTCTCCAGGGAATCGGAGCAGCATGACACCAGCAAGGCAGACTTTCCTGCCACGCCTATGTGCTTTAAAGCAAGACTTGGTTGCAGGGAGCTGGATGTAGGGACAGGAGACTAGGGCAGTCTCCATGATCCAGTCACTCCTTACCCTCTATGCTGTGAATGCCGTCAGATAACCAGCAGGGATGTGAATTCCTGTCCTAGGAACTGAAATGAGATAGCTCATTTCACTGCACTGTCCTGAGTTTGCATTCAGATCATTTAACTAAAGATGAAAGGCTGCATCATTCACTCCTGAGCTATCTAGCCCGTTCCTGGCAAGTTTTGACATTAACAGGATGGGAGTTCAGCCTAATGGTTGGGGCAGAGGAGTGCCAGTAACAAGATCTAGTTCTTCTATGGAGCTTTTCCCCAGTAGATTTCAAGGAGCTCAGCATCATTAGTGCCATTTTACAGATGGGGAAACTGAGGCCCAGAGCTGGGAGGTAACTTGGTCAAGATCACCCAACAGAGAAGTGGCAAAGCCAGGAATAGAACCCAGGTCTTCTTAATGTCAATCCAATGCTCTACCCACTTGGCCAGACGGACTCTGGAGTATTGATTTCAGCTGTGCCACTGATGCACACACGTGACTTCACGTCTCTGTACCTCAGTCCCCCATCTGTAAAATGAATACAATTAATAACATTTACCAGCCTCACAGGGTTATCACGGAGCTTTCTTGATTTAAAATGCTTTGAGATCCCCAGCTGAAACATGCTCTATATGTGCAATCTGGTATTATTCTTGATCCAGATCTTTTGACAGCTCAAGGCTTAGCACATGTTGCCATGGCAGTTACTCTTACACAGTTTGATGTAGCTGGGATGCCACGAAATTGGCAGTAACACGGCTATGTGACCTTTAAAATGAGCAAATAGGCTCTTGGATTCGAAATCATTCAGCCAGAAATCTGTTGTTCTGTGAACACCTTGCGCTTGAAGTTACAGCTGGGTTCAAAGAGCTGCTCTCATGCTTGTAGGTTCTTTCTCCATTAATTCACGTTGAGGCTCTTGGTTTAGCGTTCAGTCATATTTAGGGCTTTCCCTTTTGATTTTTCTTTATTATGGTGTTACCACAGCCTTGAGATACCCCAATTGAGACTGGAGCCTCTGCTGCGCTAGGTTCCATATCAACACACAGTTAGAGAGAGAGACTTTTATCATACCCATGCTGCAGATGAGGAAACTGAGGCATGGAGACACTATGTACAGGAAGCCTCTAGCAGAGCCAAGAACTGAACATGCCTCTCCAGCCCAGTACCTTAACCACAAGGCCATCCTTTCTCCTTGCGTATAAATGAACATTTGAATCGCCCAGCTGTAATGAGAGCTGGTTGCCGCTGCAGGTGAGCTGTCAGCAGAGGCCAGTTGGTGGCGCTCCTGCATAGTGCTGGCAGCTGCTTTGCCAGAGGATGGTCATGCCCGTTTTGGGATAATTTTTTGTCCGTCCTGCAGTGTGTCTTCTTCAAATGCTGGTTTCCAGTTGTCATCGGGGGAATTTGCGGATGCGCCAACAGGCTAACTAGTCCCGCCATTGACCCATCTCCCACAGCTCCCTTTCCCTCCCAAATGCACCTTCTAAACAACACTACCTTTGGTATCCAACAGGACAGGTGATAAATGATGCTTGTAATGTAGTGGCTAAGGGTGGTACAGCTCTGTCTCCCTCTACTGGGTGGGGCAGATTGAAAATTTTCTATCTAAACTGGTTTTGACTCAATGACATTTTTCGTAAAATGTGTATGCTTGCCATGGAAACTCTTCGTCCAAACACTTCATGCTCAAAAATCCAACATTTTCAACACCAACACCCAGCATATTTTGATTTGGAGACAATACTGGAGTGCCTCATGGGAGTTGTAGTTTGGCTGCCTCATGCCTCCTCCATTCTTCTTAACAGGGCATGCTCCGCAGTGGACTTTAGTTTCCTTGATGCACTACAGAGGCTCAGGAAGAGGGTAGAGAGTGGTGCATCATGGGAGATGTAGTGTGGCTACTTTTTTTCCCTTTTAGTTGAAATTTGCTGAGGAGGACACTTGCCAACCAGTTCTAAATGAGAGCCTTACTCCTGCTGACAGCTAACAGAAAGTCTCCTTTATCTCAAGTGGTAGAGACCTGAGCTTTTTTTTGTATTGGGGTCCAATGTTCCTGGGTTCTATCCCTGCTGCTTACCACGATGTCTGTATGTTTGTATGACATGGGGTCATTGTACCCCCTTCTACAGACTGCGGCACTGAATCAGCTCTCTTCAGTGGGGTGCTCTTAACCCGAAAATGGGCACAGCTGAAATTTCCCATCATTGTCTTGCATGGGAATTAAACTGAGTCTAAACAGATGTGATCCCAAAGCAAATAAGGTTTCAGGGTGGGCTGATGATGTGAGAGGCAGTGTTCTTTAGACTCCTTTGGCACTCAGGGTATAAATGGCTATGTACATATTCGAAGTGTGGATCCCCAGCTAACAGAGTTGCGGGAAATCACAAGCTATTGCTGGTGAAGGAAACATGAACCAATATCATTTTTACCAGCAGTTGCTGATACTACGAAGAGGTTACAGTGAAAAATCTATTTGCTTTGATGAGTTTAGCTGAAACTGAAATTTCTTTGCTATCGGCCCTTTATTGGAAGATGGTTATGTGTTCATTCTCTCGTTTGACACGAACAGTTTATTATTCAGAGAGTGATTTTTTGCCCCTCTAAATTAAATCTGAGACTGACACACCGTTCCTTAGCTAATACTCTGTAAAAAGTCCAGAGACCATTTTCCTGACTTCCTGCAACTTCTCCCCCAGCCTTCTGAAACTAAGCTTTAACAAACAGACCTGGAGCTAATTGCAAGTGCTTGATCTAGGAGATATTAGCTCCCTAGGAGGGAATTTTTTTTGTAAATGGAACCTGCCTGAGTAACATGGTATACAGTTGCCTGGTGAAGTGGATGGGGTTTTTTGTTTGTTTGTTGAAAATAGCAAACTGGTACAAAAAAACTTTACTCTTCATCACAGCTAATTTCAACCGGAGCTGAACAGTCTGTTCCCAGAGTCATCAAAACTTATGTAAACATGGCAGATTGACATTTCCGCTAGCAGTTACTCCTTTGGGGATTGTTTCTTTCCACATTTTTGGTTTGCACAGGAAGCCTACAAAAGGAGTGTGTGAGTATGCAAGGGGTAGGGGTGTGTTATGTGTGTGCAGGTATCTGTGTGTGTGTGCATGCAGATATCAATAATTGCACATATGGCCATGCGTGTGTGTGTTATATACCTTCTAGTCTGAAACATTCAGACTTTATTTGCTAAGTAATGATATGTTCTCTGGAAAAAGCTCATAATCCACCAGTAATTGGCCTATCTGTGAAACCCATTCAGATGGCAGCAGGAGCAAATTAGTGTAATTAAATGCTGTTTCATTTATTAATATTCCTTATTGTGTTTCATCCCAGCCAGTTATATGTGATTACTTGCCTGTTTTCTCATTACTTACAGTTAGTTTAATTATCGCTGACCCAAACAAGGGAGAGGGGCAGGAGGCATTGGTCCAGAATAGACTGTATTGTTAATGTACAGGAAGTGACCATTAGCAGAGGTGCTGTCATCATGATCAGCATATTTCCAGTTTTGAAAACGAGCACCTGAAATCCACAGCTTTGGATTGACGATCTTTCTTTCTGAAGCTCATTGCTGCATAAACAACATCTTTGATAGCTGGTCTCTACAGGCCTGATCCTGTAGTGATGGGACTTCAGTGAGAGCAAGGTTTGGCCCCTAGAGGTTTTTGTGCAAAGCAATGATTATCTAGAGAGGTCTCATCCTGCGAGGTGCTAAGCACCTTCACTGCTGTTTGAAGTCAAAGCGGGTTGAGGGCGCTCAGCACCTCCCAAGCATGCACATGAGCGTTTTGTTTTTATTTGCCTGATGCCAGCCCCAACAACGTGGTCTAACGTCTGATTTTTGTAAGTGACTGACTTTTTGGAATGCTTGGCTTACGTGCAACATCTGGTCCTGCATTGCTACCTCATTTCCAGCCAGATGGACTGAGGCACAAGAAGGTCAAATGACTCATACAAGGTTACACTGGTGTCAGAAGCCTCTTTGCTCTTGCAGCCAGACACTGGCTTTGTGCTATACTCACTGGGCATTAGATCTAGAGAGAGAGAGAGAGAGATTTTCTTCCATTTAAACCTTACAGCTTCCCTCCCCTCCACCTCCATGCTCTTCTCCTGTTCTCAGGGAATTTATTCTTTGTGGGACAAATAGACCACCAAAGAAAAATGGGGCTACATTTCTGCTTAACCTCCAAGCCAGAAAGAGGAGTTGCTTTAGCCACACTAAGCTTTTGGTAACAAGGTGAGTCTACATAAACACAAGGTTGCCCAGTAAAATCAAGCCCTGCAAAGAAATTACCTCTGTCCATGAACTAATAGTCTGAGCTGTGAAATAATTTGAGCTCTTAAAGGCACACATTTCCCATGCACAGAGGTGTGTATTCAACAGTTTATTGCAAAGGGAAGCCATGAGAACCCAGAACAAATTGCATTCAGCCCATATAATTTAATTAGATCTACAAAAAGGTAACATTGGTTGCCTGGGGGATTTGAAGCTCTCCTAAGAATAGCTTGGTGGTCTGTTTTAAAAAAAAAAACAAAAAAAAACCCCCAAATGTTGTGCCCCTGTATTGGTGAAGCTACCACATTTTTTCCCAGGCTCTAACTTTAAGCAGGCAATCCATTCATACATACCTCAGCTTGAATGTGCCTTGATAGTGTACTTGTGTGGTGAGTCTTTCTCCGTAGTGCAGAATACTGATTGTTCCAATCACCAAAGTAAATGATGCCATCAGACAGCACTGAAAGATCCATTTATTTTCAAAAAAGGCCATTTGTTTCTATCACTGAATTAATTTTCAATAGGTTAGAACTGTTCCTGGTTTCTTTCTGGCCCGACATTTCTTCCGGTGATGCATTCTCCCACAATAGAATCCATGTTTTTCCCTTCTCCCACCATGAAGGTTCCCCATAAATCAGCTTCTCTCCATATCTAGGCTCTAATTTTCTCTGGCATGGCCTCCCACCCCCTTTGTTTAACCCGAATGTCACAGCCAGCTTGTTCCCATCACTCATTCCTGCGCTGCTATAGTGCATTGGTGAAGACACTACTACGCCGACAGGAGAACTTCTCCCATCTGCATAGTTAATCCACCTCCCCAGTAGGTGGTAGCTAACTCTCCTGTCGACATAGCTCTGTCTACACCGGTGGTGAGATCGGTAGAACTGTGTCACTCAGGCATGTGGATTTTTCACACCCCTGAGCGCCATAGTTATTCTGATATAAGTTTGTAGTGTAGACCTGGTCTGAGCAAGCAAATTTCTTTTTAAGATGAAAGCGTTACAGAGAAAACATAATAGCAACAATAAGAGTGCCTATACACCTGCTAAAAGCTTCCCAGAGGTCACCCATCAGTCTTATGGGGCCTCAGTAGGCCAAAATCTTCCAGCCTCTCCCAGGAAAGACTGGGGCCCTCCTTAGGCAGAAGGTCCTATCTGTTTGGTGGATCAGAAAGATGGACCTGAGTCAGTTTAAACTCAGCTATTTGTCCAAAGTCCTTTCTTTGTTGGTCTCTGGAGAATCCAGTTTGAACCAGTATATATAAGCCTCTCCTTATATGGTACCTCTGTGGAGGCGTTATGCCCTGAGTGAATGTGCCTAATCACCCCACAGTGTTCTTAGTTCCTGGGGTCTGTGGTTCCCATCCCCCATGGAGTTACAGACAATTCCTGGCCCACTGTGATACATAAATTTAATAAAGTGAGAGCTCCCAAAGATACTGCAGAAATTGCCATAGCTGTCAAAGCGAACCACCTGATGTCCTATGTTGTTCCTAGACAAAACAGTTGCTGCAAAGAAACTCATTTTAACGTTTATTTAGGGTAAAACTTGGCTTTTTGACAAAATGAAACAAAAAAAAATTTAAATTTTTTTTTTCCATTTTTGGTTGATGAAAAAAGTATCTTTTACAAAATCCCATTTTTCGAAGAAAAATGTCAAAGAAAATTTAAAAAAAATTATTTTCATTGACATTTTTCATGAAAGAGGAAAATAAATTCTTAACCGGTTGTTCTAGGCAGCCTTTCAAAGTCGGAGACCAGTTCATTACTTGTCCACTTTCTCTTACTGTGCAGCCCTGTGCACTTACAGAGGTAGAGAAATAATCATAATGATGCACCGTTAGAACTCGAGTTTTGACTTATATCCTTCCATCACAAAAAGTACTGTAGTTAAAACATCGAGAGGGACTAGTGGTAGCTAGTATAATACCAGGTAAACCTGGAGAGAATTAGCCGATGTGTTATGGGTAAATGTCCATAATTGCTATGGTAAAGTTACTTCTCAAATAACATTTATAGTCCTAAACGAAAATGTTACATTGCTTATTCTCATAGATAACCAATAATCGTTACTGTTTCTTCCAGAAGAATTACTGTGATACCGTGAAATAACATGAATAGAGAATAATATGAAGGTACTTCCTATTTATGAGGTAATAACTCTATTGTGAGCTGAGTAACTCCAAGGTCAAAGGTGGCTTGTTAGCCCAGAAGACAGTTGTTATTGGGTCACGAGGAAGCACCTTGCGCTGCGGTTATTATACTGAAATGTCTAACAATTAGATGTTTTCGTGATGTAATTGGGTTTTTCGTCTTCTGTTAGCTGGATGAAACAAGAAGTTGTGGCAGCTATGTTTGTTGTGGGCCTGTGGATGGTGAGTTCTAAGGGCAGTAGCCAATGAAAGTGCAGGGATTTGCATAGTGTCTGAGTACCGAAAACTATGATGTCCATCAGAGAGTCGGTAACCATGCAGCCCTCTGATTGGTTTAGACCATTCCATTTTGGTATAATACAAAGTAACTCTGACATTAACTTGTCACCACTGCGTGTAGGTATCAATTGTAGCTGCTGAACGTGATTAACCATTTTGTTAATGAAGTGCGTGAATATAAATTGGCCAGCATGTAACAATTTCTATTAAAGTGCATTTCAAAAGTAACCCAACTACTTCATCTGCTTTTGCTACTGCCAGGTTTCCTAGAATGAGATTCGTAGCAGAATTCATTGATATAAAGCACCTGATTTTTCAGCCCTCAGTCTCTACATGCGTACATACAAAATTGTGAGTGCACGCACACACACACACACACTCACACACATAGCTGCATGTTTCAGGTGCAAATGCTTACCTACATCTTTGAACACCTCTGCATGCACAAGGGTTAAAATTTACCCCTGAAAAACCCATTCAACTTAATGAAGTTTGCGGGTGCACATTCTATAGGTGTTAAACATTTCAAGATGTCCATGCAGGTTTTTGTACCTGCAAAGTGTGGGTGAATAGATGTGAGTGTGCAGTTTTTGCATATGCACACGCAAGAGGAAGCTGGACAGAAGATCAGCTGAAGATTTGGCCCAAAATGGGATCGTTCCTTATATAAAATATGTAAAATGGAAAAGCTCAAATAATAACATACTAAAAGATTCTAACTGTCACGGGGGAACTTTAAGAAAGAAAGGCAGATTGGTATATTGGAGACCTGCATTCTATTCCTAATTTTGCTACTGAGCCACTATTAGATGTTAGGCAAGTCAGTTAGCCTCTCTGTGCCTGAGTTTCTCCACATGTAACATGGAGATTTTTATCCACCTGTATAAAGTGCTTTGAGATCGTTATAGGAAGATCGCTACTGAAGTGTAGAGTATTATTCCCAAAGCCTCTGACCCACTAGTGTCTTGGTATTTACATGCAGTAGGGTCTGATGCCAAACCAATCGAGATAAAAGAGCATTTTCCCACTGACTTCAGTGGGCTTTGAATTAGGTCTTCAAAAGGAAGATGCATGCAGTATGGTGCTATCTGATACATTGCATCCTATTGGTCTTAAAATCTATGAAATCAGCAGAGACCCCTTTATTCGATTTGGAGCATGAGCTCTTCTCGTAATGTGACACAGGAAGAACGGTATTAGAAATATTGTGTCAGAGCTAAGAAAATCCCAATTATCCACTTGCTCTGCATCGAACCATAACAAATCAGTGCTCTAAACCCCCATGTCCTGTGGTAATAATGTCCATTTGTTAGGGCTAATGTCATTGTGACGTCATTGGAAAGTGTGTTGGCTGCATTTAACCGACATCTTTAAGCCATACGGCATTTCTCCAACTTCCTTTATCGTGTTGAACTGCTTGTTCTTTCAGGTTTGGAGGGATACAAATCTGTGTCTCGGAAATAATCTGATCGTTGCTTTCCTTTTTATTCTGCAGTCTACATGGAATAAATCAATTAATCAGAACTGGGCAAATAGCATAGCCAGATGTGGAGATGCCATTACAAAGGAGCCTACTGCTGCTGTGAATGGAACACTGAAGCCACCTTCTAATGCAGGACAAAAGCTTTTGCTACAAGCCCTGGTGTACGATGCTGTTACGGTGGGTGTCTTCAGTATTTTAGTATCAGCCGCTTGTGCACTACGGTACATTTGTTATGTGTCTTTTCGTCTTTTACCCTGCTTGTAGAGGGAGAGAAAATATTTACTCCTTAGAGTTAGTCTCACTTTGCTGATTATGATTTTTGTTCCATTGCCCAAGTATAACACAGTATGTCGTGTGATTTGCGTATGTGGTGTGACAGGGTCAGGCCAGATGGCTACAGGAGAGTGATAGAAGGCAGATATATTAGCCCCAGGCTAAGTAGGTCCCTATTTCCTGGGTAAGGTAACAGGGAAGGTTCCAGAACAATCAGGAACTTTCTGGAAAAAATTAAGGCAGACAGGCTGATTAGAACACTTGCAGCCAATCAAGAAGCTGCTAGAATCAATTAAGGGAGGCTAATCAGGGCACCTGGGTTTAAAAAGGAGCTCACTTCAGTTTGTGGGGCGCATGTGAGGAGCGGGGAACAAGAGGCACTAGGAGCTGAGAGTGAGAACGTGGACTGTTGGAGGACTGAGGAGTACAAGCATCATCAGACACCAGGAGGAAGGTCCTATGGGGAGGATAAAGAAGGTGTTGGGAGGAGGCCATGGGGAAGTAGCCCAGGGAGTTGTAGCTGTCAACAGCTGTTCCAGGAGGCTCTCTAGACAGCTGCATTCCACATGGCCCTGGGCTGGAACCCGGAGTAGAGGGCGGGCCCGGGTTCCCCCCAAACTTCCCAACTCCTGGTCAGACACAGGAGGAGTTGACCTGGAGTATCGGTTCACAAAACCAGCCAAACTGAGGGCTGCCGTGAATCTACGAGGCAAGCAAATCTGCCAATAAGTGCAAGACCCATCAAGGTAGAGAAGGAACTTTGTCACAGTGGGGAAAAGTTGTTTTATTTTCAGGGAGTCCTCTGTGTCTCTCTCAGAGGTCCAGCAATCCCCATGTTCTTACTGCCTTACTTTCCTCAGTCCTTGTGGTCTTGAATCGGTGGCCAATGTGGGAGTGGAGCAGATTCCTTGTTAATGAGATGGAGAGGCTGCAGTGCTCTCATCTGGGGAGCAGAAATCAGGCTCCAGAAAACATATTTGTTTTTTTTATGTAGCAGTGCAGTAAACTTACACAAAAATGAGTTAGGATCTACAATACTCAGCATAGAGAGTTAAGATCTAATATATTCCAACCTGGAGAATGAATTGCATTTTTTCCTATAGAAAGAGTCAAAAATCAAGGGTTGTTTTATATTCCTTTGAAAGGTAGTGTAAAGCAATTTCCATTATCCTTAATCTACAGCTCAGGAGAAAATTCAGCTTTCATAGATTCCTTGCCCAGAATGGCCCACTGTAATAATCTAGTCTGACCTTCTGCATAACATAGGCCATAGGGCTTCCCAAAACAAATTCCTAGAGTAGATTTTTTAGAAAAACATCCAATCTTGATTTAAAAATTCTTGATAAATTATTCTCAACATTATAAATTTATGCCTGAATTTGTCTAGCTTCAATGTCCAGTCATTGGATTGTGTTAAATCTTTCTCTGCTATATTGAAGAGCCCATTATTAAATATCTGTTTCCCATGTAGATACTTAAGGACTGTAATCAACTCACCCATTAACCTTCTCTTTGTTAAGATAAATAGATGGAGCTTGTGAGTGTATTGCTTAAGGCAGGTTTTCTAATCCTTCAGTCATTCTTCTGGCTCTTCTCTGAACCCTCTCCAATTTATCAGCATCCTGTGTGGGCACCAGAACTGGACACAATATTCCATCAGAAGTCACACCAGTGCCAAATATAGGGGAAAAAAACCTCTCTACTCCTACTCGAGATTCCCATCTTTATGCATCCCAGGATCACATTAGCTCTTGGCCACAGAGTCATTTTGGGGGCTCATGTTCAGTTGATTACCCACCACACCCCCCAAATCTTTTTAAGAGTCACTACTTCCCAGGATAGAGTCTCCCATCCTGTAAGTATGGCTTATGTTCTTTGTTCCCAGATGTATACGTTTACATTTAGAATCATAGAATATCAAGGTTGGAAGGGACCTCGGGAGGTCATCTAGTCCAACCCCCTGCTCAAAGCAGGATCAATCCCCAATTTTTGCCCCAGATCCCTAAATGGCCCCCTCAAGGATTGAACTCACAACCCTGGGTTTAGCAAGCTAATGCTCAAACCACTGAGCTATCCCTCCCCTAGCTCTGTTAAAACACATTGTTTGCATGCACCCAGTTTACCAAGTGATGCAGATCGCTCTAAATCAGCGACCTATCCTCTTCATTATTTACCCCCCTCCCAGTCTTTGTGTCATCTGCAGATTTTATCAGTGATGATTTTACATTTTCTTCCAGGCCATTGATAAAAATGTTAAATAGCGTAGGACCAAGAACCAATCCCTGCAGGACCCCACTGTAAGCACACGTGCTCAATGATTCCCCATTTTCAGTTACCTTTGGAGACCTATCAGTTAGCCAGTTTTTAATCCATTTAATGTGTGCCATGTTCATTTGATATAATTCTAGTTTTCAAATCAGAATGTTGTACAGTACTGTCAAACACCTTGCAGAAATCTAAATATATTACATCAGTGCTTTTACCCTAAGAACCAAACTTGTAATCTTGTTTGACAGGATCTATTTTCCATAAATGCGTGTTGATTTGGGTTAATTACATTACCCTCCTTTAATTCTTTATTAAGCAAGTCCCTTATCAGCTGCTCCATTATCTTGCCCAGGATTGATGTTAGACTGACAAGCCTTATAATTACCTGCGTCATCCCTTTTAACTTTTTTTAAATATTGGCACATTTGCTTTTTTTCAGTCGTCTAGAACTTCCTCAGTGTTCCAAGACTTATTGAAAATCAACATTAACATTTCTGATGTTGCGTTCTCAAACTTGGGAATACAGATCTATTCCAATGAAGCAGTTACTAATATCATAATCTGTGTCAAGGCTCCATTGAAGCAATTTGACATAAACTCAGCTGATTCTGTAAAACAAGTGATTTGCCTGTTTGTCTTTTCTCCTCTAATAAGTACCTCCACCTATCCTATGCTTCCTTCCTAGATAGCAGTGCAAAAATCAGTTATACACAGGATGTAATTAATGTTATGTAGAGAGTTGAGACAATGTTTTACAACCCAATTATACAGTGTCATTTACATCACAGTTTAGCTACCCATCAGAGTTTGTCAACAAAAGGAGAGAAGCGTTAAAATATGTAAATGTTACACAAAATTGGCTTTAAATAGGAAGCTGGAAAGTTTACACATAGGATAGTTCACTTCCTTGTTTTGGATTGTTTCCTTTCAGTAAGTGAAGTTGTTAACCAGCAAAGGCAATAAGCATTGAAAAGATTTTAAAGCTAATTGTCTAGGAGTCTAGGACTCTCTATGAGTTTCCAAACTAGAGAAATCTGCTTAGTTAACAAATTTTAGTCTAATATAGTAAAACCCTGCTTCAAAATAAATGCAAAGGACCCAAGAACATAGGACACTGTTTGAATGTTGCATGAGTGAAATCGTTCTGTTCTTTCCAATTCTAAGTGCTTTGTTTTATAACAGCTTTTGCAAATTACAGAATAGATTCATAGATACTAAGGTCAGAAGGGACCATTCTGATCATCTAGTCCAACCTCCTGCACAGCGCAGGCCACAGAATCTCACCCACCCACTCCTTTGAAAAACCTCACCTATGTCTGAGCTATTGAAGTCCTTAAATCATGGTTTTTAGGATTGAGGTAACTAGCAAATATTGCTCTGCTTGTACACTGCAGCCAACATTTTCAGAAGTGAATAGTCAACTTGGGTGCCTCATGTTTTGGGTGCCCAACTTCAGATGCCACAAAGGGACTTGATATTTAGAAAGTGCTGAGCACACACTTTCTGAAAATCTGTCCCTTTAAGCACCTAAAATCACTAGGACTTTTGAAAATCTCAGCCTTTGTCTCTGGAGAGAGAGAGCCTTGTGGAATCGTTGTAATGTACGTGTCCCAATTTCAATAATTGAAAGCTAAGGACTTGGGGAATATCCTTAAGAATCTGAAGGCATCCAAGTTATTCTAGGCATGTTGCCCTGTGGACAGAGTACTGGACTAGAACTCAAGATATCTGGTTTCTATTCCTGGCTTGGCTACTGGCACGCTAGGTGACTGTGAACAAGTTACTACAATGCTTTGTGCCTCAGTTTCTCCAGTTCTACAATGGAGATAATGATGCTCGCCTCCTTTGTAAAGATCTCCTTTTGAGATTGACTGATGAAAAGTGCTGTGTCGGAGCAAGTTATTACTACTGTTATTATTATAACATTGCCAACTCTCACAATTTCTCAGTTGCTATATTTGCTGGGTTTTTTTTCTTAATGTCCCAGTTCTTGGAGTTATGTGATTATGTGAGAATCTCAGCTTACGTTTAAAAAACAAAAGGAACATTTCGAGCCCCTCGTGCTTGAAAAAATGAACTCTCAAGGCTCAAAACCCAAAGGCAAATAAAAAGAAACCCCACACTTTTCATTTTTTAAACTCTCATTAGTTTTTGAAACCAGATTCATTATTTTTGAATGCTTGGGGTTGGCCATACTGCTATCCAGCCGCTTAATGTCACTGTACACTATTGGCCATACCTCTAAGCCACCACCTGGTACAGTTTGCTAGGATCCTGGAGTCTAGTCCCCTTTCTGCTGCTGACTCACTGGGTAACCTGTGGAAGTCTTTGCACGGCTCTGTGCCTCAGTTTCCCCACCTGTAGCTATATGTGTTGTGAGGCTTCCAAAGCATCTTGAGGTCCTGTGATGGAAGGTGATGAATAAGTGCAGAGTACACGTTTCTGGAGGTAGTCCTCCTGCCCACTTTACAGTGTGAAATCTGTTATGCTTACCACACTCATTCCCAAGAGAATGCTTTCGCTGTTATAAATGAGCACTCTGCGCATAACGTCTGGACTGGGGATCAGCAATCCACTCTGGGGGAAGTAAATGTCATGCCCTGCGTGTGTTGACTTCAGATTTGAAAATACATTTTATAACAGAGTCTTGGGAAAGCCATTCCAACTTTGCTCACTTGCCAAGCTCAAAACCCAGAATATTTTTTTCCTGAAATCACTGAAGGAATCACAACCATCTAAAACCATGTAGACAAGCGCCCGGAAATGCTTTGGGCTATTGATCTGAATAGGCTTTTGTTAGATTGTTTGTCTTTTAAAATGACACAGCCTGATGTTTATTTTTTTAAATGACGTATTTGGTTTTGGGTATACAGTGAGCTCTGTCTCTGAGCTGCATGCTTTATTTCCAACATTAATTACCAAAAGCTGATGGAAAATGCAATTAAACTCATCTGGCATTTTGGAAAATCTGGTTGGGTTAAAATAGCATCTCTTGACTTTAGACCTGAAAAGAGAAGCTTGGAAAAGTTGTCTGCATTGAAAAAGAGCATATGCTCTTGTTTCTGATCAAAACAAAGCTGTTATGCCATAAAGCCATTCTGTCTTTGACTACTTTGGCTATTGCTCATGTTACAGCGTGAGCAGCGTTTAAGACTCCAATTCACTGAGGCATATAAAGACAACTTAATTTTAAGCATGTGCTTAGGCCCATTGAAATCTATGGGATTACTTATGTGCTCCCAGTTAAACAAGGGCTTCTCCGTTTGTCAGGATCCAGGGGCTGAACAATCTGAATTTAGTCACTTTCTCCCTTTGCTCTCTGCTTACTAACAGAATGAAGTGATGAAAAATCAACCACACATCAGCCTCCATCAAGTGGAAGCCGAGGTCATCGTCCATTCCGATTTCTCGGCCTCTGGCAGGGACTGCGACTCTCAGCTTCACACGCTGGATGCTGAAGAAACGGAGCCTGAGGATCACAGCCCAGAAAACGTCCCCTCCGATGAGCAGCCCCTTCACACCTCCCCAAACTCCAAGCAAAATGTCAGCAAAGCATTTGTGGACTGCCAAGGCAAACCTGAGCTTCAGACCCAGGACGCCATGTTAAGTACTGACAGAAAGACTAACAAAATGGAAGCTGTCGGCCCTCATGGGCTCACCAACGGCTTCCACAAGCACGGAGAAAGTCTGGACTCTATGGAAAGCGGGGATTCGGACTCTCTTCAAGAAGACAGAGGGAATGTACAACAAGTCAAGTGCCAAGCTTTTCCCACAGGCCAGCAGGACGCCCCTCTGTGTAGTATCTCTGCGCTAATCAATTCATCCTCAGCATCTGAGAACGTGACGCGTGTCCATAACCATTAAAGAGGAAATTAATCTGATTTTGACCATGGGAGAGCTAGCAGAAGTAGGTTTCAGTTACGGGGGGCCAGATCCGGAGAGATACTGTGTGCCCTCACCTTGCAGTGAATTCGGTGGGGCTGAGGGTGCTTAGCACCTTAGAGACTCAGGTTCCTGGACAGATGAACAGCCCTAAATTCACACGAAATAAGTCAATATGTAGATTGCTGTGGGCCTACTCCAGTGCCCATTGAAGTGACTAAAATCGAATCTTCTGCCCACACCCTGTGCCATTGTTTCCTTTTATTCCATGATGGGGAGTGCCGGGACATTTTTCACGGTAGAAAGAGGGAGACTACATTAAGCGTATCTTCTCCAATGTTGCTCTTTGCCAGGGAGGGCCGCAGCCAAAGGGGTTGAGACAAACACCAGCCGAAAGGCAATTAGCCGTAGCCAGCGGCCTTCTCCACTCGCCCATGGTTAAAATGATTTTAATGATCCCTTTGTACACTACCACAGTAAATATTACTAGCAGGCTGATGTAGTGGCCTTTTATTACACACTCTGCGAGTGCCTCTAACAACTTGTACTATATAGAACCTTCTTCAGCGTCTCGGTCACTTCACCAAGCTGGACTTTGTGTTACGTAGGTTCTTGTACCTATCATTTTAGGTACGTCTCTCTCCTTTTAATGTACGACAATGTATTTTTATTTCCTCGGAGCATCTTTATATTATTTAATTTTATAAAGTGGAGTAGCGTGTGGTATAGAGTAGCATTTTTACTACTTCTCTCTTTATTTTTTCCTCCTTAACAACACAACTACCTCATGTCTGTTGGAGAAAAAAAAAAAGCAGTAGATTTACTCTTTTGTTATAGTCCATTTTAGTTTTTAACTTATTCTTATACTGCCTTTTTCTAAAGAATATGTTTGCACTGGTTTTTGACTATTTTTTAATGAATAGTGCTTCAGGTGTCAAGTCTCTCTCTTTCTTTTGTTTCTTTTGAATACATTATGGCAGGACCACCTGCCCTAGGACTGGCTCGTGGGGCATGTTTGACTGTTAGAACCATGTGCTTTGCAAAAAGGCCATCTCAGATGGGGCCATGGTTAGCATTTTGTTTTTAAGGGGCTCATGCTGGTAAAGAAAATTAAGAGCTGAAGTTTTCAAACGGGATTTGGGGAGCGTCAGTTTGTTAGGGCCCAATATGAGACATAGAATCATAGAGTATCAGGGTTGGAAGAGACCTCAGGAGGTCATCTAGTCCAACACCAACTAAAGAGGCCAGATTGCCTGAGTGTGGGTACAAAACAGTTTCTGAAAATTGGGTCCCTTTAAAGTGGGTCAAATTCAGCAGCCAAAATCACAAGTCACTTCTGACAATCTTGGCCAAAATGGATTTTCAGGGTGTGCGTCCTGGGGGAAAGCTGGGGCGTCCGCTTTCCTGCTCAAGGAGACTGACTTACTCGGAGACAACCCGTGCCTGCTGATAGTGGGGGGGCAGAGTGAGGGCAACCAGCTTCAGCAATGTTACTGAGCATGCTCAATTCGTGTCAGCATGCTCAATACAAGGCAAGCCGCAAATCTGGGCGGGGGGTGGGGACGGGCATATGACCCCACATGCCTCTCGCCATGCATCACCTCTGCTTACACTAGCTGTCATAAAGCTAGCGCCCTAAAAATGGAGTGTAGCCACGGGCAGGCGAGCTGTGGGAGGGGCGAGCATCCCCGACTACAGACCCATGCCACGTACTCGTGTAGCTAACCTGTTGCACCACACTCCGCTCTATTTTTAGCATGCTAAGTCGATGGCCACTAGTGTGAGTGTGTCTCCTGCCGCTGGGATTCGCACCCGCTGCTCGGAGTGAGGCCATCCCCTTAAAAGGACAGAGCCACGTTAAAAAAAATCGTTCTTTCTTGTTCAAATAGTACCTTGAATGATCACAGACAGACTTTAAATAATTTCATTTACTCTTCATTATTTAGACTGTTTACTGAGGGCATTTCTCTCTGCTTGACCCTTTGAAAAGAAAGGAGTCAGTTTCTCTTCATTCCTACCCTGTCTTAGCTCAGTTTCAGATTCTCAAAACACAGCCACGTTTGAATAGCGAACATTGCAGACTGGGCCAAATCCTGAGACGTGCTGAGGATCTGCATTTCCCATTGAATTCATTGGACATTGCGGATGCTGAGGAGATGCTCAGCATTTCTTCAGATTTAGCCATTTGTTGGTTAAACAGCGAAGCAAAACAAAAAACAAAAAAAACCCCAAACCCTGCTTCCATTGGAATTAGCCAGAAAAATATCATGGAGACCTTTGTGCTGATCTGAGGCTTTGTAAAAGCCTTTTTTTACATCTCAGTGCAGATTGTGATACAGGATTACCCTTGTGAGCAGAGGGGAACCCTGTACTCCCTGGGCAGCCCTGCAGTCTGGCCCTATAATTGGAGCTGAATTGACCTGACTGCATCCCTTTATTTCATCATTATTTGCTTGCAGAATGTCCCATTGGCAGTGACTGTCATGGACAAGAGTCCGCAAAGGCCACTGTTTCCTCTGTTCTGGTAACAGATGCCTTCCTCTCCCATCAACTCTGATAGGGAGTAGAGAGAGGGGACTCTCCCTCCTGCGGTGGATTTTCTTTCCGTGGTGTGTGCCTGTAACTCCCATTCACGTTCATGGCATTTACTGGTGCAAGTCAAGGAAAGAATCAGATCCCTCTTGAGCAGTCCGATCCTGCCCTGGCTACTCACTCAAGGCTCCCTTTCATTCCAAGTGGAACCCGGTGTATGTGTACACAGTGATAGGATTGTATTAAAAGGGCCCTGTCCAACACGCAGTCAAGCCAATGGATCGGGCCCTGGTAGGCTATAACCTGAGTCTGAGGATCTTGCTTTCCCCTGCCTTTGGCCACCCTTCTCTAGCATATAACTTCTGTCCCCAGTAATGGTGTCTGTCACAGCTCTGTCTTTCCATTCCCTGCCCAGCCCCAAAGACGGTTTGGAGCCTAGAGTAGCCTCTTGAATGCCACTCTATGAGCAGCTGCAAAGTGGTATGAAAGGTACCACCATGCTGAAGGAGCAAGCAGCACTAGAGCTTGTCTGTACAGAGAGTTACTGCGTGGCAAGCCGGGGTATCAGTCTACAGCGCTCCAGCCCACTGCACACTAACTGGCTGGGTGGACCCTGCTACCCTGTGGCCCTGCTTTGTAGTAGTTCAAAGTGCACTAGGGGACTTTGTGTGCACAGCAGCCTAGAATGCTACACCCCAGCTTGCTGCTCTCTGCCTCTCCATACAGACAAACCCTGAGATCCCTGTTGAACAGGCCGATCGCTCGTAACCATCATTTGTTAGACCCTCAGGAACACCCGCCCCAATACCATGGGATGACAGGGTCAGTGAAGGGGGCTGTTATGCTCAAGAACTAAATTTAAAAAAAATGAGTAGCTCTGCTATTCCAAAAGAGCCTTTTTCGAGGCACGTGGTATGTGCCTGGTTCTGAATGAGGCCTCCACCTGGCTTCCTGTTTTCTGGGTGGAAATTTCACACTTACAATTTCGTGAGGCAAATACATGCAGGTGCCACTGTCTCTGGTGCCATGTGGGATAGCAGCTGCCAATCACGTCTTAATGACCTCAGCCATGCCTACATTTCTTTCCATACATGTCGATAGGTTTTAAATTAAGTGGAATCACTCAGGAAATAGACTTAGCTGCCAATACAGCCATTGCAATGGAAACGTGCTCGGTGAGCAGCAGCGGTCAAAGGAGAGAGGAAAAAGAAAAAAAAAAAGCAAAACCAGATGTTAGGCTTAATTAAGAAAGGGATAGAGAATAATGCTGAAAATACTGAGTGTCATTGTCAAATCAGTGATGCTCACTCTGCTTGGAGACAGTGCTCAACTCTGGATACCCCTCCTCAGAAAGCATATAGGAGAAATGGAAAGGGTGCAGAGAAAGGCACAGAACAGGATTAAAGGCTTCAAGAGGAGATTAGAATAAAATAGAGCAATATACAGTTGTAGTGAAAAGCTCACCATTTCCCATAGATAACAAAGATTTGTAGTGAGCTAACCTCCGTATTTGCAGTACTCCCTGTACTAAGGCTAGGAAAGTACAGTGGATGCTGCTTAATAGCAGCCCTGATATTAACAATGTCCGGTTAATAGCAACATTTTGCTGAGAACCAGTCCTGTCTCATTGACCTTAATGTTAATGGGATGCAGATACTGGCAGCAGCACGCCGCTTACTGAGAACTGCTTTTGGAGGAAAGGCCCTGGCCACAGGCGGATTTGTGAGGCTGCAGACAATGAGGGAAACTCTGGGACCTGCCTTCCCTGGCTGCAGCCCGCAAACCTGTCTTATTGGAAACAGCCAGAGAATAGCCCACTTGTGGCTGGCAACGGAGGGGTTGCTAATGAATGAAATCTAGTGTTGAATGGAGTAGTGCACATACTGCACTATTTACTTAGCTTAGTTAAAGTTGGCACCGTAGTTTAGTGAGAGGCAGATCTGAGGGGATGCGGTACAGGTATTTAAATAAAGAGTAGCATAGAGAAGGTTAGTTGGGAACGCCTCCTCAGTTATTCATATAATACGGAGCAGGGTGACACACAGCACCCAGTTTGAAGTGGATGGAAGGAAATGCATTCTAAACAATATGTTTAAGCTGTGGAACTCGCTGCTACAGGATATTTTACTAAGAGCTTAGCAGGCTTGAAAATCCAAAGATTAAACATTTCCATGGATAATAAGAGCGACCCACAATTACATTCGATAGGATAAAAATACAAAAGGGATATAACCCTTTTTGCTTTGGAGCATAAACCAACCACTAGCTGCCTGGGGTTAGGAAGGAATTTCCTTAGATGCACCATAATTCCATAATTGGCCTCTATGGAGCTTCCTGGGCCTTCTTCCAAAGCATCTGGTACTGGCCACTGTCAGAGATGGGATTACAGACTAGATGAATCATTCACTGGTATGAGCCATTTCCGATGTTCCTATTTGTTCTTCCTAAATTGTGGATGCAAAATGGGAGGAGGCCAAGTCTTGAAATCAGGCTCTTTACTAGAATGGACCACTGCTATTACCTTATAGTTAAGGTTAAGACCAGCTTTCTGTTTAAATCTTGACTCGGTCTAAATGCTCAGATTGCTGTGAATGTCTCATACAGCATCCTCTTCTCACTTGCCAATAGCTACTGCTGATTCCTCAGGCCTCTGAAATTGAGAGACTGATTAGCTGTTAGTGTCCTAACCCTCCTCCCTTCCCCATCCCAAAGAGTAAAAGTCTGAGAAAGGATCATTTCCCTTTCCTATGTTCTGTAAAGACCCAGTCATGCTGCCTGACACAGGCAAAGCTCCCAGGAGCAAACACTGGGGTGATTATTACACAATTGGAAATAATAAAGGGAGAAACTATTGGCTTATTGTAAATTGATGTATAATATTTGGGGGCATCTTACCTGACAGGAATGCTTGACGCTGTTTGCTCAACCACCATCTCATCTGACCCTTTCAGGGACTGCACATCTCAACTCTTTAGTTTAATTCACATTCGGGGAGGGAATGGAGTTTCACGACTAGGGTATAGAACTAGCATGAGGGAGTTCTGGATTCTGCTTGCCACCTCTACCACACTGACTTCCTATGTAACCTTGATTAAGTCACATAACCTTCCCGTGCCTCGGTTTCCCTATCTGTACAAACCTACCTCACAGGGGTTTTGTGCAGCTTAGTTAAACGCTGTGAGATCCTTAGAGGAAAGATGCTATGAAAAGTGTAAATGATTCTCTTTGTGCTACTTACCATTATTGTGTAGGCAGAAAGCTTGATTGTTTGCATTGTTTCCTTGCATCCAGCCTCCTCTCTACTCTTATTCCACCAAACCGAATTGTTCCAGAGCATGAAACTTACAGCACTGGAACATCAGAATACTGCAGTGCCCCTGGGTTGGTAAAAATAAAAGAATCTCTGTTGGTGTCAACCAGTATCGTTCCCTTGAAGTCAAGGAGTTTACACCAGCTGAGGGCCTGATCCCAAAACTGTACTGAAGTCACTTTTTAACATGATCTTCCACATTAGCGCACACAATGGGTTATGTTCAGTGTTGGGTTGGGAGGTATCCTAATGTATGTGGCTGTTTCCCTGGCCCCTGCACTTATTATACATGTGTCAGGCCTTTATATTCGCATTGTTGACTAAAAGCTGGAGCAATGGGTTAATATTATGCATTCTGTGTACAAAGCTGAAATAACCAGTGCATATATTTTTGTATCATGAAATGTTTTCCAGAAGTAAGTAGCTTTCTTGCACCTTTCTCACAGACACACACAAAAGGTTGATACCTTTAATTACACATCAGATTTCATGTAGCTTACTAAAAGTTAGCACTTTTTTTTTTCTTCCACCCACCCATGCTTTCCTTCAGTAACACTAAAGATTATTGCTGTTCAGCTTTTTGCCTTTCTTATTCGTACATCGTTTAAATATCAAATGTGTCTCCCCAATGTGAGTTTTGTAGTGTTAATGTCACCATTTGGTTATGCAACAATATATTTCCCATGCTGCTGTGAAAGTCACAATTCTGATTCTTTTCTTTGAATTTCCTCTCATGTGAAACATGACTTGGTTAAAAACATCTGGTTGTCAACTTTCTCATTGGGTTGGTTTTGTTTATTTTTTCACAGACAGTAAAGTTCTGGTTTAAATAGTAACAAATGAGATAATTTGTAACCTTTGAAAGTGAGCATTTCTATATCACACTATATATGTTTTTTGTTCTCATTAGAAATTGATCCCTTTGCAGGGATCCCTGTGTCTTTTCTAACCAGTATCCTAGTTAGAAAAGAGATGTTTAGTCTAGTTCTATTTTTATCATTTTCCCCTTGCTAATATTTTAAAAATTAAATGAAATATACTTATTTTTACATAATGCATAAGGAAAGGTAACCAGAACTTCATCTTGTTAAAAGATTGTATTTGGTTCCATGCTGTATTTAATTATAACTTTCTTTCTTCAGAGACTATTCTTATTTCACAAATACTCTTTAGTGTTAAAATGTAAGAAGAAATTGTCCTTATATTCCTTAACTAATGTATTATTAATAAAATATTTACAAAAAAAGGTAGAATCCAATGTAGGATTTAATCTGTATGTAGAGCTGGTTATAAAGGAAAATATTTTCCAGGTGAGGGATAGTTTCCTTAACAATGTTTGGGCTACTGGGTTCCACACTGCTAATGTTGAAGTCAATGGGAGTTTTGCTATTACCCAGTGGTACTTACACTATCTTTTAAAGCAGAGAAATAATAGCAGAAAAGATCTTATCGTACAAAAGGGGTGGGACTTGCATCAAGCCTCCAGTTCCAAACTTCCCTGGAACTTGTGGAAGTTTGGGTCTGGGCCAAACTATGCTCCTCAGAACCCTCTCTTTGGTTCAGGTGTGTTGGACTGCACAGGATTCAAGTTTTCCAACATTTAGAATCCAGAATATTGTCTATTGAGGGGTAAATTCACATGAGGGAATGGCCTGGAGGGAAATTCTACGATATCTGTGAGTGCTGCAGAGAGGATGGGTTTCTGTGCCCACAATTGTCCACCATGTCTACAGTACGATCCGTGATTGTTCATTATGGGGTTTCTTGCCCTTTCCTCGGAAGCAGCTGTCACAGTTGGAGACAAGTTACTGAACCAGATGGACCATTAGCCTGATCTGGTCTGGCAATTGGTGTGTTTGCACCAGGTCCAAAGTGACAGGTCCCGGAGGGGCTATTGGGAGCAGAGCCATGGGATCCGCCCGCTTGTGAAGGTTGGGAATTTCCCAGGAGCCTAATCCAAATCTTAAGGACAAACAGCTGAAGTTGGGCACCTAACTCCTTCACATTGCAGTCTAGCCTGTGAATGATCTGCATCACAGGTGGGGGTTTGGATTTGTTAGGCATCTCTCTATGCCTGACATATCTCCATCCCTGTCTGCTCAGGATGACAGATAAAAGAAGATGTGGGAGGGGAAAGCTGAAGTCAAACAGTTTGCAGTTCATCTCACCTGGAATCTTGGGGGTTTTAATAAGAGGAAGCATCCAGCAAATGATTGGACAGGATTCTTCTCCCAGTGGTGACACATTCAGCTCAGATTCCAAAAACTTTGCTATAAAAAGCATTGCTATAACTTGCCCCATTTAGCAGCCCAATCCTGCAAGAAGCTGAGCTATGAGATACTGAACACCCTCTACTTCCAAGGCAGTGGATAATTATTAACGAGTGGAGGTCGCTCAGAACCAAACAAACTTGTGCTCAATCTACGCAAGCACTTATACTTGATCCAATACGTCTGTTAGTCTATAAGGTGCCACAGGATTCTTTGCTGCTTTTGCAATACAGTTACATATAGATGTGACTATGGAGGGTTCAGACTGAAATAGACCCCGACTCATGTTTATAGTTTCAATTTATACAATGCACCTGTATAGTACGATAAAGAATTAAACTCTCTGGCAATAATCACCTCATCCAGCAGCATGTCAAAATTGAGAGAGAGGAGCTTCCCATCCCATCACAAAGGATCCCTCCCAGTGCAACTTGCCCAATTCACAACAAGCTGGAGTGAAGCGAGAGGCAGTTGCAACAATGCCAGAAGGTCAATAAACCCAGCGTGTTAGACCAAGGGTGACAGTCAGGGCCTGTGACAGACAGTGTCGTGTCTACCAGCCTTGCCAACATTCCCATGCAGGGACCAGCAGCTCACGCAGCCCAGCTCACCTCAACTCCCGGGTGAAAGGGTTTGTCTCTGAGATGCACGTGGCTGGGCACATCAGCATTAACACCGGGCACCCAGAAACATGCTGGGAATCCAGGTACTTGCTCAACGCTCAGTTTGTGTCCACACTTAAAATGTAACAGTGGCACAGCTCCAACTGTAGCGCTGTAGCACATCAGCACAGCCACTTGCTACAGCAGCGGAAAGGGGTTCTCCCGTTAGTATGGTAAATCCATCTTTCCGAGACGGGGTAGCTAGTTGACTTTCCGTCGACCTAGAGCTGTCTACACAGGGGCTTAGGTTGACTTAACTATATTGCTCAGGGGCTGGATTTTTCTCACCCCTGAGCAACATAACTGGGTCGATCAAAGTTTCAAGTATAGACCAGCCATAAGTCAAGCCTCTGAACATGCCAGCAAGGCAAGTAGCAGAGCTAGAAACAGAATCCAAGAGACTGGTTTCTGAGTTCCCTGACCTAACCACTAGACACGTGACTACAGAGGAATTCATACCATTTAACTGCCTTGTGTCCTCCTTTGTCCACTGTTATGAGCTGAGTGAAACCTTGTTCTGGGTTGTAGCCTTTATTTGAAATAGCGTGGATAGTTCTGTGATAAACTATTGTGTCCCTAGGGAGAGAGCTCAGCTCCCATGGTACTACAGTTTTCAGATCAACAGGGTGAAAGTTACCCTGTATGATTCTCTTTGCTTGGGAGGCTCTTGGAACACACGGAGACCGAGGACAGTCACCACAAACACAGTGACAGGACAGAAGTCTTGTTTGTATTATAAATTTTACAAAGCAGATGATTAAGGTTACAACCACGAGCACAAACCCCGAGAGAGCCCATACCATAGTTACTGCTGTATTCATACTCTCGTTGCCAGAGATGTTGTAGAGTCTGGTGGATCTCTCAACAGGTGGTCACTGATGGAAGGGGTAGTTCCTGCTGGAGTCTTCCCACCCTATCCATATCAGGGAACCCTTTTTATCTTGTTGTTATGACCACGCCTACCACCTTATGCATATGCATGAAGGTGCAAACTTCCTTTTCCTTATCTGTACTTCCACACCTCATCAATTTTGGGGAGCCCTGTTTTTATAGGTTGTCCTCTTAGTTCCCCTTATTCTTATAAACATTTATGTAAATATGTTCCCATGGTAACCCGCAATAAGAGCAGACCTTTCTATGACGTTACAATCAGGTGCCTTGTGTGGTCTAGACAAGTACACCGTGCAGTATATTTTCTTGGAACATCACCTATTATCGTGTTCTTTACAGTATTCTTGTGACTTGACTGACATAGGGTTACTCCTGGGTCACCTATTTATGTCAAAACCCCTGAAGCCTACTATGACCAAGCTGAGATCTTACTATCTCTTACAGCCTATAGGCATCACATTACCTACATACCTGATACCCACTTATCACACCTAACTAGTTACCACCTTTATGCTCCTATCCTGCTTATTGCTATACGTATATCTGCAACTGAAATCTATTCATCACACATCGATTACACATGAACTAACAGAGGAGTTTGCTATGACAACAGGTTAACAAAATTAAATGATAAAATGGCCTGTTTTAACAGAGTTGAGTTAAAACCATGTTCAAACTGATGTGGGAGCGAGTCTTCCATTTAAGATCATTGCAAAAAACAGTGAAGGGGGCCCCACCTAAACCAAAGGCAAATAGAGTGCCCAGAAACTGGCAGTGGGTGGCACTGGCCATTGTGGCCAGGTGGATGTGGGTGTGCGAGAGCACACACACACACACGCACTGAGGACAGGCAAGAAAAGGGAGGGGGCAGAGGCAAGAAAGCTAAGCAGGGGGCTGTGTGAGCACAGTATAATGCTGGAAAAAGCTAGAGAGAGTGTTTTGGGGTCTGTTGGCTAAAGGGGCTTGGAGCTGCAAGCTAGGCAGCTGCTCCTTTAGTTCTTGGTTCCATCAGTGTTCAGAGACCCAGGAATTTGTACCTGGTTCATAAATAAACAAAACAGCATCAGAGAAATACCTGATTGTGACCAATTTTTACTCCCATTTGAACATCCCAAGGGCCCGAAAATTCGACTAGCCCTCTGGTTGGAAAGAAACAACCCTGAAATGCAGTCTTTGCCAGAGAAGGGAGCTTCCACTTTTCCTGTAGTCAGCCAGGACTCTGCTGGATCTCATTCTGTGTGCATTAATAGAAAGGAAAGGCTGGCCTGGGACTTCCTTTTTATTCGTGCACTCAGAGGGTTAGCAGCTCCCCTTACTTCCCCATCTGCACTAATTTGTCATAACGGAGCTGGGCCTTCAAAAAGGCCAGGATCTGAATGAGTCATTAGTTTGCATTTCATTCTCATCGCTATTTTTTATTACCCGCCGACGCTCTATGCTACAATACAGCCGGCAATCGTATTACAGGCATGGGGCTAATCTGCGATGAGGCATTATGTAATTCAGTAGCTGTACCATGCAATGAATTACTCGGCTCAGCTCTCTGGCAAGTGATATCATGGGATTCAAGTGGCTGTAGGGCAATATGGTCCAGTCAGCAATGTTCCAAGCAAATTCTGAGGGAAAGTGGTATTGTTTGTAGCCCATGATGGCAGATTAGGGGACTGGGGGGGAAGGGGGTTTTCCTGAGTTTCTCCTGCTCTAGCAGAAAGTTACTATTGGTTGCTGAGACAGCATCGTACGAAGACAACCCATGCCTGCCAATAGTGTTGGTGGGGGGGCAGTGTGAGGGCAGCCAGCTTCAGCAGTGTTACTGAGCATGCTCAGTACAAGCCAAGCAGCAAATTGGGGAGGTGTGACCCCGCATGCCCCCCCACACAGATGCCCAGGGTGTTGTACAAAGTGGATGAAAATAGTCCTGTGCCAAAGGTCCAAACGATGAGAACAGCATGGAGGCCATTATATGGAGATGGGCTTCTGGAGAGAGATGAAGGGCGAAAACAAGCTAGTGGCCTCAGGGGTGAAGTCTCACCGCTTGAACATTTCCCAGGTTCTTGGTTCTTTTTGCAGCGGGAGAATCGTTCTGTATCTAGTAAATCGACAACTGAACATAACAGCATGGAGGAGCGTCCTTGGAGACGTGGTTTCTGTGAAGGGACTTAAATGAGGAGAGGGCAGAGCCGTGGTGGCCGGGAACTGGATTCCAAGGAAAAGGATACGTTGGCACCATCCAGCTTAGCACCTGGGGCTGAGCGAAGGGCAACGAGGAACTTAAACAGTGACAAGACACCGCTCATCAACAAAGGTGCAAATTAATGCCAGATATAGGACTGGTTTTCTGAGGGTTTGTTTACAGAGGGAATTTTTTCAGCTGTATCATTAAACCACTATAGTTATGTCAAGGTAACACCCCTGTGGTCATTCTTGTTCTAGAATGAGTGGCTTTTTTGGTTTAGCTTAAACTCTTCCAAAGCTACATAAGCTGCATTGGAAAAAAGGCCTCCTTATACCAGATTATGAACGTCCACACGGTGATGCTACCAGTGTAACTCTAGTGCTTAAAATTCACACCTTACAGTATACCGTTATAACTTTCCCATATAGACCTTTGGTCCTTGTCCACTAAGCACTGTTCCAAAGTGAATACACCTGTAAAAAAGACCACTGAACTGCCAAAAGATGGCTTGAATTGGAACTCCCAACCTAGCGTAAGTGCTTCTCTACACAGGAAAGTTAGATTGGTACAAGGTAAGGGGTGAAATTAATCACCTATATTTATACTGGTCTAACCCTCTGATGTGGACACCCTTTTTCCAATTCAGCTTATGTCACTTGGCGAGCAGTGAGAAACGTCACTCTTATTCTGGAATGAGAGTGGCCACACACGGAGTTATACTAGTATAACCATAGTTATTTATCTCTACCAGCATAACTGAAAAAAAATCTCCTGTCGCCAAACTCTCAGATACTCATCCCCTATTGCCAGGTCCCAGAACTGCCCCTCCCTCTGTGGGTGCTGACCCAAGTAGAAACACTATGGGCTTATTCAGACACTACACTAGCCACTCATGGGACATTGCGTCCCCAGTGTTTCCATCCAGCAGAGCGTTTCCTGGGTCACCTGGTACAGGCAATTGATTCTGAAGGGGACTTCTGCCGGGGCAAGGAAACCAAGAGCGCTGAGGAAGATTTTGACTTCTTCAGGAATGTTAGCTCTCAAATCATGAGCCTCAGGAGCATAGAGTGCATCTGATCTCCCATGCACATACTTTGTAATACTCTATTATAATGATACCTAATGTATTAATAGGAACACAAAAGCCAAATCTGCTACATTGTTCATGCAGTGACAGGTTGACATTTTCTGCATAAACTATGAGATCTGATTGTAATATTTTCTTGATGTAAAAATGACAAGCATAAATTGGCAAGAACTCAGTTTACTACCAATACAATTAATGTATTGAAGGTTGACTGACTGAGTTAGCAAACAATGAATACATCTGTGTTTATTTTAATTTTATTGCATTTGTAACAATAATATCAATACGACAATATAAGACTTTCCTTTGGGTCAATTGGCATCTATCTTCCAGAAGCTCCTTCTGCACGCCAGATTGCCTACCATTGTGGCAGGATGGCTGAGTGCCCATTGGATTGGATGAGCCAGATCTTCAGCTCCTTGTCGGTCCACTGAAGTCAATAGAGCTACATCGATTTATGCCCACTGGGGAGCTGACCCCAATATGTTCAATGATCTAGGGAAGCATTATTAATTATTATTATTATTAATAATGATTTTATAAAGTGCCTCCCCTGCCATGGGTCTGGGCCCATGGCATGGCACACCCAATCAGCATTGAACCTGAAGATATTTTGAATTTCCACAGCATCAACCCGCCAAGAAGCTCCAACCACTTTACAAACATTAACTAAAATTAAGCCCCATGTTATCCCCATGAGCTATTATTCTCATTTTACAGAAGGGGGGGGGAGAGGAGAAACTGAGGCCCACCCAGGTTAAATGACTTGCCCAGGGGCCAACAGTAAGTCTATGTCACAGCCAGGACTAGAATCCAGACTCCCTAACATGCATCATCCTTCCATGTGAGCCCCAGTCCTGCATGGCTTTGAGCAACTCCTACAGTATGCCGCCTATTACTCCAATCAAAGTTGAGGGCACGCAGCACCTCGCAGTATCAGACCCATAAGGGTGAATGGGGATTGGGCATGAGCCAAAGCCCTCTGAAGATAATATGGAAAATTTTTCTAAAGCACTGAAGTGACTTAGGGGCCTAAGTCTCATTGCAAGTCCATGGGATTTAGTTTCCTAAATGCCCAAATCACTTTTTGAAAATGGGGCTTGGACTCCTAAATCACTTAGGCCCAGATCCTCTAAGAGAAATACATGAGAATTAGGCACCTAAATACCTTTGACAATCTGGGCATTAGGCACTTTTGAAACTTTTACCCTGATACTAGTTCCATTGACTTCAACAGACTTTGAAATCAGGCCCTGAAACCAGAGCTGACCATGGGCTTTTGGGGATCATTGTGATATACCGTCACTGTTTACTTACAGCAATTAAAAAAAAAAAGAAAAAAAAGAAAAAGAAAAATCCCACCCAGCCAAGCTATTTTGATCTCAGATCAGGTTGGTCAATCTTCACGCACTTGCATGGTGGGGTTGGTGTAACTGCCTCTGATGACCATCGGCATTAAAGCATCATCTCTTTTCATTGAGAAGCTAATGCAAGGGGGCAGAGAGGGGACAACAATGTAAAGACCAGAAGGATATTTCTTTGGATTGCCTAGTTCATCTCATTTGCATGGGATGTACAGTCATGCTCCTCTATTTTCTCTAAAGCGTCATTAGTGCTGATGCCACACACTCATTTCCACTGATAGCAAAACTGCCAGATCATTGGCACAGTTGTTTTCAATTAATTGAGGATACATCGCTCCACTTCAGCTCAGCAACCTAACTGCCATGTGGAATCACCCAGCGTATGCACAGCAAGGCACAATGGCACCAGCCACCATTCATTTATGTCTGTAATGAAAGGGCATAGGCTGGTCCTTAACAGCCACTATTAGGGCCGTAAACAAAGGATTTATATTAGAGAAAGCGATTTCCGGTGGAGAGCCCCACCGGGCCCTCCCTGTGCCTCAGAGACGTCAGGAGCAGTCATCTGACTGCATTGCCATGCCGGAGTGTCTTTGAGCTCCATTCCTGAATATGGGCTCCATAAAGTTTTAGGGCTAGTGTCTTCTAATCCACTGGGGGCCTTTGTGCCTGTAATTCCTGTGGTAACGAGGGCAGTTGTCAAGACAAAGGCAAGCAAGGAATGGGAAGGGCTATGGTTGTAGTTCCCCTCTGGAATCTGTTCCATTTCCCCTGGCTGAGCTAGTGCAGGGCTTGGAAGACCCCTGGCCACCACTGATTTAAGGACATATTCCTCAGGCAGGACAGAACGGCTGACAACCCACCTCCATCATTGTGCTCGAAGCGCCTCTTCCTGTCAGATGTGCCATTTGCTCATCGCACACTGCACTGATTGAAAGGAAACCCTCTGCCGCACAAGGGAAAGCAAGTAAGTGGGCTAGATCCCCAGTGTCTATGGACTTGGCTCAGTGACTGGGAGAGAGCAAGGCCCATTGGAACCAGCAGGGGAGCTGGCTAAAGTCTTGCTCTTCAGAAAGAGATTCTGGAGATGGAAGCTAATCTCTTTGGCAGAGATGCCATTAAATGGCCAGGTTAAATGTTCTAGCACCAAGTCTGGGGAGGACCCAGACTCCCCCTCATAGCTCTGTCAAGGGGGGATGTTCTCCTAAAAACAAGTCATGTTTCTGTTCCCAAACTTCCTTACCTCAGTCCCTGCTGGCCTCCTCTGTCCACAGCTGACCTGAGGATCCTCCCTGAGACAGAGGTCCTCTCAGCTGAGGGGGATCTGTGGGAAGAAGCAATGCAGCATCTGGCAGCATTACTCTTCTGCCTCACCCCCCATGCAGTCCTGGGGCAGGAGGATTTCCCCCAACCCAGTAACACAGCTCCTTTGCCCACATACCTACTGCCATTCAGGAATCCCTAGACCTGTGGAGTGCCTCCATTGGCAGCATGCTCCCACACCTGCCAAGGGCTCAGCAGACAAATAAATATTACCCCCTTTTAAACAATAATACCTAGTACTGTTCATCCACAGATCTCAAAGAGCTTTACAAAGTAGGTCCAGTATCATTACCCCAGAGGGGGAAACTGAGGCACATGGAGACATGACTTGTCCAAGGTCACCCAGAAAAAGCAGTAGCAGAGTCAGGACCAGACCTCAGGTTACCTGTGTCCCAGCCTGCTGCTCTGTCCACTCCAGCAGCAATAGAAACCTTTCAATGAAATCCTGCAGCCAGTGAAGATTACCAGCTATTCTCTGGTATTCCAGCTCATGCTGATTCCAGGCAGAACGAAGGGGAGAGCAAATTGTGCTGCCTTTTTCCAAAAAGGGGAGGGTGTCAGGTCAATGCTCATCTCTCAGAACTGCAGCCTTAAACTTAGTTCAAATCCTGACCAATAAAATGAGATTCTCTTTGAGCCGTTCCATAAAATGGCAAATCCACTCCAGGCTGAAAGCCCAGAAGACTCCTGCTGATTTACACCGGTCTTGATGAGTGCAGAATATGGCTCCATGATCATAAAATGGCTGGTGCAAAAACAACATACATGTATATACCTAACTGCTCAGGAGACGCCGATATTAAGGTAGCCCTGTAACTTTGCATAGCACTTGAAGAGAGAAGAAGAACAAGTCCTTGCCCTGAACTTCTTTTTTATTATGTCAGCTGTAGCCCAGATCATCCTCCAGAACAGTAGAAACTGAGTTTCAGGGACTGATTCTCAACTCACTCGTGTAAATCAGGAGTAACTCCATTCAATGGAGCTATGGTGGTATAAAACCAGTGTACACAAAGGAGACTCGTGCCCTCAAAGTCTCAGTTCTCGTAGTCCATTGTGACAAAGGTCCTCCTCTGCCTTGGTGGGTCCTGCGCTTATTGGCGGATTTGCTCGCCTCAGAGATTCACGGCCACCCTCCGTTTGGCCACTCTTGCTAGTGGCTTAAACCTGCCGTCCACTTGGCTCACCTCATCACTGGCCAGCCTGGGGGACAGAGAACAATCCCCGCAGTCTCTGTGTCCCACCTAGTGGGTTGGGGACAGGGCAGATCCTTTTCCAATTTAGACCTTCCCTTCTGGTGTTTCTCACAGACCAGGTCAACTCCTCCTGTGTCCGATCAAGAGTTTGGGGAGGGGGGGTAACCTGGGCCCACTCTCTACACCAGGTTCCAGTCCAGGGCCCTGTGGATAGCAGCTGTCTACAATGTTCCCTGTATCAGCTATGTGATGGCTACAACTCTCTGGGCTACTTCCCCATGGCCTTCCCCCAGCACCTTCTTTATCCTCACTGCAGGATCTTCCTCCTGAAGCCTGATCACACTTGACCACTTCACTCCTCCAGCAGCATACCTTCTCACTCCCTGCTCCTGGCATATCCCCCTATTAACTGATGGGAGGTCCTTTTTAAACCAGGTGTCCTGATTAGCCTGCCGCCATAATTGAATCTAGAAAGTTCTTAATTGGCTCCAGGTGTCTTGATTAGCTTGCCTGTCTTAATTGCTTCTGGCAGGTTCCTGATTGTTCTAAGCCCCTGCTCTGGTCACTCAGGGAACAGGAAGCTGTTCATCCAGTGGCCAATATATTTGCCTTCTACCAGACTCCTGTATCCCACTGGTCTGGATCTGTCACACCATAGAAGGTCTGGGTGGTGGAGACCAGGGGGAATCTCTACCCCTAAAATGCTCAGGGCAATGGACTTGAGCAGGGCTGGCTCTAAGGGCTGGAGAACAAAGTAGTTGCTCTAGGCACCAAATTCCACTTAGCAACACCACTCTGCTCTTTTGGATTATTCTCTGCTCCCAAGTCCTGGGCCACTGGGGGTGGGGTAGGGAGGCCTGAGCGCTGAAAAAGATTTCCCCCCTAGCCAGCAAAATGGATAGGGCCACTCCTGGACTTGATGCATCTTGTAGAAAGAGGAAGTGTTGCCAGCTCCCAAGATTTCATCACAGCTCTTTGTGCTATCTGGTGTTTGCCTGAAAGCTCTAGCTCCCAGGGCCATGTGAGTATGGGCCACTCTCTGCTTCTGTTTTTGAAAAGTAAGTGTGTAGCCCTTGTAATTGCAGAAAAAAGCTTGAAAAAGTGAATTGTAAAGGCTCAAAAACCAGAAGGCGAATAAAGAGCCCAACATTTATTATGTCTTGAAATTAGGGCTGTTGAGAGATTAAAAAAAATTAATTGTGCTGTTAAAGAATAATAGAATAGCATTCATTTTAAATATTTTTGGATGTTTTTCTACATTTTCAAATATATCAACTTCAGTTACAATACAGACTACAAAGTGTACAGTGCTCACTTTATATTTATTTTTGATTACAAATATTTGCACTGTAAAAAACAAAAGAAATAGTATTTTTCAGTTCACCCAATACAAGTACTGTAGTACAGTCTCTTTATCATGAAAGTTGAACTTACAAATGTAGAATTATGTACAAAAATAACTGCATTCAGAAATACAACAATGTAAAACTTTAGAGCCTACAAGCCCAATCAGTCCTACTTCTTGCTCAGACAAACAAGTTTGTTTACATTTGCAGAAGATAATGCTGCCTGCTTCTTATTTACAATCTCACCTGAAAGTGAGAACAGGCGTTTGTATGGCACTGTTGTAGCCGGCGTTGCAAGGTATTTACATGATTGATGTGCTAAGGATTCATATGTCCCTTGATTCTTCAGCCCCATTCCATAAGACATGTGTCCATGCTGATGACGGATTCTGCTCGATAACAATCCAAAGCAGTGTGGACTGATGCATGTTCGTTTTCATCATCTGAGTCAGATGTCACCAGAAGAAGGTTGGTTTTTCTTTTTTTGGTGGTTCGGGTTCTGTAGTTTCCACATTGGAGTGTTGCTCTTTTTTAAGACTTCTGAAAGCATGCTCCACGCCTCATCCCTCTCAGATTTTGGAAGATGCTTCAGATTCTTAAATCTTCGGTCGAGTGCTGTAGCTATCTTTAGGAATTTCACACTGGCACTGTCTTTGCATTTTGTCAAATTTGCAGTGAAAGTGTTCTTAAAATGAACAACTTGCTGGGTCATCATCTGAGACTGCTATAATATGAAATATATGGCAGAATGTAGGTTAAACAGAGCAGAGGACATACAACGCTCCCCCAAGGAGTTCAGTCACAAATCTAATTATGCATTATTTTTTTAACGAGTGTCATCAGCATGGAAACGTGTCCTCTGGAACGGTGGCCAAAGCATGAAGAGGGATATGAATCTTTAGCACATCTGGCATGTAAATATCTTGTGACGCCGGCTACAACAGTGCCATGCGAATACCTGTTTTCACTTTCAGGTGACATTGTAATTAAGAAATGGGCAGCATTATCTCCTGTAAATGTAAACAAACTTGTTTCTCTTAGCGATTAGCTGAACAAGAAGTAGGACTGAGTGGACTTGTAGGCGCTAAAGTTTTACACTGTTTGTTTTTGAGTGCAGTTATGTAACAAAAAACCCCTACATTGGTAAGTTGCACTTTCATGATAAGAGATTGCACTATAGTACTTGTATGAGGTGAATTGAAAAATACTATTTATTTTATCACTTTTACATTGCAAATATTTATAATATAAAGTGAGCACTGTGCACTTTGTATTCTGTGTTGTAATTGCTATCGCTATATTTGAAAATGTAGAAAAACATCCAAAAATATTTAATAAATTTCAATTAGTATTCTATTGTTTAACAGTGTGATTAATCGCAATTCATTTTTTTTTACATTTGTTTACATTTACATACAAAATTAATCACGATTCATTTTTTTAATCACGATTAAATTTTTTGAGTTAGTCACATGAATTGACAGCCCTACTTAAAATCTCATGACTGGCTTAGAAATCTTATGATTTGGGGCGGGAGGGGCTGACTAAGGATTTCTGAATGAGTGGAGTTGGCAAAACCAGAGAGGTCATTAGTGTCAGTTTATGAAATCCTAGCTGAAGTCAGTGAGACAGACCTGTGACTCCAGTTCTAGGGCTCCTAGCCTGAATCTGTTAAGGACCCACAACGTTTAACCAGGTCTCATTCTCTGTCCTTTCCAATTCTGGGTCCTGGGAACCAGGCCCAGGACCACCACTCCAAGCCCAGTTGAGAAGGGATTTAGAAGAGGTGAATATGCATGAGCATTGATTTAAGAAAAGCTCTTTGGAAAGTTCCAAGTTTGATTGATTGATTTATTTTTTTTAAAACCCAGCCTGTAGTTTAATGTTTCTGAAGCCCGGTCTTCCGCCCTATGATATTGGTCCTGGGAAATTCTGAGAGTCTAGAATAGCTGTTAGCATTACGGGAATGCTTGCTATGGGCCCTGGCCTCATTAAGAAGAGCAAGCTAGAGGTCTAAGAATGATCAGCTAAGAATTTGGGCTGAAAGGTCAGGGACAGCTCAGAAATATCTGAGAGGTAGGCAGGGTCTGTTCAGTCTAGAGAAAATAACCTCCTCTGCAGTATCCACACAGGATCTCGGTATTTCTCTTACAACTCAATCCTCTGCTAAGTTCACCTGAAAGCAAATCTCAAACACACAGCTGGTGGGCAAAGTAGTAATGTCGTCTTTGCTTCCTAGCAGACTGGAATGTATGTGTACAGTTATGTAACATCCAGGCAATAATGGGTTGGCTGTTATTAAAAAGTATTTTAACTGGAAAGCCCACTGAGCAGATCAGGTTACTAAATCCATGTCCTCCTTTCTATATCGGTCTGGTTTTACAAGGTGACTGCCCATCACAGTGTCTTCTGCACCAGGGATCCAGCCGTTGATTTGCAAAAGGCACGGAGGGTACGAGTGCGAATCAAAGCTGTGTAGGGGAGAAGGCTGTCAGGATAACTGCTCCCTCCCCGACACCCCAAAATGGTGTTTCTAGTACCAGTGTAGTTCAGCCCATTCCAAAGGGGAAAAGTGTGCTCTCCGGGTCTCTCTCTCTCTCCCAGTGGTAAGCCACCCCAGAAGGAACAGGCTAGCAGGCTGCAGTGGTGATGGGGAACATCATCCGGAGGGGGGATTTTCTCCTCCTCACTCTTCTTCCATTCATTCAAACTTCCTCCAACTCCATTTTTCAGCTGCTGTGGAGATGGAGGCAGGAGCAGTGGCAAAGCAAAGTACTTCTGTATGCACCATCCATGGGTGGATCTCAAAGCACTTTACAACCATTAATACAACTAACCTGATATGTTTTTAATGAGATTACAAGTTTGGTTGATATAGGTAATAGTGTTGATGTAATAGACAGACTTTTGTAAGGTGTTTGACTTGATACCAGAGGACACTTTGATTAAAAAACGAGAATGATAGAAAAATAACATGGCACACATGTACTGGATTAAAAGCTGGCTAACTGATAGGTTCCACAGTGTCACCGTAAATGGGGAATCATCAGTGAATTAGGTGGGGTCTGTTCTTGGCCCTACACTACTTACCATTTTTATCAGTAACCTGAAAGAAAACAATCATCGCTGATCAAATTTGCAGATGACCCAAAAATTGGGGGAGTGGTAAATAATGAGACCAGGCCACTAATACAGAGCCATCTTGATTGCTTGATAAACAGGGTGCAAGCAAACAATGTGCTTTAATACAGCTAAATATAGGGGTACACATCTAGGAATAACGAATGTTGGCCATATTTACAAGATGGGGACTCTCTCCTGGGAAGCAGTGACTCTCAAAAAGATTAGGGGGTCATGGTGGATAATCAGCTAAACATGAACTCCCAGTGTGACACCTGGCCCAAAGAGCTAATGTTATCGTGGGATGCATAAAGAGGGGAATCTCAAGGAAGAGTAGAGAGGTTATTTTACCTCTGTGCTGGGCAGTGGGGTGACTGCTGCTGAAATGCTGTGTCCAGTTCTGGTGCCCACAATTCAAGAAGGAAGTTGAAAAAATTGGAGAGGAATTGGAGAAGAGCCATGAGAAAGATTAAAGGGTAACTAAAACTCTGTGATAGTGATAGACTCAAAGAGCTCAATCTACTTAACTTAACAAAGAGAAGGGAAATGGGTGACTTGATTACAGTCTATAAATATCTAGGTGGAGAACAAATATTTAATAACGGGCTCTTCAATCTAGCAGAGAAAGGTACAAAATGATCCAGTGGCTGGAAGCTGAAGCTAGACAAATTCAGACTGGAAATAACGTGCACATTTTTTACCAGTGAGAGTAATTAACCACTGGAACAATTTACCGAGGTCAGGGTGGATTCTCCATCACTGACACTTTTCAGATCAAGCTTAGATGTTTTTCTAAAAACTCTGTGCTAGGAATTATTTTGGGAAGTTCTATGGCCTGTGTTATGTAGGAAGCCAGACGAGATGTTCAGCAATGGTCCCTTCTGGCCTTGGATCCATGAATGAATTTGGACTTGCATCTGGAGAGTAGGAAAGTATTCTCATCCCCACTTCACACATGGGGAAACTGAGGCTCTGGGCACATTAACACGACTTGTACAAGACCACAGAATCAGTCTGTGATATAATTTGGGAATAGGACACAGCGTTCCTCCTTTAGGCACCTTGTTCTGCACTGGGTTTTAAACTGAATTAGGGAACTATGGTTAACCATGGGCCAGCTAGACTTATGCATAGTATAGTTTGTCCTGCCAGTATGGCTGGATTAATCACCTGAGGACCATATTTCAGAGGATGTACACCCACACTGGTCAACCAAACTGTGTTTGAAGCCAGTGGATTTGGATTCGTGTTTGAAGTGAGCTCGCCACTGCCCCCTAACTCAGGTAAAGGTCGGGGTAAACAGGGCCTAGACCATGCAAACTTTTGCATTCATTTGACAAAGGGATTTTTTGGTTGACATTCATGTACCATTATCTGTCTTTACCATCATCTGTTACAAAAGCCGTACTGTGCTGTATTTAATCTGCAATCTGCATGCACCTCTGTCGAAAGCATGGGCTACTTACTGCCTGACCAAAGAATTTGCTTTGGTCTCAAAACAAAGTCTGCAAACAGAGTCCCTAATAGTACTGCTTGGAAAAACAAAGTGAACATTTCATCAATATATATATTTTTTTAATGTCAAAAAATCTCTGGTCCTCTGCAAGGTGAGAATGAGCTCATTGTACTGCAAGATCCATCTTATTGCCCTCCCAGTTACCCAGCAATCACTGTCAAACCCCCAAAACTGAGCTCAGAAACCAGAGCCCCAAGAAATGGCCTTATAGCATCACAGACATGGAAGACTGGAAGGGACCGCAATGGGTCTTCTAGTCCCGTCCCCTGCACTTACTTTTACTCCACACAGGATGAAATAATAACTTGACCATTCCTAGTTATGTTCAGCTTTGAGAGGTTAGACAATTATCTCAAGGCTAGGGGCCACAGTCAATACTTTAACCGCTTCCCTTGCCTCAGGCACACAGGTGTTGGAAGTAGGGGTGCTGCTGTACCTCCAGGCTTGAAGTAGCAATCACAACCCAGATACGTGGCTTCTGCCTCCAGCACCCCCACGATAAAAATTGTTCCAGCACCACTGCTCAGGCAGAGCCGGTCGAACACCTCTCCTGCTGTCCCCAGGGCTCCCAGCTCCTAGTAGGGAAGAAGAAACAGAGCAGCAGCTTCTCCTCCCGCCCCTGCGAAGCAGCAGGTGCCAGCTGGGAAGCAGTTGTGAAACTGCAGCAGGAGAGGGCCAGAAAAGCTACTCCTAGGGGGCTGTTTTTAGCTTACTAGTGCTAAGGGTGATGTGGGAAGAAGCCAGAGCACCATATGGGACCATTTTGTAAATTCATCCCTGGTATAATTCCATGGACATCAATGGACACTGGGCTAAACAATCATTGCTTTTGGCCTATTATTACACATGCTTGGTCTCAGTCTTAATGGCAGTCTGGTTTCTAGTAGGCATTCTTCAGTCTCGAGAGACCATGGATGTGCCCCTGAGAAGTAAAGAATTTACTCAGTTGGTTTTTATGGCAGCCAGGACTGTGGCTGAAGACATCCACTCGAGAGACAATCGCTGCAGCAATAGATGGAGTGTTATGCTGGGAGTCAGGAGCCCTGGGTTTTATTCCTGCCCCTGTTTCTGACCTGAGCTTGTACAAGGCGATGTCACTTCAGTGACCTGGTTTCCCCATCTGTAAAATGAGGATAATGATACTGTCCTCCTTTGTTATATGCTTTGAGACCCATGGATGAAGAGCACTGTGCAAGAGCTACGTGTTATAATGATTGGTTTCCCCTCTAACCCTTCAACTTTCTTGGAGTATTAGCTGTTTGGGGGCAGGGAGTGTCTCTCACTATGTTTGTAAAACACCTAGTACCATGATCTTAGTTGGGGCCTATAAGTGCTGTACTCTAATACAAAAAATAGTAATACAGTTTGTGTATAAGCCTCCCTCTCTCTCTGCTCCTGTGTGTGCATTGAGAAAAGTTAGTTGCGCTCTCTCTCTCTCTCTCTCTCTCTCTTTTTTTTTTTGTTAGAATTTCATTGCTGTGGATTTAAGCTACCTTAATAGTTCCGAACTTCAGCTGGAAATGTTTCACTGATACTTTTGCAACTCCCCTTTGTACATCTTGTACAAAATGGACCAACATTACTCCTTTTCTAGTCCTGACCATGTTGTCTGTGCACAGTGAATTAAATTCAGGCAAACAAAATTCAAGATGTTCCCATATTTAAAATATCCCCCCAAGACAATAAGTCAGTTTAAAAAAAAAAGCCATTTCCTTCAGAATCTGACCACAAAGGATTATTAAGTAGAATAACTTTGCCCTGAAGAGTTATGTTTAACTCTGCAAGACAAATGGTTCCTTTCTTAAAGTGTAAAATAATTTGTTAGCTCTTAATTTGATCTTCTAGAATTAGCATGTAAAGCAATTTTCTCTTTTTCTGACAGTGCAATAAATCAATCCTTTATAGACAGAAATGTTTATATCCTGGGGGGGGGGCGGGAAGGGGAGGGACAGCACATGGAAGCTAGAGTTCTTCTCTATGGCTTTGTTTTAGAGAGTAGAAATCTATCTTCAGCATCTTGCATACTGTTGCTCTTTCTCTTATATGCAGCGGGTAAATGCATAACATACTTCCTTTGTAATTCCTCTCTCTTTGAATTGCCTGATTTACGGAGCAGAGCTCTATTTTAACACCCATTTGCTCACATGGTAGAAGTTTGCTTTAATTAATTTCCAGCGGACTAAACTCATCCCTGTTGTATCAATGCACTGACTCCAGTCAAGATACACTAGGAATAGATTTCAGAGTAGCAGCCGTGTTAGTCTGTATTCGCAAAAAGAAAAGCAGTACTTGTGGCACCTTAGAGACTAACAAATTTATTTGAGCATAAGCTTTCGTGAGCTACAGCTCACTTGCATTTGCAAATGCATCCGATGAAGTGAGCTGTAGCTCACGAAAGCTTATGCTCAAATAAATTTGTTAGTCTCTAAGGTGCCACAAATACTCCTTTTCTACTAGGAATAGATTTAGCCCAATATATCTTGTTTTTATGGGGGGAGGGGAATTTGAATTGCTTTAACTTCTGTCTAACTGTCCAAATTCCCTTCATCTGACCCAAGGGTAGATAAGTTTTACCATATTAAATGGGAGATCTTTTCTTGCCCTTTGCATCAGTGGGCCAAATCCCTCCTTCTCAGTCACACCAGCATCAATCCGGAGCAATTCAACCATGCAAGGAAACACAATGCAACTCTATTTTGTAGAACCGCTGTTCTATCAAAGCCGCCTTCCTGGGATGCTTTTGCAGAGTGAAATAAATGAAGCACATGCTTTGCATTTGCACAAACCCCAAACAATTGGTGGAGGGTGCCCTTTCATTGAACTAATCCAGAGTAAAAATAAAAACGGGCAGCGGTATTTGTAGTTGGGCCAAAGGAAAAGGTTCCCATGCAACTTATTTTTTTTTGGGGGGGGGGGTGCCCTTTAATTTTATTTTTTTGTAACTACAGTGCGGACATGATCATCACTTTTTTCCCGAGACTTCCCTCACTGCCTTTCCCTTTATGCTTTGCAAAACGAGCCCGGCTCCCCTGAATCTCAGGAAAGAAAGCAGCTATTCGCCGGCTTATAAAAGAAAGTGCCTGAGCCTTTTGATGTTCTCCTGGAATATCCAGGCTCCAGTTCAAAGCCCGGTGGGGCAAGGAGGGGATCCGTTTGCTTTGCCTTGAAATGTCCAGTCGCATAAAGCGCCAGTTGGATCTTTTGTTCCCCAGAAGGGGCCTCCAGGAGAGAGAGGAGTGAGTGTGCAAGGGGGGAAGAGAGGGATCGCTGGCCCCGGTGCAGAGGAGGCAGTAATGTTCATGCCTGTGTGTTTGCAAAGAGCAAAGGGAGATGCTGACAGATCCCTGATAGATGTGCAAGATGGCGCAAGCCCATTCCAGCCTCTCCAGCCACCAATTGTCTTAGGCAGCGCTCGCACCATGAGGATCTAGCTTGGCTTCCAACCACCCCCCCCGCCCCCTTTTTTTTTTTTCCATTTCGGTGCTTTGGAGATATTTTGGGGGGGGCCTGAAACCCGCTTTTGAGGGGGCTGATTCTCTCCCCCCCCTCCAGCTGGATATCCCCCCCGGATCGCAGAGGGGGAGAGACACCAGCCACACCAAAAGTGGATCCATGGCTTCCCCCGGCTCTCCTCTGCCTGCCGGCGTGTTCGGGTTCCTGGTGCTCGCCTTCGCGGGAGGTAAGCGGGGATCCCTCTCCTGCCTGCCCGGGGGGTGGCGAGGGGGGAGAGACCCACCCTGGGGGGTGACCCCGCCACCCCATTCCATCTACCCCGGCTCCGACCTGTCTCTCGCCGGCTCGGAGCGTGTGGCTGAGCCGCTTTCCAGAAGGGGCAGGAGCCCCTCTGTGGCTGGGGCATTTATTTGCACCCGGACATTGGGTGCCTGAATTTCTACCTGGCTCTAAAGGGGGGATTTCGGGGGGGGGGGGCATCGCTGATCCAGCCACACTCTCCCCGCCTGTGTTTTGATTTTCCTGGCTGCTTTGCTGGGAGCACATGGTTCTGTCAACAAGCTCCTTTCCCAGCAGGGAAATTTGCCAAGCAGCCGTGAATACTGTTGCTGCAAACGGGGTTGCGCTCTCTCTACTCCCCCCGTGGGCAGGCAGCACTTGCTGGCTTGGTTGCTGTTTTTTCTCCACTTTGGCCGTTCATTATTGGAGACAGACTCGCTTTTTTCGGGGCTCCAGCCAGCAGCTCGAGAGTCACAGCGGTTGCATGGGGAGCTGAATTCCTGAAGCTCAGCGAGGCTCATCCTTGCACTGAAATGCCCTTCTGATTTCATTTGGGTCTGAGTCATCCTGAAGCCGGCCGGAGGTCTCTAAGCGATATTTTGAAGCACCGAGGAAACTTTTATTTTACACACACACACACACACACACACACACACACACACACACACACAGAGTTTATGTTCTGCATTAGCCTCCCCATGTTTGCAAAGTTCGACAGGATTCCCCCTGCCAAGCGGGCTCTTATGGGGGGGTTGGGGGTATGCTGGAAAACTGCAAGCTAAGCCATTTCAAATGTTCTCTGGCCAGATTTTTGAAGTTTAAATCTTGATTGGCGTCAGTGGGGAAGATTGTGGGTAGCTGTGTAGATTGGAAAGAAGGGGGGGTACAATTAAATAATGGGGGATTCCCCCTCCCCCCACCGATGTTCCTATAGAATTTTATGATGGCCTGTCAAATTATACACCGGATTAATTGGAAATGTTCCAACTATTTCAGAAATGCTTTATGTTTAATTGGAAGAAAGAAAAGACCCCCCCCGCATAGATTCAGAATAGACCCCATGGCATTCGTTATCACTGATAGGAATTAACGTTGGCGTTATTGAGTGATCTGTGCTTGCAGTGGTGTTTGCACCATTACTACTTAGAATTCACACCTGGAAGAATATACACACACTGAGGTGTGTGTGTGTGGGATGAATCCTACCATAAAATGCACAATACTTGTCAGTGCAAATGATAGCTAACAGGGAAGAAGTTATAGTGAAAGTTACAAGGGAAACAGCAAACTATTTTAAACCTACAAGTGTTATGCTTTTATGTAATGCTTGGCTTTAGTTCACACAAATGCCAACACAACCAGTAACACCCCCATAGGTGTAAGGCTGAACTACAAAAACATCAAAGGAATTTTCCTCTGGACCTATCACAAACCCTTCTGATAAATTGTAACATTTTCTCCCCTCGTCTGGGTGCCCTTAAAATACAAAATCAATGTAAAAACAGAGCCAAGAAAGGCAAGTGATCTTCTTTGGCAAAGGTGGAAATATTCATGTGGGAAAATGATTTTCTCTCTTTCCCCCTCCCTGTTAGTGGAGGAACCTGAACAAAATACAGTACAAGTTGTTTGAGAAACAGTTTAGCCTTCTCAGAACAGGAGAATAGTGTTACACTTAATCTGAGTGTATGAAAAATGATTAGGAAATCAGGTTGCTGGGTTATTACAGTAATAAACCTGCTGTACGATTCTTAGCAGTCAGTGGTAGAAGTGTATGTAGCTATTGGAAAATATAAAAACAGTGATGAATTGAACAGTAATGAGACAGGTCTAGCCTGGTATGATTTCTGGATAGATAATAGTGCAATTAAGGTGATTGAAATAATACTTCTAGTGTTTTTACCTCGTTTTTTCCTTGTAAGTTATTGAAAGTTTAATCTTCAAAAATCAAGCTCATTATTAGTTTATTGTCTACTAAGCTCTTAGATTGCATCATGTTTTCGTTTGTATTGCAATGTGTAGTTGTTTTCGTGACTTTGTGGTATGCTTTCCTGGTCCTTCTTAGGAACATTTGGCTGCGGTTTAAAAGGTTGTTGTTGTTGTTTTTTTTCCTTCTTATTCTAGGAATTTTTCCCCCTCAATAGGCTTAACACTGTAGAAACAGTGAGTGTAAGTTTCTGTGGCCCGCTGAATTTAATAAAACATTCTATGTGTATGTCAATCAGTAACTCAATAGAAACCTTTTCCACTGTGAGGGAGACTGTGACTCATAGGTTCTGCATAGAGGAGGTAGTGGTTCATGTTGGGCTTTCTTTTTCTCAGGATGCTCTCTCTTTTCATTACATAATGCTTGAGTTCCATCCTCCGTGTTTTTCAAACTTTCCAAAATTAGTGCAGGCTGCCTCTTAAATAAACCAAGTGAAAGCTGAACCGGCTGGGGGCTCAGTTCATGGGATCTGGGTTCAGCTTCAAGACAGTATTTCCTCTTTTTTTAATTTCCTGGAGTTCTTTGTTCTGGGTGATGGACAGCTTTTGTCTGTCATTGCTGAGCCCTACATTCAAAGAAAGGCACAGGATATGAGATGCACCCAGGTTCTGCTTAGTAACAGCCTTGGAATTAAATGTTGTCATTTATATTTAAGTAGGCTTAACTTTTAAATTATTGAAGCTATAAGCTTTCGCTAATTCCTATTCTACATGGCTTTGGGTTTTTTTAATGCGAAAAGGGATTGCTTTCTCCTAAATTGGCATACGACCCTGTCTTTTCTCTTAAAATACATACAGGGTATCTGGTATCATTTCCCTAATAAAACTCAAAGACAATATATGAAATTCAAACCTGCATTCAGTCTTTGTTTCGTTCAGGGAGTTCAGCTTGAGAATGTGTTTAAGTACTAAGAGCTGATCGGTTTTCATTTACAATCAAAATCTCATGGTTAATAAAACGACAGCAAGGGTTGTCTAGCAATAACAAAGTTACATGTAAAACCCGAGAGTGCTGAAAAGAGAGAGTACAGTATGCCTGCATCTCCATATTGTGTAACTATACAATGATTGTTATTGTAATAACATCATGGCTGAGATCTCATGGTATCAGGGTGCCTATTATTATTTAATATTTATATTTCAATGGCAATTAATGGCTAATACAGATAGTGCCCCATTATATTAGGTGCTGTACAAACAATAGTCAGTCCCCGACCCAAGTAACTAGATGAGACTCTGCATAATGGTAATATAGATAGAAATTTTATACATCTATCTAATCTTTTCTTCCTAGTCTTTATTACCTATCAGCCTGCCGTCCTCTTACACCCAAAACTCCCTGTGAAGTCCATTGGGAGTTCAGAGCATGTAAAGAATACAGATTTGGGCCCAGGGTCTATATTACAATCATGACTCCTCCCCCCCCCCCCAACCTCCATTTCTACACCAGTGTGACTCCACTGGTGTCATTTACATGGAATATGTGAGAGCAGAATTGGGCTCCCAGCAGTAACTGCTGTCAAACAGCAGAGAAAGCGTTTTTATGGTATACGTACGAACGAGGAACTATCTTTCTTTTTTCTTTCGCACTGACTTTACTTTTCTGATTCCCTTCTTTGTGCCTGGAATTTCTCTCTCTCTTCTCTTCCTCTTGGAGCATGCTAAGTGCAGAGCATGGACCCCATGCAGCACCAGCCCCTTCACAGCTATGCTCCGCAGATACTTTAGAAGCAGTTCCATCGAGTGTGTGCTCCTTTATCCCACCCCCTGTGCGTTCGCTACCCCACTGTCTAAAAGTAACTCCTTTGTCTGAAGTGTTGAGATCAAGAGAGCCTGGCTTTATCACCATGGCGCAGCATTGACATTCAAAGGCTGGCTCCTACTCCCATTGAAGTCAATGGGAACTTTCTTATTGACTTCAACGAGAACAGGATCGGGCACAAAACGTGCGGTTTCTGTGTGAGGAGCAGCGTGTCAGTATAGCTCCATGCTGAGCTTCTGGCTTTTTCCTGTTGAAAGCAGAGAGCTAATTCTGCATTGATTAGAGAGCATGCCATGCATTTCATTTTGCAGATTGTAACAGCCTCAGAACATGAGCGGCTTTCTGTTTTTTTGACCCATAATATCACCCTTTTATTTGATCTAACCAGACAAGCCAGGCAAACCTTTTTCAGATAAGAATTTTAATTTAAATTCGCCTGTATCCAAATGCGGTGGGAGGGGAAATAGTCAATTCAAAATTACTTTGGAATCACCAACTTATTTGAACTTTACTGGAGCTTGTCGTTTTACAGAGTTTGGAAACTAATAAATTACAGAGCAGAGCTCGTGAAAACCTCCCCAGTCACTTTATCCAAAAGAATATGCAACATTTTGGTTTTTCAAGGAAATAAAAATAATTGTTGACACATGTTCAGGAGTCACTGGCAAGCATATAAAACCAATGTTTAAGGGGCAGACATGTCAATAATTGCACTTTAAAAGAAGAGCTAGGCAAGCAGGCTGACATATTGGGAAAAGCACATAGCTACTAATCTGGTGTTGCTATTATATCAGATGTCACTGTCCCACCACAGCCTGCACTTGAGTGGAGCCTAGACACTTAACAGTCCAGACCTGCTGCTGCTTTAGTCATTTAAAACCGGAGTTTCATAGCCGAGGAAAGAATTCGTTTCATTTTTGCTTATTGTTTTGATGAAGCTAATCGTAAAACAAAAGTTGGGATTTTTTTTTCTTTCTTTGGCAGAAGCTCGGATTGGACGATAAGGGATGGTTCACTGGATAATTCCCCTGTTCTGCTCTTTTCTTCTGAAGCATCTGGCACTGGCCACTGTTGGAAGACAGGATACTGGGTTAGATGGACCATTGGTCTGACCCAGTGTGGCAGCTCTTTTGTAAACCGATGCTTTTGCCGAAAGAATCTTTACAGCTCAAACCCATGCAATGAGTATGAAGGGGAAGAGGTGCTGATATTTCATTTGAAAACAGCTTTGATGTGTGGCCCACTCAACTGATACCCCTTGGAGGTGGAGCCAGTACTGATCAGCTAGTCCTTGGTACTTCGTTATATCTCCATGGTGGTGGTGGTTGTTTCTAGCGGTAGCAAAGAGAGATAGGGAAATATCCCTTTAAATAGTCTGTAGGCCCGCTAATGTCACTACTCACTGTGCTCAGTGGTTTAGAAGCAGCCAGAGCATCAGTGTGCATGTAGCTAGGCCTGGTGTGTTTGGGTGTATTTAGAACAGGTGGTTGTCTGGGACCTTGCTGTGCGTGGGTGGCTTCTTCATATAACTTGTTGTATGAAGAGCAAAAGACACAGCCATTGGTGACAAGGCTTGGGTCACAACAGCGTCTGTGCTTTCTGCTGGAGCTGTATGAAACAGAGCATGTTCCCACCTTTGGAAGGGGATGGGTGATAATCCCTACCCCTGCCCATTCTACTTTGGATGCTACAAGTAACCCATGTTTTCCGAGAGGTTGATTGGCATGGGCATGTTGACAAGGACGTTGGGTGTTTTTGCCCTGCTTTGATACACATAATGTGAATCAGCCGTTGGGATGAGGTACGTGTATCCCATGTGGTTGACTTCCCATAACTGCAGTGGGATCTTGAGGACTGTGTCTGAAATAGTTATAAACAAAAGTTATATAGATCAAAGTTTTGTGGGCAAGATCCTTGCATGTGGCCAAATTGCACAGAGCACAAGTCAGGGTATGTATATGCTCCCTTAATCCTGCTGCTGCTCTGTGCCTGGCTCTTCCTCCTCTACTGTTAGAGCAGAACAAAGGCTGCTCTAACTTGCTTCAAGCTGCAATAACGTGCAGAAGGGGGCCCACTAACTTGAGCAAATCATTTCATCTCTCTGTGCCGATGTCTTGTCTATTATAGTTCTTTGTGGCAGGGACTGTATCTTACTATGTGTGTAAAAAGAAAAGGAGTACTTGTGGCACCTTAGAGACTAACAAATTTATTAGAGCATAAGCTTTCGTGAGCTACAGCTCACTTCATCGGATGCATTACTATGTGTGTGTACAGCACTCAGCGAAATGGAGCTGTGGTCTCATTTGAGGTCTCTAAGATTGACTGTAATCTAAATAATAATAATGCATCCCATACTCCCGGGTGACTGTCTACTCTATGAACACCTTATTGCGGACTAATTCCACTCAATAGATCAATCTGGAAGAGGTCTTCCCCCTTTCTGGGTATTCCCAAATAGACTGGGAATTGAATTCGGGCCTCTTGAGTCTTAGACTGGTGCCCCACCCTGGACCATCCTTCCAGCCGAGAGCCCCGCTGGCTACAGCTTTGTTTAAAGATGGTCACAGCCAACATGTTTTGGGTCTCACTCTGGAGCAGGCCATAGAGTTTGGAATTTTTCTCACCCTTGTTGTTGCTATCTTTAGAGTTCTAACCCCTGGGAATTGTCCGCTCTAGTTTATAACATCGGGAGGCATTTTGCTGAATGGGAGACTGATTCTTCACGTCATATATGCTCCTTACTCAGGCAAAATGTTCATCAGCTGATGGGAGGAGAGGCAATTGCACTGGGGCCCCAAAGCATCTGCAACTGGGGTGAAGTGGGAGCCAGTCAGCGAACATGATGTAGTGGGCCCAAAAGTCCTCTCTATGCCTGCAATCCCTGGGTGAAGAGGGCTGGGCTGGGCCCTAGGTCAGATGTCCCAGAGGTGCTTCATTATCCTTGGCTAAGTCCTTGTGCACTCCCACGAATGATGGATGTATTTTATGTGCGCTGATGGAAAATCGATTTATATAACCTCCCATCGAAATGGAAAGGGGATAAAGAATTCAGTGCTAGTAAACTTTACTAGGGACCATTATAATCTGTTCTCTTCTTTAAATGTAAATTTTCTGAATGGCCTAAAGAGCCAGTTTGCCCTATACTACAGAGTAGGGCTCTACTAGTCAGTGACTTGGTCATCTTCAGGAAGATTTAAAGGGACACTGTCCAGATTTTTAGTTTCCCAATTTCATCAGCCTTGAAACAGTTGTCATCTGCTAGAGAACCTCCTTCAGATCCTAACTCTCTAATAAGAATATAAGAATGGCCATACTGGGTCAGACCAATAGTCCATGTAATGCTGTACCCCGTCTCCCGAAAGTGGCCAAAGCCAGGTGCTTGAGAGGTAGTGAACAGAACAGGGCAATTTATTAAGTAATCCATCCCCTGTTGTCTGTCCCAGCATCTGGCAGGCAGAGGCTCAGGGATACCCAGAGCATGGGATTGCATCTTTGCCCATCGTGGCTAATAGCCACTGCTGGACCTATCCCCCATGAACTTATCTAATTCTTTTTTGAACCCAGTTATAGTTTTGGCTGTCACAACATCGCCTGGCAATGAGCACCATAGGTAGACTGTGTATTTCCTTTTGTTAGTTTTAAACCTTCTGCCTATTAAATTCATTGGGTTACCCCTGGTTCTTGTGTTATGTGAAGGGATAAATAACATGTCCTTATTTGTGTTCTCCACACCAGTCATGATTTTATAGACCTCTATCATATCCCCCCTTAGTCATCTTTTTTCCAAGATGAACAGTCCCAGTTTTCTTACTCTCTCCTCGTATGGAACCTGTTCCATACCTTTAATCATTTTTTGTTGCCCTTCTCTGTACCTTGTGTAATATTAATATAGCTTTTTTGAGATGGGGTGGCCAGAACTGCATGCCATATTCAAAGTTTGGGCCTACCATCGCTTTATGTAGTGGCATTATGATACTTTCTGTCTTATTAGCTATCCCTTCTTAATGGTTCCTAACGTTCTGTTCGCTTTCTTGACTGCCGCTGCACATTGAGTGGATGTTTTCAGAGATTTACTACAGTGACCCCAAGATCTCTTTCTTAGAATGGTAACCACTAATTTTGACTCATCGTTTTATATGTCTAGTTGGGATTATGTTTTCCAGCGTTCATTACTTTGCATTTATCAATACTGAATTTCATCTGCCGTTTTGTTGCCCAGTCACCCGGTTTTGTGAGATTCCCCTTATAACTCTTTGCAGTCTGCTTTGGACTTAACTATCTTGAGTAATTTTGTATCATCTGCAAACTTTGCAACATCATTGTTTACCCCTTTTTCCAGATCATTTATGAATATGTTGAACCGCACTGGGTCCGGTACAGATCCCTGGGGGACCCTGCTATTTACCACTCTCCACTGTGAAAACTAACCATTTATTCTATTTTATTTTAACCAGTTACCGGTTCATGAGAGGACCTACCGTCTTATCCTATGACTTCTTAGTTTGCTTAAGAGCCTTTGGTGAGGGACCTTCTCAAAGGCTTTTTGAAAATCCAAGTACACTGTATCCACTGGGTCATCCTTGTCTACATGTTTCTTTGACACACCAATTTTATTAAAACATAGCAGTGTGATATTGAGAAATTTAGAAAGCAAAACAGTAGACCTGACCAAAAAACAGTTGGTTTGTGCTCATCTTTCTGCTGGCTCTGCAGTTAACTATCAGAAGGTCTGATTCTGCTCCCACACATCCATAGGCATTTACGTTTACTAACCACGATAGTTCTGTGCTTAAGGCACCTTCGGCCGAACTCTTCATTGCATTTCTCTAGGTTTATGCTCATGTGGCCCCATTGAGAGTGGAATAATGCAGAAGACAGTCAGGCCCCTTATATTCAATAGGATACAAGAGGCTGGATTTGGTAGTCTGACAAGTTCATGTTGTGCCACTGACATTGAATTTAAACCGTCCAGAGAATTGGACAGGAAAATTCTTCCTGTGAAAGGGCATCTCCATTTGCCTAAAGCTGGCAAAGACTGCATAGCCATGTCATATACCAGCTGCCGCTCCTCCCCCAACATATGGAGACAAAGGGCTGGGTGAGGACAGGAGTGGGCATGGTGGAACTGAACTGCACTGGGACCCATTTTAATTCCTGGCTCTGCCACTGACTTCCTGTGTGACTTTAGTAAGTCATTTAATTTTTCAGTGCCTTGATTCCTTCACCTGTGGATTGGAAATAATCATAATACTAGCTTTGTCTGCTTAAACTGTAGGCTCTTTGAGGCAGGGATGATCTCTCTTTCTTTCCGTGTGTTTGTACAGCGTCTAGCACAACGGGGCCCTGATCTGAGTTGGGGCCTCTACAAGTTACACTATTACAGATCATAACAATAATTACTCTTGTAAAATAAGACTTTTTAATTTCACCTTTTTTTGAAAGCACAGGAGGGGGGAAAACGGTTCCCAAATGGAAAAGGACAAAATCAGGGGAAGAAAAGTTTCTTTTCAAGCTTCTAAAGGGAATCACAATGAATGCTGAGTTTTAAAAAAATTAAAATTATAAAAAAAAACAAACTTGGAAGTGTCTTTTAAGCTTTTAATTCATTCAAAGTTCCTTCTTTTTCAGCACTAGGTAAATCTCATGGTTCCAAAGTGCTAGTGCTAATTGGCTTCTCTGTGTGATCAATATGAGGAGATATTTTGCGTTCAGTAACCCTATACATTGACACGTATATTGTTCGGAAAGATGTTAAATATTTCTCAAAGGGGGAGTTGTAGGATGAGGCCTCAGGTCATTTTCTCTTTTCTTTTGTGTCAGTGCTAATAATACTCACCATCCCTCCCTTTTAGAGAAGGTACAGCAGTTTCCCCTCACAAATTCCAAAGCATAGGCAGCTGGAGTTAAGACAATCATTTGTTTAATTGGCTGAACAATGCCCGGTTACTCTGTGTCATAAGTCAAGCTGGCTGCTGAGTAGAGTTTTAGAAACAGTTTGCATCTTTTCAGGCACACTGACTCAGAGAGTCTATTTTCATAAATCCCTCTTTCCAAGGACTTTGCATGGGATGATGTTAGGTTTGATATACAGCCAAGATGTGGACTGGCATATCAGGGAATTAGATTTTTCTAATGAATGCATATGGCCTGAGTAATTACCTCCCACCCCAATTAATTACAAAGTTGAATGGTTTACATTTGACTAGAAAATGGAGTTTATTTCCACTTTTGCTTCAAACTGGTGGCTTCCTGATAAATTTACTCCGCTATTTATGAGACAAGAGTTTACATTTGTTTGGTCCTTATCCATCTGATCTATCTTTCTAATCTATCCATCCTCTCCTACATCCAGGTTGACCTCTAAAGTAAACATTCCTTTGTCTAAAAGGAGGCTGCTTGTCCCACAGGGGGAATTCTTGTGCTAACTTCATCATTCCTTTTACTGTAATCTTGACTGTCATGGAGAAAGCCTGGGCTCAGAGTTTGGAATCTGCCTTTCAAGATCCAGAATCTGATAAGGAAAATCTTTGCTTCACTTGAATTTCCCAATATGTGTAAAGTCAAATGGACTTTGAAAATCTCCCCCAGGGTCCAAAGGCATGGTGCCCAACTCCTTTTGAAAATCAACTCCCATTGGAGCTTTTGAAAAATCTTATCCAAAGAGAGCATTTTTGGGCCAAAAGGACTTTAGATCAGGCAGTTCCTGGATCTGATAGTGCCACCCTTTCCCATGTTGAGTAACAATGGGACAGCTTGGAGAGTAAAGTAATACTGAGGGTGATTATGGGAAGCACAACCTGGCCCCGTGTGAGCAGAAGAAGTGATATAGCATCTCAGGCCTGCAGCTTAATTCAGTCCTTAGTGAGGCAAAACTTCCAAGATGAATGCCCTGTCCGATACCCCAGTATCACCTGATTGGCTCTTTCTCACATGGAGAATCCCATTGATTTCATGAACAAGGATATACAGAACTAGGCCTCATTCAATGGGAGTTTTGTCTGGGTAAAACCTGTGGCCAGATTCTGCCACATTTGATTCATGCTCAGTAGTACCTTGCTCCCTGGATACTCAGTGTCTTACTTCCTAAGTGGTGCTTTCGAACAGTGCACCGGGTGTCCCTTCAGGGACAAATGGGGTGGAGATGCCTTCCTCCTGACATTCCTGAATATGGGCACAGGGGAATCTGGCTGTATAGCTTAGTTTCTTATATGGCCCCATTACTTAGTTTCTGAGCACCTCCTAAACGTCTTAATATATTTATCACCCCTGGGAGGCCGGGCAGGGCTGTTATCCCCATTTCACAGAGGGAAACTGGGGCCCAGATTTTTAAAGGTGTTTAGGTCCCTAAAAACACACATAGTGGGATTTTCTGAAGTGTCTAAGCACTTAAGAGTTTCTGAATATTCCACTGGTCACCCCTCTGCATCTTTAGGCACCTCACCTCAATACCTGGCCCTAAGTGACTTGCCCAGGGTCACGCTGCTGGAAGTCTGTGGCAGAGCAGGGAATTGAACCTAATTTTTCTAAGTCCTTAGGCTAGTGCCCTAACCACAACACCAGCCTTCCTGTAAGCAGAAAGGTGTGTGCCTGCTACTCCACATGTCCACAGAATAAGCAGGTGGGAAATGGGCATAGCCAGCCCCAAGGTGCCAGCAAGCATAGCTAAGCCAAAAGAGGGCTGGGAAGGAGTGATTTTCTGCTGATCTAGGCTAGGAGGAAGCTAGCCCTCCAGAGGAAGAGGGAATCGGGGTAGGATTCCAGCCCCAGAGAGGGGTCTGTGAGTTGCAATGCAAGTTCCCCAAAAGGCACAATCCAACTCCTCACTTCCAAAAAACCACACCCAGGTTCAGTGATCGTGGAGTATCTTTCAAGTCTTCCACGAATCAGCACGGGCCTGAGAGCAACAGATTTTTTAAAATGATGAGCTACAGCCCTTTTCCTGTTCAAGCCGCGCGCACAGTCAGGATCAAGGCAGAATGTTTACCGAGGTAAACATGATTATCCCCAATCACAGGCCCTAATGATGGTTATTATAATGACAGCAATTGTGGGGAAAGGGTGTGTAATTACATTGATTCTTCTCTTTATTGTACATATAATAATAAGCAATTTCATGCAACAGACGAGGGGGAAGATGGGGCATTTATTTCATTAGGTTCTTCAATGATTGGGTGTTGGGCCAAATCCTGAAGTCTTTACTCAGGCAAAATTTCCACTGAACTCAGTGGGAGTTGAATGAGAAAGAATCTTGTTCCTATTACAGAAGGGTCCAGAGTCCTCAGCAGAGAATGGGACCCTGTTGTGTTAGATGCTATTTAGACTCTGGCCCATGCTGCAGAAAAATGCTGAGCGTTCATCTAATTCCTTAATTTGGGGGGAAATGTAATTGAAGGATTCTGCTGGCTGCACTTTGAGTCGCTGAGAGAGCCACAGGGCTGTCTCTTAAAAAGGAGCTGGAGGGTCCGGTTGATCACCGAGGTGTGTGAGGCTATCCGGATATTCTAAGACACATAACAAAGGGTTCGTAACCTGGTGGGAGAGTATGTTTATTTTAGGGGGCTGTTGCTAAATGGAGGCTGTCCATTTCATGTGCACATGCCTACCTCTCCAGCAGCACCTTTGACATGCCATGTGCCTACCCTGGCTCCTTCACTGGCTCTGTCCCTGTGTCTCCTCTCGGGTTACACTCAGTATCTATCCCCAGTAATCCAATTTAAGTTGCTGTATATAAGTAACTGATAGGAACTAAAGGAAAAAAAAATAGAGGAAAAGTACTCTAGCTCACAAAGCAGAAGAGAAGGTAATTTTGTTTAAAAATAACCTTGTATTGCTTTCCCTTATTTATTTTTAGCTAACACAAAAGGTACGCATAAAGAGCCCCTCAACACATTTGATGTCATCTGTGTATACAGCACCTAGCAGAATAGGATCTGGTTCTTGAATGAGGTCCTGTAGGCCCTATTGTCGTTTAAATGATAATTGATGATAAGTTGTGGCTCGGGGTCACCAGGTAAACGTCTTTATAAAGGTCCCAATTCTGCAAACCTGTGCGCAGAATTCATCCCATTGGAGCCAGTGGGAGAGAGGCAGAACTACTTAGATAAGAGCTCCCAGGGCCAAACCCGAAAAGCCCAGTGGATCAGAATGGATTCTCTAGCACTAGTAGATTCCACTTGGTGGATCTCTGTCTGGACACAGATGCATATGCCAGGATTCCGTTAACTTCACTAACCCATCCCAAGGCAGAATTTTAAGTTACGACACCAACAGCGCTTTGGGACAAGAAACTTATTGATCTCAAGCAATAGTGTCAAACTTCCTTCTGACCCAGGGAATGATCCCTATTCCAACAGTTTTCTCCGGTGTAGCTAACATATTGCTTGCTGGAGTGTTCAGAGTTGGTTTGGCTAATTGCCTGTTTAGTCCCCTGGTGTTTGTTTATGAAGTGTGGTAGGTTCTATAGTAATCGTTAGAGAAGGAGAAGACATAAGGTAACTGGAAAGTTACCAAGGTAATTGCCCAGATTGCCACTATGGTATCTATGAGCATGGCAGTAGGATCTTGTCTGCATCCAGGGAATTTGCAGCAGTGTAATTATATCAGCAAATGCATCCGATGAAGTGAGCTGTAGCTCACGAAAGCTTATGCTCAAATAAATTTGTTAGTCTCTAAGGTGCCACAAGTACTCCTTTTCTTTTTGCGAATACAGACTAACACGGCTGCTACTCTGAAATATATCAGCAGAGTCCCTGGAGACTAAACACTGCTCTCCACCCTATAAATGGACTTTCCAGGGTAGGGTTGAGACATATTGGCAGGGGAACATGAAAGGAACTTTAACTGCTACTACCCTAGCGCCTTTTTCTCCTCCTCCCTTCAAATCAGTAGGAGAGTTTTGCTGTTGATTTCAGTGGATGCAGGATTGAGCCCATTGTGTGCTTGGCTGACTCTACCTGTTGAGGATGTTGCTGATTAAATGATGGCTAGCCCATTAATTTAAACTGGAACTTTCATGTGCTCCTAGGACGTAAAGAGGTGAAGACATACGGATAAGTACTATGGAGAATGGCATCATTACTGCTGTTTAACTCGGTTACACTAGTTCTTACAACATCGTCTCTTCTTTCCTTTTACTAGAGAACTGCAAGAAGAGCTGAAGGGAGTGACGTACCAAAGAAATGTTAGCTAGATTTGGTCAAATTTTCAGTGTATTTTGTCATCTTATATGTAGTGTGAGACTGAATGGAAATATCCTCCAGACAGGACCATTTAAAATCCATGACAAGCCCCCCGTTGACATCTGAGGGAGTAAGATGAGACTCAAGGTGCATAGAAAGTAAATTTTGGTGCTGTTGTTTCTGGAATATGTAGCAGAGAACTTTTCCACTGAGTATCAGCACGATATGGCACTCATACCCATTCCGCAAATTGGGGGGTTCCAGTTACATTGCACATGCAGTCTGCAGCAAGTAGCATTTTTTTCAGAGAACTGTAGAAATTGCAGATGGAAGAGGCATGTTTGAAGATCTGATCCCTTCCTGGAACTGCAGGATTGTGTTCAACTGCATTTCTATTTGATTTAGTTGGGGTACGTCCTGCTTTGAGCAGGGGGTTGGTCTAGATGACTCCTGAGGTCTCTTCCAACCCTAATCTTCTATTATTCTGTGATCTCCTCATGTTTGAAAGCAGCATCTGATGAATGCCCCACACGATGAGGCTTCCAACACAACCCTTGGGCGACTTGTAAAACACAATTGTTGGGAAGACTTTCCTGTTATTCAACTTAAATTTCCCTTTTCTCAGTGTCCTGACTACCTCTAGTGATCCTTCCTCTTAACCACCCTAATAAAGTCTCCATCCATGGTGTTTACACCCTTCAAATATTTATATTAGGACAGCGGTCCTTTGGTCCCCTTTTACATTTCAGGTCTGCATGTAAACACTTACTCTGAACTATTCTTAAAAGTGCTGGCCTATTTTCACCTTTCCTTCAAGTCTGTAATCATGACTGCATTGCAAATTATAGCCTAAAAAGGTGTGCTGGACTAAATGAAGCATAAAATACAAAGGACCTAGTGTTTAGACATTCTGTTGGGAAAAGGAGAAAATTAGTGTGTGTCTTTATAGTGTGAAGCATGGATTTGCTTAGTGTTAGAAATTCTACGTTAACCCATGTTCTAAAGACGTCAGTTAGCGTAATGGGCTTGCAGGAGATGTTTTGTGTTTCTGCTCCATACGATTGTGAGTTAATATTACTATGCCTATTTTACTGTTCATTAAGAGTGTAACAATGGCATCATGTGACTGCTACAACATAAGATATGCCAGTGGCACGTTGATGTGCTAGGTGGTAAAAGTAAATCGCTGCCCAACTCTGCTGATTAAGGGGCTTCCCTGAGGAGGCACCACTAGCTTCCTGGAAACAATAAGTTGCAAGGAACTTGCAACTTGAGGGTCGTGACTCCCGAGGGGGTGTCATAAGTCAGGGGGCCATGGCCATCATCCCTTTCTGTATGTTAGAGGAGTGGCTGAAGCTTTTTTTTCTGTTGTCACCTAGGGTCATGAGGTGGAGAATGGCTGTTCTAAAGTAACAGATGCGGCATTGTTTGAGCGAATCCTTCTTTTATAGACATTGCCCCGCCAGTCAGGGCTCAGGTAATAGTCTCAAAGTGGGTATAATATGGCTGAGATTTCCTAAGCCACCTCAAGGGTTTGTATGCCCAGTTCCCATTCGTTTCAGTCCCTTAGGGCATCTTTGAACAACACTGCCTGCAGCTGCTCCTTATTGTATTTCCCTAGCCAGCTCCAGGATGATTCAAAATGAAACACAGACTCTGAGCTGCTTGTTGGAATGTGCATGCTCTTCCTCAGGGCACCAGGAGCAACTAACTATTCCTTGCTGGAGCGGTCCCTTTCCAGTCTTCTTGACCAAGCAGCTTCTGCCTGTTTCTTGGGAAAGGTCCTTATGGCCCGGACACATATAGCAACCTGTTGTTTCCGGACGGATTTTGTAAATCCCTGGTCTTAGTCAAAGCCTTAACTCTGGATGCTTCTTGTGGATTAAATAACTGACTTCGTTTGTTCCCTTTCCCCCCATCTTCTAGATTTTGGTCATTCCACCGAGCTGGCCTTCGCTGTGGAGCCCAGTGATGACATAGCCGTGCAGGAGCGGCCACTGGTGCTATTCTGCCAGGTGGAGGGAATCCCGCCCATCACCATTACGTGGCGGAAGAACGGGGCGATGATCATGGACAATGAGAACACCTTCGTGCTGGCCAATGGATCGCTGTACGTCTCCCGCTTTCAGAAAGTCAGGGGGGATGGGTCGTCTGATGAAGGCGAATACGACTGCATGGCTCAAAACCGCTTTGGGCTGGTGGTCAGCCGCAAGGCGAAGATTCAAGCAGCTAGTAAGTACTGCGCTCGCCCTAACCAGGCCTCCAAATTCCAGCCAAGGATGGTCTTGTTTTGGAAGTAGAAATGTTCATTCCCTGGTAGCGTTCAAGGATGCATAGTAGTTGCATTGGCTGGCTCGAGGTAGAGCAGTAAATCTACAAGGATCTAAATGATCTTAACGCCAAGGGGGCATCACAACTTGACTATAGATCTGAGATGCACAGGTACATGTGCTCCCATTCTGTCCCAGAGCTAATGGGTTTTTGGGAGCCCAACTGCCACTTACATTTTCTCCCTGCCTGCCCTCCCCATATCTGGTGCACAGAGGTGTGGCTTGGGCATGCTTTCAGAACTGGTGCAGGAGCATACGTGCTCCTCTTTCTATAGATCTTACACGCAGGGCTGGAAAAGTGAAAGTTCATATATATGGACGGGATTGCTAAACAGTAAGAACCAAGCCATTGGCAGACTTCTGTCTGGAAACTTGAATGCGGAGTAGAGGAGAGGATTAAAAGAGTGAGAGAAAAAGACGAGTGGGGAGCAGATGTGGGCTATCGCTGTGATCTAATCTTCGGAATAATTGTACTCCTGCAAAAGGAGAGCTAATCAGCCCTTGCTTAAGGAGGAGAAAAATAAAGAGACCTCATGGTAGTAAATCCCCTGTCCCAAAGGAGTGTGTTGCAGTCAGTCACACAGCGAATACTCCATCACTCATGTCTCTTCTGTTCTGTGTTTTGAAACCTCTTTGCCTCTCACTGCTGCTAGGTACCATTCATAAGGCATCACTTTTCCAACAGTAGGCAAAGACCTTTTGAAGGTCACCATTTTTGTTATTTAAGGCAGGCAGTATGGAGGCAGCAAGTCTTATTTACTCCCTGGCATTGCGTTGCCTTCGGGGGCGAGGCTAACAGCACAAGACAGATTGTCTGTTGTAGGAGCCTGTAGTGGGGGAAAAATGAAAATGTCAAAGAGTGAATGAAATTAGAAAGAAAGAAAGAAAGAAAGAAAGAAAGAAAGAAAGAAAGAAAGAAAGAAAGAAAGAAAGGGAACAAAATACTGAGTGGAATACGATTGTGATTCCGTGGCCTGCCTGTGCCTGCAGTCTGCTGCTCTCTTATTTATCCCATTGTATTTGGAAATGCTGTTCCTGAAGTTAATTCTTTCTTGAGTGGCATGTGCTCTGCTGGTGTTTTCCTAAATGCAGCCTGCTTGGGGTTTTGATTGCTGATTTGGTCATGAGTCTGAGGGTTGTCCAGATAGGCAGCAGCAGCTAATGACCCCCTGAGTGGTGGTTTCTGTCTATGTGCCTTCCACAGAGGGACTGTCCTTTTGCCTGTAGGCTTATCTGAAGGCTGCCTGAGATCCAGTAGGGTGTCCTTTCTGCATTCAACCAGATCTGGTGGTTATATCTAGGCGTGTACTTTATGTACAATTCGAGTAAAGAGATAGCCAAGGTGGGAATGGGGTATCACCAGGCTGAGGTCCTTCCTGTAAAAATTCTGGGCCAACTTTAGGAAAAGACCCCAACTCCTTTAATGATTTGCTTGCTTTTGGAGTGGTCCCATAAAAACGCTTCCATTGCCTTTGTAATTTATTTTGAGACCATCAGATGGAAAGGGCAAAAAAGCCCAGGCAATATCCTCCGTCAGGGTATGGAACGTCCCTGGTTAGACTTATTGCCACTGAAACCACTTAAAATCCTTCCTTTCCTGCTTTGGGGCTTTGGATCACTGACTGCCCTTAAAGGAACGCCCTGCCGTCAACCGTTCCTGAGTGTACGGAGAGGCCATCAGCCAACCTCGCCGTTTAGTGGTGTGAATAATGACAGTATCGAGGAGGCAAAGGATCTGTGCCAGATAAGTAGCCAGATCTATAACATGTCAGTCTCCTGAGGACAAGCCTCAGAACGTTTTTGGTGACCAGTTTTGTCACTTCTGAGGTGGGAGATGGCTGACACAGGAGTACAATATCAGACTTCCTGGCCATGTAAGTGGGAGATGTAAGAGCCAGAGGAGTTTACCTTAGGGATAGCTGATTGTCAATAAACAGTGCTCTCTAGGCTACTGTGTCAATATGTATGTGAAGAGCTGTGTGTTCCTCAATCGCATTTCCGTTGGTAACTAGATTTTAGCTTAAATCAAAATGAAAGAGAATCACGTTGAAAATACTCCGGACCATATTCTGGCTTCGGGCTTGGAGCTGTCATAATTTCTTCCCATGCTCCATTAACCCTGTACAGAATAGACTGTCTTCTCCCCATCCCGTGCAGTGAGATCCTGCCAGGCATGGGAGTCATCTGCAGGGCATTGTGGTGCATGGAGCTGAGCACATGTACTTGGGTCAGTGTAACCCACTGTTCAGTGTGTGTTGCCGATCCATAGAAAATATGAATCCGCCGCAAGTGCCAGCTAGAAACTTAGTTCAGTAGCTTATTCGTTAGGTCTCAGATTCAATCGCCTCTGATGCTCAAGATGACAGCTGTCCTGCCTGGTCCCAAAGCTTCACCACCCATCTTGCTTCTTCGTTAGAATGCAGAATGGCACCTCAGTTGACTGGGTATCAAAAAAGAACAGTTTCTGTTTTTTTCAGCATTTTTATCAGGTTTTTTTTTTTACCGAAACAGGTGAAATTGGCATGAATTTATGAAACAGTCCGGTGTCCCCGAATCTGCCTCTTTTGCTGAAAAAAGGTTTAGGTTGGAAATTTTTTTCCCAGATATATTTAGAAGCAATGTTCCTAACAGGTGGAAATTGGTTTGTCATCTCTTGCACTGGACTTCCACACTGCCAGGACCACCGGTTATTTATTGTTTGTCCCATGGTAACACCTACGGGTCCCAGTCATGGATCAGGGCTCCATTGTGCTAGGTGCTGTACAAACACATACCAAAAAGATAGTTCTTGTCTTGAGGTGCCCACCTCATGCACTAAGCACAGAAATTCTAGTTGCATTAACTGATAACGAGCGCTTATAATCTTGGGAGCATTGAGTAGCTTGGGCACTGTTTTCCTTTAAGGAAGAAAATATGAAAGAGTTAAAAATTGTCTATGGGCTAAATCCTGGTCCCCCTGCAGATACACCCTTCGTTCTGTATTGACAGCTGGGCAGAAAAGTGAAGGAGAAATAAAAAAAAAATCATGCAAGTTTATTAAGGCTGCGCTACTGAGAAGTAAAAGGAATCTGACAAAGCAGAGCCCCCAGAGAGCTCTGCTATACGTTTCACTCTGTTCAAAGGGATGATGGTCATTTCATATCATCATTACAGACTCTGGCTTTGTATTGTCGCTTGGCTTATAGTCTTCTTGGCTCTGTGGTGCGTCCATGTTTGCATTCAGGAAGTGTTGGATATTGCCTTTTTTTTTTTACGTTTCAAGTTTACTTCAACACATTGATATTGGGTAAAATTTAACTAGAAAACCAGGCTGATCACAGATGATGTACATATAATACAGGGTCCTCATGATATGAATGCTCAGATTCGAACTCCTCATAGATTATTGGCATTGAAATGAAAGGTTATGACGTATATCTCAGGGAAAGTAAATTACCTGAGCTTTTCAATAAAGTCTTGGATTTGGCAATATTTAGACATCTCAGTGATGCAATGATTTGGGAAATTTTAATATAGAGAAACATGGTCTGAGCATAGAAATGGGGGCCAGACATTCCTGAGTCAACCAAGACTCCAAATCCCAGCTCTGGCACTGATTTTCCTGCAGCCTGGGGCAAGTCATGTCATTTCTCTGCCTCAGTTTCCCCATCTGTAAAATGGGGCTAAACTGCACTTTTTGACCTCCGAGGGGCAGGGTTATCAAATTTAATTAGTTAAATGCTATATATTCTCATTAATAAAACCTAGGCTTCATAAGAGTATCTCTATTGCTATATAGTAGTATTGCAGGGATGGAAATTGGCTTGTTCTGTTCTGTGGATTTTCAGAACGTGTGCTAATAGTATTTTCATACAGTAATTAATCGTACAGTAGTAATTAAATGAACAAAGACCTTTGATATTTGTACCTGCATCTAACAGACTTCTTTGCCTGTCCTTGATCAGAACTTTCCAGTTGTTTGTTGTTTGTTTGTCCAACCCCAGTGTGTGGGTTTGAAAGGTCGCAGCATACGGCATGTTCTTTTATAATCTGATTATGTTATTGAATACAGCTATTTTTTTCTAAAGATAACAGAACAGTTTCATAATTTATCTTCTCATAACTCTTAGCTTTCTTACTTAAAATCAGTTTCATGTATCCACGTTCTCCTAAGGGAAGGATCAGGAAGGATGTGTGAATGTATCTGTGTAGGTCTGGCTCTGGCTTGCAGAGATTCATGGGCAGGGGGGAAAAAGAGGGATTTTTTTTAGCAGGACAGCATTAAAGATCTTTAGTTTGCCCCCGGAAAAGCTGATTAGAGGCACTTTGATCAGGCATTTTATTGCTCGTTTCACACTAGCTCTCTTTTTCTCTCCAGGCCTGCAGATGTTGTGTTTAACTATAGTAGCATCATTCAGTGGGCAGGCCACAGGTCTGGGCATCAGGAGACTCAGGGGTCAGTTCCTGTTTTTGACACTGAACTCCTGGGTAATTTTGAGCAAGTCACTTCCCTTCTCTGTGCCTCGGTTTCCCCATCTGTAAAATGGGGATGATGATTCTGACCTCCTTGGTAAAGCTTTTTTGAGCTCTATGGATGAAAATGCTATATAATCACTAGATATTAATAATGCTTTGTTTTGTTTTTGTTTTACATTCCCCTTTTGCTGGATAAAACAGATGCAAAGGGCTTGATTGTGTCTGTAGGCACAGCCCTGAGCAAGACCATAAACTGTAGCATATCAACACTACCCTCTCAGGTTTCAGAGTAGCAGCCGTGTTAGTCTGTATTCGCAAAAAGAAAAGGAGTACTTGTGGCACCTTAGAGACTAACAAATTTATTAGAGCATAAGCTTTCGTGAGCTACAGCTCACTTCATCGGATGCATTACTACCCTCTCAGAGGCACAAATTCCTCCCTGCTTCCTTCTCCTTCCAGTGGAATAGCACTTTCTGTTGGCTTCTACCACTGGCATGCAGGCATAGGGATTGGTGGAACTTGGGCTCTGTCTACTCCCACCTACCTGCTCAGGTGAGGGAAGATAAATGGATCTAAGATCTGGAACGGATGAAGGAATGGGTCTAAGATCTAAGATCTGGGATGGGTGAAGGAATGGATTAGGAGCCCATATGCTCTTGTAATTCAGGTCTCACAGCCTAGTCCCAAATAAACACAGGATGAGTTTAACATGGAAGAACTGAGTGATATTTTCATTCCATGTGGTCTATGCCATGCATGCTGGTGTATACCACTCTCCAGGCCTCCTTCAGGAGAAGAGCACTACAGAATGTAATGCAGCCAGGCTCCTTGTTATCACCGCCCTTTGTTTATCTAGGGCTTATCTGGAAGCCATGTGTTGTCTGGCAGAATTTGCAGCCTTTCCACCCGCACTATAATTTGATGGAGCTGCCTTGCATCATCATAAATCACAGCCTGGCCCGTGGAATAGGACCCATTGATTATATCACTCAATAACCAGCAATTATCGCTAATTGGAAACCACTGTCCTAGTGGATGCTGGGTCAGCTGCTGCACACATCTGGCCTGATGCTGGCAAGTTGCACAGTTTGATCTGATTGTATTAAAAAAGACAGTCGCATTGCTTGATGCCAAGTGGGTTTCCCAAAGCCAGGCGAGATGTGTTGGCCTGATGCTTTGATCTAGGTTGGCACCCCACAATGGCTCTGCAGAGGGCTGTATCTGCCAGGCAAGAGTTCCCCCATCACCTCTTGTCCAGAGAGACCTCAGTTACCAGCACTGTAGGCCCCCAGCTCATTTACCTTATTTCAGCAGATCCCCAGCCACTTGCTTCCATCCCACTGTGCCTGTGTGTACTTAGCACTTCCCCTGTTGACAGGAGGGGAGTGCTGATATTCCGTGCAAGGCAGATGTGACTTCTGTCCTCTGCATCGATCCTTTGGAGATGGACATTATAGACAACAGCACCAACTTCTTTAGTGAACCCCGAGGCCAACACCCTTTCCCCGCTAACCGCTAGCCTCCGTGACCTAAAGGGTGAGGGTCTCAAGGTTAAAAGAAAAGGAGTACTTATGGCACCTTAGAGACTAACAAATTTATTTGAGCATAAGCTTTCGTGAGCTACAGCTCACTTCATCGGATGCTTATGCTCAAGTAAATTTGTTAGTCTCTAAGGTGCCACAAGTACTCCTTTTCTTTTTGCGAATACAGACCAACACGGCTGCTACTCTGAAACCGGTCTCAAGGTTACTTGCAAAAAACCCTACTGTTCCCACATGCCTTTGAGTCCTTTTGCCTTTTAAGCTATTTGCCCGGCAAAGAAGGTTGTGTGCTTTTTTTTTTTCTTTAAAAGCTGCAAAGATCTTCCCATCATTTCAACTCCTCTGTGTAGAAGACATTCAGTATATTTAAACTGCAGCCCCCTTTGAGCTGTGGGATGGTGGGAAGAGCTGGCTGAGCCTAAATAATGGGAGAATTGATAGGAGGGAAGAGGCAAGAAGGAAGTCTAAAAGGATTAAGCAGAGACAAAGAGGGCTGATTATTTTATGGGTCACAATACAAGGCATTAGAGTGAGATCACAAAGGCATGTAATTACAAAAGAAGGCCATATTAGAAGGATCAGACCAGGATTATAGTGGGAAATATGTTTACACCGTTTTGTTCCACTCATTATGAAGTTAGCATTTTAAATTAAGGTTGAAATAAGATGGCCCCAGTGTTGTCACGAATGTATTTCCTGGGCAGTGCCACCATTTGGATTTGGATGCAGATTGCAAACCATCCTTCAGAACTTCATAATCAAACCTTAGACCCACCTACCTGGTTTGTTTTTGTCTTGTCGAGAAGACTGAGAGCCCTTTGGGTGGAAAGTTGAGATCGGGTCACCATATTTCCAAAATTAAAAACTTGGGGTTCTTTTGTGGTGACACTTTTTAGGGTCGTGAAATATTTGCACAAGACAAAAATGCACTTAAATATATATGTGCTGGTGTCGCTACAGCTCAAGAGTGACATGGGCAGATTACTTCTGGTGGAGGACTTTTTCCATAGTAGATAGGCCTCCAGCTTCCAATGATTTCAATGGGCATTAGGTACCTAATATTTTGTGGGTCTGGGTCTGAATGAGCTTTGATCTGAGACGTTGAATAGTGTCACTCTGAGCAAAAGAACTGCTTTGATAATGTCTGTGCTCCTCCGACTATTCTCCTCAGTCTAAATATTGTGCAGCATGCTGAACCCTCGTTCAGCTCGACTGGATTGTTCTTGGTAAACCCTGAGCTGATTTTACTTGCTGTAGCAATATGTCTTGGGGGGCGAGAGGAAACAACAAACAACATTGTAGTTATAAAATCAACCAAATGGTTTGATTGGTTGAAATGAAAAAACAAGGACATTTCAGGGGTCCTGTAAAGTTCTTGTGACCCAGCAAAACCACATGAAAGAAACAGAATTGTCCAAGGAAAACTGGGACAAGTGGCTTGGATTTTTAGTAGATTTGCAGATTTAAGAGTTAGCCACCCATCTCCCATTGAATTTCAGAGTCTGCCTAAGGTGCCTTTGAAAGTTTGAAATTTGGGGCTTGTTTCACCTTTCTTGTAAAAGATGCTGGTTTGTAGCAGTGTGAGGTTCATTTAAATGTAATCTCACTCTTCTCTGTAATGGCTGTAATGTAGTTAAGACAAGCTGTAACTGCAGCAATGTTTTCTCGCTTATAGGAGCATTTGCTCTTCGGGCAGTAATGGCACTTTGTCGTTTGGAAGAAGACTCCAGGGAAATATATCAGAGGAGTTTCATTAATGGTAGGACTGTTGAGTTATTTGTCTCATTTAACCTTTGTAGCAAAGCTGAGGAAGTTTGGACATCTCTAAGGTCAGCAGGACCTAGATAACTGATTTTTAGACATAACCAGAGCGATTCAAAGGTGGCTTTAAAAAAAAAAAGTCTACATCCTCAACTGGTGTAAACTGGGGTCTCCATGGAAGTCAGTGGAGCAATGCTGATTTACATCAGCTGCTGATCAAGCTCTAGGTGTTTTGATTTTGTTTACTTGTGCTTAAAAAATCTCTGTTCTGTCCCTGCGTTATTTTGCTAGTTTGTTTGCCAAGATGGTGGCCGTTGTACTTGGCAAGAGTGGGATACTGGAGTTCTTTCAGATGACTGCAGGGATTCTATTGTGCGGAGCCAGTACATTTTCATTTTCATCTACTGGGACAGTGGTTCTCAACCTTTCCAGGCTACTGTACCCCTTTCAGGTGTCTGATTTGTCTTGCGTACCCCAAGTTTCACCTCACTTGAAAACTACTTGCTTACAAAATCAGACCTAAAAATACAAATGTGTCACAGCTCACTGTTATTGAAAAATTGGTGATGGTCTCATTTTTACCATATAATTATAAAATAAATTGATTGGAATATAAATATTGTACTTACTTTTCAGTGTGATACTTGAACCTGTTTTTCACTTGAGCCTTGTCTGAAGCCTGAGCCCTAGCCAGCGGGGCCGAAGCATGTAACTTAACTTCGCAGGGCTCCCTGTGCCAGGGGTCCCTGGGCAATTGCCCTGCTTGCCAGCCCTACACTTGCAATATCCCTAAACCCCTTCCGTGATCCCTGCCATCCCCCGTGGGCTGCAACCCTCCGGTTGAGAAACACTGATCTAGATGAGTTGAGTACCCCCCAGTAGACCTCTGCGCACCTTGAGGAGTATGCATACCACTGAACTGGGAGACTGGATGCCATTTTCTAAGACATCAAGTTGCCTGAAACTGTTTAAAAGCAGATCAAGTCATCAGTACTGACTAGAGAAGGGTTCAAAACCAAAATGTCTGAACTGCGAGGATGTTTAGACCCATGACAGAGCCCCTCAGTCAGTCATGGTCCTGGATCTGAACTGGGTCTGGGAAAGCTCTGATTCCACTCTGTGTCCATCTCTGGGCTTTATGCCTTGGGCCCATCTCTAGGAACAAGGGAGTATGCCTGAGTTCCACGTGCTTGGCCTAGTAGAAATCCAGTAAGAAAAAGAAGCTATGGGTATCCTTCCAGATAACTTTAAATGGGGACAGAAGACCAGATCCCCTCAATACAAAGCTCCTTTAATAGGGGAAAGGAGCCCAGGGAAGCCATAGTGTAGACTTCTCCATCATCCTGGGGACTGGGATTTCAACCCCCTGGAGCGTGGGTTGATTGCTTGAGTTGCAAACGTTTGTTGTGATGTCTTATTTTGACAGCTTGAAATATTCACTACTGAAGTGGCAGGAAACACAGTGAATGCAGGCTGTTTTATCTTGCACCAACATGGGGAACACAAGTAGCTGTGACCTAGTGTCCAGGAATCCAAATAATGCCTCTATAACTTCTATCCTAATTTGGAACCTTAGAGCTTGGAATCAACATTTATTGCCAGGAATCTCCCAGATTGCAAACCTCAAGTGCTCTGAGAACCTGTACAGAAGGTGTTACAAAAGAGCAAAGAATTAGGTCACATGATTCACTGGGAATTTATTTTGGCTTGGATCTAGAGATGCCCTTAAATCTTAGGCTTTGCAAGCCTATCAGCATGCAAGTAGTATCCAAAGCCAAAGAAGAGAGGTGGCTACAATGACCAGGTGAGAGAGACGCTTCGTTTTTTTCTGCCATCGTTTATTGGAAAGACGGTGAGTAGGAATTGACTTTCTGGAGCCATTCGGCCCAGGAAATCCATACTGTTGGTCTGATGGGTAACTAGTGATTCTTTGTAACTTAAAAAATGGCTGTGTCTGGCTTGATACACAGTATTTTGCTAATCCTGGGTTTGACCCTGTGGTTATGATAATGGCCAGGAAAAGGAAATGAAAAAAAAAGATGTTTGAAAAGATGTTTAATCTCTGAAATCTGAAATCCGGGGCGTGACAGCCCTGGGATAGGGTTTTAAACCCTTTTCTGTTATGTGCAAAATATTTCAACAGCTCCTAAGTGACTTAGGCACTCATGAGACTTCAGCTGCTAAATCTCTTAGGTGCTTTGGAAAAATGGACCCCATAATGACACTACTTTGCACTCTGAAATCAGTGGCAGTCGTTCCACTGATTGCAGTGAATCATAGAATCATAGAATATCAGGGTTGGAAGGGACCCCAGAAGGTCATCTAGTCCAACCCCCTGCTCAAAGCAGGACCAAGTCCCAGTTAAATCATCCTAGCCAGGGCTTTGTCAAGCCTGACCTTAAAAACCTCTAAGGAAGGAGATTCTACCACCTCCCTAGGTAACGCATTCCAGTGTTTCACCACCCTCTTAGTGAAAAAGTTTTTCCTAATATCCAATCTAAACCTCCCCCATTGCAACTTGAGACCATTACTCCTCGTTCTGTCATCTGCTACCATTGAGAACAGTCTAGAGCCATCCTCTTTGAAACCCCCTTTCAGGTAGTTGAAAGCAGCTATCAAATCCCCCCTCATTCTTCTCTTCTGCAGACTAAACAATCCCAGCTCCCTCAGCCTCTCCTCGTAAGTCATGTGCTCTAGACCCCTAATCATTTTTGTTGCCCTTCGCTGTACTCTTTCCAATTTATCCACATCCTTCTTGTAGTGTGGGGCCCAAAACTGGACACAGTACTCCAGATGAGGCCTCACCAGTGTCGAATAGAGGGGAACGATCACGTCCCTCGATCTGCTCGCTATGCCCCTACTTATACATCCCAAAATGCCATTGGCCTTCTTGGCAACAAGGGCACACTGCTGACTCATATCCAGCTTCTCGTCCACTGTCACCCCTAGGTCCTTTTCCGCAGAACTGCTGCCGAGCCATTCGGTCCCTAGTCTGTAGCGGTGCATTGGATTCTTCCATCCTAAGTGCAGGACCCTGCACTTATCCTTATTGAACCTCATTAGATTTCTTTTGGCCCAATCTTCCAATTTGTCTAGGTCCTTCTGTATCCTATCCCTCCCCTCCAGCGTATCTACCACTCCTCCCAGTTTAGTATCATCCGCAAATTTGCTGAGAGTGCAATCCACACCATCCTCCAGATCATTTATGAAGATATTGAACAAAACGGGCCCCAGGACCAACCCCTGGGGCACTCCACTTGACACCGGCTGCCAACTAGACATGGAGCCATTGATCACTACCCGTTGAGCCCGACAATCTAGCCAGCTTTCTACCCACCTTATAGTGCATTCATCCAGCCCATACTTCCTTAACTTGCTGACAAGAATGCTGTGGGAGACCGTGTCAAAAGCTTTGCTAAAGTCAAGAAACAATACATCCACTGCTTTCCCTTCATCCACAGAACCAGTAATCTCATCATAAAAGGCGATTAGATTAGTCAGGCATGACCTTCCCTTGGTGAATCCATGCTGACTGTTCCTGATCACTTTCCTCTCCTCTAAGTGCTTCAGGATTGATTCTTTGAGGACCTGCTCCATGATTTTTCCAGGGACTGAGGTGAGGCTGACCGGCCTGTAGTTCCCAGGATCTTCCTTCTTCCCTTTTTTAAAGATGGGCACTACATTAGCCTTTTTCCAGTCATCCGGGACTTCCCCCGTTCGCCACGAGTTTTCAAAGATAATGGCCAAGGGCTCTGCAATCACAGCCGCCAATTCCCTCAGCACTCTCGGATGCAATTCGTCCGGCCCCATGGACTTGTGCACGTCCAGCTTTTCTAAATAGTCCCTAACCACCTCTATCTCTACAGAGGGCTGGCCATCTCTTCCCCATTTTGTGATGCCCAGCACAGCAGTCTGGGAGCTGATCTTGTTAGTGAAAACAGAGGCAAAAAAAGCATTGAGTACATTAGCTTTTTCCACATCCTCTGTCACTAGCTTGCCTCCCTCATTCAGTAAGGGGCCCACACTTTCCTTGGCTTTCTTCTTGTTGCCAACATACCTGAAGAAACCCTTCTTGTTACTCTTGACATCTCTTGCTAGCTGCAGCTCCAGGTGCGATTTGGCCCTCCTGATATCTTTCCTACATGCCCGAGCAATATTTTTATACTCTTCCCTGGTCATATGTCCAAGCTTCCACTTCTTGTAAGCTTCTTTTTTATGTTTAAGATCCGCTAGGATTTCACCATTAAGCCAAGCTGGTCGCCTGCCATATTTACTATTCTTTCGACTCATCGGGATGGTTTGTCCCTGTAACCTCAACAGGGATTCCTTGAAATACAGCCAGCTCTCCTGGACTCCCTTCCCTTTCATGTTAGTCCCCCAGGGGATCCTGGCCATCTGTTCCCTGAGGGAGTCAAAGTCTGCTTTCCTGAAGTCCAGGGTCCGTATCCTGCTGCTTACCTTTCTTCCCTGCGTCAGGATCCTGAACTCAACCAACTCATGGTCACTGCCTCCCAGATTCCCATCCACTTTTGCTTCCCCCACTAATTCTACCCGGTTTGTGAGCAGCAGGTCAAGAAAAGCGCTCCCCCTAGTTGGCTCCCCTAGCACTTGCACCAGGAAATTGTCCCCTACGCTTTCCAAAAACTTCCTGGATTGTCTATGCACCGCTGTATTGCTCTCCCAGCAGATATCAGGAAAATTAAAGTCACCCATGAGAATCAGGGCATGCGATCTAGTAGCTTCCGCGAGTTGCCGGAAGAAAGCCTCATCCACCTCATCCCCCTGGTCCGGTGGTCTATAGCAGACTCCCACCATGACATCACTCTTGTTGCACACACTTCTAAACTTAATCCAGAGACACTCAGGTTTTTCCACAGTTTCGTACCGGAGCTCTGAGCAGTCATACTGCTCCCTTACATACAGTGCTACTCCCCCACCTTTTCTGCCCTGCCTGTCCTTCCTGAACAGTTTATAACCATCCATGACTGTACTCCAGTCATGTGAGTTATCCCACCAAGTCTCTGTTATTCCAATCACGTCATAATTCCTTGACATCACCAGGACCTCCAGTTCTCCCTGCTTGTTTCCAAGGCTTTATGCATTTGTATATAAGCACTTGAGATAACCTGTTGATCGCCCCTCATTCCCAGTATGAGGCAGGAGCCCTCCCCTCACAGACATTCCTGCCTGTGCTTCCTCCCGGTATCCCGCTTTCCCACTTACCTCAGGGCTTTGGTCTCCTTCCCCCGGTGAACCTAGTTTAAAGCCCTCCTCACTAGGTTAGCCAGCCTGCTGGCAAAGATGTGAGAATTGGCTAAAGGGTTTAGGGTCCCACAGTACTTTAATTTTCATGTGTCCCCTGTGAGAGGAGCAAGCCCTATGCTCCCTGTTTTTCAGGTGGGCAAGCTTGGGCACAGAGAGGTTAAAACAGCTTTCCGAGGGATGGCAGGGGGCTGGGAATAGAAGCCAGGACTGCTGGCCTCTCTGCGCTCCAGGGCAAGAGAATGCAGAAAGGCTGCAGAGTGATACAGTGAGCGAGCAGGCAGAGAACTCACTCACATGCTGGCTGAAGATAAGCAACGGGTTTCATTAGGAGAGAGCGTGCTGCCAGATTGGTGAGACGTGCGGTGAGCACAGGTGTTAGCCTGCGCTGGAATGGGGATGTGGCCTTAAAGGTCAACATGGGGAAGGGACTGTTGCATGATCCCTTTTCTTCCATTGTATACCAACATCTCCAGGTCAGTCCCCTTTCTGGGCATGGGGTATGCTCATGCTCCCTCCAGGTACGGCACATGGTTTTCCAGCAGGTTCCTGCTTTAAACCCAATTTTACAGTTGGGTTGACTGAGGCAAAAGGAGGTCAAACGATTTGCCGGAGGTCACTCCATAAGCGGCTCGGATTAAATCTGAATCCAGGACCCTCCCAGTTCCCAGCCTTGGCTGTGACTGCCAGACCAGATGGCCTCCTGAATGCAATTTAAAGATCCTCAGCCTTTTCTCTCCCTCATTGTTCTCTATTGTGGGTTTTTGAATGCCGGACGTTGAAAGTGAGTCAGTTGGGATTTGCTGAGTCTGAGTGACTGTTTAATGACGTGCGCTCTCAGGAGAGGGTTTAAAGCTGCCTTGCTGTGTGTTTCAGTCTGTAAAAAGGTTTGAAATCTCTTTGCTCTCCATCACTTTGAGCAGTTTTCTAAGCATAAAGCTGCCTTTCTCTCTCCAAACCAGCAGCAGGTGAAAATGGATCTCTCGTACATTTCATCTGCACCGCTGTTGTTCCACTGCATCAGCCCACTGCCAAGCTGGGATGGGTGGAGAGGTAAAGACAGGGCTGAAATCTATGCGAAGGAAACTTTTTGGCCCAAATCCTATGGATGGCCTGGCTGGGTGATGTTTGCCCCTGCCCTTTCCCCATCTCTGGTGGTACAGTGAATGCACATGCCACGCTCCTATGGCTTTCACACCCTGGTTGCTTGTGTGGGGTTTCAGTGCAGAAAGCTGCTGAATGTACCCGTGACTTGCTCTGGAAGTGAAGCCCATTTCTCCTGGGAACACAATGCACGGAGTGGCTGGCTCCTTCCCCAAGTCCACCCTCCAATGCACACGGAAGGGATGCTGGTAGCTACTTGGTGTGGGACGGTCTCTTCAGTCCACATGATCCCATGATGTTCCATTTCTGTGATGTTTTGTGTGTTTTCCTTGATCCCCTGTGTACCATGCAGTGGCTGGGGGTGTTGGTGGCGTAGGGGCCATGGAAACAGAAAGGGGAACTGATGCGTACATTTAAACACACAAGGGAGAATGAGGAGTTTGATGACTGTGAACTCTTATGATATTGCCACCTCCCCATGTCTTGGCTTTGCCTTCCCTGACCCCCTGTTCACATCAGATCCACAGATGCAAAATCTGCATGGGCTGGAGCTCTGCAAGTTACTTGCTGGGTGAGCTTGGGGAAGTCACGTGACCGTTCTGTGCCTCAGTTTCCCCACCTATAAAATAGTCGGCGGGGAGGGGGAAACTAACACGTTGACCATTTCTGTAAATCATTTTGAGATGTTTAGGGGAAAGGAACCGTATACAGGCAAAGTCTGGAGGGGACAGTTACCTCAGCCACTCTGTGCTCCAGGAATAAACAATATTTGGCTATAATTTTCATTCTTGTCATTTGGACAACATGGAAGAGGACATGTCTGTACACAGGTGCTGGTGTTCCTTGGAGAGCCAGGGAAATTCCTTTCCTAGGGCTGGACAGCTCCTCTCTGCAAGCCACCCTCCCCTCCTCCTCCTGTCGCTTTCTCCACCTTAGGAACAGCAGTGGCTCACATGCCTGAATAAGCTGGCACCTCTGGAGCATTCCTTGATTAATGGCATTTCTTTGTCCGTCCTAAGAGGCCCCCATTATGTCCCTTTGATGCTGCATTTTGCACTTACCACTGTCACCAAGCTCAATGACTAATTTTCACAGGTCATGGCAGAGGGACAATGGATCAGGCTAAGTTGGGAAGAAACAAATGAAATTTTGCTGCAACTGAGAGCACTAATTAAGAGCAGGGATCAATTTTGGCGCACAAAGGAGATAGTTTTAGGCTGGTGGTGTGTAAATGAATGGCAGTGCTTGCAATAAAAAAGACGTGTGTGTGTGTGTGTGTGTGTGTGTGTGTGTGTATGGGCTTCAGCTGCAGTCTTGTTCTCAGTTGCATTTGATCATGGCCCATGCTTCTGCTTATTCATTGTGGAAGAACAAAATGTTTTCCTACCTAGCATGTCTTGGAAGGTCAGGCATTAATGCTGAGAAAAGACTTATTAGATCTACTCCATTACCAGGTCAGTGCAGCATTGTACCCTGTGAGATTTGTTGTCCTGTTTAGCATTAAAAATATCAAGCCACCGGGCTCATATTCCACATGATCATTGATTATGGTTCATGTAAAAACATTTCACAGCACGGTAAACTTACACAGTGCTTTGCAAACACAGAATCAGGGACAGTCCCTGCCCCAAACCTTCCCTGCCCTTGCAACCTAAGCAGCCAGTCTCTGATGCCCTTCCTGTGTGTGAGTATTGCCTCCTTCCACCAGTAGTCTCACTGATTGCACTGAGACCATTCGCAGAGCAGAGTAGTACTCCAAGTGAGTGAGGATGGCAAAATCTGGCCCTAAGGCAGACAAAAACAACAACAGACCATAACCGTGCTGGGAAGCATCAGTGAGCAGAGGTGAGTGAAGGGAGAGGGGAAAGGGAGGGTTACTGGAGGGTTTGGTAGGAGGGAGATCTTGCCAGATGTGGCAGGCACAACAGGGTAGAAGGCAAGAAGCCAGGAATGCGTAAAAGTTAGGAAGGAAGCAATAAGGAGAGAGGATTGGGGTTCACACGAGTCCTTCTCTGCAGGTGAAATAACCCATTCACAGAAAGATCCAATGTCTATTCAGTTGGAGTTGGGTCAGGTGCTAAATATGGATCTGAGGCTTTGTTTAAACACCCAAGTCTGACTGGTCTAAATAAAATCTGTTTAAAAACCATACTTCAGCTATATGTATAGCTGGGCCTCAGGTTCTGCATATCACGGCTGCTACTCTGAAAAATGTTCTCCAGTGTTTCTTTTGGCTTCTCAGCCAGCAGTCCAATGCTCTGCGTCTTCAGCTGCAAACACTGCTCGAGCCTATTTCAAATCCAGTTGTTCGATTCTGTTTTATGTAGGTTCTCAGACCATCCTCGTCACCGTGGGATGGGTGCACCTTTCAGTGGTGCAGCCACAGATGGGACTAACATCTCTCACTCGCATGAATTTTTTTGGTTAGGTAAATCACTGTTTTTAACCAGATTTGGACTTGAGCGGCCCTTTAAGCTGAAGACGGCCTTGTTTGTAGGCTCCGTTCACACCAGTTCTTACTGAGGTTTTTAAAAGTTCATGGAAAGGGTCGTTACACTTGCTGTGGGCTGAATCCTTAGCAGTGGCGGCTGGTCCCTGTTCACTGGCAGGAGGGGCTGTTCTCTTTTGTTCTCAGTAGCCACTACTGAGTGGAGCCATTCTTTACTTTCATTGGCTGTATTTTCATTAATCTTTTGTGTTCACCAAGTACATACCCCTTTTCACCATTAAAAAAATACATTCACATTATCTTATTTGGGCATGTTTAGAATGAAAGGGCTTAAAGAAGTGAATGAAAACCAAGCAAATATGGCAGATGTGTAAAGTGTTGCTCTAAATCCAAACTCCAGGGAGGGCACATGTTAAGTGCTGGACCTTCCTGAGTTTGAATCCTGAAGGGCCGAGTCATTTCTCAGGAAGAGCTTCCGTGAGGTGTTCCGTGTCCGTAAAGTCTCCAAGGTATTTGGTTGAAATAGGATTTTTCATATTGAGGAAACCTCCCAACTGATCAGGGTTAAGTCCATTTACTGCTCATGTTTTACGTTCCTTGGCATGGTTTGCCCTTTGCAGGATTAATTTGTATTACGGCACTAGCTTTCTTCCTTAGTGCCCATCTTCTCCTTCTCGCTTCTCTGAAATGAATGCTCCTGATGTTATTTTCAGACAGCAAAAGGCTTTGATGGCCATAATAATACTTAGCTCTTTTCATCCATGGAGCTCAAAGTGTGTTACAAAGGAGGTGTCAGTATCGTTATCCCCTTTTTACAGATGGGGAAACAGAGGCAGGGGGAGGGCCGGGGCTTGCCCCAAGATAGCTTAGATCAGAACCTATGTCTTTGGAGTCCTACGCCAGTGTGCTATCTCCTTAGCTATAAGCCAACCTTTAAAACTGTACTGCAGAATCAAGAGGGCACTGGCTGGGTGTTTGTCTTCATGGGTGTCTGTCTTCAGCTCTGACCAGTTGTGTGACCCTAGGCAAGTGAATTCACCTTCCTGTGCCTCTCTTTTCCCTCCCACTGTGTTTGTTTTGTCCATTTAGACTGTGTAAGGTCTTTAGGACTGGGACTGTTTCACTGTGTTTGTACAGCTCCTAGCGCCATTGGATCCCAGTCTCTGTTGGGGCCGCTAGGCACCACCATCATACAAATAATTATCATTAATAACGAGATACTAGAATGTGAAGGTGAAAGCTTTTCTTCAAACGCAATCTGCACTCACAGCAACAGAAAACTATTTCCCCAGTAAGATATATTGGGCCAGATCCTAACTTGGCTTGGATTGCACTGAAAACAAGAAGGCCAATATTTACAAAAGCGGTCTCTGATTTTGGACTGCCTTGATTCTCTGTCGCCAACCGAAGACCTCTTGCAATTGAGTCCCCCACAGCTCCTCTTGGCTTCAGGTGGAGTCCAGCATGCTCAGCTCTCCTGAACACAGGTCGCACGGGGGCTCAGTGCAGGCACCCGCAAGGAGAGGGGCCCCCAAATTGGGGCCCACTTTTGAAAATGTTGACCTCCAGCTACAATTCCCTGACAATAAAGGAGCTGCGTGGGAGGCCAGTCAGAGCCCAGCTTGCCTGCTCAGGCATTCTTAGGAAGGTTTCTCTTGAATGCCTGGCCATCGGCTGAAGTTTAGGTTTCAGAATTGATGCTAGCTCCTAGCTCCACTCGTTTATTTCGTTTTCCACCACCTTCCCTTGCCCAGTTAGGGTCAATCGAGACGGCGGCTCTGGTCTTGAGCTCTCCTCAGTTTTGCTGTCCCATGATGCTCAGCTCTGAAGGAAAGTCCTGTCCCTTTGTTCCCTCCTAAACGAGAATGCTTGCTGAGGAGTTTTGTTTGGCCAGAGCAGCGGAGTCCATCCAACTCACCATGGTTTCCCATGGAAATGTATGAAGGGGGTGGGAGGGAAAGTCCTGATTGTGTCTTTCATTTACGATCCTAATGCACTGAGAGAGGGGGAGGGAAGAAGGGGAGGGCCCCCAAAGGAGTCAAATCTGTCTCTTACTCAAAAAAAAAAAAAAAAAGAGAGAGAGAGAATTTCTTTTAAGTGAGCCTGGTTTGAAGCTAATGAGAGTTGGGGAAGTTTAATGAGTGTTGGGAAGAATCTCTCTAGCTTCTCGTGCTGGGTTAGACAGGCTCTCGCAGATTTGGGGGATTCCGAGTGTTAATATGAGGAGGGAAGGCTTGGATTGGGGGGGGGCTTTTTCTCTTCCTTTCTCCTGCTAGGGTTGTACAGTTCCACTTTGGCTGTATCTTGACTTCCCCAGGGAATCTTCTGCAGCCAGTTTTCCCTTCACGTTTTGTAGTCCAGTGTGTTTGCACATTTTCCTTGTGGTGAGCTAAGCAAAGCAGCAGTCAGTGGCTTCTTACGCCATAGGCCCCAGTCGAGAAGTGAGCTCCCTGCGGGCCAAGTCCTGAACTCGTGAGTAGCTCCAGGCGGGTGCAGGGAGCTCGCTGCAGGATCGGGGCCATCATCTGCAAAGGCAAAAATGTTTGAAAGCTGAAAATCAAATGGAGGCTGCAGCTCTCTCATGAAATAAAACCCAAAGGCTCATTCCTGCCTGTGAGGAGAGGGGGCGGATTGTGAGGTGATATCAGACATAAAGGACACAGCAGGGAGGAAAGAAATTCATGGAACGCCTGAGGTTGTGCCTGGGATTGTGGGCCAAAGCAACACATCACAGCCTTTTTGATGCATGAACAAGATCAAATTTGAACTAGAATTATCTTCTGGAGAGGAAACAATTGCCCTCTCTGTGCTAACAAACTATAGCTGGAAGTGGCACTGCTGGAATTCCCAAACAGCGGGATTTGCAGGTGCACAAGCACCTGGTAAAATCATTCTACTCTTTGTTAGTGTCCTAAGTCCTCAGTGGACTTTGGAACCTGCTTTTAAGGATTCAGCTCTGAAAATTTTGGCTGGGCTTTTCCTTGAGGCCTCAGGCACTCGGGAGACCTGGGTTTAATTCCTGGCTGTGCCACAAATTGTCTGTGTTGTGTTGGGCCAATTGCTTAATCTTCTTGCGTTTCATTGCCCTATCTGTACAATGAGAATAACAGTGCTCTTTTCTCCCAGCCTTTGTTTGGTCTATTGGAATGCAATTTTTGCAGGGCACGCCTGTTCTCTTCCTATGTGTCTGTACAGTGCCTAGCACCGTGGGCTTGGTGGGGACCTCTAGGCATTATTGTAGTGTGTGTGTGTGAGTGTGTATTTATAGATATGTTGAGTCACAACTGTAGAGAATATGTACAGGCCATTCATGTTTTAAAATATCTGGTTAGCGTAGGTGTGGAGCAACTCGATTCATGGAGCTGTGGACTGTAGGGGGAACGTGGTATCTTGCCTTTGTTTCCACGCTTCCATCCCCAGAGAAGCCTGCTTAAATTTTCTTTCATTAACTAAATTCACCCAAGATTGAGAGTAACGTCTTCTTCCAAAGAGCCTTTCCTATGTATGAGGATGTTTGGGTGACTCACCAGTTTTAATTAGCTCTCCTGACCAAAGCATGGGTCCTCTGTTCGTTTGCATGGTGACTAGAATTACAATGAAGATAATCCAAACTGTATGGGTAACATCCAACTAGTGAGTGACAGACGTCCATCCATACTAATTTTCCCATTTCAGCAGGAGCCATTTGGGATGGAAGCTGGCTCATTATTTGGGAATTTTTTGCTGAAACACATTCAAACATTGGTTTGGAGTTTCACAGAAAGAAAAGGAGTACTTGTGGCACCTTAGAGACTAACAAATTTATTAGAGCATAAGCTTTCGTGAGCTACAGCTCACTATATCACAGAGGCACTGAAATTCGGCCGTTCTATGAGGAGTGAGCACTGACCTTTATTATTTTTTTTTCTAATTTGAGTTCTGGATTTCCTCATGTTAAAATCTGTAGTGATCTAGGATTTAGACAAGTTCTAAACCTTTCGTGGGAAGAGAGGTGATTAATTGGTGAATGGGTGGAAGATGCCACGTGTCTTAGCTATCCTGTTCAGAGAAGGAAGGGAGCATTGGGAGTCATTAAATTGAGAGCGAGGGTAAAATTGTCCTGGGTTTCGCATTCCAAACACTATTCACAGCAGGATATTGGGTTTTTAATGTCCTAGGACTTAAACTTTTTTTGCGGTGATTTTTCCTCTACTTTAAAATATGCTGGTCTGAAGTTTATGGAACTCTTGCCACAAAACATTTGCAATCCTTGTGGATTATTCAAGGTACAAAACTAAGTATATAATTTATGATCAATAAACTCTATGGCTGAACTTGGGAGAGGAAATAAAGGGAGGGCAAGTTTCTGCGTTCCAGAGATGAAAAAGGTATAGAATCACTCCACAAAAAGGAGCAGAGGAGCCGTTAGGTTCTGAGTCTGTGTTTTCCTGCACAATGATTCCGATCGCCCTGCATCTGTCACAATTAGTTAGTCATTGTTTGAAAATTCAGAACGAATCAAATGAAAGGAACTCCCGTGGTTTGAAGAAAGCATATTCTCTTCTGATGGCCCCAGTGAATGTTTGCGCCAGTTCTACCTCTAGGTTTTGTTGTCCAGCTGCTGACACTGCTAGGGAAGGAAAATGATGCTGATTGCTCTTGCTTGTCCTTTGTGGCAGCTCCACTCATTTGGCAAGAAATTTGGAGGGACGGGGGTTAAGTTTTTTGTTTTTTCCCCCTTGGTTGCCTAAAAGTCAGATTTAAAATGGAGGAAGAGAAACTGTTTGTTCTAAAGTTTAGGACATGATCCAGCAAAGAGTTACTATCCCACACCATATAGTGCCACGTAGGAGTAAAGAGACCTTTGTGTGTGCATGCCCTTAATAAACGCGGATATGAACCAGCACCTGTTCTACCGCCAAGGAGCACACAGCTCCAGGGAAGAGGGAAGAGACTTGCATGGTTGTTGTAAAGCTCACCTTGGTTCCACCTAGATCCTGACATCATGGCATGTAGGGCCAGTCCCCTGGCACTAGGTGAGAGCTGCTTTAATTTATGGTAGCTGCTAATGAGGCCCCATGAGGATGAATTGGTAACTGGGGATCAGTTCAGTAGAGCAGGTCTCCCTGCCATGACTCCTTTCCTTCAGCCACATCCCCTGCCCCAGTGGTAGGGCAGATTGGGGGGTGGTTTAGGAACCTCCATATTGCTTCTCTGCTATTGGAGGGACCAGGGTCCACAGGTTGCACAGTGCAAAGTGGCCCACAATATACGACTATAGAAATTAGGATGCATTTATTAGCATTATTCTTCCTCTCCTCTTCCCTCTGGGCTAAAACAAGGCATTTGCATGGGTTTCACAGTGGCAGGGCTGTAACCACTCTTTTGTTCTTGAATAAAGGCTCAGCCAGCAGAAGGTCTTTTGTCGCTGGAGTGAGGCTGTTTTGTTGTCCAGAACTATTTGAGTGAGACGTGGAGTTTCTAGCAGAGTGAGCACAGGAGCTGAGCTCTGTAATGTGAGTGTCTTGGGTGTCCTGCTGCTGCTGCAATCGGCCTTTGCATGGTGTTTTTTGTAAATCATAAGTAATTGGCAACATTCTAAAACATCTGATAGCTGAATGGGATACTGGATGTGCGTAAGGAGCCAAATGATATAATTCGGTGTCTCATGCTAGGTTGTGTAGAGGGTGAATCATTTATAGCAAAATTCATGAATTATTTCTGTGGGGTGCTTCCACACTAAACACTAACCAAAAAATTTCAACGTGTAACTGGATGATGGACTCATCGGTGCAACTTCATTTTGGTGAAAGAGAAATGGCCGAGGAGTGGTTCTGGACAAGCAGACAGAGCTCTGTGCTGTTGTTCACTCCAATTGAAGCTTCATGGTGCATACTTGAACTCCCACCATAGCAACAAGTTCATCTGTAGGCCAGTATAATGGTCGAGTACAACATGGGGCTATAGTATAACAATGTACCCAGGAGACCGTCCAGACTGTGACTTCCCAGGGAAAAAAGGTCACTTTCTCCAGGAAGGCATGAGGGAGGGGTTCTGAATGACAACGAGAGACCTAGAAGAAAGAGTATGGCTCACCGGAGAAAGGGCCTGGCTATGTGATGTATGGAAATTCACCGTGGCATGAATGCGACAGGCTTCTGGAATTCTGTGGCACTTCAAGACCAGTCTCCTTAATCAGCAGAGGGGAACTCTGCAGGAATAACAAAATGTACCGAGGGAGAGTGCGGGCTCTGCATTTCACACCCACAGAATGCACCACTGGCTGCAGAATTCTAAGCGCTCTGGTTTCCCACATGCACAAAGCCAGGGAGTCACTTGCTGGCTAGTAAATGTAACCCTTTCAGTGCACTTAATTGTGCAGCGTCAGTGTGGTGAATATGGACTGCTACTGCTGTCTAGTAGAGATAGTAGCTAGAACAGGAGACTGGGAGCCAGGACCTCCTGGGTTTTTATTCCCAGCTTCATCCCTTGCTTATTAGGAGGCCTTTTGGTGTGCCCCTCATCATGTCTCTTATCCATCTGTAAAATTCAACTATTGTGAGGTGTAGGAAAGGTGTTATTTAAATGCAAGGTCATAATTACTGCTACTACTATTATTGTCACCTAAAAATATCAGTCAGAGAAACTGTTATTGCACCAAAACAGGTTTCAGAGTAGCAGCCGTGTTAGTCTGTATTCGCAAAAAGAAAAGGAGGACTTGTGGCACCTTAGAGACTAACACATTTATTTGAGCATAAGCTTTCGTGAGCTACAGCTCACTTCATCAGATGCATTCAGTGGAAAATACAGTGGGGAGATTTATACACACACACAGAGAACATGAAACAATGGGTTTTATCATACACACATTCCACCAAATGCATCCGATGAAGTGAGCTGTAGCTCACGAAAGCTTATACTCAAATAAATTTGTTAGTCTCTAAGGTGCCACAAGTACTCCTTTGCTTTTTTACTGTAAGGAGAGTGATCACTTAAGATGAGCTATTACCAGCAGGAAGGGGGGGGGAAAGAGGAAAACCTTTTATGGTGATAATCAAGGTGGGTCATTTCCAGCAGTTAATAAGAACGTCTGAGGAACAGTGGGGGGTGGGGTGCGGGGGAGAAATAACATGGGGAAATAGTTTTACTTTGTGTAATGACCCATCCACTCCCAGTCTCTATTCAAGCCTAAATTAATTGTATCCAGTTTGCAAATTAATTCCAATTCAGCAGTCTCTCGTTGGTGTCTGTTTTGATATAAGCCATCATGTGCCAGCAATGCCCCTCTGCCATGTACATTGGTCAAACTGGACAGTCTCTACGTAAAAGAATAAATGGACACAAATCAGTAGTCAAAAATTACAACATTCAAAAACCAGTTGGAGAACACTTCAGTCTCTCCGGTCACTCGATTGCAGACCTGAGAGTGGCTATCCTTCAACAAAAAAACTTCAAACACGGACTCCAACGAGAGACTGCTGAATTGGAATTAATTTGCAAACTGGATACAATTAACTTAAGCTTGAATAAAGAAAAGGAGTACTTGTGGCACCTTAGAGACTAACAAATTTATTAGAGCATAAGCTTTCGTGAGAGCTTATGCTCTAATAAATTTGTTAGTCTCTAAGGTGCCACAAGTACTCCTTTTCTTTTGGCGAATACAGACTAACATGGCTACTACTCTGAAACCTGTCATTAAGCTTGAATAGAGACTGGGAGTGGATGGGTCATTACACAAAGTAAAACTATTTCCCCATGTTATTTCTCCCCCCACCCCACCCCCCACTGTTCCTCAGACGTTCTTGTTAACTGCTGGAAATGGCCCACCTTGATTATCACCATAAAAGGTTTTCCTCCTCCCTCCCCCCCGCTTCCTGCTGGTAATAGCTCATCTTAAGTGATCACTCTCCTTACAGTGTGTATGATAAAACCCATTGTTTCATGTTCTCTGTGTGTGTATATAAATCTCCCCACTGTATTTTCCACCAAATGCATCCGATGAAGTGAGCTGTAGCTCACGAAAGTTTATGCTCAAATAAATTTGTTAGTCTCTAAGGTGCCACAAGTACTCCTTTTCTTTTTGCACCAAAACAATTTTGTGGTGAAAAATGCAGATTCGGTGACACTGAAACAGTTTGTGCATTTGTGTCAATTTTGCCGAATGCTTTCCATTGGAAATTTTTTTTTAAAAAAAAATCTAAACATTGTTTTGATGTTTTTGAAATAAAATGTTGAGTTTTTTATTTGAAACAACTTTCACTTTGAAATTTCTTTTCACTTTATTTTTAAATTTTTTTTTAAATGCTCAAGAATGAAACAATTTGTTGTACCTGAAATTCACTTTTCTTTACTTTTTGATAAACTGAAAATTTGGAAAAATTTCCTTTTTCGGTTCAACCTGCAGTAAATTTTAAAATTTTTTTTGGAATCGTTGAGAAACTGAAAAAATCGGTTATAGGCCCTCTACTGAGGATGTTGGGATTTTATACCAAAGGTCCATTTATACTGCGTGCCAGTGTCAGACATCAGCGCTCCAAGTGCGGCTAAACCAGCAACATGCCACTGGCAGAAGGATGCAATTGGTGCCGATCAAAGTGAGCAGATGATAAAGTGTTGGAAAACAGAAGAACGGGGATTTGTAGTTCTCTTCACTTCTTTTCACTTTAAGATTTCAAATTTCTATGGTGAGAGACACATGAGGTGGAATATTTCTATAGAGCCACTTTCCGTTCTCTAAAGGATGAGGAGTAGGGCAAATGGAAGTAGGATAAATTGTATTGCCAATTTTGTGTTAAAAAATCCCACTAAATTCCTGAAATTGGTTTAAAATTCACGAGATTAAAAAAAAATACGGTTCTGTTTGTTTCTGTGCCTTTAGGATATATTCAGTTCTTGCTTTCAAGCTTTTCTCCATGATCACGAGGGCTAGAAACTTACTACTTTTAATATAATGAAAGCTGAGATTATGTGATCGCAGGACTCCAGGAGCTGGGGCTTTCAGAAAAACACCACATAACATAATAAAATCATGAAAGCTGTCAAAACAGAATAAGCTGATCAGCTTCTTGTGATGCAAATAGACACCAGTTTGGGTTTGTCAGTGTCGTATGGAAAAACTGGTTTACGTTTTAGGAACCTTTAAATAACTACAAATCTACTTGGAGATGCTGTGATCGTGGTGAGCTTCTCATTATCTCTCTGATACTATGCAAAAAAGGAAATTACTGTGTCTTTTGTATTTTTCTATTTAATGCCATATAAATATAATTGCTTCAATAAACTGTCTTTACCCTCTTGAGGGAAGATGTAGTCTAGGAAGAAGCCCTTAGACGTGAATGGATGACTTTGTAATTGCCATCGTTTCTGAAACACATAAGGGGAACTACTGCTAATCACTTATGGCATGTTATGGAAGCAGCATAATAGAAGTCCCATTCAAGATTCAGAAGAGCTAATATAATTGTGTATCTTGCAGGGTGAAACTCTAGCAAAGCATCTCCAGGACTGGAGGTTTCCTTACTAATTAGATCTTGGATTTGTGGTGGGGTTTTTTTCCCCCCTGTCTGCTGATGATATTTTAATTCTGTACAATTCTCTTCAAAATTGTCATTCGGTTAAAGAGCTTAACAAGTGGCATCTGATAGGATCATAGGAATTAGATAAGAAATAAAATCCCACTTGTCTCGTCTTTTGTCTCTGAGAGCTCCAGATGCTTCAGAGGAATGTACAGGACCACTGCAGTGGGCAGTTCTCAGATAGCCTGTCCCTTGGGAAAGTTTCCTCCTGACTCCCAATAATTAGAGGTTCACCGATGCCCTGAAGCATAGGAGTTTCTACCCCTTCCATAACTTTTAGTTTATTTCTGACTATTATAACTCTGGATATTCCTGTTAGCCCAGTATTGACAGCCCCAAGCATCCAAAATCATGAGATTGGCATAAATATCATGAGATTTTAAAATTAATGTGGGGTTCTTTTTAGTTATCGTCAGGATTTTGAGACTTTACGGTCACGCTTTCAAATTTTCAAATTTCAAATTGGGCTGGGAATTTAAAATTTTTAGTGAAAGCCGAGATTTTCATTTAATCCCAGGGGCTGGGGCTTTAAGAAAAATCCCAAATCCTGCAAGTGTCACAATTAAATCATGAGATTAAGCAACACAGGAACAGCCGTATAAATAGCCCAATCCCTTTTGAACCCTGTTCAGCTCTTGGCCGCAGTGATACTTTGTGGTAATGAGCTCCACAGTCTCCAAATGCCACAACTTACTGTAAAATGGTTGCTGGGTTGTGGACTCTTACTGGAGAATACTGTTGTGGATTTTGCATTGCATTTTGCATTGCAAGGTGATGTTACATTCACTGCCTTGTCAGAACCCCCACAAGAGACAATGGCGGTCTGCTTGTAATCTTAGTTCCAAGCCAAGCAGAACGCATGAAGGGTATCCCCTTTGTAACAGAGTGATCATGATGGGTATTCAGTATTCAGTGATCATGATGGGTATTAACTGGGTATTCAGCTATGCTCCATCCCTCCCTTCTTGTTTAGTCAGTGAAAGTCCCGCTCTCCTAATTGTGAAGCAGTTAAATAAAGCAGCAAGTTCCCAGCCTGCAGTCCTGTTAGTAGACTTACGTTGATTGCGCTGAGCAGTCCCTTTACAAATTCTTCCTACGGGAGCTCCCTCATTTTTTAAAGTGAGGGGTCCAAGGTGAGTGCCTCTGCTGCTTGCCACTGCAGCTATCTGACACAGGCAGAGAAACGTTCAACCAGTAGGTTCCAAGGCCAAATATGTTAAGAGCTGTTACAAAAAGGACAATGATCAGTGGTTCGCCATGTCCACTGAAGATAGGACTAGAAGCAATGGGCTTAATCTGCAGCAAGGGAGATTTAGGTTAGATATTGGGAAAAACTTTTGAACTCTAGGGGTAGTTAAACACTGGAACAGGCTTCAAAGGGAGGTTGTGGAATCCCCACCACTGGATGTTTTAAAGAACAGGTTGGACAAACACCTGTCAGGTGATCTAGGTGTTCTTGGTCCTGTCTCAGCACAGAGGGTTGGACATGATTTCTTGAGGCCACTTCCAGCCCCAGCTGAGGATCTGGCTCTGAATGTTTCTAACTGCAATCCAAACAATAATGATCATTTCACTGTATCTACGTGAGACTTTATTGTCTCCATATGTTGTAATTCACCTTGTTTGCACAATCTACTGCGTGCATCACCTAGCTTCTGGAAAGTCTCTGCTTTTCATTAACAACTCAGAATACACAGAATTATCCATGTTCTGAGCTGTCTGTCTCTATTTCTGGGCTTTGCTGACACTGATTTTTGTTTTGTAGTGGTGTCAGTTTAACCTCTTTTGGTTTATAGAAGATTTTGTTGCTCGATACTGCACTGCATTTGCAGGCTAATTGTAAATGCACACACAGTATCATAAAGGTAGAATCATAAACTGGATTAATGTTCATTGATCTTTTTGAGGGATTGAGGAGAAGGAGGGAGAGGTTTGAAGTCCAGCTAGAGTTAAGTCTCTGAAGGTTTCCAGGTTGTCTCAGCAGTGGGTTAGCACTTACCTTACAACTCCTCCCTGCAGCCTAATTGTTCTTTAAACAAATTGTCCTTCTTCCATATCAGGGATGAAGGAAAAACATACCAGGAGAAAGAAAGCCATTTCTTTGTCCATTGAACTTGCCCAGAGATTTCTCCCTAGGGTGCGCCTAGGTACTAATACTTTGGGCTGGATTCTTCATTGCGCCTCTGTGCTACTCCAGCAGCAGCAGATCTTTCCCAGAAGAACTTCCCTGACACAGAGGGGCTTCCCAGCCCGTGTGGCTGGTTGGAATGGTTCCATGCTGGCTCACCTTGCAGCCCGTGGCTTAGCAGGCGTGTCGGTGAGGGAGTGGACGGGGCTGGAGTGCTGATGCACTCTGGCTGTCCTTGGAGGTCCAAGGCTCCAGGGGGAGCAGGGGTGTCTTCAGCACTATTTAGAGAAGCCCTGAGGCTGGGTTTGGAATAGGGGAGACTTCCCACCACTCTGACATTAAGTGCATTTCTGCCAGAACCGAGAGTTGTGCCCTTTCTCCTTGTTCCATTCCATCTGCCCCCATGTACTACTTACATCAGATTGGATTAGTGGGCACCTCTGATGGTGGGCAGTTCGTTTCATGTCCCCAGGCTGAGCGCACTGAGCCAGATCACCTTCACTTCTTTCCTTCCTAGTTGCCTCTGAGAGCTCCCCTGATAACATCCAGGTCCTTTCTTTCGCGAGGTTACCCAGAGAGTACTTGGCTCTCTTCACGCTGAGTACTTAGGAACCTCTTGCAGCTCCCCTGTGTCATGAACAACTGCTGTCCTCTTCCAACTGCTGGCACACTTCTCTCGTCGCTGCACACACACATTTCTGTTTTGTCTTCCTGACAGTCCCTCCTTTCACACGCTTGCTCCCTGCACATTTCCCCCCCTGCCCCGACCTTAGCATTAAATCTGGTCTTGGGATAGCGGTGGTGTCTCGTTCTACTGATAAAATATTACCAGCGCTCTCTTCAAATGACATCTGCTTCTTACTTCGTCGCTTTTGGGAGAACCCCCATAGGGTTGGCTCTGATGTTTTTAATCCCCATCTCTGATAAACCCAATAAAGGTTAACTACCATTAAATCCCATGAAGGCTGCCAGCACCCATCCCTTTCAGAACCTCATTTCACAAGGTAGCTGGGTTTCTGCAGAGTAGATGTTTTGGATATTGCCATATTTTGCACTGCCAGTGTTAAGTGTCCTAGAGAACCAGATATTCTACTTTACTATCATGCTATAAAGAGGCCGTACAAGGAGGGGAATAGACTGAGTTTAATGTTGGTGGGCTGGAAGAGTTGAAGTTACCCCTTACCTGTGTGCTAGGTAAGTAACCTCTTCATTTTGCAGATGGAGAAGCTGAAGAACAGAGAAATTAAGGGCTGGTGTAAACCAGAATGATTCCTCTAGGTAAAAACATTTTAAGGGTCTATGTCCCACTGACTTTGAGTGGGATTTAGGGTCCTGAATCACTGGTCTGCTTTTGGAAACTTTACCCATTGATTTCAGTGGAGCTATGTCCATTTACGCCAGCTCATGGTCTAGACCTAAGTGACTGTGGTCAAGATGGTACAGCAAGTCTGTGGCCAAGCCAGGAACAGAAGTCAAATTTTCTGCCATCCAGTCCTCTGCTTTACCCATTAGCAGATTCTGCCTCCGTGTTACGGGTCACCTGACTATTCTTCAAGGAAACCCTTGTCCGATAGGTTTTCCTGATACCACTTTCTAGTTCTCTCTGATTGTCCTTGGGTGTTTGGTCATGATCTGTGAGAGTATCAGAGCAGCTCTTATATGAGTGCCTGCTGGGTTTTCCTATTTAGCCTGGTGCTTCAACTTAATGCCACCGATAAATGGGTGTGCTACCTTTCTCACTTCTGGCATGCTCTGCATGGATTGTTGACAGCATTGCAGACACTCACTGGTTTAAATGCTGGTGTAGACGAGGCTAGACCATTTTCACCTCTTCCAGGAAAGGCAGCTCTGAGGGCTAGGGCACTAGGCCGATACTTGGGACATCAGGGTCCATTCCTGGCTCCGCCAAAGGCTTCTTGTGTGAACTTGGGCACGTCAACGATGCTGTGCCTTATAGCCCATCTGTACAATGGGATAATAGGTCCCTTTCCCTACCCATTTTTTGTCTGTTTAGAGCGTAAGCTTTTCAGAACATGGATTGTCTTTTACCATGTGTATAGACAGCACCTAGCCCGATCTCAGCTGGGGCATCTATGTTTCACTAGAGCACAAATCACAATCATGTGCGGAACATTGGGTTCTTGCTGCTATTGCTTCATCTGACATGGTTAGGTGCAGGGGTAAATCTTGGTCTTAGTTTGGAATTTATTTTCACTAATTAGCTTTCATTGTCTCCAGAAGTTTGATTATATTTTTTTGGTCCAAGAAGGTTTTGCATTTAAAAAAAAAAAAAAAGAAAGCCAAGGGCATCACACAAACCCTCACAAATAACGTATTGTCCCCAACTAATAATGTGTAATTTTTCACAAGGGAATGTAATCTCTACCCATTGTAATTTCTTCTCCTAGCCTGGCTTACTGTTAATAGGATGAATAGTTACATGAAAACTCCACGTATGGCCAACTCCGGCTTTTGTAACAAATTGCTCCCAAAAAACTGGGGAATGAAGAATAGGGAGTGGATGAAAATCCTGACATAAAGTGACTTTTTCTGTACTGGGAATGGTTGGCTGGCAGCCAATGACAATAATGGCCCGGCGTGCCAGAATTAACAGACAAATAACACTTTCCCACTCCAGCGTAATTATGAGACGCTCTCTTAGCAGCACTCCTTCCTGTCACTCATTCTCCTATGTCCAAAGGAGCTGTCAAGGGGGGAAATGTCTGAGTGTTGTGATGGGGCACTATGAAAACATGAGTGACAGATGGGCATTTTGACAGCTTGACTTCAGGTACTTACCGCAAATGTAAATACATTCATTTGAATCCAATCGAGACAAAAACAGGCCTTTTAATAGAAAATAAATGGAGGACAGCTTAATGGTGACATTTTTTTTTTTACGGGTTTTGCCCAGACTCGCAGAGTATTGTGGAAGGTGAAGTGGTTCCCAGTCCTCAACTGCTTGAAGCACATATTTTTCCATCAAATTGCTTCCTGCTCCCCCCAGTTCTAATGCTAATCCTTCTCTGAATGGCAAAACAAGTAGTTCATTCAATGCACATTAAAGCAGCTGATAAAACCCATCCCCAGCGATATCAAGGACTCTTTAAGCAGCCAAGAATCTATCTTACCCAATTCCTTTTGCCTTTTGGAGAGGTGCTACTCTGTAGGAGCAAAGGTGATAGAATCAGGCCATTTCTAATTAATATATCTCACAAGGTCTTAATATGCGGGAGGGGGTGGGGGGCGGAGGCAGGGGTATAATCCCTGTTGTTATCATGTAGCAAGACTATACCAGACTTAAACCAACTGGGTTATAAAATGCAAACATAGAGCGCAGTGCACACTTTTCAGGGATATAAAACTTTACATCACATAAGGTGATTGTCAAAAGGGTGAGGCCATTCTCCACCCTCCACAGAGCAGACAGAGGCCATATCTACACTAGCACTTATGTTGGGAAAATTTTTGTTGCTCAGGGGGTGAAAAAAACACCCCTCTAAGTGACGTAAGTTTTGCCAGTATAAGCACTCGTATGCACAGTGCTGTGTCGGGGGGGGGTGTGCTCTCCTGCTGATATAGCTACCACCGCTTGTGTTACGGAGTCACCGGGCGATGCTGTGGAACTAGTCCATATGAAGACAGCCAGGACTCTGGGGGAGCCTCCTCTCTCTGAGCAGACTGTCTCCAGGGCAAGAAGCTCACACTGCTTCGACCTTCCTGGGTCTAACCTCGGTGCATTCAGCATCCCCTTCTCACACCTTGCACTTCCCACAGCGAGTCCACACAGGACTTGGCTCCTGGGGAAGCCAGTGGGCCTGCACCCCAATGCTGCAGTCAGACGTGACTCTCAGCCAGCCAGTAAAACAGAAGGTTTATTAGATGACAGGAACATGGTCTAAAACAGAGTTTGTAGGTACAGAGACTAGGACCCCTCAGTCAGGTCCATCTTGGGGGCAGGGAGGCCAGAGCCCTATTTGGGCCTCCTTCCATTTCCCCAGCCAGCTCCAAAGTGAAACTCTCCAGCCCCTCCTCTGGCCTTTGTCTCTTTCCCGGGCCAGGAGGCCACCTGATCTCTTTGTTCCCCAACACCTTCAACTCGCACCTTGCAGGGGAAGGGCCCAGGCCATCAGTTGCCAGGAGACAGAGTGTGCAGGCACCGTCACACTGGTCCTCTAGGGCTCTGCAATAATCACACATCCTTATCCCATCATCTAGATACTTAAGAAATGCCTAGGGGAAACTGAGGCACCCACACAGTATTCAGAGAAAACATTAAGAACATTCCCACTTCGTCACAGCTTGTTGAGCTGGTTTTATTATGTCAGCGGGAGAGCTCTCTTCTGTCAGCATAGAGCGGCTGCACACACGCTGTATCACTACAGCTGTACTGCTATAAGCTTGTAAGTGTAGACATTCTGTGAGTCTGGGCCAGTGTCTTTGCTCACACCCTACTGGGGTTTGGCTGTAAGGGTAACTTGAACAGCTTTTTCTGCTGATTCGTTGTTCCTAGGGTGTCTCTCTGTGATCTCCTCTGTCTTAGTTCTCTGTAGCTCAAAGAGCTCCTTTTTTTATCCTGCTTTGAGGTAACTGGACCCACGTCTTGGTAGGACTCGGCAGTACCTAGCCTAGGGTGGCTTGACAAAAGACAACGCCTGGATTACTTTCCTCCAGATACTATTCTGTGCTCTGTAGGTTCTTGTACCATGCTCATCATCGTAGTCTGAGCGCCTTCCAGTTGTGCGTTAAGCAACGTGACTAATATCTGTAATAGGTTTTGTTCTCTCATGGGGGAGAAGTGTATGCAGCTGAACGCATGGGCAGTGGGTATCACAGGCCAGGGGAGGCTGTGCCTCCCCAAACAGCCCAGGCATGGCCCTGCCCCCAGTCCACCCCAAAGCCCCCTCCTGCTTCCCGCTCTTCCCCTGTAGCCCGGGCTCGGGCTAGGGTGGGCAGGTCTGCAGTCTGGGACTTGGGGCGGCTGTGTCTGGTACTCGGACCGCCTGGCGCTGGGTCACGGTGCCCAGTGCTCTGGTGCTGGGGGCATCCACCCAGCGCTGTGGGGCTGGGGCCACCCACCTGGGGCTGAGGGCGCCCACTCAGCGTTCTGGAGGTGGGGCCAGGAGCTAGTCTCCCCCAGTGGGCGGTTAATGCGCTGCCCATGGCTGAATGTCTTGTTTTGGTAGAGTTATAAATGTTGCTCTGTTTCAGAGTAGCAGCCGTGTTAGTCTGTATTCGCAAAAAGAAAAGGAGTACTTGTGGCACCTTAGAGACTAACAAATTTATTAGAGCATAAGCTTTCGTGAGCTACAGCTCACTTCATCGGATGCATTTGGATGCAAATGTTGCTCTGTATTTGTTAGGGAAGGCAGGTCACAGAAATGCGCCTTGTGTTGGAGTGGAAGATGGTGGAGAGGTTTGAGATGCTCCTTAATTCCTGGGGGAGACCATTCCTCAGTCTTGGACCAGCCCTCCCCGAGAACATTCTGTCTCCCACCCAGAATGGGCTTTACCCTTATTGCAGAGCGTTCCATGGTGCCGGAGGTGTGATGCTATCGACCCCGGTGATCCTTTCCCTCTGCAATAGGTACGGTATGGGCAATCTTCAAGCAGTACATCACCCAACTGTAATTCAGCACAGGTAAGTAGGGTAGGCTGGGAATATTCATTTTCTTTAAGGGCTTGGCTCAGCACCCACTGCAGTAAAAATGGCATCCCTTCCATTGACTTCCGTGGGTGCTGAATCAGGCAGCAATGGTGTCAGAATCCCGGGAACACCATTGAGTGCAAATGGATTGCAGCCACGTTGGCTTGTGGCTTGTCATCTGCCATCTACCGTACTGAGACGCATGGCACAGAAAGTCATGGCCCTAGCTGCACTGCCCCTTGATTGTAAGTCTGAGTCTCATTAACCTGAAATCTCCTTTACACTGGCTTAGTAGTGGAAGAGAGCCTGAAGACGGATGTAAGTAGCTGAACGGCACCTCACAGTGAGCGTATAGAGGTGTTAGGGTATGGGGGGTTCAGGCCAAAGATCTCGATAGACACGAAGGCTTGCTGTTCCACCTCTCCTCCTGCAAGGGGCTTCCTGCTCTGCAGGTTTCAGAGTAGCAGCCGTGTTAGTCTGTATTCGCAAAAAGAAAAGGAGTACTTGTGGCACCTTAGAGTCTAACAAATTTATTAGAGCATAAGCTTTCGTGAGCTACAGCTCACTTCATCGGATGCATTTGGTGGAAAAAACAGGAGAGATTTATATACACACACACAGAGAACATGAAACAATGGGTTTATCATACACACTGTAAGGAGAGTGATCACTTAAGATAAGCCATCACCCACAGCAGGGGGGGGAAAGGAGGAAAACCTTCCATGGTGACAAGCAGGTAGGCTAATTCCAGCAGTTAACAAGAATATCAGAGGAACAGTGGGGGGTGGGGTGGGGGGGAGAAATACCATGGGGAAATAGTTTTACTTTGTGTAATGACTCATCCATTCCCAGTCTCTATTCAAGCCTAAGTTAATTGTATCCAGTTTGCAAATTAATTCCAATTCAGCAGTCTCTCGTTGGAGTCTGTTTTTGAAGCTTTTTTGTTGAAGTATAGCCACTCTTAGGTCTGTGATCGAGTGACCGGAGAGATTGAAGTGTTCTCCAACTGGTTTTTGAATGTTATAATTCTTGATGTCTGATTTGTGTCCATTCAGGTTAACATCCATTGCATAATGCTGAATTCCTGCAAGACTTGTGGGGTATTGAGGCTCCAAGACTGTAGCACCGATGAGCTACATGCAGTTTACGATGGCAACACTCATAAACCGGAGATGAGAAATGGGGGGCTTATTTCACTTCTTCCTCAGACCTCACCGCTGAGCTGTGGGGAATCTGCTTTTTCAGCAACAGGTCTTGTATCTGCCATGCATAGATGATCTCCATTATTATGTCTGGTGAAGAAATGGGTGGATTGGACAGATAGGGCTCATTAGGTTTCTGTTGAGCTGGGCATTGTACAAATATGTAACAAAATGATCCCTGACTCAGCGAGCTTGGTATCTGAATTCCTCAGCGTTCTGGAGTGTGTGGCTCTGAGAGTTTGAATTGGACCCGTTTCTGCTGTACATAGAGACTCCTAGATGAGCATAGGTTGAACACTGACTGTATCTGGCAGGAGAATAGACAGGTAAAGCTCACTCAAAGCCAGATCCTTCCCAAAACTGCATGGCAGAGCAGGACATGAGCTCCAGTGGTTCTTGGTGCAGGCACATGCAAATCAGTTAGCAGGGCTGGTCCTTAATTTGCAAGCTCACTGGAGCAGGGAACTATTTTCTGGGAAGCACCCAAGCATACTGGGGAGTGCTACAACATATGAAATAAAGGCAATGTCCCAGAATGATGTAGGGCATGCAAAGGTATGAACGAAGTTTAGCTGGAACACACTTAACTTCCCCAGGCCTAGTTAGATGGGACTCAGACCCATCGTGTAAATATATGCTGTTTCACCCCACTTTTATTCTAGTTTAGCTGTTCTACTCAGTGTTAAAGGGGAAGGGGAAACAGGGAAGCTCAGTTTAATGGGGCAGCTCTTTCAAATACAGCCTAATGTAGTGATGCCAAATAATAACAGAAACTTTACTTTAAAGTGTAAAAATCTGTTCTAAATTGAGTTTGATGGGCTGCGACAGATCCACCCGGAGGTTGCCACTCCCTGATAATCATGTTAAGCCCTGATTATTTTTTAAAATTTGTAAGCAGATTTGGATAAACCGTTTCCTCTCGCCCCCCGCCCCCTCCCAAACTTGAAGCATTTTTCCTGCTTTCATACAAGCCTCTTCAAAACCTTTCTCTACTCCTTGATTAGTATGGTATGCAATGCATGTCAGGAAAATCCCTGGCAATAACAAACAGAGCAACCTATTCAAATAAACCAGCTGGGATATCTCATTTACCCTCCAGCTTCATCTGAGATCCTCTAGCTAATGGGAACGTATCCATGTTTAACAGAGTAAGGAGTTCAACTAGACTTTACAGTATTCCATTGCCAGGGGGCTTTGTCCATAACTAGAGCAAATGGGAGACTCCTTGTTTGAAGGTAGTGAATCTCAAAGGATTTCAGTTGATTGAATACACAATAAGGCATATAGGGTCTGATTCTGCTTTCATGTGCGCTGGTGCAAATTAGGAGTCACTCCATAGACTTCAGTGGAGAGACCTACAATTTGTATTGGTGCAAGTGAATGGAGAATCAAGCCCATGTTTCCTGTTGAGGAATTAGATTGCTTCCTTATTACATTGGAGGTCCATGAACTACTTTTGGGTACATAGAGGAAGAAAACAGTTAAGCAGCCATTTATCTCTTATTTTTACAATGGGAGAAGTAGGAAAGATACTGTAGGAGTTGGACCTCATCTGAGTGAGAGGGGATGGGAAGATAATTGGGATTGATAAGACACATGTGAGGGCTTTTTCAACATATTTGATGCATGTCAGGGGGACAAGAGCACATTTAGGAGACACAAGCTTTTCAGATCACTGAAGTTTGGTTATATGAGGTTTAGCTACATGTTCTCTTAAAGTCATTATCATAGAGTCATAGAATTTAAGGCAAGAAGAGATCAGTAGATCATTTCCCTTGCCTGTCCTACACGGAGGTCATCCAGCACCGCATGCTGTCACTAATGTATCAACGCCAGGACTGGCTCTAGGCACCAGCAAAGCAGACTTGTGCTTGGGGCGGCACAATTCCATGAGCGGCATTCCACCTTTTTTTTTTTTTTTTGCTTGGGTAGTTGTGCTCTCGGAGCTTGAGGTGGCAAAAAACCAAGAGCTGGCCCTGATCAACCATAGAATTTTTAGACCAAACTCACAAGAGAGTAGTGCCTGTGGATATGTCTGACTAGCCAAATGCTTGTGATAGGGCAAATGATTTTGATAATGAGGCATTTGGGTGACATCATTGCAGGAGCAGGTGATCAACCTTTTACTGGCGGAGAGGAGAGGCACTGGGCAGTTGTGCCTTTGGCACGGCTCTGTGAGCTTTGTTGCATATCTGTTTTTGAGCCATCAAGCGGTGGTAAAACCTGAGGGTCACTTTGGGCCAACAGTCAAGACCTTGAGCCAAGTGTACTTATCAGATGCACTTTTAAAATATTGATTCTGTCTACACTCCGGGCTCTCACCTTGCACTTAATCAGTTCCCTGGTTTCTTCGACGTAATGCTGGGCTGTCTCCAGTGTAGTCTTCCTGTGCATAGATTGTGCAACCCACCAGGTAGCCAATGCCATATCAACTTTAACAAAAGTAAAGCTGCCTCTATTTGTTCATGTGTGGTGTCATGCTATGTACACAAGCCCATTTTTCAACTCTTTCTCCTGACTACTGAATACAGAGAATAATACCAAACTGGCGTAGCTCTAGCTGAGTCTCTGGCAAAGCCCTGTGCAGTGATTAGCTAGGGAATCCTCACAACATCTCTGGGAGGCAGGTAAATATCACCCTCATTTGACAGATGGGGAAGCTGCGATGCAGTTTAAGTAACTTACCCAAGGTGACATGGTTAAACAGGGACAGAGCCAAGATTAGTCTCTCACAGTTCTTGGCTTGTAGTACCTTGTTCAGGTTCCCTGTTTCTTGTCTCTGCGTAAGAATTCCTACCCTCTTTCTAGATCTGATTCATTGTTGCCCTGCACCTTATGGATTCACATCAGAAGCATGTACAAAATATTCTGGTCTGGTTGCATTTTACACCCACTGTGTAGGGTGCAAACCAATGGAGAATTAGGCCACTGGTGCGTAAGGGCCATAAGCAGCTATGCTGATGACGAAAAGCTTAGCGTTCATAAGTGTCTTTGTCTGAAGGCGATGATTTTGCTGGCTGTTTAAGTGCTGTGTTTGGCAAAGGAGGGGCCGGGTGCAGGGTTTTCACCTTGTTTAGATTGTTTCGCACCATTACTCCAGGGGTGCTCTTTGGGAGCCAAGCGCTACAAACATAAGGGGCAAATCCATGCATGGTGTCAACTCTAGGCATGAATCGGACCCCAAATGTCTCTCACATGGCATTGGTGCTGTGTTGTTGCTAACCACCTGTAAGTACTGTGCACTTCTACTCACTCTGGTTAAGAGGGCAGAATCAGGCCTTTTGTAAGAGGCAAATGGTGCTGTAAATATTTCATGCTGTCAGAAGTTGAAGTATTATAGAGACAAATAGCCCATAAGGTCAGCTTTAAATAAACCTCTCTTTGCTTTTACTTGGGTTGCACTTGGTTAAGTTCATGTTGTCCTGTAAGTAATTCCCTCTTCCCTTGCCAGTGAGGTGACTGGCTGTTTTCCCTCTGAACAAGCAGAATACGGTGGGGTTAGAATAAAAATCTTCAACCAGGCCGTCCCAAACTCTTCTCTCTCCACCTGGATTTTGACACTGATTCTGGACTCTGGCTCAACTAAATGAAAGGCTTGGAACTGTTGCCAAGTGAGGGGACAAATTAACTCCAGATGGGGCTTGGTGGGGGCAGCTCTTTGCTTAACAGCTCTTTCAGGAAATAGCGAGTGTGGCAGCTAAGAACCAGGCAATTATTTTTCATCCAGCCGGGCGTTGTCACTGTGCATGCAGAGAGATTTTTTTTTTCTTTTTTATTACAAAGTGTGAGACATCATTGTTCCCACCACCCGAGGCATGCAAAATCCGCTTTGCTCTTCTGGATGAAGGGTGCAATTGTCGCCGGGGCTGCTTGGTAAGACCTGAGCAAAAGACCAGGCGAAAACGCTTTTGGCTTGTCGGGCAGAGGGAGAAATCATCCTCTCTTTGGCTTAGATGCTCCCCTCTGCCGCTTGGCACATAGAAATGGGGTCAAGGAATGCGTGGCCGACAACTGAGGAATATGTGACATTTGTGGTGCAGGCTCCTCCCCTTTCCTCTCCTGACCGCAGTCTGTGTATGAGAACCATGTATGTTTGGGGTAGGGCAGTAAGGAGCTGTAGGGGTAAAGCCGGAGGCATGGCTACTCTGCCCCTGAGAAATGTAGAGATTCCCACCAGGAGCGTCCTAGTGGATGATGCTAGGTTGTTTGGTGTTAACGCCTCCTCTCTGTGCATTAGCTTCCCCAGAAAGGGTAGGGTTAGGCAGGCATCCTTGCTATGGGATCAGAGCGTGGAAGGGCATTGGACTTCAGACCCATGTCCTATCTTTGCCAGCCCATTATCTGTGTCTCATTGACATTCTGGGGGACCAATGCACGTTCACAGTAAGTTTCTTCCTCTTCGGTTGTGTCTGTGGAAGGGCACGATTTGGTCCTGTCTCCTGGGTCTCTGCCACCATTTCTAACATACCGCTCCTAGCACTTGCTGCAATCAAACTTCCTATCCGTGGGTTGACGCAGGCCACCGTAAACATAACCCCCCTGAGATCTCTCACTCATGCTTCAGAGAGAAACACCCAACCACTAGATCAAATTTACCTCGATGCTTGAGCCTTTGTGACATGTGATGAAAGCTTGGGCATCGAGTTTGAAGGAAGAGACTAGAGCCTGGGAGGATTCTGTAGGTGGAAACTCAGCACATTGCGAATATTATCAGGGCATGTTCTCTCTGAGTGTACAGCTCTCACCCCCCCCCCCCCCCTTACTGTCTTTCTTTTTGACTTTCTCACACACAAACACATCTCTCCATCCTCAAACCAGCTCTCCGGCCATGCATTTCTAGTGCCCCCAGGATTACAGATTTGCAAACCCCACAGCCATTGTTAGTTCTGTCTCCCCCTTCTTCCCCCCTCCCTTTTCAATGCTCCACTTTGCTGCAAAGGCATTTTTGAAGCAGATGTCCGACATGAGCCGTTCCCAAGTTCTCACCCCACTAGAGACATTCTCAAGAGGAACATGCTTCAGTTTTAGGATGCAGATGAGCCTTTTCCAGTCGTCAGCCCTAAAACCAAGCTGGGAATTCTAAGGCTTGAGCGAAGCAGCTGCACAAAGCTGATTACATTCCCATCCCATTGTACAAGGCGGGCATTTGCAATTTTAAGCAGAGAGGGGAAGAGAATAATAAAAATAATAATAAAAACCCCCCGAAAGAACCAAGCAAATGAATTCCGTTTCGGTCCGGATGTTTCCAGACCACCCTGCCCTGCACAAACAAATGAGTTAGATGGTCCGAAATTCCATCCCTGCCTTTCAGGGCTTGTCGGGGGAATTCCTGAGTAATGGAGGTTGTACTAGGTCATGGGGGCAGCGGGAGTGAATCCTCAAAGTTTCGCTCTGGCGCTAAGTCTCCTTTTTAGGCATGTAGGAGAGGGGTTTTTTTATACCTCTCCCTCCCCAAAACCTAGGAACAGTACCTTGATGTCGGGGGCCCAGTGCAAAGCCCTGCAGCGTTATCTGGGAGGGGAAAGAACTGACGTGAAAAAAACATGCTTCTTCTTGTGGACACTTAGTGGAATCAATGTGCATTCAATTAACCCCGTAAACCGTGCAGGCTCTTTAGAAGGTCCAGGAAAAGAGGCTTTCAGGCATTGTGCGGCGAAAGTTTGTTTTGTTTTGTTTTGTTTTTTAAAAGCCATCGTAATGCTTCCTGTTTGAATAAAGCCGTCTGGGTGCTGAGCCGCACAATGGGGAATGGAGGGGAACTTTTCTGAAAGCTGAGTTCAGGTGAAATCTAATGGGCCTGATCCTGAATTCCTTACAGTCACTGCAACTGTACGGTGCAGCGGAAAATTAAAATCAAAGTCACACTGGGTCTGAGCCTGAAATCCTGACTGTGTTTGTACTCAGGCCAAGCTCCCTTAGGCATCTCTGAATAAAAACTGCATAAGGACCCAGGGGTGCTGAAACAATTTGTATAGTGGGGTGCTGAGAGCCACTGAACCAAACTGGAAACCCTCTGTCTGATGGACACCACTTCAAGCCAGAGGGTGCGGCAGCACCCACAGCACCTCTAGTTCCAGCACCCTTCTAAGGATCTTATTGAAAGTGATGGGAATTTTACCTGCTTAAGGAGTTCAGGTTCGGGCCCTAGATTATAGTAGAGAAGATGGGGTGGGACTGCAACTGTACGGTGCAACGGAAAATTAAAATCAAAGTCACTGCATCAGAAGGACCTGCAGAGAAGCTAAAGAGGGGGGCTTGTAAACTGAGCTGCCGTCTCACTCTTAGAGATGGTGCCTCCAGGTCTGGTGAGTGAGACAATTTTGTGACAGGTATGAATGTTTGCAGTGCATAGGCCACTGGGAGTCGAGAGGCTGTGTTCTCTTCCTAGTGTTGTTGGGGTCTGTGCCTCAGTTTTCCCATCTGTAAAATGGAGTTAATGACACTTTTTGAGATCTGTGGATAAAAAGTACTAAGTGCTGCCTGTTCTGTGGACAAACAGAGGACCTAATTCCCCAGGTCTGTCTGGCAGCATTCATGAACACTAAATTCATGCAAAAAGAAAAGGAGTACTTGTGGCACCTTACAGACTAACAAATTTATTTAACCTTATGCTTATGCTCAAATAAATTTGTTAGTCTCTAAGGTGCCACAAGTACTCCTTTTCTTTTTGCAAATACAGACTAACATGTCTGTTACTCTGAAACCGTAAATTCATGCAGCAGTTTTAAAAATAAAATTATTCTAAGCGCTTTGTGTGTGTTCCTGCCGATCCTTGCAGAACTGTTCAGGCGGATATGAAAACAGGTGTGGAGGGGTTTGGTTAGGAAGCTAGAAAATATCGATTACTGGCAAAAATAAAAACCACCATCAATGCAACTCAGCCCTAAGTAGCCCCAGTAGAATCTCTGCAATACAGTTGAACAAAGACTTTAAAACAGCCAAATCCCTTTCATTGCATGCAAATGATGTTCACCTGGAGAAATCCAGCCATTGTGGATATTAAACTAGACACTGTAATAAGTTCAATATGTATTTCAATTTACTTTGCTGCAAATAGATTTAATTTACCAACTGCAGGGTTTTAGATGGAATCGCCTGTATTTCTGCCATTTTATGCTATTTGCCGAATGCATTATACATAAAGTTGTAAATGAACAGACCAGTGTGTGATTTGTTGTACAGATGACATGGATGTGCAAGTAAATTAACGATGAAGTCTTAGCAGCACATAGTTTAATTATATTTTCAGATGAATTAAGCAGTGCCCTATTCCTTTCTTACTGTGATATATGGTTAAAAGTATATTTTCACCCAGGGCATTAGAAGTAATTTGCACCATTCTCTATGGAAGGTTCGTTACGCTTGGTGAATGGCTGCTATTTGAGTTCATGACACAGATGCTGCCTAGACACCCATACTTCTTTATTATTGTATTAATAATAATTGTAATTTGTTATTTTATGTTATTGCTTATTTGCGTTGTGCTAGCACCCGAGGGCCCCGACCAAAGATCTGGCTCCCCTTGTGCAAGATGCTGTACAAACAAGCCGTGAAAACCAGCCCCTGTGTCAGAGAGCTTACAACCTAGGGCCCCAATCCTGCAATTGGCAGAGACCAGGCAGGTTGTGGAATCCATGCAGAGCCGGAGGGGTTCATGTAGTCTCGGGTGTATACCCACACGCTGTCTAGGTTGATGACAGGATGTAAGAGGTGACTGGCACAGAGAAATGGACAGGAGGTGGGGAGAAGGAAAAGAGGTGGTTGGGAGGATGTGGGGTGATCCTGTTAACTCACAAGGTAAGCCGCGTGAGGCCAGTCCATGGTTGCATGGGAGACCCACTCCCACCAAAAAGAAAATGAAGCTGGCTGCTCCAGGAAGTGGTGCTGGTGATTCTATTAGTGGCATTTTTTTATGAGGCCCTGGAAGGCATCGCTATTCAGGACAGCACGCAAGCATGTGCTTAACTCCCACTGAAGACAAGCTAAGCATGTTGCTGAAGAGGACTAGAGTTAAGCAAGTGCTTAAGTGCTTTCCGAGTCAGGGTCCAAATCAATGCTGAAGCAATGCCCCAGTGCAGAGGGCAGTGCCATAAAAATCATTATTGCTGTCTTATTTCATAGATTCATAGATTCATAGATACTAAGGTCAGAAGGGACCATTCTGATCATCTAGTCCGACCTCCTGCACAGCGCAGGCCACAGAATCTCACCCACCCACTCCTATGAAAAACCTCACCCATGTCTGAGCTATTGAAGTCCTTAAATCATGGTTCAAAGACTTCAAGGAGCAGAGAAGCCTCCCTCAAGTCAACCATGCCCCATACTACAGAGGAAGGCGAAAAACCTCCAGGGCCTCTCCAATCTGCCCTGGAGGAAAATTCCTTCCCGACCCCAAATATGGCAATCAGCTAAACCCTGAGCATATGGGCAAGATTCACAAGCCAGATACCCAGGAAAGAATTTTCTATAGTAACTCAGATCCCATCCATCTAATATCCCATCTCAGGGGATTTGGCCTATTTACCCTGAATATTTAAAGATCCATTACTTACCAAAATCCCATTATCCCATCATACCATCTCCTCCATAAACTTATCGAGTAGAATCTTAAAGCCAGATAGATCTTTTGCCCCCACTGCTTCCCTTGGAAGGCTATTCCAAAACTTCACTCCTCTGTGTCCTAAGTTCTACACCATAACCATAAGAGCTTCTCTGCCAGTGTGCGTTAACTACAACGTGTCTGATTAAACACAGCAAAGCGTTAGCAAAAGAAACACTGATGTTGTGACTGCTAACAACGTTTTGCTACACTGATACTGTGTGGGGCTCTGTCGTCTTCCCTGGGCTCCGGTAATAGCACCTTTAAAGCTGCTGCTTCTAGCGAGGCGCTGGTGGCATTCACAATCACGGCTTTGTCCCTGGTGGTCTTGTGCAGACATAAAAGGATCGGGATGCTTTGGTGGGAAAAGGAAGTGCTGGTGTGAGGCCGAGTTCCAACTCTGGAAATGGACATGTCCGCCAATAAAATACCCCATTGCCAGCTCAGAGAGCAGGCAGGTCTCACCAGCTGGAAGGCCACATTGCAGGAGTCTGAGAGTGCATGAGATTAGACTTTGGGGGCTCTTTTGGGTGCTGGATTGGGTCCTAGATTGAAAAATGTCAGTGTGCTAGTATCTCCACACCTGTGCCCAGTGCTAGCCTCTGCCAGCGGGCCAGCCCCTGCCCTGTTCAGCGCTGAGGGGACAGTGGGTGTGCTTGCTCCACATTCTCCATAGCATTGTGGGGGGTCGCTCACTCCAGATCCTACTCCACTGCTCCTTTGAGCAGGCTGTTTCACCCGCTCGGGAGCCAGGATGCACCAGTCAGTGAGAGGGTCCGTACTTAGATGTAGCGATTAGCCTTGGATAGTGTTGCAGGCTTCATAGCTTCTAAGCTTTAAAAGTAGCTCCTAAGTCAATTTCAGTATTGTTTGCTTTCTGGGAGTATGAACTTCATTCATGTGTAATATACCTGCTTGTCCATATAATTTAAAAGTTATCACATTTGAAGTAAATCGTGGACCAAATCCTCAGCTGGTATTAATTGGCATAGTCCCTTTCAATGGCACTGTGCTGATTTACACCAGCTGCAAAATTGTCAAAATATAAGTAAATTGGGTGAAATTCTGGCTCCATTCAAGTCCAATGGGAGTTTTGCCATTGACTTCAATAGAGGTAGTATTTCACCCACTGTGATGTGGAAAATAGGAGTTAGAGCTAGAGAAAGGTGCAAGCTACACCAGATCCAAAGACTGCAGCTCTGGATCTGATTTGAATCCAAATTTGTGCCCATCACAGAAAAAGAAGACTGGTGAAATCTAGCTCTGATAAGTTTTTCTAAGGGGAAATGCATCTATTTCCCCTGATTATACTTGCCTAAACACTGCTTGGTTGCTTGTAGCTTCCCATCAGTCTTTGGTTTTTCTTTTTGAATAAACGTTAGTTTCTGCAGGCCAGTGGCTTTTAATGATTTCCTTTGAGTCCACACACACATTCGAACAATGCTGTTTCTCCTTGACATTTGATATGGAAGTGGGAATGTGTATATCAGCATTGCTACTTCACAATACCCTTCAGGCACTGAAACTGGGATCTTGGATAAACTGGGGATTAAAATGAAGCAGAATTACACAATAAAAATCCACATTTTTCAGGTGTGCCAGGAACAAATTGGAGAGGCGATTCCTGCTAATGGGAAATTCAGTGTGTTATCTGAAGAATCATTTAATTAACGAACAAGAAACCTGTTTACTATGAAAACAAGTTGCAGTTTCACTAATGGGCCTTTCAGTTTCTTATGCTGAGTGTACATCTCTTAAAGGATAAAAGCACCAGCAACTCGGAATCCAATCTTAACTCACCAGCGAGATTGGTGAGGCAAAGAAATCAAGAGCCATTTATCTTTTATTAAGAATATGAAACTAGCCTTTCTTTTATATAAACACTCAGTTTACTTTCTCTTTTAGACGTTAACAGTGCTAAATGACCTTCCTGGTCAATCCACCTACCATTACCGAAACTGCAAACAAACACACCACATATATGAGTAGAATCAATCTTAGCTGCAAGCATATGCCACTCCCAGACACTTAACAACATATTTTTTAAAAGCCTCTTGCTTTCTCCTCACTTTCCTTCTTGCTCTCACTTCCAGTGTATTGGGTATATCTCCGTAGTGGGTTCCCCTACTGCTCATCCCAGTTGCTGGTTAATTATAATTCTAATAGATGGATTGTTTTAGCAGTTGTGATTTTGATGGCTGTCGTCCCCCCCCCCAGCTCCACCATAACAATCAGAACTTTTTTAGCCAGTTCAGGTTTTCATCGCAGCTATTTTGTGTGTGTTTGAACAAAAAAAGTGTAATCCGTTGTAAGCTGAAAATGGGTGACACTGTTCCTTTAACTGTGCAGAGGGCGTAGCTGTTTTTACTTAAAGCTCTTGGAGCAAATTGTCTCACCACATCAGGGCCTCATTTTCATCATGTCTATCTCCCCCCTCCCCCCCTTGAGTCCTAAAAGTCAAAGGCCAGTGGGGGGAGGAGGGGTGTGACAGAAGGCAATGACCTCTAAATAAGTAGTGGAGCAGATGGCGACGCCCCTTCCTCTGAGCTTTTCTCTCATTGCCCCGGGGCACAGATCCGTGACCTTCGCTTTAACTGAATGCCTGGACTGTGGGACTAGGACTTTGGCATGCTCTTTAATAGGCATCCATTATCCCTCTTTTGCCAAAAGCATGGAAAACTAGGTTCGTTTAGATTTGAATTTTAAGTAAAACTCTTTGGATTGGTCACCCTCTCCCCTAGGTGCCCTAAGTTAAATTTGCAAAAAGAAAAGGAGTACTTGTGGCACCTTAGAGACTAAGTACTCCTTTTCTTTTTGCGAATACAGACTAACACAGCTGCTACTCTGAAACCTAAGTTAAATTGTTGCTCTTAGTGGAAGATGCACTCATGGACAGGTTTGAAGGCTTTTAATTTTATTTAAATACCTGCTGCTATGCAAAAATCTGCACACACACACACACACACACACACACACACACACACACACACACACACGTGTGCGTGCGTGTGCACATAGACACACACAGAGAGCGAGTGAAGCTCTGGTGCTCCAAGTCAGAAACTCCCAGTGCGCTGGGTGCACAAGCCACATTTCCTTTTGCTGATATCTGTTTTGTACAGAGTTGGGATGCAAACTTAGGAGTTCATTTGATGGCACTGCCTTTCCCATCGCATAGCTAAAGGAGAATCTCTGTCCATTAACACTGGTAGCATTAGGGTTCAGAATCTCTTCTAGACAGTAGAGCAGGGGTTCTCAACCGTTTTCTTTCTGAGACCCCCCCACCATGCTATAAAAATTCCATGGCCCACCTGTGCCACAACTGTTTTCCTGCCTATCCAGTAGATTAAAAGCCAGGGCTGGTGCTAGGGGTTACCAAGCAGGGCAATTGCCCAGGGCCCCACGCCACAGGGGGCCCTGAGAAGCTAAGTTGCTTGGGCTTTGGCTTTCAGCCCTGGGCCCCAGCCAGTCTAACGTCGGCCCTGCTCTCTGGTTTATTTTGGTGGACCCCCTGAAACCTGCTTATGGCCCCCCAAGGGGCCCCGGACCCCTAGTTGAGAACTGCTGCACTAGAGGGTGACATAATCACTAATATTTCTGGAATTCTCATTCCAGACAACAGGGGTCAGTGGTGACATCAGCTCATTGGCTAAGCTAGGACATTGCAATGTAGTAAAACTAAATGATACCAAGCAGAGGGCCTGATCCCGTCTAATTGAATTAAATAGAAAATCTCCCAGGAGCAGGGGTGGGCCAAACATATATTTGTTGTAAGTGGGTCTTTTAATCAGCTGTTTCTGATACCATTGTCAGATATTGTTACTGCTGCACTTCTCCACAATATGTCTCTTTTATTTCTTTTGCTACTTTAAGTTTGAGTTACTGGAGCAGAGGGACATTATGTGGAGTTTATGGTTGAAGAGACTAATTTCCTCACCAACATTGGTGCAAGAAGAATGTAATAATAAATAACAATAATGGCTGAAGTGTCTTGTAAAATAAGAGAGATCCCTTCGTGGAGCAGATATATGCTTCTGCACGAATTAGAAGGAACTGCTTTTCTCATTAGTATTTCCAGTAGGTTCCTCTGATATTTCTGCGGATGTCATTGAAACCCCAGTTGTTGTTGTTATTGTTAGGGGAGCCCAAGTTCATGTGAAAGCAATTTGCTTGATAGCTGCAGCCTTCCTCATGAATTTCCTTAAGGGAGGCTAGAAATATGCAGAAGAAGAATGCAGCAGAGAACATGGAATTTGATTTTTGCATGAATGATCAGTGACGAGCTTACCCCTTTGAACATGGATAGTTTCCAGGGTCTGTCAGCCAAATGGATACTTAGATACATTAATGCTCACATTCTCCAAAGGGTTAAGCACCTTAAAGTTATTCCAATAACTTCCCTTTACTATAAACTAGGCTTATATAAGGACGTAGGTAGGTTAGAGGGCAAAGGTACAAATTCAGCCCTGATGTAAGTGAGTGCAACTTCACGGGACGTCAACAAGAGTTGCATGCCCTTACTCTAGGGCTAAATTTAATCCAAAGACTTTGGAATGTTGATTTTTTTTAAATTATGTTTTTTAGTCACTGAACCCTGTTTTGTGACATCTGCCATGGTTTACAATTGAACCTACAGTAGGAGGCTAAAAAACCACTGAAGAGAGGGCAGTGGATGCTAGTGCAGATGGTACCTTAGGTTTTGATTGCTCATAGCTCATGTTCCTGTTTTCAATTAAATTAGAAGTATTTGTGGATGAAGTGACCCATTAGTTGGGTAATAACACTGCCTTATCATGCCTGCTTATCAGTATTAGTTATGCACTATAAAACCCATACCAAAAGCCCTTGGGGGAATCAATTAAATTGAAACGGGCAGCTTTGTGTATGTGTGTGATAGAACCATTGTTACATGTGAATCACACTTTGTACACCACACTGTTCCTGATAACTACTTGAGTCTTCCTAGCTGTGTGCCAGTCCTGCCTTTAAGCATTCTGCATCACAGATTTCCCTTGCCTCTGCCATGTTCCACACTGAACAGAAAGAAACAGGCCATAAATTTGCTGATTATGTGCATTTAGGCAGACTAACTCCCTTAATGGCCTTTATGATGGTTGTGGCAGCCAGTGATGGAGTTTTGCATCCACAGCTCCTAATAGAAAAAGGTTGCTTGTTCATGCTATACATTGCATTAAATAAATTGGAGCCTAGTGTAACTGATTGCAGATATTAAGCTTCAGTGGGATAGATTAGGAAGGCCCTCTCTTGCCACTCTGACTTGTTGGATTTAAGGGGTTTATATTTTTTTAGGGAGGGGATGTATAAGAATGAAAAAAAGCTAGAAAAAGTCACATCTAAGTTCCTGTCCAAAACTAGAACAGTGTAGTATGTAAGTTGCTAGGTCTTGATTCTGTAAGGCCCTGAGGTCCATGGTCCTCAAAGGTGTAGTGAGGTGCATAAATACCTTTGAGGATCTGGTCCTCAGTGCCTCATGCACTGGCTTCAGTTGGAAGAAGCAACTTGTAGCTCAAGCACCTTATTTCTAGCCAGGTATTGCTGCCTGTATTCCCATTTCTGTTGTTCCTCTCCGGAATGATCTGTGGTGTAAATAAACGAAGAGAACAAAACAGCATTGTTATTTTTAACTTTCTAAAAGCCACCTTCTGCTCCCAATGAAGTCAAGGGCAGTTTTGTCATCTATTTTAATGTCCGGTATAAAAAAGGAGACAAAGAGATTGACCTACCAAATGTATCAAATAGAGAAGTACACATCAAATGAGACAGATTGTAGAAATTCACTGTCCATTTGAACCAGTAATGAAACCTGATAACGTATTTAGACTCCACTTCTTCAGAGAGATCTAATGTCTGATCAGCTGGAAAGAACTGGATTTCTGGAGAGCATCCTGCCACCCCCATCAGTTTCAGTTAGTCTATTAAGGTTGTATTTGGCATAAAGCAGGAGCATGAATATCTCTTTCCTTGATCTCCTAGGACCAGACTGAAAAAGAAAGTGGTGACTTGTAACAAAAAAACTATAATCAGCAAATCTCAGGCCACAAAGTGACAGATCACACTTCAGTGTTGCAGTGAGGAGAGGGTGAAAGAGAAAACACTCTCCCAGTGAGATGTAGGGGTACTAAGAACAATGTAATTCAAACAAATCCGCTCTTTAGAAGGCCACAACTCTTCTATTTTTGAAGGGATGCCTTGGAGTCACATCACATTTCCAAGAGGTTGCATTTTCCTCTTGAAGAAAACCTCACAGCAGTGGTTTGGATCTTAAATTCTGAGTGCTCTGCTTTGAATTTGAGAAGCTGCAACACCTTAAGGTCAGGCCAGGGGGCCCCTGCTAGTTGGCAAAGGGGGAATATGGGTGGAGGGAGCAGGATGTCATTTTGTCATTAGTTGGGCTTCAAAGCAATTCAGGCATTCGGATGGAAGCGGAGTCGGGGGTTGATTGAAGGCTGTGACCCAATTAGAACAGACTCTACATATACACACCACTGGATTTATTCACCTGGCACATAGCTGCTGTTTCAAGGAAAAAGCAAAATAAAAGCAGAGAGAGAGAGAGAGAGAGAGAGAGAGAGAGGCAGGCCAAGATACAGAAAACTACATGGGCTGATTTACTTCTTCCAGCAGCCTGTTTAACTGTTCTGAATGGAATGCAATGCATAGACCAAAAATGATACCAACACTCACTTTTAGTACTTGAGAATAGTACAACACAGTGAATGGGCGGGGGCGAGGGGCTAGAACATTGCCCATTAGGAAGGAGGTGCTGTTTAAAGTGCAGGTCCCCTCTCAGGAGTAACAGCCTCTCAGTGACTTCACAGCAAATTGGCATTGCAGTGATAGACGGCTCTGCCGACTGCCGGCCCCAGGAGCTTAGCCAAGAGCTGAGCTGGGCATGCTCTGGCTCATGCACTACAGAATGGCCAACCTCAAACCTTCAAAAATCGTGCGTCAGGCCCCCTCAAAATCATGAGACTGGCTGAAAAACCTACGAGGTTTTCAAAAACACAGTGAGTTGTTTGGGTTCTCTTGATTTTGCTGTCTGGTTTCTGAGCCTTTAGGGGACACTGGGGCTGTGGTTCCAAGCTTGCCACTGCTGGGCTTGCGACGTAGGGAAGTTGAGATACGTGTGCAGTCTCTTGGTTCTAGCAGCTGGGGTGTTAAGAAAACACCCCATATAGAGAGATTATAGAGTTGGCAACAACCTTGCCTCCCAGTCCAGAGTTGGTCCCAGCCCAGCCAGGAGTAGGGTTGCCAGTGTTGGTTGGACGTATTCCTGGAGGTTCCAGCATGACATACTCTTTCATTAAAGATTACTCTTTAATTCCTGGATACTCCAGGACCATCTTGGAGAATTAGCAACCCTGGCCAGGAGGCTTCTGTGTTAGCTGCTCTCAGAGGTACTCCTGCCTAAGATCCTGAAGCCCCTGGTTGGTACAGCTGAGGAGACCTTCTAGGCTGTTTTTCCATGGGGTTTCTATGGTGAGGTGATGGAGGATTCCAACTATAGACATACAGCTTAGGCCAGTCATAGTTTCCCAATCCATCCATGATCACCGACTTGGGGCTGTGGCTAGAACCACACTGGTCTACCCCATCAACACTGCTCTACCCTTCATCACTGGGGCCTGGGAGCAGCAGTAGAATCAGGGCCAGAGCCACTCAGCCAGGGAGCAAGGGAAAGGAGTAGTCGGAGCTAGGCACCCAACTAGAGGCTGCCAGCGCATCCTTTACCTGATTGCAGGAAGCAACCAGATCTCCCAGGGCAACCAGGACAGAGCTTCAAGGAGCCACCAGAGATATCTGGACACCAGCCCAGGTAAAATGTCGGAGCCAGCCAGGAGCATAGTGATTCCTATGTTTCTAAAACTTATTCCATGCTACAGCCTCGTCAGCTCTGGTAATTAGGATGTTCATTTATGTAGATAAGATAATACATATTAATCAAATATGTAAATTAGAACATTAAGTCATTTTCATGCAACCTTATGATTTCTGAACCTTCAGCCACAACTCATGGATTCTGCAGCAGACACTTAGTTAATCATTCTGTTGATGCACAAGGCAGACTAGAATCCAGATCGCTCTCCCACAGCTGGTTTGGCTCTGCTGTGTGAATGGCAGCAAAAAGGAGCAGGAACTTGTTTTGGCTAGTACAGGTAAGGCGCTCTGACACTGAATACACCCATGGCAGATTGTGGGGATAAGACAATGCCATTATTACACAGACACTCTTCTGACTATAACCACATGTTAAGTCATGTGATAAACCATGTATCTGCCTTTCCTCAGAATTGCATCCATTACATGCAGGGCAAGTGCCACACATGTATCAGACGGTGAACAATAACTCAAATAAATGAGAGGCCCTGCCTCAGAGAGCTGATTCTGTAAGTGCGTGCTTGTGTACAATGCATTGCAGAGCAACAAGAGAATGGAAGCACAGAGTTGCGAGCCTAGCAATCCCGACATGCGTAGGCCTTGGTCAGAGGGACTGCTTGTAGGAGTGAGGGTCTTATAGAATCTGGCTATAAGCACCAGGGTGTGACTTCATCTGAAGCTCATATGGGGTCACTCACTGATGGCTGCCACAGTGGAAGGCAGAACGACTCTAGGGTTGCCAACCCTCCAGGATGGTCCTGGAGTTTCCAGGAAGCAAAGCTGAATCTTTAATTAAAGATTATGTCACGTGATAAAAACCTCCAGGAATACGTCCAACCAAAACTGGCAACCCTACCCTGGAGTGAAACCCTGCCTCTCCCAGCACAGCTGCACAGGAGTGAACGCAGTGCTGTGTGACAGTGTGGGGTGATTGGGAGGGTAAAGGGCACCATCAAGAGTACTTGTGGGAAGATTCCACAGGGCAGTGTGGTGCTGCAGCTCTCTGCATTGGTGTGGAAGGGCAAGGCTGGTAGCAAAGTGAGGGCTGGACAGGAAAAAGGCAAAGGCATTGCCAGTGCATCTGTGAATATTAGAGCTGGGTGGACACTTTGTGCGTGGGCTTTGCTAGTGGCTATAGAGCATCAGCTGTGGGAAGAATGGGGAAGAAATCCCCGCTGCAGGGACTTCTTTGGCCAGCCGTGATGCCTATGGCTTGGTACAGATGGCCAGGAATGATCCCAATGACTTCAAAGGGAGGTTGTGCATGATCCAAGACTACAGGGCTAGCTAGCTAGTACAGAGGCAATGCTGTATCCCTACAGGAGGTCTGGCAGTAAAGGAGGCAGAACCGTCCTCAGGAAAAGTCAGGGGAGTGGCTGCAGACATGCTAACGATGGTAGAGGACCCAGGTAACCGGCCAAAAAATGGTCTTTTTCCTTTGTATTCATTCAGGGTTGTGGGCGTCCAAGTGCCAGCCCCCGTCACAGCTGCAGCTTCCGGGACATCAGTTACTACCAAAAGGAAAATGCATAAAGATCTGTAACCCTTTGCCTGCAAGTAGCTTAACAATACCTCTGAGCATTACCCCAAATGTATATAATAAGTCTGGACTAATAAAGTAACGAATTTATGAGCTTTTTAAAGATTTTACTAGATAAATCGAGGCTCTAATAACGTGATTCGATTTCTTAATATAAGCAATGTATTTACTGGGACCTCTTAAAAACTGTGTCCTAATGTTAAAGCTGAAATTGTAGCCTATGATTTGTATTTCTGCTGCTGGAAGGTCTGTGTAAGCTGCAAATCCAATTATATAATAGATGTGAGATAAGGGATGTAATGTTTCATATTTAATTGTTCTAACATGCAAATTCTTTCTAAAGCTGGCACATATTAAGATAAAAGGAAGTGGTGGATAGCATTCAATGTCCGTGCGCTGTGTAAGTGGAGCCACGCACATTGCACAGCATTGGGTACATCAGCCTATCGTTTTGACTGGGTTTATTGCATGGCAAGATGCTTGAAAGAACCTCTAGGAACCCCAAATCCGAAACCGAGGCTGCGGCTACACTACAGCTTATGCTGGCATAATTTATGTCGCTCAGGCGGTGTGAATAAGTCACCCCCTGAGTGATGTAAGTGACACTGACCTAAGCGCTGGTGTGGACAGCGGTGTTGCTGGACAAGCTTCTCCTGCAGACTCAGTTACTGTCACTCATTGGGGGTGGATTAATTAAGCTGATGGGAGAGCTCTCTCCCATTGGTTTAGAGTGTCTGCATTAGCAGCGCTACAGCAGCGCAGCTACATCAGTCCGGCTGCACGGCTGTAAGCTCTCCAGTGTAGCCAGAGCCTGAAAAATCTAGTTGCTGAATGAATTTAGTGCTGGTGAAAAGTGCCAGATCGACTGCTCTGGAGGGCCAAGCCTTTCTACTGACATAGCAGAATATACCACAGATCCAAACTTCCCAGCTCACCCCTATCTCTATAACGGATTGAGCCCAAAGCCGGGTTCTGAACATCCCAGAAGTTTGGATACTGATGTGAATGGGACAGCTTGGGCCCATCTCTGGAAAAAATATCTAAACGCAAACCAAGTGATCTTACAAAACTGGCTGATAGGGCAACAAAATGGCAGATAAAATTCAATGTTGATAAATGCAAAGTGATGCACATTGGAAAACATAATCCCAACTTTACATATAACATGATGGGATCTAAATTAGCTGTTACCGCTCAAGAAAGAGATTTTGGAGTCATTGTGGATAGTTCTCTGAAAACATCCACTCAATGTGCAGCAGCAATCAAAAAAGCTAACAGAGGTTGAGAATCATTAAAAAAGGGATAGATAATAAGATAGAAAATATCATATTGCCTCTATATAAATCCATGGTACGTCCACATCTTGAATACTGCGAGAAGATATGGTCACCTTTTATATCAGAAAAGATATATCGGAATTGGAAAAGGTTCAGAAAAGGGCAACAAAAATGATTAGGAGTATGGAACATTTTCCCTATGAAGAGAGATGAATAAGTTTGGGAATTTTCAGTTTGGAAAAGAGATGACTAAGAGGGGATATGATAGAGGCCTATACAATAATGACTGATGTGGAGAAAGTAAATAAGGAAGCATTATTTATTCCTCATACCAGAAGAACTAGGGGTCACCAAATGAAATTAATAGAAATGCAGAAAAGGAAGTATTTCTTTATACAGCGCAGTCAACCTGTGGAACTCTTTGCCAGAGGATGTTGTGAAGGCCAAGGTTATAACAGGGTTCAAAAAAGAACTAGATAAATTTGTGGTGGATAGGTCCATCAAATGGCTATTAGCCATGATGGGCAAGGAGGTGTCCCTAGCCTCTGTTTGTCAGAAATTTGGAATGAGCGACAGGGGATGGATCACTTGATGATTACCTGTTCTGTTCATTCCCTCTGGGGCACCTGGCATTGGCCACTGTTGGAAGGCAGGGTACTGGGCTAAATGGGCCTTTAGTCTGACTCAATGTGGCTGTTCTTATGTTCTTAAGTGAAATGAGTGTATGTGCTGAATTCTTAATATGCACAGTTTAAATGTCACATAGGTCAGACCTTCCAGAAATTATATCAGTATACAATTTTGTATCCTAGTTTCCTGTGTCCTACTGTTGATCAGACATATTGAGAAAACAGGACATAATGTTATGAATTTCTTGCATCAATCACTTAATTGCCAAATTGCAGCTCGACTGCTCTATTATATTATTTACCTCTATCCTTCTAAGCACTTAGAAAGAATATCGTTCCACAGTGGGGCAGGGCCTGCACCTTCTTGTCCATCTGGAAAGTGCCTAGCACTGGTTAGCTGAGAGATTCCCCTGCTCTCCCTTCACCACAGCTATGATCAGCTGAGGCCCTCAAGCAAACAGTTGCTGGGTTTAAACAGGAAGGTCTGGTAGCAGGACATTGCCAATCATCTCGGGAACTTGCCTCTCTCTTGATCTTACGTAACCCAAGTAAGCTGATCTTTGCTGTAAGGACTATCTGTTTCCCCTGGCATTTGGGAAGGGGGATGTATGTGGATTTAGATTTGTGGTTGTTCATGGTTCTGTTATAGATAGTACCAGTAACACAGGGGAAGGAAGAGTTCATAATCATGTATTTGTTTATTTTGCCATGTATGTAACTAGTATACACTCCTAGAGGAGCTGATTAGGTACATTTAAAGTGATTAAGATAAACAGAGGGACAATCTAATCCTGGTTAAGCATGTCCAGCTCCATTGAAATCCATGTTCAGCCAGTGTTGAATCTGGCCTATAAGTGCGATTTGCAGGGGAATGCTGGACATATTTGAAAGATCAAAGAATTCCATAGCTTCTGCCTACCCCAACGGACATTCACTCTCTGCTCCTCCTCTTGTTCTGTGTGTTGGTCTCTGTCCCTTTATTTTACTGCTGTGGAATCAATGGCACCAGCCAGTGAATGGTTCTGATTTCAGCACTGGGTTCTTTTGATGAAGATTCCCACTAGTTATCTCGAAGCTAATGGGCTCTGTGATCTGGATGTGAATGGGTCCCATTCAGCATTGTTTTATTCATCATCAGCAAAGCATGAAATTACAGTGGAAATGCTAATAGATTTCCTAACAACTTCATATCTACTTGTGTGAAATGGTTATCTGCTGACTAATTAGTAAGTTAATTGTTTAATATTTTATTGAGGTCAGGTTTTTTTTAAATTTTATTTTAAAGGGAGGGTGAGTGTGCATTTCTAAACAAGACTCCATTTTAACGACTGAACTGCAGGACTTATTTTTGTTGGTCTGATAGAAGGAGGAAGAGAAGCCAGGAAGAGCAGTGGCATCTCCAGAAGAAATGATCCCAACCAGGTTTGTCTGAGCCAAGTGCCACACCAAGATCTCAGGGGTATGAATGGTCAAGGCCAGCTGAAAAATGTGTTTACAATCGCGTGCTTAATTTGCACTGGCATTTACAGTGCTGGTGTATGCAAATCGGGTCTTTAGGTCTGTTGACAAATCGAGCACACACATTGAAGCATATAATTGGCTGTTTGCGTATGCAAATCGTAGCAACTGAGTGTGTAAATTAAGCATTCGACTATGCACTTCTGAGTATTGGACGATGAGGCCTGTAAGCCTGTTATGTGTATTAATCTAATGCCAGGGTGACACTGGATCTTTAAGAGGGAAGAGACCCAGTCTACCAATGACTGGTCAGTTGATCCCCCCAGTTAGACTTAAAAGAGGGCATCTGGGCCCTCGACGGGAGGAGGTCCCTGCAAGAAGATGGGAAGGAGCAGGTCAGAGCTGCCTGGGAACGGAGGTGAGACAGAAGGAGCAGCAGACTTTCCCAAGGGAAAGAGCTGCAGGAAACAGCAGCTCTGAACGGCTGGTGATGAGGTCTGACCATTGAAAGGTTGGCTCGAGCTGGGGAACCCTGGCCAACTGCAGGAAGACTTGTGCAGAGGCCTCTAGGAATGAGGGGAAGAGCCAGCATGGTCAGTGGCCCAGAAGCAAGCGGGTGATTCTGAAGGGTGGAGGACATTAGCCAAGATGGTCAGGGATGCAGCCTGATGCTCTGGGTGTCCCTAAACCTCTGACTGCCAGAAGCTGGGACTGGATGACAGGATGGATCACTCAATAATTGCCTTGTTCTGTTCACTCCCTCTTAAGCATCTGGCACTAGCCATTGTCAGAAGACAGGGTACTGGACTAGATGGACCATTGGTCTGATGCAGTATGGCCGTTCTTATGTTCTCGAGGAGTAGGGGGAGGTTTCACAGCTGGGGAAGCTGTGGAGCATAACGCAGAAGACCTGGATGGGGGGCTGTGGGAGGAGCGCAGGAACAAGGGATTGGTCCTGGAGGGGCGTTCCCCTGAGCGGGGGTGGGACTGACCGGTGAGGAGGCCTGGGAGAGTAAAATGCTTCAGGGAGGCTGGAGGGTGGGGCCCTGGAACAGGGGCTAAAGGAACCGGGACAGAGTGGTCAGTAACTCTCGTCTGCCTTGTTTTGCTTTGGGGATTTCAGAGGAGCTGTTTCTACTGTGAGGGATCCATAGACTATGGCACTTTACATTCATAAAAGCATTTGAATTTGCCGCTCTGAGAGAGAGACAATGTTCATTTGTACAGCTGGAAGAAAGGGGACACTGAGGCAGGCATGCCTGCCTTAGAAGGTGCTGTGGGTGGGGCTGCCCTCTGACACTTTTCATTAATATTAAGCAACTTAGGCAATGATTGAAGGTGGAGGGAACTGGGCTGGGCTGGCTAAAGGGCTACAGCTGGAGGCTGTTCTAATTTGAGCCAGCTGGCAAAATCTCCAAGGGGCCATTACTGTAGCTGGGGATCTCTGGTGCACATGGACACCTCATGCACACTCCATTTCCCTATTCCTGTCCCTTACTCTGGCCTCAGGTAGGGGCTGGTTCTCCCAGGGCTGGCTACGATGGAAGCCCTAGGGGGGATAATCTAACCCCTGTTGTCAGGTTCACCAACTGGTTTGAAAGATGCAATCTCAACTGAAATGGGCCCAAGCAGTAATGTTCCAATCCAGATCTAGTGGTCCCGGCGTGTTTTGGAGCTGGAGTTGCACTCCAAGCCTGTCCCTAGCACTCAGGCCGAGCACTGGTGGTGTGTTGGGATTTATTTATTTATTTTTGTGACTGTTAAATGACCAGTTTTCTCATCTTGACAGAACTGCTTACAAACTGCAGCCGCGCTAATTAAAACCATTCGTGACATAAAAAGCATCCTGCTGAAAGAAAGGAAAGACCTCTCCTTCCTGGAATTTATGATTGAACATGCGCTTAACTCTGCCTTCCTTTGCTGTGGCATGAAACTCTTTTCCCCTGCATTGATTTATGTGATTTGGGGCGGGGGGGGGGCGGGGGGGTTGGTTTTGAATGGACTGCAGTTGCAACCCATTTCCTGCCCTCCTTTCTGCTTGCTTTCTTCCTCCTAGTTTGGTTGGTTGGTTCGGCTTCTCCAATGGTGCCCTGGCAATATTCATTTGGCTCTTCATTCTCTCTTGCCTGTTTCCCCAAAGCATCTGTGTCTTTGTTCCCCTTAATGTTGCTTCCCTGGGAATCAGCTGTCTTAGATGTTGTCATACCCTGTTCTTTCTCTGTTAGTATCCCTTAAAAGCAACAGACATGTCATGGTGCCAGCATTGTAGTGACACTTCTATAAGCCACTGGTCTTGCTCGTTCATGAAACACAAGTGTAACTCTATTGAGTTAGTCCCAGTTTGCACTGATATATGTGAGAGGATACGAGGCCTAGAGAGTTTGGCAGTTGTGTAGAAGACTGCCGTGTGTTTTAGAAAGGAGGCAATGTTGAACACGACTGCAAACAGTTTTGTTCTTCCCTTGGCTTTCCAGAAATACAGTTTGGGACCAGATTTATATTGCTGTTGTCTGTCTGGCTGATCTGTTGCACTGAAAACTACTGTTTTTGGTTCATTACCTTTGATCTAACTAATCAGTATTTCTAAAGCAAACATCACCTTACTATTTAAGCACTGGCATATAAGCCTTTGTCTACACTTGCAAATTTTGCTGGTATGGCTACGCCACCTTCCTGGTGGAGACGCAGTTATACTGGCAGAAAAATGCTTTTGCTGGCATAGCTTATTTTGGTTCAGCAAGCGAAATAGCCTATATCAGGAGAAGCATTTTTATACCACTATGCTAGGGATTTTGCTGGCATAGATATATCATAAAAAATCACTCCCCTAACTGACACAGTAAAACTTTTAATTGCAAACCCAGCCTTACTCTCTGTGATACCTGTGTATAACATCTGGGCATGCAGTGTCTTTACAGAGGGTGGTATAGCTAGACCGTTTACTACCCACAGGCTCAGTCTTTAGTACTTAGGCAGACAGCACTCTCATGGGTTGAAATTAATCACAGAGACTGCAGGATGGGGCACAGGACCCCATGCTGTCATGGATTACAGACTGTTTCAAAACGGAAGCTACAGAGCAAACCAGTGATCACATAAAAAACATTTTAGAAAAATAATGGACAAAAAATGCCTTTTGGATCTTGTCAGTGATACTTTTGACTCACCCCATATCAGATGGAAACCTTTTAAAGTTTGCATTTGATTGGCGGTAACCATCTCTGTGCATTGGACTAAATGAGAGAGTAAAATAGCAAGCGGTTGCAAAGTATGTTTCCAACCTGCAGCTGAGCATGACTTGGACATTTCAGGATAGTGCTGCCTGATTTACCCTGCCTGTGGACACACATGGATTCATTTTCTTCCTGTTTATCCCAGGATTCTTGTTAGGCTAAGTCCTGCAGCTTGGGGATCCTCTAGGAAGGGGCTGTAAAAGTTTTATTAGTGAAACGGAAAAATGTTTGTAGTCCTATTGTTCCTTGTGAAATAAAAGCAGAAAGGATAGATAATGGCATGCCTCTTTACTGGACTGAGCAATCAGCCATAAAGCCGGCGTGCATTTGAAGCTGAACCACTGTGCCGCTCGCTAAAGTGGAGTCAGCAGTACCCCGCCGTTTGATTGGAGCCTATGGATCTACCTAAGGATTAAAGGGAGACTCTCCAGGACTGTCAATGGACTCTTGTTTCAGCTGGTTAGAGATGGGAAGGCACCAAGGGAACAAGCTGCCACTCAGTGATCCCAGAGCTGGTTCCACATTGGCCCCAGACCCAAGGTATATTCCAGCAACCTGGGAGCTGTTCTAAACTCATCTGGATGGCAGTGGCCCCCCAAGGTGCTGTCTGAAAACTGGGAGTTGCTGGAGCGCCGTGCACTTTGGCTATGCCCGTTTCCCAGCATGCCCCCTACACCAGGTGTTGCTATAGGTGTGGTCCAGAAGCTGGCTCTGTGCCTGCTAGGGAATCTGTGGGTAAGGAGATTTGACCCGTCTCCAGCCTTGCCAGAGCAATGTGAAGGGGCCAGAGTGGGCCAGAGAATCTCTCCCTCTGTTTCTGTTATCTATCCTGTGCGCTCTCCAGTCATCTCCTCCTCTAGCAGTTCCTTGCATCAAGGCTCGGATTATAGAGAATTTAATTATTAAAACATAAACCTTTCTTAGTTGAACGAATATTAATGCACTGTGTGACCTGCCTGCCAGGTGTACATGAAGCTGTCCATTTCTCGGAATTACTGGGTTGAAACCAATGACTGTGAATGACCTATAACAATCCCTTTAAAAATAGAGTCCACAGTGAAGATATTTCATTTTAAAGTGTTTGCTCACGTCAGACATGTATGCTATTAGTGCTGCTTTGCTTCCATCTGGCAGCTACAGCCGGCAGTGAAGTTTTATCAGACATTCAAAACGTTTGAATTTTCTCCTGGGCTAGACTGTTAAATCAACCCATTTTCCACCATTTTTTTGTTTCTTGTGCTGTTTATTTCCTGGCAGCTTTGGGTTTGATTCCATTTCTCTGTTAAGTTTTCTGTCAGCCCTATCTGTAATCATCTCGTGTTTTATTGCGCATGAACGAACAGTGATGGCTTTTAGATGACAGATATTGTCATCTGAAGAAGCTTGTTTAATATAAATTTCTGCTTAGCTTCCGTCCCTGCAGTGTTTTACAGGTAGCAAGAGATTATTTCAACTAGCCTGAATCTGTAGCCAGACTTATCCTCTAGGAACAACAACCTTTTTTCCCCTTCAGGCGCAGTTTATAGCATCTATGGGTATCCTTTCAAAGTCTGCTCATCAACGGTTAGAATTTTGGAAGCCCTATTCAATGGAGTTACACCACTCTCATTGGGCCTGAGTGAAGCCTCTGGTTTACATATGACATTACACTCCCAAGGGTGTGCACCATGGGCATTTCACCCTCTTCCACCGCTGACAGCAACGCAATCTTGGATGTGTGATGTAATAATGCCACCCGCTTGGTTTGTGGATCTCTGTGCATTAGGTGTCATGCACATGCATATTGAAATGAAACATTTCATCTGTGGCATTAATTTTGTTATTGCCTCATGGTATTTGCTTCTGGTATTTCTCCACTCTGCAAAGTAGAGCGTATATGATACTTTTCAGGAATGCACTATGTGATATAATAACGTAACATTTAAATTCGGGGTCAGTGTCAATCTGGATTAATGACGCTGAAAGTCAGTGTAGATCGCTACGGCCCAGATTGGTGTTGGGTTCCCCCCAGTACATGCACAGAGGGATCTGGGGTAGTTCTGGCATTCATGCAGAGGGAGAGGGTGGATTCGAGGGGGGCGGGGAAAGAAATAGGCAGGCAACAGGTGGGGCTGGAGTGGGTGCATGTTGTTCCCTGAGGACCCTGGATGGAATCCCTGGGAAAGATAACACAGCCTAGGACTGTATTTCTTTCCCATGCAGCCGAAATCTGGAGTTCTAGAGCAGCTTCATCCAGGGGCTGCCTGGGTAGCAGCATTGCCAGAAAGCCAGTGGCCACAGTGTGAAGGCACAGGGCTTTTGTGCAGATGGCCCTGGCTTCTCATGGACCTTTGCGCATCCACCAAGTTTGGGGACATGGCCTATGGCTGATTCCATGGGCCGGGGAAGGAGGGGGTGAAGCAAACTTCACCTCCCATGAAATAATATGGAAGCTGCTCCATGGGTGTGGGTAATCTGGCCCTGAAGGTGTAGATTTAGAATAATGTCATTGAAGTTACTGGTCTGGAGTTGTCATTGTGTCACTGAGATGAGAATTTCACCCATGGTCTCATCAACAGAGTGCTGCAAGCACAAGCATAGCAATCAAACACAGACCATTCCATGCCTTACGTAGCTGATTCTGTTAGTGAACAACTGGAGACCCGCATCGTTCCAGATGGCGTCGCTGGGTGCGTCACTGCTCAGTGTGAAGACAGAGAGAGAGAGCGCCAGCAGAGAGCTTGCTGAAATGCTGCCTAAGTGGAAAAAAAAAGATGTTTGCGTGGCCCAAGGTTTGACATCTCTGTTTGCCATGATCCCCTGAATTTCTCTAACAAGGTGATTATGCTGGTTCATGGCTCTTACCAAGGGTTATCCATGTGGTTACCCTTCTGCATTTGCGATAAATCCGTGCTTAGTTGTAACAGTGACAGGCAGGCATGAGAAACATAAGCTGGCTCGATAGGGGGCCTGCTGCTGTGGGAGTGGAGCAGGAGTAAAGGCAGCCAGAATGTACATAGTGTGGCTGGAGGGAGACTTCTGAATGCAGGTAGTATGGGGCTAACTTTTCTCCATGCGTGGCATGTCCTTTAATTAACTGGCAGCAAGTGAGAGCCATATGGCCAGCACGCCCTGCTTTTTGTAGTTGTGAAGCTCCTTTGATCCTTCTCCTGTGCACCTCTTGGCCTGCCTCTCTGGATTAACCCCACTGCCTCTGATCCTTTCTGCTAGTGCGATGTGTACGTGGGCTTTTTACAGCTTTCTGAACCCGGTTAGGTCATTAAAAATCTGACCCTAACGATGGCGCACATTGCGCCCTCCGTTGGAAGAGGCAAACTCTGAGACATCCCCCACGCCGAGCTGAATTCCTCCCTCGGGGTGAGGTCTGACCCCCAACTAGAAAAAACAGTCGACATCCCTTCAAAATACATAGATCTCCAAGATCTCTGGGGATTACTTTGAGACTCGGGACCGTCTTCAAGGAGGCCACGGGTCTCTGCGTTGGCTCCGGAGCCCACTGAGATGTTCCCTGATAGCTGACTGGGCTTCTCCTGGCTGCAGCAGGGCCTGCTCCCCCTGCCTCCAAATGATAGGCATTAATACAGCTGCGGGCTCTGCCTCTCTCTCACACCTGCCCATCTGGCATCAGGCAGCGGAGTGGAGATTGCACACCAGCAAGTTAATATGGTTAACATGTTGCCCTCCTGCCCCAGCCTCTCTCCTTCCTCTTATGTCACAGGAGGATCTGGGCAGAGTTTTCCCCTTAGATTGAATAGCCATAAGCCATGAATGTCTCTCATGAATTGAAACCCAAACTGAAGCAGCCTTATTCTCTAACACCTGGCCAGAGAGACTGAAGGATTAGAGCAGGTCCCAAGTGAATGTTGCCTTCAGCTGCAGGACTCCCTTCCCTGGCAGCGCCTTCTCTGATACCTGTTCCCCCCTGCGCTTCTGGGTCTTGCCCCACTAGCCAGGCAGGATCCTCTCTTCTACGGAGGACCTAACCCTAAGCCACTAACGCTCAGTTCCAAGGCCCTTAACCTGTTGGCTCCAGCCTGGTCCTGAGCTGCCTCACTCCTGCTGTGCTTGATTCACTTCTCACATCACTTACACCAGCTTAATGCCATTGGCTGGACTGCGGTTACTACCCTGGTGAGTTCAGAATCAGGCTCAATGTCTTCCATGAGAGCGGAGGGGTGCCCAGCACCTTCTGGGAGGTGTTGATACCAGGCGGATCAAGTGTTACTCCAAGACCTCTTGTTATGACTTCGTTGTTTGTTAAGGGCCAGATGCTGTCGCCTCTGTTCACAGTGAGTAATGCGTTACCCCATGAGGAAATCAGTGGGATTGCTCCCATGAGTCCTTAGCATGGGTAAGGAGGCCCCAGTGCAGCCCACTGAAATCAGTGGGACTGATTGCAGAGTAAAGGCTACACAATCTGGGCCTGAGGTACTAATATTGGAATCTGTGCCCCATATATAGTCATTTCCTAGCAGAGCCATTGTAATTCAGCATTCGAGAAGCATTATTTAATGGCTCTGGTTTCTAAGCACAGTGTATGAGCACAGCAGTATTAATCTGGGTTGTCACTGCTGTGGCGGCAGAATTTGCATGTGGGCATCTTGAAGCAGACAGTATCGTATGTCTTTCAGTGTCACACTGACCATTTGTTGAAAGGCGGTGCATTTCCAGAGGCCCTGGAGTACCATACATCATGCAAATGTGCAACGGAGACTTTCTCTTGCCTTTTAGTAGATTGCCCAGCTATTACTCTGGGCTGAAATGCAGCTAGTACAGTTCTGCAAATATCACACTCCTCTCCCGTCTTCTTCCTGTTGGTTAGACCCACTGGTCAAGCCATACGCCAGCAAAGTGTCTCCCGAGCAGCCACGCATCTGCATTAATTTATACAGTTTAATGTGGCCAGCTCATCTTAGCTTGATTTCCCCAGTGGTTCTCTGAGTCAGCTGGATGGCTGGAGCCTCAGTTTAGCAGTCCAGCCCCATGCCAGATGGTGGGTTATGGTTTGTGAAGGCTACCAAACTGACAAGCCCATTGTGCTTTATTACAAAAGAGAGGCTGGCTGTTTTTTCTTCTACCTTCATTTTCATTCAGCGCTGTCACTATAATAGATAGTTCTTGGGGCTTTACCTATTTATTTACTTTTTTAGTTAATTGTTAGCAGGGTATAAATTTTTGCCTTGCATTTTTGACATGGATGTCTGTGTCATTTTCTACCTAAATACCCTGTAGGCTCTGTTTCCCCCATCTTTTCTACAAAGCACGAACACCCAGAAGAGCATGCACACACAAGCAGTCTTGCCCACAGACACGCATACACAAGAATTCTATTTGCAGTCAATTTAGTCACATAAAAAAGTTATTAAGGTATCCTAGTTGGTCTCCTAGGGAGCCATTATGTGCAACAAGGTTTCCCTAAGATAGATTTAATCAACGTGCTGGATATTTTGGGTGTCCAGATGGTTTTGCAGGGTACTAATAGCCAGTGTTTTCATTACATGTCGGTTGCTGACTTCGCATCACCTTTGTTCGTACCATCACTAGGCCCGTAGTGGGGGCTGAGTGTTTGTTTCCATAAAGATGTGACTCTCTGAAGAGAAGACCAACTCCGCAAGTATAATGTAAGGAGGGCCGAGCTATTAGCTTCTGAGATTCCCTGAAGATCAAGCATGAAGTAAGCTGATGATGACAAGCTCCGATTGACAAATCTGGCAGCAGAAATGGTGACAGATCAAATTCAGAGCTCTCAGTCATTTCAAAAAAAGAAACATTTTGAAATCGGTCAGCTCGGGAGAAATGTGAATTCCTTTTGGGTGTTGGTCATACTTTAATGATTGCTCTCTCTCTCTCTTTCCTAACCCCTGCCCTGAGCAGCGTTTCAGCTGGTGCAAAGGGCATCTGGACAAGGCAGATAGATGGGAGTGTACCACTGTGGGACTCTTTTGGCATTCCTGCTCTTAAGTGTTGGAAAGTGCTGGTTACGACTTCAACAAAACTATGGCTCATCTCAGCCTTACTGTGCCAAGTGAAGATCTTAATTTATTTGACGCGTCTTCAGGTGGGATCCCTGGGCTACAGTGAGCCAGTGGTGGAGAGATGCGCTGTCCCCGGAGCAAGTCAGGGGAGGAATTGTCAATAAATCTCAATTATTTCCTTTTCTGATTCCCCCTTTGGTCCTATGGGGAGGAATCTGCAAGTATTCCCCCCTCCCCCTACCCCCTCTCCCAAGTTCAACCATGCTGGCTGGTCCATTGTGGCTGCAGAGTTCCAGCTTCTCTCCTCTCTTCTCTCGCAGGGGGTGTGTATGCTGCATGGAGCCTTTGTTGTCAACCTCCTGCCTGTGCAGAAATGTAGGGGGACCCCTCAGTGGTGTGGGGAGCATTTACTTTCCTTTATGGTCTCATACAGCTGTGTCAGGTGGGGCTGCGGTGTGGCCCAAAGTTTTTAACTGATTATTCTGGTCATGATGTTGTTGTGACCTGAGGAAGAGCTCTGTGTAAGCTCGAAAGCTTGTCTCTCTCACCAACAGAAGTTGGGCCAATAAAAGATGTTACTTTGCCCACCTTGTCTCTCTGGTATTCTGGTAACAGTCAGTTTCTAATGACAGTGAAGGTCATATTTAGTGCTTCTCTGGGACTTTTCACCTTGAGAGCTCTTGGCCAACGTCAATTAAAATGAATCGTCCCAACAACGTTGTGAGGCTAGTTAGGTAAATATTATTAATCCTGTTTCATAGATGCGGAAAATTGGAGGTCACAGAGTGACTGAGTCAGGATTCAAGCTCAGGACTCCAGATTCCTAGGCCACTAGACTTCTCTCCTATGAGTTCTGTTGGCAGAAAAACCTTGGGAGGCTTTTGGAGTCAGTAAACAATGTGGACACGCATGTAGCTGCTTCATCTGAATCTTAGCTGGGTAATTGCAGGTTCTGTTTGGCTCCCCCATCACTAAAACCCACCTTTGAAGTCCCCTAGTGATTTTGAATTTGGTTTGTATGAATGCTCTTGCAATGTCAAAAGTGTGCTTGTGCTCTATTCCCCAGCTATCATTCTGTTGTTTTTTTAATATGTTTAATTCTCTAAGGGTTTGATCCTGAGAGCCTGTTATTCCCTTTACTTCAGTGGGAGCTGCAATACTTCTTAGAATTAAGCCCTAAGGGGCTTTGATTATTTTCAAAGATACACTCCTGTCTCTTCTTAACCATGATATCTGCATTTGATCCACTATGCAGGGTGTTTACAGGTATATGTAAGGCGTGGTAAAGAGAGCATGTGGTAGGCACGTAAATGTTTTTAGTTAAATAGCAGCTGCCGTGATCTGGTCTGTGCTTCCCTGCTGGCATGCAGAAGGGCTTCTTGCAGAAAAGATGCTACTGGCCTATGTGACCTTGCAACTATATGCCAGTTGAATGGTGCAACTGATTGTGGATGGATGACAGCATTCTGGCCAGCTCTCTGTATTTTTGCTTGTTGAAATTTTGTGATAAAATGTTGGCAAATTACACAGCCGCAAAAATGCTGACACCCTCCCCTGTCACTGGAGAATCAAGAGAATGCATCTTTTTTTTGATCAGGGACTGTTCCCTTACCATTGAATGCTTTGGAAGTTAGTCTCCTCTTCACAAGCTTCTTAAGGCTCAGCTGCCCTTCCTTCATCACTGGGGCCTTCTCATGTGCTGATCTCATGTGCCCAGTTCTTCAAACAGTGCAGCAGATCTTCAGGAAAAGAGAGAAGACACAATCTTCGGTTACTGATGCTCCTAATCTTAAAAGACTGAGAGAGAAAGAGAGCGAGAGAGCAAAAGAAGGCTTTAAAAATGTTGTGAGATGTCCTTTAAATATCCCGGAGGAGCCACTGCTCAGGGCGCACGTGACGTATATTTGTTTTGGTTTTCAGGTCCCCTTTAAACATCCCGGTAAATCCCTAATTCTGACAAGCAACAGACACATTTTCAAAGCACCTTGTTTGACTGTGACAGAGAGCGGAAACCAGTGAAAACGCACTTGAGACCCATGTACATTCTAGATATAGATTAGGTGTCAGCTGATCACCAATACCGATAATGTTGTCTTTGTATTGCATATGAGCCCTGTTGTTTAGGTTGTATGTTCCTACTGAAACCTTATCGCATATCTAAAACACATATGGAACCACTCTGTAGGTGGCAGTGATAAATTGCAGAAGCATGTGATAGAAGGGTGCATGATAAATTCGTTTAGCTAATCTTTCTGATCTCATCTCTCCCACTTTACATGATAGTCTTGTATATTTCAGTATCTATACAGACCTCTGCAGCAGCATTCTCTTTATGGCCGTATGTACAAACTGCCTGCCATGGCAGTTAAGCACATTCAAGTAAAAAGTGGAAGACTCAGATGTAGTGTACATAAGGAGTAGAAATACTGCCACCATGAGCTGCAGTCATTCCTCTTCCACCTCTTATTTTCAGACGAGCCTTTATTTTTTCTCCCTTCAAAAGAAGCAGGTGCAATTTGGTAGACTGATGGTTGGGCTTGGGGCTGCCTGTTTGGATCTGTCCCTCTGGTGCATGATACCATTGTGAGTTTGATAGGCAAAGCTTTCCCTGTTCCTAGTAACCCAAAGCCAGTTCTTCTCTGGGTAGTTCTGGAAAGCATTCACCTTCCTTCTGTGATGTTAGTGATAAGGAGGCAGATAAGGGCCTGTGTTATAAACACTCTCAAAAAACCCCTCCTCTTCCTCCATATTAGTAGCCTCCACATTTTCTCTAGCTTTAACAGTTGTCCTAGGTCCTAACTTGTGTTTTTCTTATTTAGTTTGGAGGCTTCCAGGGCCGGGTCTAACTCTTGCTTTTAAAGTACTGTGTAGTTTATGGTGCTTTATTAATAATTCCTGCACTGCATGTATATTGTGAGGGGAGAAAGGTAGCAGAAGAGCTCCATTGAAGCATGGAAATTATGGAACTTAGGACCAATTCCGGAAATAAGAACTCAGGTAAGATGCTCGTTATATGCAATGGCTACTTCATTCCTGGTGCTAGGCCTTTCCATACGTTACTGTTGTCACAGTAGAATCTCAGAGTTACGAACCCCTTGGGAATGGAGGTTGTTCCTAACTCTGAAATGTTCGTAACTCTGAACAAAACATTATGGTTGTTCTTTCAAAAGTTTACAAGTGAGCATTGACTTAATACAGCTTTGAAACTTTACTATGCAGAAGAAAAATGCTTTTAACCCTCTTAATTTAAATGAAACAAGCACAAACAGTTTCCTTACTTTGTCAAATCTTTTTTTTTTAAACTTTCCCTTTATTTTTTTAGTAGTTTACGTTTAACACAGCACTGTACTGTATTTGGTTGGGTTTTTTTGGTCTCTGCTGCTGCCTGACTGCGAACTTTCAATTCCAAATGAGGTGTGTGGTTGACCGGTCCATTCATAACTCTGGAGTTTGTAACTCTGAGGTTCTACTGTATTTAGTATTTGTATTACTGCTAGTCATGGCGCAGGACCCCATTGTGCTAGGTGCTGTACAAACACAGGACAAAAAGACGGTCCCTGCCCCAAGGAACTTACAATCTAAGTATGAGACAAGAGACCACAGATGGCTACAGACAGATGGGGAAGTGCAAGTCAACAATAAGACAGCATCGGTCAGCATGACAGGTAGTGATGTCTGCACACGACCAGCCAAACCATTGTCAAGTTTTTTGCAGGCACCACGGCAGAGGAGAGTTTTGAGCGGGGATTTGAAAGCAGATAACAACATTGCTTTGCAGCTGTTTCTGGGGGAGGCCTCCCAGGCAAGTGGGCAAAAGCACCCAGGTGTGCGTTCGAAAATATAATGAGTGGGCAGTGGAGGCTGGCATCAGGACCGAGCGGAGGCCAGCCTCAACAGCTCGATAGCGAATGAGAGGTGACAGGTGGGGTGCAGATTACCACCGAGTACAAGCATCTTCTGTGTGGTGCAACAGAGACCTATGGTGAAATGGAAGTCACTGCCTCGGGGCTTTAATGAGCATCAGCCCTACATTGTCGAATGATTACTAACCAAGGAGTTTGGTGAGGGAGTGGATGGTGAGATGCCTGTGCTCACTGGCCAAACCCCTAATCCAACAATGCTAGCAGAAGGGCAAGGAAGAGGTTAACAACAGAAGACACCGCCACAGAAACCCAACCCACCTCTCCCGGTGCTTTACAGGGAGAAATCCAGGAAAGCATCAAACCACACAGACTGCAGAGCAGAGATGATATGCTTGAGCGGTGAACTTTCTCTTTAGGCGGCAAGAGCTTGGCTAGCAGCCAGCAGCAGAGTCAGCGGAAAGGGGAACTTCCACAGATAAGCTATTTTCAGCCAACAGGGCTTCTCTCTGCGAATAAACAGAATAAAGTGTGAGGCCTACGTATGTGTCATGTGTCCCGCTTCTGCGGAGTTTGGCCTATGTTCTGAAGAATGGCCGCAATTCAACTTGAATTCCCCTGGATCTGTGCCAGCAAAATAGGAAGCCGTTTCTAGTGCCAGAGGAGTGAAGGAGAATGTGTGTGTGTGTGTGTGTGTGTAACGTAGCCTAGTGGAAGAAATGACAGCTAAGGGCTTCGCTGTGTCTAGGGGGAAAGTGAAACCTGGGGGGTTGGGGGTGGGGAGTTGCTGCACTTACTCAGTGTCGCAATGGTTCATCCCAGCCTTCCCTTCCCTAGCATGATATTTTCGCCTCAGATCTGAGTTAATTAGCCTCAGCACATGGTGGTGCAGATTACTCCAGGTGCTGTGAGCACCTAGGAGTTGAGAGCGCTTGGCATCTGGTAGAATCAGACCCAGAATGGACATGTAAGAGGTGTTCAATGGTACGGTAAACAAGGAGTGTTAGACCAGTGAGTTCTTACCCCATTCTGCCACTGACTTGACCGTGGTCAAGTTCTTTAGTTTCTCTGCCTCACTTTCCCCTTGTGTGCAATGGACATAATACTTCTGTAACTCACGGGTTGTGTGAGGAGGCCCAGATGGCTGGTGTGATGTGAGTATAGCACAGATTTATTAATATTTATTTATATTCATTTATGTCTTTTGCTAAAGTATAAATGATTGTCACCTTTCTTTCATTATTTAATAACAAAAGCTACAACTAAAATCACAAGGCAACTAAAGAGGTGCTGAGCATCTGATGAACAACTGCAAATCCCAAGACAATCAAGATATCTGCAAGCTGTAGAAAGAGGGAGTGGCAGATCATGTAGCAATCCCAGCCAGACGTTACCAAAGGAAACCTGGAATTTTTTCTCTAGCTGAGTTTGAAAGAGACAGGTACTTGGATACCATATAATGGGCCTGGCATAAGAACCTGATCTGAACAGAGTCAGTAGAAATTGCCTGATCTCTTCTGGCTCCCAGTGTAGAATTATCCTCACCAGGTCCCTTCCCAGTTCTTTTCATCATAGAAATGCTTCACTACTGGATCCCTATCCAATGGTTTGTTGGCCTTGCTCCTCTTTGTTCGAATCCGTGAAACAGAGAAGTAAGCAAATGTCTCATCTGTTTCTAAAAGTCCAGCAGCCCAAGGATTTTGAAAGAGTGGGTCAGAAAAGCAAAGCCACATTAGCACAGAGAGAGAAAGATGGTGTGGCATTCAAAGTCTCCTTGGCCAGTATTTGGAACTGGTCGTGTTGCTGAAGGACGAAGTTAAGACTGACATGAAAGAGCAAACAGAGTAATGGACTGGCTTCTCTCACCAGTGATCCTACAGGAAAGGAAAGAGTGACAAGACATTCAATGTGTACACCATAGACTTATCTGTCGGCCAAAATGTATTCTTCTCAGGACAGGACAAGTAGGCCACCACTTAGATTGTCCAGAGGCCCCTGGAATCAAGTCTTGTAAGTGAAGCTGTTTCCTTTGGAAAGTTGTGAGTTTTCCCTTCTTCTGACCTCTAACTGGATTATATGCATTAATGAGGTTTTCCCAAGCATGGCACAGCTGCCTCTTGTTCTTTCTCCTCTCTGTGATATCATTGCAAGGCCTGTAATTCTATAGCATAGCAGAAAATGCATGCCATGGAGACATTGAGTATTGCAGTTGGGAGTCTTTTATCTACCCTGCAATCTCTGTTCTCCACCCTGGACAATGCAAAGGGATGGTCTTGAGAGAGTAAATATTTCCCAGTGATGTTGTGTCTCACTGATACCCATGTAAGTAAGGCCTGAAAATGTATCCTTGTGCCTCGTTCTTGCCAGGGTCTCTGAGAACCTCACTCAGCTATACGTGCTGCCATATCTTGGATCGACAGGTTTAAGGAAAAGATAAAGGGCCTGACCTTGGAAGCCCTTATTTGTGTGAACATTCCTTCACGACTGAGCATAATGTTGCACCAGTGACTTCAATGAAACTGCTTGCATGAGTCAGGGTTATTGGATTGGGCTCCAACTTTATTAGTTCTAAGCCAGATCTTGAATTCCTTAGTCCTTACTCAGGCGAAACTCCCACCGAGTAAAGACTTGGGCTGCGATTGTCAGGTATTGTAATAGAAAGAGAAATGAGAGAGTGAATTAACTGCATTGATGCAGTAGCCCTCATAAAAATGGCATGCTTCCCCAGTGTTCTATAAATCACAGGTTCCATTCGGAAAGGAGTTTTCTGAGGTAATTAATGAGCCAGTATAAAGATATTAAATGTAGAATGTGCTGTGATAGAATGGCTTGTCATTCACTGAGCCATCTTCCCTCATGTGAATAACCACAAGGGAACAAAGGCCAGCCTCCGTATAGACTAAAGTGCACTATCTCTGATAGCTGGGAATGAAGTAATTCTCTGAAAATAACAAAGGCACAGTGAAATACATTAGTAAGCTAATTACAAGAGAGCTGTTGAAAACAGATGCTGAAAATTTCAAACTATTATTGAAATGATTGCTAGCAGAGAAACGGGTATCGACAACAACAAAAATTAAAAAATACATCCCATTTAAAATTCATTAGCCTTTGTAAATCAGGAGAGTTCCCTCCTCTCAAAGTGGGCCTGATGGCATTTCAGTAGGCATTGCTAATGAATGGCTTCCTTTTCCTTTCATTTCCTTCCCTTCAGAATTCTGTAATTGCATGTCACCTTCCCAGAGGCCAAAACTAAACAGGCACGTAGTCCAAATCTTCCAAACAAAAAGGCGAACAAATGCATCAGATTGTATTCAAAAGGAAAATCGTTACGCTTCTTGCAACATACTGTGAGCCAGGTCCCACTGAAATCTCAGCGAGTGTTCCCATTGACTTCAGTGGGGGCAGGATGGAGCTCTGTGTTCTTTCGTTAGTGCTGGTTGATGCTAAATAGTTCACCCCACCTGGAAATGGTCAACATACAATCTTACTGGTCCTACAGCTTCGATATCAGGATAGATTGGACCCAACAGGTGGTGGCTAAGTGCAGAAAATGGATGTTAGAATACTTCCCATGATACCATCAGTCAGCATCTGATGGTGGAGGTGATATCATCTTTATTGAACAACAAATCAAAACAGTAACCCAGTAATTTGTTTTAATTGCATGTGTCAGGGGTAGGAAAAAAAATCTAAACAAGGAGAACAGTCTGCTGGCAACATGCTAGATTGTTTGGTTTGCATCTAATGATCTACCAATTTCTGAAGGTTTATCAGACATCTTCTTCTTTGTTTTTTCATTATCACCGGGGTCTGTTGGAATTACTTGAATGTGATGATTCACGATCTCTGTCTTCACCTGCAGCATGAGGTCAGGTGCTGCACATTGGAGGGATGTTCTCCCATCAGGGTAGGTGTCTGGTTAAAACCAAATTGCAATCTTTCAGATCTTGGCGACACGCTCTGCTGCAGGGGGATGCAATGTCATCAAACGCATGATGGATTTAAATTGTGTGACTAGACCTGTAAATCATCACCATAGTAAAATAGTGCCTATCTGCTCTAGATGTGGTAGCACATCACAGGAAGCAGCATACCCGCCCATGCACTAAAGTAACAGGCAGGTAACAGTATCTGGGCCTGATCCTGAGAAGCTGCTGAGTGCCTGAAATTCCCTTGGGGACACCTCCTGTGGTCCTTTGTCCCTGCCGCTATTGAGGGCGACGATAGTTTGCCTGAGTAAGGGCCTCAGGATCTTACCCACTGCCTTGTGGTGCTCAACACCTCTCAGGATTGGGTCCTGCCAGTGTGTGCCTTCAGATGAACTGACCGTGGGGATGGGGAAGGCTAGAAGGAGCCACTTGGTACAACAATGAGCTACAGCGGCAGGGAGTAGAGGTTCCTTGCTGCCACGAGGCTGCACTGCTGGTGTGACGAGTGTTATGGTTCGCTGTTCACGTCTCCAGAGTCCACGGGAGATAAAAGCCAGCTCTGGCTCCGTCGTCCACAAGTCCCAGGCTTAATCCTTCAGTATTGGGGGGAGTCCTTTTGCCAAGCACAACCACCTGGCACGGGCGTCATTTCCGCTGTGATAGCCTCCTTCAAACTCGCACCTCCGGAATGGCTCTCTGCAGGACTGCCGGAGTGTCCCCCCCGCTAACTAGCGCCACCTAGTCAAGGCCGTCGCTTTGTAATGATGACAAATAACCTCCGAGTGAACTCCGTAAGCCACATGTGCAGCCCTCCAAGGCAAATTAAGAGTTGTTTATGACATTTAATACTCCCTTTTCCCCCGCAGCGGCAGGGCGGGGGGAGCCCGGCTTTTGTTTCACAAATGGTCGCCTCAGGATACACTAAAAGCTGTCTCCGAGTCAGAGAACCATTTCTTCCTGAAAAATGACTGCAAGCCAGCGTGCTGATAAAGGTCTCTCCCCGCGATGCCGTCTTTCTGACAGAAACCTCTGCTCTCCCCTTAACCAATAGGAGAGTGCTAAAAGGGTGGTTTGTGAGTAGATTTCACAGGAAAATGTGTTGTATGGAAGAGTGCCCCGGAAAACAAATGTTTCACTGTCTTCTGTTTGCAGCTCTGCCTAGTAGGTGACTGGCCAGAAAGCTGCTTGCATGCTACACGCTGGTGCTATAAAAAGGATGGGAGTGGCCAAAGAGTTACCCTGTGTTCCATTAATTGGTACCATGTATCTTTAGAAGCTAGTTAAAACATGCAAAGCAGCGTGACCTAGAGGATAGAGCCATGGACTGTGACTCAGGGGATGCAAATTCTATTCCCAGCTTTGCCTTTAGCCTGGGTGACCTTGAGTGAGTCACTTCTCTCTCTGCCCAGTTTCCCGTATCTGTAAAATGGGGCTCATGATTCTGACCTCGCTTATTAAGTGCTTGGAGATCTCTGGTGGGAAAAACTCCGTGTCAGAGGATTATTTCTGGCAGCCTTTTCACTTTTTTATTAATTCTCTGCCTAGAAGTTGGGTTGAATTTACAGGGAAAAAGCATCCGTAAGATCACAAGAAATGAGTATCTGGGGGGAACCATGGGATTATTGCTTTCTGGCCTTTAACAGTTGTAGGGTATATTCAGTGTGAACCAGCCCCTTTTGATTTTCAGTCACTGTCCCTTTCCATGCATGGCTCACAGATTGTTTCTGTCCCGGCGAAGATCTCAGATTCACAGGGGAGTGTTCCTGCATCAAAAATTAATGGTGTGGTAGTTATTTTCCAATAAGTGAACTATAATCAATGCCATAAATCTACTAGATATTCTTTAAGACTGTCAGAATGGCTTGGATATGTGTGTTTGTGAGAGAGAGACAGAGCATGCACGTGTGTATTGAAAAGAAGCCCATCAACATCTGAATTGTTGAGCAATAGGAGATGATGCATGTACCTGTAGGTCATTTTCATGACTCAATACACTGAGCTAAATTCTGCCCTAGACAGCTCCATGGTAATGCCTTGAAGCTGATTGGAAAGAGAGCAGTCCCTTTACAGATCCACACAGTGTCTTTAAGCCCACGGAGGACCAAGCAGCGTAAGGCGGAACTGAGTCGCTGCAGGAGGACGTGAAGGCCTTCTAGTTGCCTCAGCCCCAGTTCCTCCAGGGACTCCCGTGGAGTGCATGCTGGTGAGGGGGTCCCACCACTAGGTGCTTCCCCTCCCGGTGTCAGCTCTGCTCTGCTGGCCCATGCAGGGGTTGGGAAAGCCAGGGTGTCATCTTCACTCCTAGTCACGACCTTCTGGGCTGGCTTGTGTTGGTGGGCGCAACACACCAGGACAGGACTGGCATTCCCCGCTGCCATTGTGGTTGCCCTCTTGCACCGTCTGCCTTTCGCCTCGTTCACCTGCTTGGGACCATCCACCATCTGGCTTGGATGGACCTTGCTGGGACTCTGTGGTTTTATTGCACGTCCTTCCTTTGCAACATATGTGTGGTGGAGTCATGTTAGTGAGTACCTACTGTGGTAAACTGCCGGCACTACTTTGATGGGTCTCGCGCTTTCTCTTCTTGCGGAGGGTTCAGGACACTGTTTCTTGCCCTTGAGTTGGGGTATTAACTGCCCAACTAGTGTTCTAGAGGAGGGGAGTGGAGAGGGAAGGACCCGGGCCTGCCCTCTACTCTGGGTCCCAGCCCAGGGGCCCAAGGGATAGCGGTAAACCACTTGAACTAGCAGTTTCTTCCCCTGGGCTACTTCCCTCTCCTGCCCTTCAGCTTGGGGGGCTTCCTGCCCTCCCTCTGCTCAAACCAGGTGTCCCTTTACCTAGGGTCTTGGTCTTCTTAGCCTACCACAGCAGTTCTCCAAACTCTCCTCTGCTTCCCTCCAAACTGCTCTGCTCCAACACCAATCGACTCTGCTTCAACTCCTCCAAACTGCTCTGCTCCAACACCAATCCACTCTGCTTCAACTCCTTCCCTTGTCTGATTGAAGCAGGGGGGGTTTATCAGATGACTGGCTTCAGGTGCTCTAATTGGCTTCAGGTGCTTTAATTGGCTTCAGGTGCTTTAATTAATCTATAGCAAACTTTCTTCCCTCTACATGGAATAAGGCTCCCTTCTAACACTCTCCTGCTGCCCTCTAGCCATGCTGTATCACACTACCTACTGGGGATATTTAGCACCGATGCACAGAAATTATCCCCCTTATGGTTCGGCATCTTTCCACCCTTTTGATGAAGCAACAAAACAAACAGTAACTAATTTCTGTGCCTTAAGAAGATGTTACCAGGCTGTAGATCTTAGTCTGGCCTTAGGAGAGCAGCAGGATTGCCAGTTTCCCCAGGAAAACGAAAACAGGAAAGGGGGAGAGAGGAATGTTTAGTCCCGGGGCCCGATCCTACCTGCCTTACTCAGGAAATGTTCCCATCAGAGTTCGGTCCAGAGGGGACTTGCTTTTCTTTAACCTGACTACATAGCTTTACGTGGCTGAATTGTGCTGTGTCTGGTTTGGCTTTTTTGTCTATGTGAGATCTGAGATTGGATCCCACATCACAGCTTTTAAAACCTAGATTTATAAAAGACTTACCTGCCATCTTAGATCTTTTAAATCCTACCTGTCCTCCGGGGGAATGCCACTGAATAATGCCAAGTGCCTGTAAGCCAAGGAGCATCGGTCTGCAGGGCAGGGCATTAGCGAAGTTTTCAGGATCATTGTTTAAAACAAAAGATGTTGTGTCCTTTACAGTCCAGACACTGGGCAATGTTGTATCCCTTGGAAAGGGCAACCAAAGTTGTCTGATGCCATTGGGGGGATGCCAGGTCTAGGGCAGGTTCCTCTGCTGGAGACCCACGGGATCAGGCCTGTTATGCTCCTCAATACCCCCTGGATTTTCCATTGAGACTGACTAACGTCTCTTCTCAGAGCCTGCTGCTGTGCTGTGGTTGGAGAGCCCCGGGCCAGCATGGGGGCCAGGCCAGAGAACAGGAGCTCCACTGAAGCTGGATCTGTGGGTGTTCCTCCATCTGGCTGTTCTGTGTTGGGGAGGGAAACTCTGCACCTCCAAAGGAAGGACAAGTAGGAAACATCAAGTTGAGTGTCCTGTGCCCTGCATGGGAAAAACCCACCTAGCGCGGGACGGGGCCCCCCAAGGGTGCTCTGCGAGGACCTTTCAGGTGCTCTCACTCCATGTGAGAGCATCATGCCCAGCTTTGGAGCCAGCTTAGCTTAGCTTTAACTATCAGTTGTGATGATCCCAGGCCAGGAGGCAGAAAATTCTGGCATTGTTCCTGTCTCCCTGATCTGCCTGCTGCTGGGCTGTCTGCTCAACAACTCAGAGAGCACGGGGTCAGCTGAATGAAGATGGAAAACCTTTCTCCCACCAGCTTCTGCAGGGACAAGCTGAAACCCAGGTAGGCAATGTGCTAGCCAAAGGGTAAGACCATGACTATGGCTCCTCCCCTGTGTAACAGCCTCCGACACTGGGTCTGTGCAGGGCGAGTGTGGTGCACACCCCCTGGGAAAGTGGAAGAGCCTTGTGCTAATATGTGTTTCCCCGGAGCCCTTAGAAGAATTCTAGCTGAAGTCCCTCAAATTTCCAAGGCCTCCCCCACTACATGTCCCTCCTCCCCACCCCAGTGCAGCCCCTACCTTCCAACCAGTCTGGACTGAAAGGGGGAAGGGTGCAGATTGCCTGTTTTTTGGCACATGGCCATGTAAATTGTAATGTAAAAAGCCGATAACGCTTGACACAAATGAAGTGATTTCATCTTGCTGTGAATATGGGATGCTGGAGTTTTTTTTTAGTATCTGCTGCTTATTTTCTCCCGTAGACAGCTGCTCCGTCACGAGATGGGTTATTAGAATGCGATGCAGCGCACCAGCACTATTCAAACTCAATCAGCAGCTCCTATCTTCAGGCGGTTTAGAACTGAGTAGCAAGAATAAATAAATAAATTAATGGAATAAAAATCCCCAGCCTGCTCCAGGTGGAAACTTGGCATGTTGGCCTGAGAACTGCTTTTGATCTGACTTTATTCGGAACCATGTTTGGATGAAATCATCTCACCCAACTTTGGTCAGAAAGAATCAGTTCTGCTGATTTTTAAAGTGGCGGGAGAAGGAAGAAATGAGAGGGAGAAATCTTGTGCTCTGGGAGACTTTGGCAACACAAAAAAAAACCCTCCAGAGAGCCTGATTCTGCCATTCCTCCTCCTACTGCCTTGCTCTGGGAGTAGTTCCATTTGTTCCATTATGGAGCTGAAAAATGGTTTGGATGACAGCAGAAAACGTGTTGCTAATTGGAGTCTGTATTTGGTTCTAGGTGTGGGTGATAGACACAGAACTTTGAAAATCCGCATAGCAAGTTACAAGCTTTGGGCCTGATCCTGTGTGTGTTTTACTCGATTAGTCCTGTTGAACTCAACAGGACTGCTCTGAGGAATGAAGATGGCTAATTTGAGTGTAGGATGGAGTTCCATGCCCTTTCAGAAACCCCCACTACGGTTGGGAAGTGCGGTACATAGCAAAAAATTTTTTTCCCCTATCTTCTGGTGGCTGCGTGTTTGCGTTGCGTTCATCCAAAATGTCTTCCTCCATTCTAGCGCTGTCGAGTCTCACAGCCCATTTGGTTTTCAGATCTGAGACCCAACGTGCACAATGGAGATTTGGGATTTTAAACCCTCTTATTAGAGGGAAGAGCTGAAGGGGTTTTCTTCTGTGGCGAGTGAGGCACTGCTGCTCTTTAATAGGTCCCTCCCTCTTTAAAGCTGGGAGAGAGGTGATTTTTCATTTCCCTCAGCTGTGAGTGACGGCCCCCACTTCTGATACTCCTGGAGAATTAAATAGATAAATGGGCGGCGCTGTTGTTCACGCTTCACTATGCACAAAGCCGCATGCATTCAAAACAGGGCTCCGTAGCCGTTCAGCCACGGCCTCACACAATAGCATCATTAGACACGGAGAGTGAGCTTCCAGTCAGGGTGAGGTTGCTGTGCAGCTGTGAATAGCCACTGGGCTCTTGTGTGAGGTGTTTTTTTTTATGCATCTTTTTAAAAAGAATGTAAAAAGAAGATACAGTGTCTTTTCTTAAAGACTCGTAAAACCGTTCTGTTCTGAAAGCAGGCATCATTGAGAGGAGAGGAGAAACCCAATGGAATTTGCTTATTCTCTCTCCACAACCCCTTTTTATGTCTGGGCTCCTTTCAGACAGGCCGATTCTCAGTTCCCAGAGTGTGAAAGGTAGCAAATAAAATGACCTTGTCATTTAGATAAGAATTTCTCTTTGCAGATAAGGCAGACTCCGTATTTATTAAGCCTTAACCTGCCAGCTCCTTTGAAAATATTCAGCTAGTTTGCTAGGTTAATGGTGCCAGGTCTGTTAAAGCGGCAGGGAATGAAGAGGGACATAATTCTTGTGTTTGCTATGGGAACTTGGCTATTGGGGGGAGTTTGGAGATGGGTGAGGGGTGGTGCAGACTGTCAGCATTTAACGAGCCTAATGGACCCCAAAGATTGTTTCTCTCATGCCTTTCAGCATGAGGTTGTAACACTTCAGATACACATTTAATTGGCACATTGTTTAATTACTCCATGGAAAAGGTCCCTTTGACTTCTGTTGGCTGGATTCCTTCAAGGGTGGCCAGTGATCAGGCTCTGATCTTTCTGCTGTCTTAGTATTACAGAGGCTTCCCTATGCCCTTATATATGGGAAGCAGAATGGAAGGTGATTAAAAGATGCTTCCACCCAGAAATGTGATTCTCACCATGTTCATTGTGTCTCAGGCATTTCCAAGATTTGCTCAGCATGCAAATAAAAAGATGTTTGTTCCAACTGCTGTCCTCATGGACTTACCCAGGACTTAGGGGTCTCTCCCTCTTACGCGTCATCCCCAGTTATACAGGTTCTGCAGGCCACAGCTATACCTGGGCAATCCCATTAGCCTTTAGAGAGGGGTAATCAGAAGGCAGTGGGTTGTATTGGTGTCTGTGAGGGCCTGATTTGGCTATCAGAGCTTCTGTTACTGGTGATGATGTACAAGATGGAAATAACACAGCTTGGCTCTCAGGGCTCAGACTGGGTTTGTGGGGACAAGCTGTTAGGGAAAAGGCCTTTCTAGTAGTAAACTAGCATCAGTGAGAAAATCAGAGACACATGATAAAGGCCATTCCCCTCACACAGTGACATTTTTACATTACCTTTCAGGGAAGAACCACTCTTTAAGGGAACCAGTTCTGCCACTGCTTTGCTTTGTGACTTGGGGCAAATCATTTTCCCCTGTGCCTTAGTCTTCTCATCTGTAAAATGGGGTTAGTGGTACACACACTCCTTTATAAAGGACTTTGAGGGCTTTGGATGAAAAGCTGCATATAAAAACTTAGTATCACAACTCTTCCTCCTTTTACACTCTCATTTTCACCTGTGATTTGCAATTTCTAGAGGGTCTGAGGTGTTGGTGGGCAGAAACGTGGAGCACTACTATCCAAGTGACTGCCCTTTTCGTGTGTTGTTTTGCACACGGTTAAACTTCCATGGCTTTTGAGGGTGCTTAGCACCTTGTAGGATGTGCCCTTAAGGCTGCATTGGATCACTGCATTGTATCACAAGCAACTTGGGTGTGTTGTTTTCTGGAGTAATTTAAAAAATGGAAAAGCAACTTGATTACAAAAGTAGCAGGGCTTCCTGCTCTCCAAACACCATGCTTTGCATTGAACCTTCAGAGTTCTTTTCCCCCGTGCCTGTAGTTGATAATAATGTTTGCGTTTTAATGATTCTAACAGGCATGGGATTTGCTTTGACATACCGAGTTAATGTTTTCTTTTTCTACATCAGATCTAGGTCAATCTCTTGCTTAGCACTAATGCTCTACTGAACAAAAAAGGATTGGCCACTAATGGTTTCAATTTAGTTTTTCATGGAGTAAAGAAAATTTCATTCAATACCTATTTTCATTTTTATTACATCAGACTTTCCGTGGCATCTGTTAGTTTGGAGAGTGTATTTGCTCTTCGATTATGGAAGACCCAGCAAACTTGTTTGCCGTAATAAATCCTCCGTGAATATGGATAAGATCAGGATCTGCTTCTTACCTGTGAAATGCTGCAGGTTTAGTGCAGTGTCTTGAGGACTTTTCCTCCGGGAATCCTATTGCAATGGAATTCTGAATTTGGAAGCTCCTTAGTGTGCTGTATAGTGATACCTAACCCACTGTGTGCCAACAACCGGAGTGGAATGTGGTAGTCAATGCATTCGAGCAACACTACACGACAGTTTTAGGAAGAAGTGAAGGATAATTTCTCCCGTTGAAAGTACAGTTAGGCATAATGTAAATATCCACACTGTGATGTGTCCAGGACACAGGAACTAGAATACTTCCCCTGTTATGAAAAATGCCATAGGCTCTTCAATAACAAAAAATGGCTAGAGTCTTGGATTTGTAGCTCATTCAAAAGATGAGGGTCTCCTGCAGCAGGTCCCCCCCACATTACCATTGGCTCAATACTGAATTAGAAGGAACAGTATCACCTTACAGAATCACCAGCCCTGAGTCTTGCAGCTTCTGGAGCACAGGTGCTGACTTTTATTTTTGCTGGTGGGTGTTTCTCTCCACCTGCTCCCTCCCTGTGCGAGTGGTGGGCGGGCCTTGGGGGAAGAGGTTGGATGGGGTTGGAGCCTTGGACGGAGCATGGGTGGGGCCAGGGGCAGAGTGGGGATGGGCTCTTGGAGAGAAGAGGCTGAATGGGGCCTTGAGATGGAGTGGCAAGTGGGGAAGAAGCCGAGCAGGGGATGGGGCCCACAAAAGATTAATTTGGCCATGCGGATGCTGAGCACCCCCTGTTCTTTTCGGTGGGTGCTTGAGCCTCGGAGCACCCATAGAGTTGGCACCTATGGCCTGGGGTTTCTTTTGGAGTTCCCACACCTAACCAAACACTTTACAGCTTACAAGATCAGCCCAGCTACTGCCTGCAGTCTGTGAGTGCTCATGCAGCCCCCAGTCCATTGGTGCAGCACCTCCTCTGCTTGGCTCTCTGTGCTCTGCATGGACAATATGTGGCACTGCAAAAGGACGGGAGTGCCAATTCAAGATAGCACTGGGCCCAGTCGAACAGGAGCACCTCTGAGACTTTTCACGCCGTAGTCATGTTCTGGAGATAACCATACCACCAGCATCATTCTTGGCTCTCTATGCCTGTGGTAGTCTTATGACAGGGGTGGGCAGAATTTTTGGCCCGAGGGCCACATTGGGGTTGCAAAACTGCAGGGAGGGCCGGGTAGGGAAGGCTGTGCCTCCCCAAACAGCCTGGCCCTCCCCCCTATCCGCCCCCTCCAACTTCCAGTCCCCCCTGCTCCTTGTCCCCTGACTGCCCCCTCTCGGGATCCTCTGCCCCATCCAACCCCCTCTGCTCCCTGTCCCTGTCCTGACCCCTATCCACACCTCCGCCCCCTGACAGGCCCCCCGGGACTCCCACGCCTTTCCAACCCCCCCGTTCCCCATCCTCTGACGGCTCCCCCACTACCTCTGCCCCATCCAACCACCCCCTGACAGGGCCCCCGGGACTCCCACAGCTATCCAACCACTCCCTGTCCCATGACTGCCCCGCAGCACCCCTCACCATGGCCCCCTTACCATGCCGCTCAGAGTGACATGTCTGGCAGCCGTGTCACCCAGCCAGAGCCAGATACACTGCTGCGCTGCCCTGCGGGAGCGTGCAGCCCCACTGCCCAGAGCGCTGCCCATGCAGCGGTGTGGCTGCAGGGGAGAAGGGACAGTGGGAAAGGGGCCGGGGGCTAGCCTGCCTGGCGGGGAGCTCAAGGGCCGGGCAGGATCGTCCCGCGGGCCAGATGTGGCCCGCGGGCTGTAGTTTGCCCACCTCTGTGTTATGAAATACTTCCCTTGGAGGGGAGGATACCACATTTGCCTGTACGCAGGCTCAGAATGATGTTCACTGTAGCCAAGGCCCCAGCAGCTGCGACCATCACATCGTCCGTAATTGCACTTAGCAGAGTTAGATGACACAATGGTCAACATGTTGGCGCCTTGCCTACTCCCATTGTTCCTACCACAGACGGAACTGAACCAGCAGAAAGTTTTAAGGGGGGAAAGACCAGTTCAGATCCCCTCTAACAGCAGGTCAGCAGAACCAACCAGCAATTTCCACTCATCCACTACTACTCAGGTACTGCAGTGGTGGTTTCATTGGGGACAACTGGATGGATTGAGTTAAATAACCAAGATAGATGGATTAGATAGTGCCTCCCTATCCAGGAGACTGAGAGTGCAAATGAATATTATAGTGCCATGCAATTATTTTAAAAAATAATTATGTAAATGTGCATGCAAATTAGATGCAGCCGTCAGGCTCTTGGCAAGTGGCTGATGCCATCCGGGAAGGTGTGGTTAGCACTGAGCCCAACGTATGTTTAGACAATTAAGTGTCCCTGATAACAGGAATCCTAGTGTTTCCTGGTGAAAGGCAGGAGAGTCAGAGAAGCAAGTGCTCAGTGGTGTGGGTTTGTTGTGCAGTCAGGTGAGAAGTATGTAAGATTGTATGGTACAGATTTATCTCCCTTGAACGGTGCCCCATAAAGCAGTCCGTTTCCCACCCCTTTCTCCTTTACACACCAATGTGATTTATTTCCAGGTTGGGAACAACGTCCAGGTGCTCACTTGCTGTTAACTTTGTTGCAGTTTATATGAGCTCCAGCAAAGCCTTTGTCTTTGTAACTGTAAAGTTTCAAAGTTTCAAAACTGCTTTAAAAAATAGCATTTTGTAGGTCAGTGCATTAATTTTTAATGCAGATTGTGAAAACCAGCTGCCTTGGCAGGGGTCGTGGTGTTTCCTAGGCATTTAACATAAACCTGTGCTTCAAAGCCACATTGCAGGGTCACTGAAGAGTAATATTTTACTTACCGTCCTCATAACTGAATTATTTATAATCTCACATGTTTTATTCATGATAAATATTAATACCAGTGTCTTTAAGAGTAGAGGTTATCACTGCAATTTTACCTGTACGAAATATGATTGAAATAAAGGAATGGAAATGCGTTCTTTACCGAGGGCTATTTTCATTTACACTCCCCTCCTCAAATTAACCCCTTCAGCTGCTGTTAAATTTCAATATTGGGTTTTGCTAGAGAACACTGTGTTCGTTTTTCCAGCCTGTAGTTTCTGCATCCTTACAGTGAGTCATTATGCAGGGCATCTGCGTTGCTGGCGTTTTTGTTTTCTTATTTAACTTTGTGCAGTTCAGTGAGTTCATGGACCCTTGGTGATTAGCCAGCTGATACCAATTATAGTGTGATCATCCAGTCAGTCACTGTGCCTGATTATCAGTTATTGGGTGCTTCTATACTATTGACAGCTGGTGACTTACCAAGACTGTACCCCCTTTTGGGGATAGGAACTCTCTTTTCACTATGTTTGTACAGCACACAGAACAATGGATTCCTAATCCTTGATTAGGGGCTACCATAATTCAAGTACTACTAATATATCATTATTAGTTTATTGGGCATGCCACATTCTTTCCCCTAGTGCAGGATTTCCTTCCATCTCATTATATTCGATGAGAGCTTTATTCATGGACATAAGAATCAGTTTAACAGTATGAAAATAAATAAGGCATTAACTTTACAAGGCAAAAATGGGTCATGCTCCAGCTCTCACTGATGTGGATCAAGCCCTTCATGAGGTGAATTGGTTGGGACAAACCCAGAGAATCCATAGAGGATTGGATAGTAATTTGCACTGGACGGACACAATAACGTACCTCATGCTGGCCCTGAGCCCAAACCCATTGAAATGGAAAGTGTCCCAGTGATTTCAGTGGATGTTGGATCAGGTCTCCTTCTGGAACTCTTCCCTCTGTTGGTGAGCACTGACTGACATCAATGATCCCATTTGAAGTCAATGGGATAGCTCATGCAGTGCTTGCCAGGATAACTCTGGGGCCCACAATCAGGCCTGTTGCCCTTTTGAGAAAAAAGGATAAGGGATCATTCTTCACCTTCAAAAGTTAAATCAGAAATAGGTTCGGTCAGTTTTATTGAAGGCGTCAGGATGCTCCCCAGGAATACTCCCTGTAGGGAAAACAGAAGATGTTTCTGTATGCCTCTGTGTGCAGTTTCCAGGTTAGTATGTTTCCCATTAGATTTCCCATTGACTAGGCGGGCTTTGATCCGGTCATGCAATATGCTTAGTGTGCTGAGGGTGCATGGCAGCTTGGGTGTTACTGCTGTCTACACAAGACCATATGGCAAGGGGAATTCACAAGCACTTGAAACAAAATGGATATTAATGAAATACTTAGAACCAAAGAGCAAGGTCCAGGGGAAACCTTCTCAATCCTCCAACCGCCCTGTGCTGGGGCTTTCTACCAAGAGCTATTCAATCAGCTAAACAAATCTGTATTTAGCATGTTGAACTTGAGACTGATGATTTGGGGAGTAGAGGGGTTTAAAGCAGCACATATTTAATGTATTGCTAATAGCCGTCTCCCATCTGCCCAAGCCCAGCTGGAATCAGCAGGTGAGCGACCCTGACACATCCTTGTTCCTTAGCAGATGCACATTGATTACCCTTGACACATGTAAAAGGAGGTGGGCTTTTCTGTGTGGGAGAGGGGTATTTTTAGGGATGGGGAAGCAGAGCTAGGGGATATGTGATTTTCTTGGAGTTTATATTATATGGTAACTTAAGGAATCCTCCTGTGTATATGGAACTAAAAATTAATCATGAGCTAAATAAAGGCTCGGAGGTGTTTATTAGCCCAGGTTATATTTATTACGCAGTCAAAAGTTAGCACCTTCCAATTAATTGATAGTAATAATTATTGCATTCTGGTGATGATGATTTATGTAATGCTAACAGCATGCCAAACACTTTACCCACAAATGATTATTACTCTTATTGTACTGCAAAGGCTGGTCTTTCTTCTCCTTCCCTGATGCTTTGAGAGTTATCCTTTGCTGACAGCTGGTTGAAATGAGAAGTCCAGGCGACCCCAGGTGCTGTGGGCATGCAGGGCCCAATCCTACAAAGTCCTGAGCACTTTGTGGGAATCACTACAGGCCCACTGGTTGAGGAGGATGCTTGTTGGAAATGCTCACCACTTCCCAGGCTTAGGGCCTGTAGTAACTAAGTTTAACAGTAGAGGAATGTGCATGGTATGTGGTTGTGCAGAACTGAGGTAAATGTGTGAGTCAGTAGTTTATACCCATGCTTTTCGCCTTAATGTAAGGGAAGGCAACCTATAGCCTAATGAGAGTCGTGACCAGGAAATAACAAACAATGGTTTGTTGTCTTAAATTTGTCTTCTGTTGAAGGATATCCCCAATCCTATCATGATTGTATGCGACTCCTAAGCATGGCCATCTTTAAGCAGTTTCTGGCCTTTCCTATCCTCCTCCAGAGTGTGATGCCACATTAGCACAGGGGGGAAATCTGTCTTTTTCCCAAATTACTGCAAAACCCCACTGCATCATGCTAACAGTTTGGGAGAGCTAAAATAAGGACTGATCTGAACATTTGCCAAAAGAATCCCTCTGGACAATGTTCCCTTTTTATTGTTTTTCTTTGACTGGAATGAATGACGGACAAAGCTCAGACTTAGAACTGTTGGCCTTGTGTCATGGTGGCTATCATGCTGGAGGCTGATCACCAGTGGAGCTCCGTCAATGGTTCCAGTGGTGGGAACACTACTGTAGATCATAATAGAATGCCCTAGACCCTTCCTCTCCAGATTCCCAGCCAAGACTTCCCTCCTTGGTTTTATAGTGAGCGCAGTGCATGCTGGATCAGGGGTTTAGGGGATGCTGTGTGAATTCTTGTGTGATTGATAGTACTCCTAGTTCTGTACTTAACTAGTGAGTCCCGGTGTCTTGATCTGGGCAGCTTAGCATTTGACCTGTTGTCTCTTTGTATTCACTAAGTCACCAAGTCTCCTTTCTGAATAGGTTGTTGCCTGTACAATACCGAACCGGTCCCTCTGCTGCTATTAGGGTGATGGAGAAAATATGCACTAAAATTGGCACCGGGATCATCTGTGATGCTGGATGGTGTTTGCCAACCTCTGTTGCTATCAGTTCCGATCCTGTCATTCTAACAGCCCTGACTTTATTGGGGTTGTTCCCTTTCCTTTCATGATGCTGGAAGGCAGAAACCTGAAATGATAGGAGGCCACCTGGAGTATGTGCCAAGCAAAAAAATCAGCTGCCATAAAATGGTTGCCAGCCTGTTCCTTGCACCTACCTTCCTTGTAGAGAAATGAAAATAAAGTTAATGGGGAAGTTAAGTCAAACACACAGACAAGATGTTTGTGGTGGACATGGTAGAAGGGCACTGACAGAATTGGAATGAAAAACGCAGAGACAAGACCTTTTCTGCTGTGCGGCCGAATCCAACGCCTACTGAAGGTGATGACAAAGACAGCCAATGAGTGACACTGCAGTGTTGGAGCATCCTACTGGTCCCTCCTGTGATGGTGGTCACTTACACACATGATTCCAGCGCACGTAAATTGTGTAATTGCAAGCGTCCCATCCCGCTTTCTTTGCCTAGATGCAGGGTTAGCATGTGCAAATGCCTGGTGTGCAAACATCATTTCTGCACACCAAGGCATGGGTCCAAATTCAGATATGACCCCACAAGCGACACTTTTGTTTGCTGTTTCTTGGCAGGTGAAGTGGTGGATATTTCTGCCAGGCTGTGTCATTGTGACCTCTGCTGACAGTGTGCCCTCTCAGCGTTGAGCTGTTGTGATCTCATTTCGTGTTTTTGTTTCTCCTCTTCCCTCCTCCAGCTATGTCGGACTTCTATGTTCACCCTCAAAATGCAGTCGTGGAAGAAGGAGGTGTCGCAAGATTCCAGTGCCAGATCCATGGTTTACCAGAGCCCGTAATCTTGTGGCAAAAGAATCAAGTCCCCATCAACACGGACAATGATAGGTAAGAGACATAGAGGTAACTTATTACTGACCCACACCCACATGTTGGAAATAGCAGGCCAGAGGCTCTCTTGAAGGTAGAGGGAGATGCAAATGCACTATCTGGGCCCACTGAACATCAGAGCGGGGTTCATCTGAGGGAAGGCTCTTCTTTTGTATTTCTGCCTTGGAAAGGCATTTAAATCTATGCCATGAGCTCTATCCTCCCGGCCCAGTGCTGGAACAATTTGTATAGTGGGGGTGCTGAGAGCCACTGAACTAAACTGTGCACCCTGTGTATGATGGAAACCACTTCAAGCCAGGAGGTGCAGCACCTCTAGTTCCAGCACCTATGCTTCTGGCTAGGGGATGTGCCAAAATAATGCGTCCTAAGTCTATCCCGGGGGCTGGGAACATACTGTCCTGGCCACCCAGTATAGCCTAATCACTTTCTGTAGGGCCTCCTCCTGAGCCAGTGTGGCAGTCACTGTCCTTTTTTTGTCTCAGACTGGAGAGGCTTTTTAATCAGATTGCCATGTACAGTATCTATCTCTGCACTTTGCTCCCACTGCAGGTTGATTCTCCTGAGCTAGGAGCCCTCCACAAGGGACAGCTCACAGAAGGTAGTGCTCACCAGCATGACAAAGTGTTGTACAATAAGATGCTTTTATGTTCTGAAGGTTTAAAATACAATCTTTTCACTAGCCTTACCTTCCCAAGAGAGCTACATGGTAAAACCCCAGCCTTGTCAACGAGACCAAAAGAAGGGTGCCAACGGAAGATCTTTTTAGTTCTTTACCATTCAATTCTCCTTAAAAAAAACAAAATCACTTTCCCCTTCTCGCCCCCCCGTCTGAAAACTTGAATGGCATGTCCTTGCTTCCTTTGTTTGACAGCCATCCCCCCTTTGCTTAGGAAGCGCCGCTAAGCCTGGTTTGATCTTCTGAGTGTGGGCGTGGAATGAAGGGACAGGTGGCAGGCCACCCTAGTCTTTGGGAAGAGTTTCAGCACGTAATAGGAAATGCACGATGTGCTGGCTCCAGTCTGTGATAGTCACAGCTGCAGCCAAAGCACCACAAAGCAAGTCTTCCCGGAGCCAATCCATCACGGCACACCTTGATCGTGACTTGATGTCTGCACACTGGGGAGAGATGAAACCAGGAAGCTGTAAATATTTTTCTGAAAGTCCCCTGTTTTTAAACCTCAGCTCAGCATCAGAATGTGGCTTGGTTCCTTTGGAGCTAAAACAAAACACACGCGAACCAGAACAATACTTGACCTTTTCAGCTGTACTGTGAATTTATAGAAGCACTCAAGAGACCAACCACAGAGTTTAAAATTGCAACGGTCTGATTTTCCTGGTATTTTCCATCTACCCTTTTGTAGCATACTAGCGTTATATCTACACTGCAATAAAAGGGCATGGCTGGGTCAGCTGACTTGGGCTCGCAGGGTTTGGGCTTCAGGGCTATAAACCTGCAGTGTAGATGTTTGGACACAGGATGGAGGGGGAGCCTGGACCCCAGCTGGAGTCTGAATGTCTATACTGCTATTTTTACCCCACAACCCAATCCTGAGTCAGCTGACCTGGGCTCTGAGACTTTGAGCCGCAGGGTTTTTGTGGCAGTATAGACATACCCTAGGCTTTATTCTTCTACTTAACACACTTTGAATAGTCCTTACTCATCTGAGTAGCTCCATAAGAGTGCTTGCTAGCAGGACGCGTGGCACAGTGGGACTGTTTAAGGTAAGTACTACTCAATGTGAGTAAGGGCCGCAGAACTGGGCCTTAACATTTTTTGTGCTCATCAAAATGAGACTGTTAGAACTGGCTAGAGTAGGCCATGCCATGGGCAGATTTGTGAGCAAGTTCTTCTCGTATCTGTTGCAGAGATGCACAGGGTTGGAACTGCAGTGTCAGAATAGACTGCCAGATATGTCCACATTCCCAGACTGCTAACACTGGCCGCGTGTCTGGTAGGGATTTGAGTGAGACCACCACACCTCACTTTAGCTAAGGCTTGAAAGGAACAGCCACAGAATCCAGGGCTCTGATAACCAAACCCGTTTGCCTGACCTGCACTCTACTTTTCCTTGGGTGAAGGAGGAATATTCAGATGCTTACAAAGGAGCTAGTTTAGGCTCTTCCTACCTGTGCTGGGCATCCTGATTTTGAATGGATTCTGCTTCTTTTAGGATGAAGGTTGCTGTCATAAATATAAAGGGAAGGCTAACCACCTTTAAATTCCTCCTGGCCAGAGAAAAAAACCCTTTCATCTGTAAAGTGTTAAGAAGCTAAAGATAACCTCGCTGGCACCTGACCAAAATGACCAATGAGGAGACAAAATACTTTCAAAGCTGGAAGGGGGGAAAACAAAGTCTCTGTCTGTGTGTTGCTTTTGCCAGGACCAGAGCAGGAATGCATGTCAGAACGCCTGTAAAGGGCTAATAAGCAATCTAGTTAGATATGCGTTAGCTTCTATTTTGTTTAAATGGCTGATAAAATAAGCTGTGCTGAATGGAATGGATATTCCTGTTTTTGTGTCTTTTTGTAACTTAAGGTTTTGCCTAGAGGGATTTTCTATGTTTTGAATGTGATTACCCTGTAAGGTATTTACCATCCTGATTTTACAGAGGTGATTCTTTTACTTTTTTTTTCAATTAAAATTCTTCTTTTAAGAACCTGATTGCTTTTTCATTGTTCTTCAGATCCAAAGGTTTGGGTCTGTGTTCACCTATGCAAATTGGTGAGGATTTTTATCAAGCCTTCCCCAGGAAAGGGGGTGTAGGGCTTGGGAGGATTTTGGGGGGAAAGACGGGCTCTTTCCCTGTTATATATTTGTTAGACGCTTGGTGGTGGCAGCAATAAAGTCCAGGGGCAAAAGGTAAAATAGTTTGTACCTTGGGGAAGTTTTAACCTAAGCTGGTAAAAATAAGCTTAGGGGGTTTTTCATGCAGGTCCCCACATCTGTAGCCTAGAATTCAGAGTGAGGAAGGAACCTTGACAGTTGTCCAGAAGGTTTTTAACATTAGCTCAGTCCATAATTCGTGACATTTGTAATCTCTGACACCAATGGGATTTGGTGAAGAGGGTTGCTTCCTTTGTAACTGAGTTGAAATTCTACATTAATCGTGGTTGGTACAATTCTGTGTATAAATTGCATATAAATTTGTATGCTGAGTGTTACACTTTGAGGCTTTGAAGACAGAATAATAGCTTTGGAATTGAATCTTCTAATGTGGTGGGCAGTTTGTTAACAAAAATGAGGGCTTCTGGTGGTATAATTCATCCAAAATAAAGGACATTTGAAAGTCCCAGAGAGATTGCAATCAGCTGCAGTACGTCCAAAACTGATTGCTGTCATGCTGTCTCAGAGATTCAGCCGAGCTCTTGGAATCCACAGTGAGAGCTGGTTAGAGACACTTAACCATATGCTGATCTAGAAAAGATAGTCTCAATCTTCCAGATAGAAATAATCATTAACTCATCAAAATGTAATGACCTACTACCAGCTAATTTAATGATATAGTTGTTTAAAAAAATGCCAGTAAACCTATAATAAATATATATCTTTGAAACCCATGAACACACTCATTTAGGGTAATACAGAAACTGACTCGCAAAGGCCAGAAAATTCAGACTTCCTAAAACCTACAAACTCTGTGTGTACCTCAGTCCATTGCCATCATAGATAGCATTACGGCATGCAAGGAAGCATGTTATTTAGAGACTTCTGCAACATCAAGTTTCATCCTTTGGGTTAAGGAGAGAAACGTATTTTAGCATTAACTTTGAATTCCCTGGCTTTTATTGGTTTGTCAGATCACTAATGCTTTTTAGTCTAGGTTGTTTTAGTTGTTTTTTTTTTAATTGTTAGATTGACATGTGGTATGAGAAGGTCCAAGGTTCATTCACACCCATATCATGAGGATCCATAAGACAGAGATTGTTTTATTGGCAGCTTCCATAGTAACAGACACATGGCAGAAGTTTGGTGTTTTTGGCCAATGAATGTGATCAGCAGCCCAACACGTTCTAGATCATGAGACCAGGGGAGAGAGTGGACAAAAATCACCATTCGTGTAACCTGGTCCAGCTCCAGGAGGCCAAACTGAGCCATCTTGCACCACATGGAACGATGCTAGTGGGAAATTAGCGCTGAGATCTGGTGGCGGTATTCTTTTGTCTTTCAACCAGTGAAATCTGAATAATCATGTTTTTGTCTGTGATGAGGCAGGGCTTCTCCCCAGCTTCCAAATGACTCTCTGCCATGCCCAAAGTCTCTTTGGAGCAATTTTATTCCCATACTGAAACCAACAAATAAAACTAGTTTCATAACTCACGTTTTGCATCTCAGGCTTTCACTGCCTCCCCTCCCGGGGGGTGTCTGGCAGTCCTGCTTCCTGCAGCTTCCTGCCTCTCTCTCACCTGCTGACCCTCAGCCAATTCCTTCTCACAGCCAGTCCTTCATTGGAACTCCCCTTAGAGCCCTAGGGGAAGCCCACCCCCTTAATTGGCCCAGCTGGGAGCACCTGTTCTGGTACAGGCAAGCTGGACTTACTTCAGTTACAGGGGCCAGCCGCCCTGGGACATTGTCCAATTTTGATAACATGAAAACTACTATTAACAAAGTCAAGAAAACGATGCAATGCTCAGTGGGGACGATTTCTCAAAACTGTTCACATCTCGCTAGTTCCCTCTCTGCAAACATTTTGCTTTGCTGGTAACTCTTATATCTGGTATAGCAAGATGATGGTACCTGTCCCGGGTACCAGGGACGCCACCTTTGATGTGGAGTGTTTCAGTGGAACTTGAGAGGAAAGCTCCTGCTAACGGGACGGTGTCAAGATTAAAAAAATCAGACCAGCCCCAACCTATTCAGTGTTTTATACACTTTCCTTATGAGTGTTACTACTGTTAAACACGTAGGAAGGGAGAATGTCTCTTCAAAGCGGAGGATAAATTCCATGCGTTATGAAACTGGAGATTAACACTGAAAGGTTTTTTTAAAATATAGGCCCCAATCCCTGGGTCTGGTTGAGCTTGCTTGGTGCTGTACTGGGTTGTGCAGCACCCGTATGTACCCCTAAACACTGGGGCTAGTGGATGCCAGCATGGTCCCGACTGGTCTACTTTGTGCAGCCTCACCTGGGACGTGCAGTTCTGCTCCCCAATCATGTTGCATTCTGCAACTGTTTTTTCATTTGTTCTTTTCATGTCCTCTAGGTACACGCTGCTTCCCAAAGGAGTCTTGCAGATTACCGGACTCAGAGCAGAAGACAGTGGGATTTTTCACTGTGTGGCTACCAACATTGCTAATGTGAAATTCAGCCGGGAGGCCAGACTCACTGTGTCAGGTTAGTAACAGTAAACATGGTCTTTCACTCTTTCCCCTTCTATCTGTTGTTCTGGACCAGCTCAGTTTAACAGAACTTTTGTGATAACAGTATTGAAAAGCTTTCTTCAGTCCACAAACAGTACATTCGTCGTTCCTGCTTGTTGTTAGTTTCTGCCAGATTGGTCGATTTGATAGCAAATAAACCTGACTCTTTGCCTTTTAATTAGTGCCAACTGTTGGGCAGGTGGAGGAGGGAGGAAGAGGAAAACACGAGTTGTAGAAGGAAGGAAGGAAGGGAGAATATATTCTTTCTGAAATGTGAAAGATTCCCTATTTCCTTACAAACTCAGTCTACTCTGGAAGTAACTGCAACACGCGGCATGATCAATTATTTTATCCAACAGGGAAATACATTCTAGTGTTACATTACATCCTAAAGAGTACTGATATTTCCAAAAAAGAAAAAAGAAAAAAGAAAGCAAACAATTCTAAGAGCATTAAGGTGAGGTTTTATTTGGTTTTACTTGACAGAGGTGAAATCTGGCCCTACTGAAATCACTGGGACCAGGTTTTCATTCCTGATAGTATGGAAAACTTTAAGGGGAAATATAATGGCATATGAACTGTTTTCCAGAAAGTGAGTGTTGTTTGCCCATACAGTTTTGGCACACTGCCAGCTGTGCAAACAAATGATACCATAAAAAACACACAACTGCTTCCCTGCACAAATGGTGTATGCATGAAATTTACATGTGCAAATTCCTTCATTTTGTGATAGTGCACAAAAATGAAGCGTGCAGGTGATGTCCATACACGCATTGGAGGATGGATTGAATTACCTTTGAAAATATGACCCACAATGTTTCCATAACTTCATTAGAGTCCAGCTTGTCTTGTCTGTAGTGTTTTGTGGTCCATCCTTTAGTAGTCTACCCTTCTAGCACACAAGTAACAACCTAGAAGCCACTTTGAACAGCTGGCTCGTCAACAATTTCTGGCAGGCCAGCCAACCTAACATCAGTTGTGTAGCCTTCTCCTTAACATTTGATCCAATGTTGTTTGGCCACTCCTTTAATTTTAAGCAGTGTTAGTCTACAAAACCTATTTCAGTGTTTCAATCACCCTCCCTAGTGTGATAAAAAAGAAAATATGAAGTCAAATCATGCACCCATAACCCAGCAAGCAGCCAACAGTAGATGACAACTTAGAACTTTGTGCAGGAGAAGGCACTTTCTGTCCTCAGCTTCCTTTTAGAAAACATAGGTGGTTTGCTTCTTGGTGGTTTCAAAGTGTCAGAGGTTCTTAGTTTCTGTTGGTTTCATTCTTCCTGAATGGCCACTTCTGGGCAAATAACCCAGCAGTCTGGATTTCTTCTTGGAGATATAGAAACCTAATTTACATGTAAATTTCAGATAAGGAATTATACTGCAGAATGGGAGCCGATTTTCAAAAAATGCATATGTGAAATTGTGCATGGAAAATAGGTGTTCCAGAGAGAAAATCACGCATGCAAATGGTCAGTCAGACACACGACTCCAGCTGGAATTTAATTAATCATTTTGTGAAGATACACAAGCAGCAATAGAATCCAGCTTCCTCTGCTATACCTGTACAGGTCTGCAGAGCTGACAGGCGAAATAAGGCATAAAAGCATATAATGCTCAGTTGAGCAAGCCAATCTGACCCTGATTATACCCAAGGAGCAGATCCATTGAGCAAGAATTTGGACATAGTCACTTTTGAGTGTAGAAAAGCTCTCTGAACAAACCAATCCTGGAATTTTTGGAGCTTCAGATGTCGCTTAATGTGATACAGCGGGGCAGGACATTAGCCTTTGTAGACAAGCACCACATCTCATTACCAGGAGTCATGATCCTGTTGTCTCATACAACTATGAACACTGAGGCCCAGGACCTGCTGTCACCAAGCCTGCTGTAATCCTCGGACATGGCTCTGTGGCCAGTGACGTCATAGAGCTTGGGCTGTTCCTTTCCTGAATGCAAGATTAGTCTCTCGGCAGCATGTAAGAAAACAGCCTTTGGGAAATGGGGAGAGGCTGGAGCAGAGAGATGTTGCACGTCAAATCTGATGGGAGAAGAAAACGGCTTAACTGCTTCTGAAAAACCTGGTAGCATTCGAGGCCTGTTACAGATCTGCTTGCTTGATGTATGTGACCAGTAGCTGCAAGGAGGGGAAAATGAACAATAAATTATCAGTGGGCTGAAGTTCTGTTTAACAATTTACTGCTCTGAGTTATTATTTCACTCAGGGAGTAAAGTGCTAGCTGCTTTCATCTGACCATCTCTCACTCTGAATGGATGTTCCCCTGGTTTCCTTTATGTGTGGCATTTGTGGTGTTGGTTTTCCTTAAAGAAACAAGTCCCATGATGAATAAGTCAACACTGTGCAGACTGCACTGATATAAGTACTATTTCACTAGCAGAAGTTACGCCATTATCATCAGCGTGAGCACTACATAGATAGCATTTCAATGTGGTTTCGCCAGTATAGTCTTTGCATCAGTATAAGTGTTGCACCAGCATAAGCGCAAGGGAGTTGCACTGCCATAATAGAACTCAAAATCACCTCGCAAACCTTTGCATCTTCTTGCCCTTGGATGTGATGGTGGCAGGGGATAAGAATTACACCTATTCGTGTTCTGCCCATCACCTCCATAGCTGGGGCTGTGAATCTATGTCATTTGTCCACCTGCAAAGAAATGGACCCAAGCCAGTTTTTTATTGGAGCCTTGGAACTTGGTTTCAGAACTAAGACTTTGCTAATGGACCAGACGAGATACAAGATGAAGATGGTTTCTGACAAGGGCTGCAGCACCAGAACAGGATGGACTGTCAGTGTTTCTCATGGGGATGTTGGTAAAAGAGAGACACCTGATGAGCAGGTTGCTGGTTCAAGAAGATTCATTCTTTGCTGATGTTTCCCTGTTTCCTGGGAGCGTGGTGGTACCTCTCTGATAGAACTGCTTGCAGGATGCTTTCTGATCAGTTTTGTTGTCCTTGCAAATGCTTCCACACGAGCTGGTTGTACAATAGGATGGACAACCTGCCTGCACCCCAACCTACCAGTTGGCACTGCTTGCCTCACTCTTAGACAGGGTTGTGGTGATGGAATTGGAAGAACTGGAGGATAGAACCACTGGGGTTGTAGACCCTAAAGCATGCTGTCCATCTCGCAGCTGTCTTCTCTCGCCTCTTCTGTAACACTGGTGATGGGCCCATGGCAGCACAATGCACAGATGCTTCTTCCATCCTATTGATTGGTTATTTTCAAGTGCCTTCTTAGAGCAGATGTTCCCATGTGGCTTCCCTGCCTCTCTGTACGGACACCTTTCCTACACAAGCAGGAGATTGCACTGCTGCTGCTGCCTTTATGATCAAGATAGAAAAGCCCACACCAATGGCATTTCTTTCTCTAACAGAGAGCTTGTCCTTATTGATGGTGCCTGGGACCTTTTACTAGCCTGAACATCCTTCTCTTTGGTGCTGCTGCCGCCGCTGGGACTGATTTCAGAGGTGGGGACTTTGTGCCTCAACCTAAGCCAGTTTCGTTTAGGAATCGCAGCTTTTCCCTTTCACTCCCCTGCCATGTTTTGAAACGCATTAGGCTCTGCTGCCAGCTCACTCGCCTGGAGCACTTGACCAAGAATTGCGCCTTCATTCCTGCCCCCTGGATCAAACGAATTTCCTGTGTTGGGCGGAGAACCTCCTGACGGATCGTTTGCCGAGATCAGCCGCTCTGCGTGGAAGGCTGGTGTTTTACATTTCCAGCCACAGTCAACATAGGCCCTGCTCTGCGGCCCCCTGCTCTCTGCTTGCCCCTGTGCCAGCACCATGGGAGGTAGCGCTGGTACACTGCGCTCTGGTTACTTCTGAATTGGAGGCAATGAAACCGTAAGTGGCTCCCATCTGGCTTTGGCAGCCAAAGGAGCACGGTGCAGAGCACACGGGCAGTGTTGTTTCGTGATGTTAAGGTGTATTCTGCCCACATACCACAGGCCCCGTCAGGGTGCAGAGTGGAGTGGTGGCAGTAATATGTAGTGTGCCCTCTGTGTACCTGTACACTAATGGATATACAGGCCAGCCCCCAACCTGCCTGGCCAGATCCCCGCTGGGGCTCTGATGTAGCGCTGGAGATGCTAGCACGTTGCCACTTGTGAACAGAGAGCAGCATGCTTCCTGGCCCCTGTGTCAGAGGCATGGGGAAGAAAATAGGCTTATTTGCATTTTGTGTTTCCTGAGGCATGACAAAATGAGGTGGACTTCATCCTGTGTTCCAGCAACACAGAGGAATGAGGTTGCTCTGCCCTTATTTTATTATGGCACATATAGTGGTCCATGTCCGTCCTCCCCCCCCCCCCCCAGCTCTGCTTTATTTACTCCAAGTCTCCGCCAAGAAAACATCCCTGGATCTTACACCTTACTGGGCTGTTCATTTCTGTTATCATGGTGAAGACAGACACCCTTGTCATTCGATGGACATTTACATCCAGACTGGATAAAGCAGGAGGGAAGACACCATCAGGAACAATCCTGCCTATGAAGAGGTAGGGATAAGATGATGTATGAGGAAAACCACTTTGCATTGGGATAGAGGGGCTGGTGCAGATAAGAACTGACACACACCAGGGCTCATCACTTAAGCTGAACCCCAAATGGATCCTTCTGGGGTTCAAAAGAGTTTGGACAACTTTTAAAACAGTTCTGTTTCATTTTGGCTGCTGACCCTGCCCTTCCATTTCTGGTTCTGGACAGTTCTGTAGGAATCTCGGGAAAGTTTATTTCAGCTTTGGCCAGAAGCGAGAAGTACCAGGAATCTTGGGAGGGAACCTGTTCTTGTGAGATGTCTGACTCAGTGCTGCAAATCCAGGAGGGTGCATGATTTGCATAAGGTACAGTGAAGTATTTGAGTTGATCTTGGGGTTAAAACACAGCATGGGGGGGCCAGGAGAACTGTGTTTCTAGTCCAGATTGAACCAAGATTTTAAAAAATGGGAACTGAAAGTTAGGTTCTCAAGGTAATATTTAGGCATTTTAATAAGTGGTGAGCATCCATGGACTTCAGTGAGAGATGCTGCATATTTTTAGTGCTTTTGAAAACCAGGACTTTTTATTTAGGAGCCTAAGTAAGAATTGAGGGGTGCAATTTTCAAAAGCATGTTCATCCTACATAGCTCTTAGACAGAGCTTTGCATCAATAGATCTTAAAGTGCTTTACAAAGAAGATCAGTATCCTTATCCCTATTTGACAGGTGAGGAAACTGAGGCACAGGGAGGAAAATTACTTGCCCCAGGTCACCCAGCAAAGTGGCAGCAGAGCTGGGAATAGAACCATGGTCTCCTGAATCCCACTTCAGAGCACTAGGTCACACTGCCTCTTCTCTTCCTATGGAAGTCGACAATAAAGCTTCCATTGACTTCAGTGGGAGCTGAGTGAGGCCAGCGCTGAGTGCTTTGGAATAGGAGCCGAGCCCCAGTATGATGCTGCGGAGATGGTTGGAAAGGTGTTGAGATCCCTCGATAGAAAGTCTCGTTTTTCAAATCTTCTAAAGTTTGCCAGTTGTTAAATATAATTAACTGCTCCGATTCTCTTCAGAGATCGGTATTGCACAGGGTAGGGTGAACTGTACTTAGCAAGAAGCCAACTTTTAAGCCACACATAAACAAAGCGATTTGGATCTTACCTCTTTAAAAACAACTCATCCTGTAGCTTTATCACCCCCTGTACTGCAGCCATATACATGCTTAACAAATGAGCCATTCATTTGTGGTTGCTTCAGTACCACTGGAATATCCCTTGACTTCAGCCCCCGCTGCAGTGTGAAGCTAAAAAATGCAGGAGGAAATGAAATCTAGGAGAAAAGCTTTTGCAAAGAATTTCCAATGCAGCATTTCTGTTTGAATGATCTTTGCAGTCAGAAGAAGCTCCATGTACAAGACCCAGTAGTGGAGAGATCTGAAAGCAGAATACTCAATATTAGTCACAAATCAGACCCAAATGAGCCTGGGCTGACTTAATTATACCCTTCACCTCTTCCTACCCCCACTGCTGTCCTCCAACTCCTAAGGATCGAAATTGATGGACATATTTGTCCATGCAGGTGTACAGAATATTCTTGCCACCGGCAATGGATTGTTGAAATTCCTTAAACACTTCTTGACCCCAGTGTTTGTGGAGTATAACCTAAGCCCATGGAAGTGGGACTGCACCAGATATGGACTTTGGTCACTCTAAAAAGCACTCGTCGAGCGACAACATTAAGCCTGTGAGTTGTCATGGCTTTGGGCTGATTTTGCCTTTCTGGAATTGGGCCCAGTTTTTAGTAATGGCAAACCATTATTGTATGTAAGAAAGGATTGTATTGTATTGATTCACACTGGTGTGCAATTTGTCTGACAGGTTGTGGGTCTAGTGCACATGGTATTATTTTGATTTATCGCATTATGGGTCATGCCCAGAGGCTTCAGCCAAGATCAAGGCCACATTGTACTGTATGCTGCATGACCACATACCAAGCAACAGCGCTTGCCTTGAAGAGCTTGCAGTCCAACAAAGGAAGTATTGTTATTTCCATTTTACAGATGAGGAACTGAGACGCAGAGAGGTTAAATGATTTACCCAAATACACACAGGGAGCAAAACCAGGAGTTGAGCCCAGCTCCTTACATCCACACACAGACTGGCTGATACATTACTTCAACCCCCCTGTGCAGAGCAGACAGTCTCCTGGGGAGAGACGGCTCTCGCGGATGTTCAGCTTGCACTGCGTGTGGAAGTGGAAAGCTGCAGTGTGGGGAGTGCTGAGAAGCAGAAGTTCTGGGTTAGAAGGCATCACTGTTTTTGTTGCCTCTTCATGCATTCTTAGCTTCAAAGAATGTTACTGGGTGTTCAGCAGCGTTGCCACGCTCCAGCATTTCCAGGGTGACAGCAGAGACGCCTCGGTTTCTGACGCCTTAAGTGTACATCAGCTCTGCCTTATCTGCGACCTCCTGGAAGATGATGAAAGGTGCAGAAATCAGTCAAATAACAGTGCAGAGGAACACTCCTCCTCCAAATCATATTTCAAATCTGTAGGAAGCATGAAAGGAAGGGTTGGTCTTATGAATACGGCACTGGGCTTTCCCAAGATTTGGATTCAGGTCCCCGCTCCGCAACGTGTTTCTTATGCAAGTCACCCAATGTCTGTGGGCCCCAGTTGCCTGCCTGTAAAATGGAATAATACTTCCTCTGTTTGTCTTGTCGGCTTAGACTATGAGTTCTTCGTCCTAGGAGTACGTGCATCATCTAGCACAGGGGTCTCAAAGTCCTGGCCCGCAGGCCATCTGTGGCCCGAGAATCTCCCCACTGCGGCCCGCCGAAACTTTAAAAAAAGTTATTTCATCCAGCCCTCATGGCTGCCGGCTGAGGGAGGGGGGTGGGAGGGGAGCGAGCAGGAGAGATTCACATGCCCCTCTCCCCAGAGGAGAGACCCATGCAGCCACGCTGCTGGCTCTGTCTGCTGCAGGCACCTCCCCCTCCCGTTGGTTGGGTCGCCGGGCAGAGTCAGCTGGGGCGGCATGCGGCCAAGGGAGCCACGTGACATTATTGCCCGCTGGGAGGATTTGAGGATTGGCACTGGCTCTAAGGTAAATTGAGTTTGAGATCCCTGACCTAGCACAATCAAGTGCCAGTCTAGGTGCAACTGTGATACAAATAAATAATAATGGTACTGTAGCCCTGCCCACGAGATCTGTAACCTGTCATACAAAGAGCATCAGTGTGAATCAATAGGGTCCACCCCTTTACTGCAAACCAGAAAGGTTTTCTGATAAATGTTAGCCGTTTGGCCTGAAGTCAGAGGTGATGTCAATTGTTGTGGAAGGAGCACCACGTGGAACCCCCTGTAGTATTTCCTTGGGGAAATGTCCCTTTAAAAAGATCCCCAGAAAGAGAGATTTAGAAGCAGCCCCTGTGAGCAACACCAGGGGTCAGAGGCAGCAGCCTAGTTGAGTTTGAGGCCAAAGCACGTGGCCATAGCATCAATAAGAGATGGCTCCTTCACAGGCAGTATCAGCTGTTCTGGATGCTGTGAGCCACGTCATGAAGTGGGAGAGGGCCTAGCATGTTATGGGCTCCCACAATCTAAAGTCCATGGGTGTAACTTACACACCAAGGGGGCAGCGAGAGGTGAAGCAGGAAAAATAGTTTATGTGAGGGCATACGAAGGTGAACGGTAAAGCAGCCCCTTCCCTATTGGGTCTCACATCTCCTTACACTTTCCTCATAGCTGTTATCCTTCCTCTAAGCCACTTTCCCTTTCCACCCACGTCACATACATACATCAGTTTACACCCACCTATTGGCATGTACTTTCACCAGCATTTTTGTCACCTCTAAATCTGGTCTGTTCCTTTTAATGCTGCTTTTCAACAGAGATGGCATTCAGTCCATGCCATTACAGATGACTTGGGCACCGCGTGCATTTCAGTTAAAAACTTGGCAGATCCATTGCCAGTCAATGCTGTTTTCTTATACTTTGTATATGTGTGCAGTATGTGAATTGGATTGACAGAATGTGCTTGTGGATTGGTCATTGCTGTCAAGAGTGTTATCATGGAAACGTCAATATGCATATTTGAGGCACACTTCAACATGTACCTGTTATATAGGCAACGTCCTTGTTTGGTATCACTAGTTAGTGGATGCATATAATGAAATCATTAATTCTGGATTACATGGGTCACATTCTGTTCCCATCAGGTTTCATGTAGATGAACTGAGCCCTCGTGGTGGGTTATCATTGTACTCTAGAGTGTCATATCTTGCAGTTAAGCACTAAGGCCTAGTAGGTCTCAGTTAACAGTGAGTATATCTTTGCAGGCTCCCATTCTACAGTTTACAAGGATCCCATGATTCTTGTCGGCCCAGAAAACCTCACCCTGACCGTGCACCAGACAGCTATCCTGGAATGCATTGCCACTGGAAATCCCAGGCCCATTGTGTCCTGGAGTCGACTAGGTAAGCAATTGAGTGTCAGGAATTTGGCACTGTTGATTGTCCTCACACAGGAAATAATTATGTGCCATTGATTATTTATTGCACAGGACAATTCAGCCTTCTCTTTACTGTTCAGGTTAATTGTAGACTCAGAACCCCTTTTATCTTTCTGTCTATGGTTTGTACTGCCTTCCGAGTTCCTATTTCAACTTGTTATTGAGGTTGGTTGGTTAAAGCTGTAGACATTTTATGAAAGGTGATAATTTTATCTTTCCAAAAAAGGGACAGCGTTTTCTTTAGTTGCATCAAAAGCATCAACACTGGCTCCAGAGAAGTGACTTCATTCACAAACATGTCTTCCATGTAAAACAGACTTGAGAGAAACTGTCTGTCTATTTGACAGGTTTCAGAGTAGCAGCTGTGTTAGTCTGTATTTGCAAAAAGAAAAGGAGTACTTGTGGCACCTTAGAGACTAACAAATTTATTTGAGCATAAGCTTTTGTGAGCTACAGCTCACTTCATCGGATGTTGAGCTTATGCTTATGCTTATGCTTATGCTCAAATAAATTTGTTAGTCTCTAAGGTGCCATAAGTACTCCTTTTCTTTTTGTCTGTCTATTCAGTGATTTAAAATAAAACCAGGGAATGGGAGTGGTTAATAGTTGCACACATGAAGCTCTGAAGAATAGATACTCAGTGGTGAGGTCAAGAGTATTTGTTAATCAACATGAAAAACTGAGCCACTGTCAAGTTCGATTGCACAAGTGGAGTAGTGCGGTGTTGTTTGCAATCAAAAAAAGAATTTTATGTTAAGCTCTGCCTACTTGACGTTAGCCCAGAGAAATGCATACAGTGGAAGGGTGCTTTCACATTTAACTGCCAAGCAGAAATCTTTTCCAAATAAATAGCTGATGGCCTTTGTGTTGCACTCTGGTATCTGAAAATATATGTGTATGTGAATTGAACCAAGTGAATGTTTCCAGACCTTTGAGCTGTTCCTCCTCGGAGAAGCACATTGCAACAATATCATTCTCACAAGAAATTCCCACCAGGATATTACATGTTCCCCAAAGTGGCTATGTAGGGTAATGGGCTACGTTTTTGGGAATGAAACACACTCTGGGTAGCTATGCTCACCCTAGACTTCAGCCATGCTTCTTGCTTTTTATTCATGAATCTCTGGTTCTTAGAATTTGGTTAATGGTTGTTAGCTTCCCAGTCTAGAGCCTTCAGGAAAACAGCAAGAATACATTTATGTAGCGGTAATCCAGAAAGATTTTTTTCACACTGCCTTTTCCATTCAGATTCTATGGACTGTTAATACCACCTACCCAAGACTGTCGCTAACTGACCTTTTCCCCCTGAGCAATAATCATCATACTGATGCTGTTTTAAAAACCTGCTGGATACGCTATGCCACGGTATTGCAAATGTTCTTTTGGGCACAAGGCTGCTCTACCCTGACTCTCAACTATAATAAACTACTTTATAATTGCCCTAATTATATCAGCTCATTGGCTTGTTCAAAACACTTGTCTCCATAGAATGGGGTAGTAATGAAGATATAATAGCATGAAGCCATATTATCCCATATAGATTCAGTCCAACACTACCATCTATCAAAAAAGACCCCAACTTCTCTGTCGTGGCATTTGATGTAGAGCTACCCGAGTCAAAAGAAAACCTCACTATTTTTATTTCCACGTTAGTGTGAACGCTTTCTTCCCAAAGAAACACATTCTTTTGTCTATTTCTACAATGATATGAAAGGTTGCTTATGAGTTAATGGATCTAGGGATCCTTTTGGCTCTTTTTTGAACTATTTCAATAATGTGAAAGTATCAGACATATTCTTTGGCATTCTTGTGCCCTCACAATCAGAAGGAGGGGAAAGGAGACAACACAACTTTGAAAGGACTCCAAGTAGGACAAAACCAGTTGAGGGAAGCCGGGAGGGGGTTGACATCAAAGGAGAGGTATTTTCATGCCTGATTGAGTTTATACATGTGTAGCTTCCTCATGTATGAAGTTTACCTGTCTGAGGCACCTCCTACAATACTAGTTCATGAAGAGTAATTGCAGGAGGGCTCCTCTTAAATAACTGTTGAAACAATACAGCTTGGAGAAAAAAACTTTCCACATGGAACCATAAACTATAAAATATATGGCAGTGGAGTCTTAAAGGTAGACGGCCAACTTAGATTAGGCTCAGTTTCAGTTTTATTTAAATAAAAATGAATATAAATGAATAATTTGTGCACCATTTTTTTAAAAATCAGAAAAAGTCCCCATTGAAGTATTTCACTTTTGTAGGATTTTGCCATTTCATGGGGTCCTTTGTACCCCTCAATTTTTATTTTGCTTGCCATGGCAATTGTTTTATTCAGAAATGAGCGCAAATGTGAATTTTTGCTTTTGTTTTGTGTGTAAAAGCTGTCTTCTCTTAAACAAATGGACCCACTTTTTGCTCTGACTTTGCCAAAAACCTGGCTAATTTTCAGTGGAAATGGACCCAGTTTTGTTTGGGGGAAAAAATCATTCAAATCATGGGTCAATTTTTGAATGATATGCAATAAACTTTTACTTTTATTTCCTTGTGAATATTTTGTATCCCTCTACCACAAAGTTCTTGTGTCTCCCACTGAATGAAATGCTTTGCAAAGTGAAATGTTCATTAGAGGATTTGTTCCGAGAGAAGTATAAAATCGTTAAGGTTTTGGTTTGTTCAAGAAAGATAAGATTTGTCCTTTCACAACTACACACTCGAACCTGAACCCATAGGCGTACAAAAATGAATCTCCAGGGAGCTTATTGCAAAGCCAGCAGAATTAATAATGATTTTTAATGTATTACATATCAGCTTATCCTTTAACTGACAAGCTGCTGATCTGGCCTCCATCAAAGGTACTGAGACAAAATAACACACTATTTAGAGAGCTCTACAAAAGTGAGAGAAAGAAGAAAGGGCAGTGATTATCTGATAGCATTATACAGAACTTGTCAGAAAGGGTTACACAATGGGAAGGAAATTACTAAAGAGGGAGCCATTCAACACATAAACCATACAACAGTTGTAGGAGCCAATTAATTGGTAACTTATTGGACACAGAAGCTTGCAATAGATGGCTGACTGGTTGACAGGAGCACCATTCCCTGAAGTGTTTAGAAATAATAGAGTAAATTTCACCACTTCACACACTGAATAGTCAACTGTTGCAATGTATTCTAAATATGCTAATACATGGTGCCCAATGTCCGATGGAGTAGAAGACCCATATGTCTAAAAAGTAGAAGGCTACTATGCCAGGATACAAAGAATTCACAAAAGACCTAAATGGTCAACATTAGAAAGTTGTTACTTTCTTTCTACTTGCTACTTATAAAAGAAAGGCATCCACGTTGTTGCATATTCATATCGCCTGGCACGTTTTAATGAATTTCTGTAATTGGTGCTGATGTGCCAGTCATTTGCTTTGTAGACAGAACAATGGAATCCATTACAGTGAAAAAGCATCCCAGATACCTTGGAAAATTAAATAACTTCTACCCCAAATTGCAGGGATCTTTCATCCAGATTTCACTCTAATGGGAAATTTTAAAACTTTATTTGTGCACTGCAAGGAGGTTCTTTGAGGGTGTCTCCTATTTGGAGTATAGCCAGCTTCAGTGTGAGCAGTGTTTATTAATTAGTAACCCAGCTGCTCTTCACTACCAGCCAAAACCCCCACCTTAAAAACAACATGCGTTTTAAGGCCCTATCAGTATTCCACCCTGCTGTTCGCTAGTTGGTTCATAGTGTTGTTTTGTCACAATCGCATCAGTATAAAGTGAAATGGAAATGACCTAATTCTGCAGTCTCCAAGTAGGCACACAGACTTAGGGCTCAGTTTCTCCTATAGCCCCTGGGGAAGCCATGTGACACTGGGACTCATAATGGGGTTTCATCTCCTGCTCAATCGGACAGCCTACTGGATGTCAAACAATGGTCCATGAACCACCCGTTCTAGTGGTTCATTGGTAGTTCTTTGATTCACTAGTCATCATTTCTGAGAGACTGTAGTCTAGCAAACAGTGAATGTCATGGGGTAGGAAGATATAGGAGGTCCACAAGATGGTTTTTGTCTCACAAAGTCATTCATAGAATTAAAACATTCGAAAGCCGCTGGCATGGCTGATTTCAGAGGATGCAAAATGTCCTACTTATTGTTGGGGTTGACTTTCTGGAAGGGACTGCTGCATGTAAATTTACTGGGCTCCTTGGGCCCCCATGAAAAGGAATGCTATTTCCAAATGCTGATCCTGAAAGGGTAAGGGCGATGCTCGGTACCTTGCAGAAGGCACACAGTACCCTGTAGATTCGCATCCTGTCCCCGGGCAGGCAGTCTGGAAATCTGAGCCCCCATCTCCATTTGAGTCTGGCTGATTGATTCCAAACTTCTGTAGTGCATGTGGTGTGGTAAGTTACTGATGTTTGAGCCATTCCACCATCCGAGAAGAAACTGCAGTCTAGTCACAGAGCTCGGATGAGAGCAGGGGGCTGGCTGCATGAGGAATACCACCTTCTCCTCCCTGTGCTCTGGGAAAGGGTGACTCAACTCTTCTGAGCTGTCATTGCAATGGGAAGCTATTACAGCACAACCATCGGTCTGCATGGTTGGGGAGTTCTCACTCTTGTTTTGACGCATTGCATCTTCTCCTGTGCCAAGAGTGTGAGCTCTTCAGGGCATCTTTTCATTACCTGTTGGCATAGTGCCAGTGGGACCCTGGTCCCTGGATAGGCTTCCTAGGCATTATCACAAGCTAAGTAATGGTATGTTCATGTTCTGTTTGGGTTTGGGTTTGGGTTTGCCAGACTGGTTAGACTTGCAAGGCTGACTTCTTTGGAAGTTGTCCAGTCCCCATTGTTTTAAAGGATGGATAGCTCTGCAGCAAGCTTCGGCAAACAGGATACAGTGAACAAACCTGTCCAGATTGGCTCTCTGATGCTCGCTGATTCAAAATAAGTTAAAGGTCACATCAAACATTTCACTCCTGTGAGCCCCTGTAGCTTAGAGAGCCGAGCAGCAGTGTTTAGAGCAAGTTAGCTGGGGCAGGATGTTTTTCCTCTTTGTGATATAGCCTAATGCAGGGGTTTTCAACTTTTTTTTCATTTGCAGACCCCTCAAAATTTCAAATGGAGGAGGGGACCCCTTTGGAAATTGTAGACATAGTCTGCAGATTCCCTGAGGTCCATGGACCCCCAGTTGAAAACCACTGCTCTATTGAAAGATGGGGGCCGGGTGATTAAAGTCAGGAAAGCAGGTTTCCTGGGTTCTGTTCCTAGCCCTGTCACTAACTCGCTGAGACTATGGGCAAACCTCTGTGAAGGGTTTCCCTGTCTGCCCAATGGGTTTGAGAATATGTGTCGACCACGCCAGAGGGTTGCGAGGTGCAGTTCATATGTGTGGAGCCCCCTGTGCTCCTCAGAGGAAAGGAGCTGTACTTGTGCCAAGGGTTATTTTTGTGCTCTCTCTGTGACCGTGAGATGGGGCTTGATGATAACACTGAGGGCTAGATCCGCGTGCGCCTAACTCCAGGAGAGGGTTCATGGCTGTGAATCCTGAGTTGGGGGAAGCACCACACTCTGGCCCAGCTGGGGACCTAAGTCCCTTGGAGGGGCAGGGCTTGGGCCACACCCCACCTCTTGACATTTCTTACACTACATCACTCAGGGCTGTGAAAAATTTTATACCGTAATTAGGTCGACCTAACCCCCACTCTAGATGCAGGTAAGTCTCCTTCTGTTAACTTAGCTACTGCCTCTTGAGGGGATGGGTTTACTACAGAGATCATAGAATCATAGAATATCAGGGTTGGAAGGGACCTCAGGAGGTCATCTAGTCCAACGCCCTGCTCAAAGCAGGACCAATCCCCAACTAAATCAGGAACCCTTCCATTGCTGTAGTGTCTACACTACAGAGTGTCACCGTAGACAGACCCTGAGAGAGGGAGTGTGAATTGAGCCAGCAAATGCAACCTTTTATGATTATTAGAGATGGCAAAACTTGCCTGACTAGAATGGTGGATGCAGTGTAATTGTAGCCGTGTCGGCACCTGGATACGAGAGGGACAGGGTGGGTGAGGTAATATCTGTTATTGGATCAACTTCTGTTGGTGAGAGAGAGAGAGAGAGAGAGAGAGAAGCTTTTGAGCCATACAGAGCTCTTCAGTACCTTTCCCAGAGCTGAAGAAGAGCTCTGTGTGGCTCAAAAGCGGGTCTCTCTCACCAGCAGAAGTTGGTCCCATAACAGATATACCTCACCCACCTTGTCTCTTGAATGGTGAATATGAGCTGGGAAAACTTTATTTTATTTTTTTTTTGTTTAGAAAAAAGATAAATTTAGCTGGCAGGAGAAATTTCCTCAAACTCTCATAACTCTAATTAATCGATGGCCTCTGTAGAGACAAATGGAAACATACAGACACTGATATTTCGACTGCGTGGCATATCTGATGCAGCCTGGGTCTTTTATGTTTAAATTATGTAGCACATGGTAAATAACATAATAACCCAGACTGGCATTCAAGTCATATTTCTATGTTTTTTCTTAACTCATGTATACAATCATACAGCCTACCTGCCAGGTACAGCCTGCTCACATATTTCACCTGTCCTACTTCCTCAAGAGAGAGATTTGATTTTTACACCTATTGTAAATATGGGCTTCAAAAAGGTCTAATTTAAATCAAGGAAATCAAGTTCAATTTGAATTTAATTCAGACCTTCGTTACAGTTTGGTTTACATGATGTTATTCAAAAGAAACCGACTCTTCTTAGTGCTCATTAAACACTGGACAGGTCATGCTTTACTGTCCTTTTTTATGGCTGAGCAATTTCCTGCTGCAGCACATCGGCCAGCTATACAATTATTTAATGACATTGTTTTTCTCCATCTGAAAGACCTGAGCCCCTTTCACTGTAACGTAAATAATGAAGTGTCCAGGGTCTGCCTGCCTGATGGAACAATGAAACCTCTGAGTTAAACATTTCCTGTAAAACATTGCAAAGATAATGGGCAGAAGATGCTTCTCCAACTTTCAGGGCATGTTCCCTGCTTTGTGTCTTTCAATCCATAGTACCTTTTCCCACCACTCTCTGTCAAGATGCTGTCTGAAATTAGACTATTTATTTCTGCTGGTCTGATGAATGAACACATACTGCAGGATCTGCTGATTTATTTATTTTTTTTAAAATACCTGGTTTTGTGTCTAGTGTCATCTCTTAGTGCTCCTGTTCTTGAGGACTTAAGCTGTCTTGGTGGTTTGGCTCCTGTGATAAGTGGTTTTGCTTTCAGTGTAAACAAAATAGTTTCTGGAGTGAGGAAGAAATTGCGTGCCTAAACATAAGTAGAAACAAACGGAAGAAATTGGTAGATGCCCAATATATCACAGATAGCTTGCAAAGTGGCGTTTGGGTTGGGTGATAGTTATTTGTCCCTTTCTGCTGGAAGAATGACTATACTGTAATTGACCAGTGTAGCCATTTCATTGGTTTTCTGTAAGGCTGTGGCTGGCTCTGGATTCTTCACAGGCAGGATAAAACCCCCATAAAAGCTCTTCATTATGCGCTACTATTCTACAGAAGGAATTTTCTTCCTGACCCCAGCTGCTAATCAGTTTATTGCCTGAAGCATGAAGACCAATAGCAAAGATAAAAATTATAAGGTGTCTCAGCTGCTTGACTGTGGTGACCCAGCTACATCTGGAATGTCAACAACTTCATTTCCACACCGATTGGCCTATACATTTCCCATCGTTGGATTACAGTAGATATTGACACTGGAATGACTGTTCCACAGAGCCGTGAATGTTTGCAAGCAGTACCGTTCGCGGTCCCTTTGGTAGAAGGCTCCTTGTGATTAAGACAACTTGGTAATTATGCATCTGACTGGAGTAAAGCCAACCCTAGAATCAGAGGGCCAAATCAATGGTAATTGCAGGTGCACAGCATCTTGGGATTGAGCAATAGAAACGGAAAATAACTGTCTCATCTAGCTGATCCCCGGCCAGTGAATGATTGTTCTCTACAGAATGTTTAAAGTCTTTATTGGACTTCCACTACTTCCAGGGGGAGACTATGCCACAGCCTAATATAATCAGTGGCAGGAATTTTTCCTTAATAGTGAGCCTAAATTTTCCTTTTTTCTTAAAAAGAAAAGGAGGACTTGTGGCACCTTAGAGACTAACAAATTTATTTGAGCATAAGCTTTCGTGAGCTACAGCATCCGATGAAGTGAGCTGTGGCTCATGAAAGCTTATGCTCAAAGAAATTTGTTAGTCTCCAAGGTGCCACAAGTCCTCTTGTTCTTTTTGTGGATACAGATTAACACGGCTGCTACTCTGGAACCTTTTTCCTTAATATCTCAATACACCTTTAAAGCACAACGTGCAAACTGTTTTGCTACTGAAAGGAACAAATATTTGAAGAGGGAGTGTTGTGTTCAGGTGCTAGGAACCCCAATGCTGGGCCTTTATTTTTTGGTTCTGTAGGGCTTTTAACTTTCTTTCTAAACACAGATGCAAGAAGGAAACAGGATTTCAGTTTCACATCTGATGAAAGGGCAGCTCCTCCAGCAATAACCACCCGGCTCTCCACTCAAACACCCTGGAACGAGCTAGTGCTGATTTAGAGCTGTGTTTGTCAGGCACGGAGTCTTAAAACACCAGCCAATAGAACAATAAAATGCAATGGCCTGATACTAATGAAACATGTTGTAATTGGGGGCAAAGTCTTAGTTGGGGCTCTTGGACTGGCTTTTTCCACATGTCACGTGCATAGTTTGAGTTGCACTGTGGAGGGCAGGAGCTAAAACTCACTGAAGTCAATGGAAGGACTCCCCTTGATTGAGACTCAGGACTAACTCCCCTCGCTGTGGGCCAGAGAGTTCAGCTTAAAGGTACATTAAGTAATTTTGTCTCATTTCCTCTTCCAGATGGCCGTCCCATTGGCGTAGAAGGAATTCAGGTGCTGGGGACAGGAAACTTAATGATTTCTGACCTCACTGTGCAGCATTCTGGGATATACGTGTGTGCTGCTAACAAACCCGGCACTAGAGTGCGGAGAACTGCCCAGGGAAGGCTAGTCGTACAAGGTAAGATAACCAGGGTACTATTGGATAATTACACCCATTTAGCTATTTTCTTCACCTCTTCCTAGCCCTGTGTAAAGATCTGGCCCTTAACTGGTACTGGTTCAGTTTTTCCTAGACGTTCTTTGCATTGCATGTTCATGAAGAGAGGAAAGTTTTTTTTTTTAGAAGTACAATTCTCCCCAGTCCCCTAGGTAGGTACTCACATGGCTAGCCTGGGTCACTGTCCATGCTGCTGTGGCCAGTGCCATTTTTAGGAGCTACCTCGAGCAGAGCTAGTACATGCCTGTGTGCCTGAGCTGAGAATGATCATGGGACACAAAGCCTTTCCGTTCGGCATCCCTCGTTCGTTTGTATCCAGCCAGGTCAGTAGAGAACGGAAGTCATTAATGTCCAGTGGTTCTTCTGTTGCCTTTGTGAAACAGGTTGAAATGCCTCCATCCAGTTCTCGTGATCACAAAACTCACCTGCCATTAGTTAGCACCCGTCTTAAAGGACCAGCAGGGAGCCTAAAGGCTGAATGGGCCTGGAGATTGATTTACTTTCTCCCCTTGACCAGTGGTCCCCGCAGGGCAGGGTTGAGGCCCACTAATAAGGTGTCGTGGAGGAAGCTTGTAGTGATGCTGTGTTATACCCGTTCTCTGCAGATAACAGAGCTCGCTCACCAGCGCATCTTTCACCAGCATGACTTTTATTTTGTACAGTTAAGACTTTAAGACAAAACTCTGGTTCCGGACGGTCAGTGGGCAGAGGACCCACCATGATGGACTCCGGCAACAGATGATGAGTCTGAGCCACCCACGAAAGATTCGAAGTTGAGCCCTTTTAAAAAGTCACCTGTGACATTCCCCGTATTGTCAGTGCCAGGGAAATGCAAGTTCCACCATTGGCCCACAGCAATAGTCCTGACAGGGCCACTTCTCATGGGCCTTCCAGCTAGCAGCCAGAACCAGGCGCTCCAAAACTCACGGAGCCACCAGTCTCCATGGTGAAAGGAGCCAGGCAAGTGTTTAGAAAGACAACACAGCTGGCAGGGTGGAGCTGAATGGTAATAATCCTCCCCTGATTACAGGCACTCACCTCCTCCTCAGGCTTGTCCACTTACAGCATCTCACTCTCTCATCAGTTCACTCATTAACTGTTGACTGATGATATCCTGAATCTCAAATTATGCATCTCTTGCCGGAGTGGGCTAATTTAACCTTTCATGCTAGTGACAGGGAAAGTGCTCTCCTTCCCCGGTGATGCTCACCTATCAGTTACCGAGAATCACATGCTGGGTTCATAGCTGTATCTCTTGCTACCACTGCAGAAGTGATATCAGCTCTAAAACTCCTGATCACTCAATACGTGTATTCCTTCCAGTGCTGATCTATGGAAAATACTTAGGTCACATGGTACTGGCCTCCTTTTTGTTCCGAGCTGCTAAATCACACTAAAAGAAGCTGAAAGTATGTGAAATCCCCTGCCTGTAAGCAATTGCTGTAGTTGCCACTGGGATGTTATACCATTGCCAGCGGGAATGGAAGGGGGTCACACAGCGATCTCCCTATTAAGATGTGGCCCACACAGTGGAAAAGTTTGGGAACCCTGGCATTAAGCATTTACTTCTATAGCACAACATAATTGAGAGCGGCTGTAAGGTCAGATTTCTTTGTATGACACGTTTCCTCCGCTTGCACACTCCAAGATAGACACAAGGGATGCTCTCCATTCATCTTGAAAGTTAAAGGTGCTGAATAAAAGCGCCGCTAATAATTCATAGCAGGAGTAAGGCAGATTCAGGTTTTGGAGCAGTAAATCAGCAACTGCCTGGAATGCAGCCAGATGCAGCTACAGAGTCTAAAGCCCCTGGATTGGGATGGTATGGGGGAGTGGAAGAAAAGCAATTTAAAAGTACTTTGCATCTGGTAGGAGATCTTTTCCAAGAGTATGCATGTGGTAAAGGCTATTGAACCAAACGTGGTTGGGGAGCAGACAAGGGAAGTTTTAAAAAAATGCAGCTAGTTTAAAAATCTTCATGAAAGTTGCAAAATTAAAAGCTTTCCGTATTGCTGATGGCTTCCTCTTTAGCAACAACATGATAAGGAAAAGGAATAAGGAAGCTGTTACATAGCCAAACTAATTACAAAGAGGCAGGGTTTAAAATCACATCTGTGAAGACATGGGTTCAGATTCTGATTTCAGATATGCTGCTGTAAATCCAGAGTTACTCTACTGACTTCCATTGGGGTTACTCTAGAGTTACACTGGTGTAACTGAGAGGAGGATCAGTTCCTAGGTTTCTAATGAAAGTGCTGTCACAGCCATTGGGGACAGCCTCCTTGTCATGGAGCAAATGCTTTTCCATTAAGAACTAGAAGATCAAAAAGGTCTATGAATATGAGGAGCTGGCGACTGCTTCTCTGTGCAGACATAGAAGGGGTGTCCTGCTCTGACTGTTGCTAGCTGAGTTGTATCTGGGAACTGTTTGGAATTCAGAGGTACAGCAAGGGTCATCCGATTGAGTGTGTAGTCTCTTTCCAAGGGCCGAATCCTTCCCTTGTGGAAGCCAGTGGCAAAACTTCCATTGGCAACAGAGTTTGTGCCCTCAGTGTGGTCAACTACTTTCACTGCCAGCAGCTTCTGCTTTATCTGAACTCTGTATTGTCTGAGTTTTCCCACTCAGAGCTTCAAGTCATTGTTTTCAGAGGGGTGGCCGTGTTAGTCTGTATCAGCAAAAACAAAGAAGAGTCCTTGTGGCACCTTCGAGACTAACAAATTTATTTGAGCATAAGAAACTGCCCAGAGTGAACTATAGAGACTGTGGGGTTTAGCTTTATCAAGGTATCAAAGGTGTAAATTAACAGATTAAGGGGGAAAACCAATAACAATGAAACAAGAGTCTGAATGATTTGGGAGGAGCTCTGCAGAAGTGCTGGGCCTCCAAAACAATGCCCAAGTCCCCACAGCACGATCTTTCAAGGTGCTAATAAATAATACTTTCATTCCTGTTCCGTGAGGCTCTCACCATGCTTTCCAGACATAAATCAGTTAACCTTTGCAATACCCTGTGAAGAAGGCATTCTTGTCCACATTTTATAGGTGGGGAAACTGAGACAAAAAGAGGTTAATGTGATTTGCCTAGTGTCGCACAATAAGTCCGTGGAAGAGTTTGGAAGAGAACCCAGGAGTCCTGACTCCCATTACTCAGTTTCAGTCACTAAGTAATGCTGCGTCCCAAAGATCTTAATGAAATTCTTGGCTGTAGGTTGGGCTGAGATCTTCACATTTGATGTCTTCACTCTCTATTTGAACACTTATTCTATTTCAGTGATAATTATCTTTCTCATTTTAATCTCCCTTTTAGATCGGCTAATACCATTTTATTATCCTCCTGGGACTTTTCCTGCCTTCAAAGGTTAGGGTCTCAATCTCTCTCACTCTCTCTCTCACTGCCCTCCCCTATCCATTTAGAGTTCTTTGATCTCCTTTGTTAAGTCCCTACACAGAAAAGTTTCCGTTTTCTTCTGGGATCCTAACACAGACCTTTGAATATCACGTTGTGCCATGTTACAAGTGAAAGTCTTGTGAGGGGCTGTTTTAAAAGCAGGCAGTGTCTAAATACAAAATGGAGGGTGTTTGTGTGGGATGGATGGGGGAAGCGAAGGGGTCAGTGACAGTAAAGAAACTAAATCAAAGCCCTCTCTTTCTCTATCTCCTGTACGATCTATTGTGCTTTATTATGTGTTTGGTGTCATAACAAACTGATGGGCTCTGAATGGCCAGATGGTCACAGTGTTCTCCACTCCATGCTTCATTGCCTCCTGAAAGCTATGGAGAAAAATGAGATCCCATCTCACAAATGACTGTCCATCTTGAGAACACATTTTAGAAGGCTCTTTCTGGCAATCACTGCCTCATATCTCTGTTCTCCGCTTTCAGAAATGGGTTTTGTTCTTTTGTACAGTGGATTCTACAGCTCATACTCTCATGTGAGCCATTCTGTTGATTTCGTTAGCGTGGGATGCAGGATCAGGCTCCAGGTTAGAATTAATTCATAGATGTGCTGCAGTTACTGTGTTATGTGTTGGAATTCTTGGCATTTGCATTGCTACAGTTGTTTGCCCTAGCTAAGGAGCTCTTAGCATTTACACCCTAAATTTATGCCATAAAAATGTGTTCAGGATCTCACCATGAAAAGATTCTTATTGACTTCACCAGCTGTTGGATCAGCTCCATTGAAAAAGGGACATTTGCAAATTTCAGATCAGGGTTTGACTTTTGAAACTCCCCAAAGTTGGAGATACTCTGCCCTCTTTTTCCTCTCCAGTGTTCCTTGGACACGTGCTGTGTCAGTATCCATACAGATTCTCAGCCTCGGTGCTCAGTGGAAGCAGAATTTTACTTTGGATTATTAGCCGATCTCTCATAAAAGTCATGTGTCATGTTTTGACCAAACATGTGCTGTTTCCCCACAGTTCTCCCTCAAGTGGACTTTTGAAGTTCAGCCTCTGTTTCGATATTAAAACTCTGGGCCCAATTTTCAAATTTTTGCCCCTTAGTGTGATGTCCACATCCTGCATTACGGATACTCAGGTCAGTATGTAGGTACATAAAATGGGCACACATGCTCCTACTGTAGATCCATAATTCAAAGCCTGCCTAGTAAAGTAGGCTATTATAGCTGTTAACCATCTTATGACTGTTTGAACCTGCATGAAATGAATTTGGCGGGGGGGGTCCAAGTCCCAGTAATATGGAATCATAGAAATGGAGGGCTGGAAGGGACCTCAAGAGATGATCTAATCCAGAGGTTCTCAACCAGGGGTCCAGGGTGCCATGGGGGGCCGAAAGCAGGTTTCAGGGGGGCCGCCAAGCAGGGCCAGTACTCTCTGGGGCCCACAGTAGAAAGCCGAAGCCCCACCGAAAGAGCCTTAAGCCCAGGGCCCCTATCCCCACCACCCGGGGCTGAAGCCGAAGCCTGAGCAATGTAGCTTCCCGGGAGCCCCTGTGGTGTGGGGCCCCGGGCAACTGCCCTGCTTGCTAACCCCTAACACTGGCCCTGGCTTTTATGTGCAGAAAACCAGTTGTTGTGGCACAGGTGGGTGGTGGTGTTTTTATAGCATGTTGTGGGGCCTCAGAAAGAAAACCCCCTGAGAACTCCTGAGCTAGTCCATCCCTCCACTATGAGGCAGGACCAAGTATACCTAGACCGTCTCTGACCGGTTTGACCACAGTTGTGACTAATGACTCCCTGTTGGCCATCTCAGCCGAGAGATCAAGGCCTGAACGGGCCCTGGGACTGAACTTTCATGTCCCAGCTAGATGCAGTCCCTCCATTTAGGCATGTAGATAATGGCAGTGTAGGGAAACTTGCCCTATCACTGCATATGATGCATGGCACCTCTTGTGATGCTAAGGGGGTGGATTATCAGAGCGGCTGCACATCTCCAGCTCCCGTTGGCTTCAGTTGGAGCTGAGGGTGCTCAGCACCTGAGAAAGTCAGGCCCAGACGACTTCACGCTCCAGGACACCCAAAATACTTAGAAACAAATAACAATAATGGCCGTTTCATGCTTAGCTTGGTGTGAGTACCTGCTGATGAGACAGGACATTCCCCCGGGGATCGATACAGCGTGCCATAGATCTTCATCACATCACGATGCAGCATAGCTAGGCCCAGCCAAACTGATTAGTGCATTTGTTTAAACATTTCTGAAGATGGTATTAAGCTTTATTGCTTTTTGATACATATGTCACGCCTTTAAATAGTCATTAAAACCGTATGATCTCTTCCCTGCCTCTTATTATATCCTGGATAATCAAGCTTTCTATCCGCTCACTGCACTTCAAACAAACAAGAGCTGAGATGTGCCCGGGTTTCCTCACCCTGAGTTTGATGTTACCACCTTAAATATAGCTGTGGATCCGGGTGAAATGGGTTTCTGGTTTTCTCCCCGCTATGGCCTTTTGTTGTGTTAAGGTGGAGGGAATGGAGGCATTTGGGCGAGTGAACCTCCTCTCAGGTGAAGTAAGCATCCATAAGATGATCCATCCATTATGAATGACAAAGGGGGATGGATAGCCTGGAACAGAAAGATGCTGGTGTGGGTAGGGTAAGGAGAGTGGGAATATGCAAGGTGTTTCAAACTGTCCACCTTCTTCTCCTAAACCCAGCAAAGAAAGAAAAATATTCAGTAGATGCTTATTGGCAACACGTTAACTATTGGGGAAGGGAAGGGCCAAGTGACCTTCCAGAGAAATCAGGCCTCTTCCTAATCTGTGGATGGGACAAAACAATCTTATCTGTTTTCTTAAGTGTTTGGAGCTCCCCCATTGGGAATTCCCAGTCTGTTAAGCACTGAATTCTGCTACATCCTAAACCAAAAAAAGGCAACCAACCCCTCAGACAGAGACAAACACCTACAAGATCTCTATCATGCATTCCTACAACTACAATACCCACCTGCTGAAGTGAAGAAACAGATTGACAGAGCCAGAAGAGTACCCAGAAGTCACCTACTACAGGACAGGCCCAACAAAGAAAATAACAGAACGCCATTAGCCATCACCTTCAGCCCCCAACTAAAACCTCTCCAACGTATCATCAAGGATCTACAACCTATCCTGAAGGACGACCCATCACTCTCACAGATCTTGGGAGACAGGCCAGTCCTTGCTTACAGACAGCCCCCCAATCTGAAGCAAATACCAGCAACCACACACCACACAACAGAGCCACTAACCCAGGAGCCTATCCTTGCAACAAAGCCCGTTGCCAACTCTGTCCACATATCTATTCAGGGGATACCATCATAGGGCCTAATCACATCAGCCATACTATCAGAGGCTTGTTCATCTGCGCATCTACCAATGTGATCTGTGCCAGCAATGCCCCTCTGCCATGTACATTGGCCAAACTGGACAGTCTCTACGTAAAAGAATGAATGGACACAAATCAGACGTCAAGAATTATAACATTCAAAAACCAGTTGGAGAACACTTCAATCTCTCTGGTCACTCGATTACAGACCTGAGAGTGGCTATCCTTCAACAAAAAAGCTTCAAAAACAGACTCCAACGAGAGACTGCTGAATTGGAATTAATTTGCAAACTGGATACAATTAACTTAGGCTTGAATAGAGACTGGGAATGGATGAGTCATTACACAAAGTAAAACTATTTCCCCATGTTATTTCTCCCCCCCACCCCACCCCACGCCCCACTGTTCCTCAGATATTCTTGTTAACTGCTGGAAATAGCCTACCTTGCTTGTCACCATGAAAGGTTTTCCTCCTTCCCCCCACTGCTGCTGGTGATGGCTTATCTTAAGTGATCACTCTCCTTACAGTGTGTATGATAAACCCATTTTTTCATGTTCTCTGTGTGTGTATATAAATCTCCCCTCTGTTTTTTCCACCAAATGCATCCGATGAAGTGAGCTGTAGCTCACGAAAGCTTATGCTCTAATAAATTTGTTAGTCTCTAAGGTGCCACAAGTACTCCTTTTCTTTTTTCTTCCCCACACTTGCACTTGCCCGTCCCCTGACATAAGCTGGTCCAGCCCACTAAAGCATATCAGCAGCCCTGCTGCTTGAAAAACACAGGGTTATGGTATTAACAATTTACTGCAGTAACAACTCAACTTTTTCCCCATCAGACCCTCCACCTGAGCCTTTGCCCCCCTTCTGTGCGAACGGTTTTGCCTGCTTTCTGTAGCAAATACAGAGGTACTGAATGTGTGTATCTGATAGTGCTTGCCTCAAAACATTCCTCTGATCACATTAGTTAGCTACACAGGCTGTATCATTTTAGGCATAGTTTAGCAGAGATGCTATGTCAGGTGTTGCACGCGGTGGCCTGAATTCTGATCTGCCCTGTGTGTGAGAGGAGGCACAGGGACCTCTGCTGCACCTGTCTGGGGCCTGGGCAGAGTGCTGCTTTGCCCGCTCCTCGCCACCATGCCCAGCATCTTTCTAAGGGCCCCAGGGGGCTTGGCCAGGCCAAGTCTTCCTGTCCCATACCTGATCCCACGGCTGCTAGTGACTGGCAGTAACTGGGGAGCGCACGTATCACCTTTTAAAGGCAGCAGTAAGTGCTGCTGCTAAATGCATTCACCCAGCTCCCCCTGTGACATTCTGCCTGGTCTGGCCTATGCAGGCGAAAAGTTCCAGGCTGGCTCCACTTGGCCACCGCAGCACCACACCCCTTCCCTTCCCAGTGCAAGAGCCAGAATTCGGCCTTATGTTGTTCAGCAGCAAGCAGGAGGTTGCAATAGGAGCCTTGCGATGCCAGCCAGTAAGGACTGTTTCACGGGGAGCAGGGGCGGTGGAGAGGCAGGAGTCGGTCCCAGAGGTGCACTCAGGCAGAGGCAATGGGAAGAGAAGGGGGTGGGAGGCTGCCGATGTTGGGTGCATCCTGTTCCTTCTCTGGAGATTTTAAGCAAGTGAAACCTGGAGTCTGGTGCTTGATCTGGTTTCGTTTAGTGAAACAGCAGAGCAGAGCGGGGCCATGCTGAATCCAAGGGGATGGGTTTTTGAATGGTGAATAGCGTCCCTGGCTCAGTGCCAGTGGACACAGCTATACGTTTGGTTACCCTGGAGTAAAATACGACAGTGTCCCAATTACTCCCTCTTGACACCAGCTAATGAGAGAGAATGAGAAGAGAGAGTGACTCCAGAAGTGTTCGCTGGATGGCTTCTTTCCTGGTTAAAAGATGTTTTCCCTTGAACAACTAGCGGGTTCAGGTTTTTGGGGGGTAAAGGCAACCAGCCAAGTGGCAGGGGTTTAATGAAACAGTATGAATGGAGTTGGAAGATGTCTGTGTCCTCATTCAGTGCCTTTTAGCGCACCTGCAGCATTGAGGGCAAAATGATCTGCAGGCTCCTGACGAAAGCGGGTGGGCATCGAACTGCTTGCAGAATAATTGTGCTTGCAAAATTGCACCAGCACAAAGGCGAGGGAAGGTTAAGTCACCACTTGAAAATTAGGTCCCCACCATGTCACGGTCTCACTGTACACCAGTTAAGCAATGCAAAGCCATCACTTCCTGCAGGGAACAGGGTTCCCCCCCCTTTCTGTTTGTCATTCTTCTACCAAAATCATCCTCCATTTTAATTTAATTTAAAAGTTAACTTTGTCTAGGAGATGAAAAAGTTGGGGTGGGGGGAGAGAAAACCCATTGATTGGAATCCAGGGAAGTTTCAGCAGGAGGTTTTAGGAATATGTGTCCAGTAGGTTTCTAAGATTAGGTTCATTATTAGTCTCCGGCTCCTGAAAAACTAGCCTGACTATGAACTCCGTCAGTGGAACACCCCCTACTGCTCGCATAAGTCAAGTTGACAATGCTCCACTTCTCTTTGATTATTAAAAATGAAAGAGCAGGTCTCTTGTGAGGAATATTTAGTTGGATGATTTAGTTGGGGATTGGATGATTTAGTTGGGGATTGATCCTGCTTTGAGCAGGGGGCTGGACTAGATGTTCTCCTGAGGTCCCTTCCAACCCTGATATTCTATGATTCTCTTCAGTGGGTTTTTTTGTATTGCCGCTCTCAGGGTTTGCCATCTTTATGACATTGCTCTTCAGTGTCAATACCTTTAGCTTGCTTTGGCCTTGGAGCCGCAGTCAGGATGCCATTTTCTCGTACAGCTTTGATTGTGAAAGGAGTGGGGGTTGGCTTTTTAAAAAATCCCCTGCAGAGTCTATACCAGATGTCAAATACACACACAAGGGTGGCCGTGCGGCTCTCTCCTTGGTTATGCTAGCGTAACTCTGAAGTAGCTCCAGTGGAGAAAATGGAGCTGTCTGGGTGTATAGGATTTACTTGGTGGGAAAGGAGAGTTGGACCCAGCCTTTAGACTTTTCCTCTCATGAGGGGACACTTAATGAACCTTCACGAGACTGATCGTTCTTGCAAGGGAACAAACCACCAATGTTTTCATCTCATGAACAGTCTCGTTATGTGTATTGTGGTCACTGCTGGCTCTCGGGAGGCACCATGTTAACATACCCACCTTGTTGGTGCCAGTCTCTGTTAGCAGAATTATTTTCCTTCTCTCTTTCCCTCCTTTTGCATAGAGGCCTCAAGCCGATTTGTAAAATGAGGCGGAAGTCATGTCACTCCTTCATTTGCATGGAAATATGGCATTTGAACAAATTATTTCCCAGACAGGAATGCAGCGTGCTCCTCCTGCCTCTGTCTAAATAACTGGCAAACATCTATTTGAAATAAGACTTTTAACAGGCTGCTCCGGAATCAGATTTCCCAAGGTTGGAGAGTTCTTGGTCTTCTGCAGTGATGTCACCTGCGCGGGGATACTTCAGAGGTGTCATGGAGCCATTTCACCTCAGGCTGCACTCTAATTGCGTACTGCTAGTTAAGCAGGGAAGGACCTGTTCTGTACAGGCCCAGAAGACTGTTTTCCATCTGAGTCAGTAAAGAACAAACAGCCCAGAATCTATCTAGCTAATCTGCTTTTTATAATCGCTACCATCCCCTTAGAATTTGAGCAATTCCCAAAGAAACAGATTGACAGAGCCAGAAGAGTACCCAGAAGTCACCTACTACAGGACAGACCCAACAAAGAAAATAACAGAACGCCACTAGCCATCACCTTCAGCCCCCAACTAAAACCTCTCCAACGCATCATCAAGGATCTACAACCTATCCTGAAGGATGGCCCATCACTCTCACAAATCTTGGGAGACAGGCCAGTCCTTGCTTACAGACAGCCCCCGAATCTGAAGCAAATACTCACCAGCAACCACACACCACACAACAGAACCACTAACCCAGGAACCTATCCTTGCAACAAAGCCCGTTGCCAACTCTGTCCACATATCTATTCAGGGGACACCATCATAGGGCCTAATCACATCAGCCACACTATCAGAGGCTCGTTCACCTGCGCATCTACCAATGTGATATATGCCATCATGTGCCAGCAATGCCCCTCTGCCATGTACATTGGCCAAACTGGACAGTCTCTACGTAAAAGAATGAATGGACACAAATCAGACGTCAAGAATTATAACTTTCAAAAACCAGTTGGAGAACACTTCAATCTCTCTGGTCACTCGATTACAGACCTAAGAGTGGCTATCCTTCAACAAAAAAGCTTCAAAAACAGACTCCAACAAGAGACTGCTGAATTGGAATTAATTTGCAAACTGGATACAATTAACTTAGGCTTGAATAGAGACTGGGAATGGATGAGTCATTACACAAAGTAAAACTATTTCCCCATGTTATTTCTCTCCTCCACCCCACCCCCCACTGTTCCTCAGATATTCTTGTTAACTGCTGGAAATAGCCTACCTTGCTTGTCACCATGAAAGGTTTTCCTCCTTTCCGCCCCCCGCCCCCCCGCTGCTGGTGATCGCTTATCTTAAGTGATCACTCTTCTTACAGTGTGTATGATAAACCCATTGTTTCATGTTCTCTGTGTGTGTATATAAATCTCTCCTCTGTTTTTTCCACCAAATACATCCGATGAAGTGAGCTGTAGCTCACGAAAGCTTATGCTCTAATAAATTTGTTAGTCTCTAAGGTGCCACAAGTACTCCTTTTCTTTTTGCGAATACAGACTAACACGGCTGCTACTCTGAAACCAGCCAAACAATGTTACAGGGAGGGGTCCCTCTATCTGAATTTGATTGGAAATGGGAATGGGTGGGGAGAAAATCACAAAAGACCAGTGGCCTAACTTTCGTCCCTGCATCCTGCAAGGCAGATGGGTGAAATGAACCCCGTGGGGTGTGATTTTTTTCAGCCAGGCTGCAATCCAGTCTCTGATTTTGTGGTGGCAAAGTTTTGTGCATACATTTATGTGTACTCACACAATTGGAGGCATGCACTGAAAAACAGGCCCTGTATGTACATAATTTGCAAGGTGCTTCAAGGCTTACAGAGGGTGCTATATAAGCCAGGTAATAGCAATGATCAGAATTAGTCATTATTATTATTATTCACATTGCTCTTATCCGACCACTGCACTGGACCAACCACCAAAGCCAATAGAAATCCAGGATCATCCCATGATTATAGTCCTCTTCAGAGAGAGAGGCTTTATGTTCATGCAGGGTAAAATTCACTCCTCTTCAGAGGGTCAGCCCTACATTGGTGCAAGACATAAGGCTTAGGTGCAAGTAATGAGGGCTGGTCTGCGCTTGAAAGTTAATTCAGATTAAGAAAGGGTGTGAATTTAAATATCAGTAGCTATTCCCGAATAACCCCAAGACCGTAGTGGATCGTGGACCTTGGGCTGTCTCTCTGCACATGGGGTGAATTTCACTGTGGCTGCCACATCTTAGGGAAGCCTGTTTGTGTCCTAGATTTCTGGAAGTCTGGTGATGTAAGTGTGGCAAGGAAGGGATATGTGCATCTTTCATGGCCATGCCTGCTAATCTTCTGCTTGGAAAATGCCTGCCTGTGCAGTGAGCCTCCCTTACTAAATAACCTAGCTTTTGTCAAAAATATTTAATGTCAGTAAGCCACTTTGTGCCTTTGGGCTATAAATTCATTAGACCTGTGGCTGTAGTTTGTTTGTCTTCCTAGGAACTGCTGGAGATTGCAATTGGATTCGGGTCTTAGAAGCAGCAATATGGAGTGTATTATAGCTTTGCCCTTTGAAGCGTAACTGCTTGTGTAAACTCAGCTATTCAGGCATGCATTTCAAGCGCCGCTTTCTGGATCCCAATATATTGCTCTTTTCTGATAAATGATTTTAAGCCTCAGATGAGCTGCTTGGAGGGAGAGAAATCATTTCCTGTTAAAATCCAGTGAAAAGTCAGAAACGTTTGTGACTATTGTGAACTGAGTAGCAATCAGAGATGTTCTGGCTTCTGCCTCCAGGAGTTCTGGGTCCCAGGCTGAAGACTTGGGCACACAGGGCCTGCTCTGATCTGTTACTGGTCTATGAACCTGCAGCAAATAGGAATCTGGTGAGGAGAGAATGGCCAGCCAAACTTTTGATATGTTACTATTGTAAAACCATGCTGTATGTAGCTGCCAAAACGTTTGTAGCTCGCTAAGAGAGCATCATCTAGCGGAGGATGTCAGGTGTCTGGGTTTCCACTGAAGACATGCCGCTGACTCTGGGCAAGTCACTTCACCTCTCTGTGTCTCAGTTTCCTCATCTGTGAAATGGGAAGAATGATACTCTCCCTTCTCTATAAAGTGCTTTGGGATCTCTGGGTGATAACCACTGTATATGAGCACATGTTCGTCTCTGGCTGGCTGTGTATAGGGTAAAGAAATGAACTCTCTTATTCATCTGTCTTGTTTCCTTGTGGCTCCCTTGTCCATCTGTCTTGATTCACCTGTTGGCTCTTGTTTTATAAATAGATGGGAAGTTCTTTGAAGCGAGGAACAGCTTTTTGTTCTATGAATGTATAACCCCTAGCACAGTGGGGCTGTGGTCCATGACTGGTGCTCTTACACGTTACTGCAGTACAAAATAATCATATTTGGAATGGTATTGCCGGAAACTCTCATAAATATTTGTCTCTTTGAATGAAGCAATGCTGATCGCTAACAAACTCCATATTGCTCCACAGCCAGGCAGATGGAAATGAATGTGGCTCATTTGAACTCCATTTGCACGTATATGGGAAAACTCTGCAGCATACTCCAATTTCCAGAGTGATTTGTATAGCTGAAGAGCTTGAGCTCCCGTTTAGAGAGAGAATTGTTGTAATATGTTGCATTTGAGCATTGGAAAGCTCTTTGCTAACATTAGGTAGACCTTGTGCCGTCGCTCCGAGTTCGGTAGCATGGTATTTGTTGTGAAGGTGGGTAAAGGGAGTCTCAGAGACGACTTGCCCAAAGACACATTTCAAGTCAGTGCTGGGAATAGAACCCAGGAATTCTGACTCCATGCCCAGCACTCTAACCATGGGACTTCCCGTAGAGTGCAAAGCTATGGTATAATTTGCCATTCCTGGCTGTGTGTGGGCTGGGGATGGAAGGATGTGAAAGTGGCACTGGAATGATGCACACTATGTTTGGGGGCTCACACTTTCAAACGCGACTGCAGAGCTGCTGATTTGGCACCTTCACCAGAGCTCATTTCATACAACTTACACAATCAATCACAAGGAGAAAGAAGGAATGAATCCAACACTCCCCAGCACATGATATTAAAAAAACATATTAAGGGAGGTGATTCTGGTTTTTGTATTTCATCCCTGTGTTTGAATTCATTCAGATCAACAAAGTTCCAGCAGGTCCTTTCTAATGTGCAGGATTCATTTTTAAAGAGCCTTCATCACATGGGCCTTGTACCAGCATATCACTGGCCCAGAGCCATGGTACCATTGCTGCAAAGCCATGGTAAGCAGCCAGAGCTTTGTGGTTCAGGGTAGCCTAATATAATAACACATCTCTGTGTAAACAAACAAGCATCCAGGTCCCTTAAAGAGCAGGAAGGGGACCTTGTGTTTTTAAATGACTAGCCCACCTGGCATCAGTAGCTTATCCAATTACTGAAAATTCCTTCTCCCCAATTAACCAGCCCAGCTCTATTCTTTAGTTGGTTACAGTCATGGTTACAGATGGGCAAGCACGATCTATAATTATCTGTAGACAACACACACCTGTCAAACCTACCAAGCTACCTCTGGATCTGATAAACTGTGGTGGTTTTCTGTTGTCAGCCTTCACCACACTCACAAAATCTACTCAGGTTATTTTACACCAAGTGATTAGAATGGGCTTGGTGCCAGGGCAACATTGGCTCCTGGCAGTGTTCCTCATGCTTCACTTTCCTTCCCTTCACAGCCCCTGCTGAGTTTGTGCAACACCCTCAGTCAATTTCCAGACCTGTAGGGACAACTGCGATCTTCACCTGCCTGGCCCAGGGAGAACCTCCCCCTCAGATCACCTGGCTGAAGAACGGGCAGATCCTAGAACCGACTGATCACATCAAACTGAAGAATAACAACAGGTAAATCAGCTGGCAACAGATTTCAGCTTCATTGAGTTGGGTGGAGGGAAGACAAAAAGGTCAGTGCTGACATGAAACATACCTCCAGGATCTGATATTGCATTGGTGTAAATCAGGTGTAAAACGCTACTCGATTTAATAAATTACACTGGTGTAAATTGGAGCAGAATTCTTATGTGTTGGGAATTTCACCAATCTCTAAATAATCATTTTTAGAAGTGTGCTATCCATGCAGACATTTATTTAGATGCAGACCCAGGATCGATACGGGCAGCAGAGCAAATTAATTTCACCTGTGCATTACCTTTTGAATAGAAGACAGTTGAGGCTAATTTGTTATGAAAGTATAATCCCTTCATTTTTGACTGGGGTTGTTGAAGTAAGTACTCCTTAAGTAACAGTGACTGACAAGCCTTTGCAGTGATGCTACTTTTTGGGACAGATGCTGACAAACTCTATCCTGTGCATTGTCGTATCTGTGTCTTAAACGCCCCATGTTCTGCTGGACAATAGTTAAATGAGCGATCCCAAGACACTTCCATTTCTGTTCCTTGATTGCTTTTGGAGAGTGAAAGCGCTAGCTCAGAGTGAGGATAGAGCAGAAGAGACTGGTCACTTTCATATGTGTAACCCGAACAAGGGGACACTTGTAATGAAAGACTCTCTGACCTCCCTTACAAGAGGAAGCTGAACTGAGGGCCATTATTAGTAACAACCAGGGCTCCAATTGTCAGGGAACAGGAAGAAACACACACTTCTTCCTTTATTAAAATAGAGCAACTAATTATATAGCTAAAGAAGACCAGAAAGATGGTCTTGTAGTTAAACATTGACGTAGACCCAGGAGATCTGGGTTCAGTTCCCGTCTCTGCCACTGACTCCTTGTGGGAAGTCACTCAATCTCCCTGAGCCTTAGTTCCCCATCTGTAAAAAAGGCATAATGGTATTTTTCAGCTTCCACTCTTTGTCTGGCAAGCTCTTCAGAGTAGGGACTTCCTCAGTTTAAATGTCTGCACAGCTCATAGCATAATAGGGCCTTCTTTAAAAGTGGTGGGGTTTTTTTATGGAACTTGCATCAGGGGGTTCCCAGGTTTGCTGCATCTCTATGATTCCGACCCCATGTTTGCTCCGTTCACAAATAAAAAAATATTTTTACTAACCAGCCTTGTAAACTCAGTCAAGATCTGAGAGCCAAGTTGGGTTCTCAGCTTGCGTGTAATTACCATAATCATGAGGCTGTAGGCCAACTGCTGCCCTCGGTGACCTCTGTGCAACTCCCTTTTTCTCAGATTCTGGCTTCAACTACATTGGTGTGGTTTTGTTGCCTTCAGAGAAGCGGCATGGGTGTAACTGAGGAAATAATTTAAAGGCAGTGAAGTTGCAAAGGTGGGTCTGCAGTTTGAACGCAGGCTGTGATACAGCAAAACACGGAATCATGAGCTGTAGCATCCAATGTGTGGGCTTAAAGTCAAGCATGTGCTTAAGTGCTTCTTTTGGATCAGGACCTTTGTTTAAAATCACACTGATGAGTCTGAAAAAACACTACCCCCATCTCTCTACTGATTCTGCAGAGAAAAAGGCTGTCACTGAAGTAAGCAGAGACTACATATTGGGAGCAGCAGCAGCTCTGAAGAGCTCTGAGCAACTCAAAAGCTTGTCTCTTTCACCAGCAAAAGTTGGTGCAATAAAAGATATTTTTACACGGTCAGTTCCCAGACTAGAACCACACTTTAATCTGTACCTTTTGACCCCTTGTGTGCTCAAATGCTCATGGAGGCACCCCTGTTGGAGATCATATTGGCTCAGTAGCAGATTTTCTCTAAATTTAGGCATTTTATCTCACTGGGATACAGTGTTTTCCACTAGGACTCAATAACTGCATTTCCATGCTAAAATACAGTCATTTTTATGTTGCAGAAATAATATGGTGGGATGCACTTAGTGTGAAAATTACAAGTTGACAGAACAGTTTCTATGGAAATAACCTGGAACAACATACTATGAAATTTCAGTAGCTGTGCCATACACCTAAATTATCAGCAGAGCTTTCTGGTCCCTGGTGGGATATAACTGTTACCTGTATTACCTGTATGCAGGAATCCAATTAACACAACCTAGGTTGAGAAAAGCCTCTTCCTTCAGTCTTTGTCCACCAGCGAAATGTTATGGTGGCATTAGCTTCTACTTCCTGGGAGAACCATGGTTTTGGTTTTTAACTGGGTGGCAGGAATAACAGGCCAGGGGAGATGACTGATGAACCTGGGAAGCTGAGTAGCAGATCCCACCTCCTCAGCCACCCCAGAACCTGCATGGCACATATAAAAAGCTCAGGTTCTTCTGGAAGAACTTTTGCTTTTCCCACTAGGCGACTTGGGGTCTCAGGAGGGGAGGCACGGCATGTTTCCCATTCGGTGGCTTGGGCCAGCTTGGGGTGGCTGGGGCTGGCCCAAGGCTTCTCCGGCTGCAGGGGGTGTGTGTGGAGCTTGGGGCTCCAACTGTGGGGGGCGGGGGAGGGCTCCGGGGGCAAGGGGGCCTTGGAGCTCTGGTAGGCAGGGGGGCAGGGCTTCATGCGGAAAGGGCAGGGCCAGGGGGCTAGCCTCCCTGAAGCAGGGGTCCACCCGCAGCCCATGAGCTTTATAATAACGAGGCTTTTTAGCATTAGGTTTCTGATTGTTTTGAAGCTTTGTGAAATGATTGCGGGATGTGAGTTGGAATAAAGGTAGTGAGATATTATCTACCCTAAGTGGAGTTTTCATCCCAGTCAGGTGTCTTTATAAAACTCCAGGCCCCACAGTGCCTTTGTGCACATATGTACATTCCATGAGTTGTATTGCAGTGCTGGCTGAGATCAGGCCCGGTCTTGCCTGATGCTATAGAGATACATAACAAGAGACAGTTCCTGCCCTGGAAAGCTTCCAATCCAAATAGACAAGGAGTGGGAGAAAGGAAAGCACTCTTAATCCCATTTTACAGATCACTGCAGTGAGACACAGAGATCCATAGATTCCAAGGCCAGAAGGGACCATTGTCTGACCTCTTGTAGAACACAGGCCATAGAACTTCCCCAAAATAAGTCCTAGAGCAGATCTTTTAGAAAAACACCAGTCTCGATTTAAAAAATGTCGGTGATGGAGGAATTAAATTGTTCCAAGGATTAATTATTCTCATCATTAAAAATTTACACCTTATTTCCATTTGGAATTTTTCTAGTTTTAGCTTCCAGCCACTGGATCATGTTAGATCTTTCTCTGCTAGATGGAAGAGCCCATTATCAAATATTTGTTCCTCATGTAAATATTTACAGGTTTTAACCTGCCTAATAGGCAGCAGATTTAAAATAAACAAAAGAAAGTATTTTTTCACACAATGCATAGTCAACCTGTGGAACTCCCTGCCAGAGGATGCTGTGAAGGCCAAGACTATAACAGGGTTCAAAAAAGAACTAGATATGTTCATGGAGGATAGCTCCATCAATGGCTATTAGCCAGGATGAACAAGGATGGTGTCCCTAGCCTCTGTTTGCCAGAAGCTGGGAATGGGCGACAGGGGATGGATCACTTGATGATTACCTGTTTTGTTCATTCCCTCTGGGGCACTTGGCATTGGCCACTGTTGGAAGACGGGATACTAGGCTAGATGGACCTTTGGTCTGACCCAGTGTGGCTGTTCTTATGTTGTTTGTTCTCTTTGTTAAGCTAAATAGATTTAGCTTCTTGAGTCTGTCACTACGAGGCAGGGTTTCTAACCCTTAAGTCATTCTGGTGGCTCTTCTCTGAACTCTCTGCAATTTACCAACATCCTTCTTGAATGGTGGGCACCAGAACTGAACACAGCATTCCAGCAGCAGTTGCACCAGTGCCAAATACACAGGTAAAATAACCTCTCTGCTCCTCCTTGAGATTCCCCTGTTTATGCATCCCGGGATCGCAGTAGCTCTTTTAGCCACAGCATTGCACTGACAGCTCATGGTCAGCGATTATCCACCATGACGCCTCATTTTTTTGTTCAGAGAAACTAAGGTTCTGTCTACACTGCAGCTAGAGATGCATCTGCAGCATGTGTGGACATAACTAAGCTAGCTTTGATCTAGCCGGATTGAATAACCACAGCAGTGAAGCCTGATCAGCATGGGCTGTACAAGACAAGCCCACTCGGGACTGAGTAGGCTCTCAAGCAACTAGCCTGTCTGCTGCAGCTTTACTGCTATTGTTAATCAAGATATTTAGACCAGGGGTTCTCAAACTTCATTGCAACGCGACCCCCTTCTGACAATAAAAATTACTACACGACCCCAGGACGGGGGACCGAAGGCTGAGCCCACCCTAGGCCCGCCACCCCAGGGTGGGAGAGGCCGAAGCCCAAGCCTCTCTGCCCCAGGGCTTCAGCCCCAGGCAAAGGGCCTGTAACCTGAATCTCACCTCCTAGGGCAGAAGCCCTCAGGCTTTTGTTTTTGGCCCAGGCAATGGGGCTCAGGCTTTGGCCCTGGGCTCCAGCAAGTTTAAGCCTGCCTTCGCGACCCCATTAAAATGGGATCATGACCCACTTTGGGTTCCGACTCACAGTCTGAGAACCGCTGATCTAGATCAAAGCTAGCCTGTGGATGCCTACATGTGCTGTGGTCACACCTCTGATTGCAGTGTAGATATACCTTAAGGGTTTTGCCTAAGAGAATCTGTGACAGAATCTGGCACTGAATCCAGTTCTTCATTGTGTCCTAGTCCAGTTCCATACCCACGAGACCATCCTTCCTCTCAATCTGAGGAAGGTGGTAAGTACCCAAAGCTTGGAGATACTCAAAACTTTGGAGATACCCACATCTTTTGGAGTCAGTTTGGCCTACCTGGGCTTGCAACCCTGGGAGATGGAAGGGACGGGATGCACCTGAGGGAGTTTCCAAAGTCACTGATCTGAGAAGTGCAGTTGCAAGTGGGTTTACAGGATGGCTGATTGCTGTGGGAGAGGGTGAACTGGAGAAAAGAAGTCAATGGTTTGTTTTCCTGCAAGGACCCTTTCCAGTGTCCTTTCTTTCATTCTTGGGTGCATGACTAAGTACTGTAACCTGCTTAGTTCCAGGCAAAGTCCATTTGCGATTAGGCCTTTGAATTTATCAGTCACTTGCACTCAGAAAATATTTATCCGTGTAATAATGGATCTAGAATCTAATGGTAATGAAGCTACTAAACTGCACTCTAAGCTTTTTAATTAGATTACCCGGTTTCCTGGAAAATTCATTTGGATTAAAACTCTGCTTAATATGGCTATAAAGGTCTGAATGCCCCCAAAGGGGTTTTTTGAAAAAGAATAAATCATCCAAAGTCATATTGTGCACTAATTGATTTCCAAAAGTACAATATGAACAACCCTACTCCTGAAAACGACACAGCTATAAGTGAAGGATAAATATGTCAAGTGCCAGAAGCAGATCGGAAGAGGGACTCCGTCAGAGGAATGACATCAGATCAGAGAGTGCATTCTCCCCTCATCCTTCTGACAGACCACCTCCATTGGAGATGTTGTTCTTGTAGACTGCTGCATAACAAAATTAAAGCACAGCAGCCGGGAAAAGTTCCCTGGCAAACCCGTTGGTTCTGCATGAGACTCTAAGAAAGGGTCACCCATTGACAGACTAGGATTTAGAAATAGCCAAAAACTGGGGTATTTTGGTCCCCCTCCTTCAGTTCCTACCTCCAAAATGTCCTGTTAGATTTTGGTTTTAAAAACCTAAAACCAAAATTAGTTGTTCAGCTCCTGGTCCCATTTATCTGAGCCCCCCTTTCACTCTCATCTCATGGGTTGAGGAAGGATCAGTTTGTCTAAATGGATCCTGTCTTGGATAGGTATTTTAAAGAAATCTAGGCTCAGGGATTTCCCCTCTTTCAATTATTGTTAAAGATCTCTGACCACCTACGTGAGGACTTCATGGTTGTCACTAGCAAGGCATGGAAAGTGGGGAATAATTTCTGTGATTATATCTTCCAGTTCGAAAGACCATTTCAATTTGTGTATGTTTCTGGCTCTGCTGTCCTCTCCTTCTGCAAGAATTTGAGTGCCTGAAGCTAATCAGAGCTTGTATTCATTAAGAGCAACTGTTTCATTACAGTGGCTTAATATTTGCCAAAAGCAAATGTTAATTGATAGATTTGGTCCTAAATTACTATTATTTATTATTAATAATAATGTATTATCTATTTCTTGTACTGTGATAGTGCATCAGGACACTAATCATTGACCAAGATCTTTCTTTGCTAGGCGTTGATCACACAAGTAACAGAAAGCAGGTCCCTGCCCCCAAAGAGCTTACAGTGTAAATATAAGACAAGAGACAACAGGTGGATGCGACAGCCAGATGGGGGAACACAAGGAAACAATTGATACTGGTCAGCATGGAAGTAGATTTCACAGCACACCAGCTGTCTAGCCAGGGTAAAGATTTTGTAGACACAAAGGCAGAGGAATCTTAAGAAAGACAATGAGGTGGCTTTGCAGAGGTTTCCTGGGAGCTCCTCTCGTGTGTAAGGGCCTTGCACTTCTGACTGTGTCGGCTAATTACATAGGTCTGGTATTATTGCTGCTCCCTGAATGGTTCACTTGCATAACTACCAACACAGCACACGTTGTCCATATTACAGTCAAAGAGAAAACTCAAAAAACTGGTTCGGTAGGATTTGTCCATGAGAATTGGCTTTAGGATTCAGGCCATGCAGAGGAAAGATGCTGATCGTGTTCATGCATGTAAATAAATCCAAAGTAATTCACTGGCAGTCATTAATTGCTCCAGTGATTCCCTGGTACTCATCATACTGGATTTCTGAGATGCCATAATGATGATTGCAGGATAAATGCCCAGACAGATAGAAGTGGGATTTACAAACGCTGCTTGGGTGACTGTTACACAGTCATTCTAAGAGCATGAGACAGAGTAAACAGAGATTCTTCGAGAGGGTAGCTGTTCCATATGGTTTGGTTTCGTTCCCTTTGTGCAATAATTGATCTGTGCCCCCCAACGATACGGAGCCTAGAAAATAAAGAATGCATGGCCCAGTCCCCAGCATGCAACAGGAAGAACTGGAATGGGGCTGGATGTGAGAGCCTCTGGTCTCTGCTCTGCCAGCTTCCCCACCCTGGACATTTCCTGAAAGCCATCTCAGAGGTGTAGTCCTTCCGTGAGTGGTTCGGATCCAAGCCAACCCTGGTAAGGTAGAATGCCTTGTGTGAAGTCCCTGGCCCCAGTATCAACCCCGCCTAGTAAACCATTCCTTCTGCTTACTTGTGGCTACCAGCTGCCCTGTGTATTTTGCACATGTTCAGTAGATTGCCCCCACTCAGGCCCCTGAGGTACCCTTTAGAGGAGCCATGTTCAGATCTGTCAGGAACGCAGCTGAACACAGCAGGGAAGGTTTAGACTGCATGTGGAAATGAGGTGTGTAATCCCAAAAGAGCAGAGCTGTGTGTGTCCAAGGTCACAAAGCACTTATAGCTTCCTTAAGACAGTGTCTCAGGGCAAAAAGAAGATGCAGGCATAGACTAGCCTAGGATCCTGTACCCACCCTGGGAGGGCAGTAAGAGAGACCACCCAGCTCCTGGAGTCATGCGATTACATGAAAATCTTGCCTCTGGTTTTTAAGAAGTGTGTTTCTAGCCCTAAGGGTTGTGAAGAAAAGCTGGAAAATGTGGACCACAAAGACTTAAAAAAATATCCAATAAAATAACCCCAAATTTGTTGTTTTTAAAATCTCATGATGGGGTGGGGGAGAAGGGGATTCATGTTTCTTGAATGCTGGGGGGTAACCATGCTGGATTTTCCTTGTCTTGTGGGTGAAGTGCAGGACAAGGAGTCAAGAGATCAAAGTTCTAGGCTCAGCCATTCCACATGATTACTGTGTGCACTCAGATTGTACACTAGAAATGTACAGATAACGTGGCAAGTCATTTGAATGCTGTGCCTCGGTTTCCCCCTCTCTAGAATAGGGCTAATAATATTTCACCAGGGTGTTATGATTAATTAATGTATGTGAAATGCTCTGACATCCTCAGGCAGAAGGAGCTGCTGTATAAAGGTACAAAGTAGTATTGTCTGCGGTAGACATTTGGTGAAGGAAATATTCCCCCCTTATTTCCCTTCTCCATTTTGGATTCTGAGAACCTCCCATGTAGAGTCATTTAAAGACCTAATCTTGCTCCCATTGAGGTCAATTGCAAAAATTCTGTTCACTCCAGTGGGACAGAGGCAGTCCCCAGATCACTGCCAGAAAGGGAGGCTGACGTTCTTTAGTAACCCGTCCTGTATTCCAGTCAGGTAGAAGCCATATATAGGAAGTTCTATTCTGAAGACTTTGCAAAGGGCATCATGCAGTTGAGAAGAGGCCCGTTAGCCTCTGGAAGTCTAGATCATCCTGCGTCATGCCCCGTATGGGCTGCTTCTGCACAAGGAAAGCAAACCACAGTCCAGAGAAACTTCTGAACCTCTTTTGTTTGTTAACGACAGGAGACAGCAGTCAGAAGGCTAGCACAGAGGATAATGCACTTCAATTAAGAAGCATTATATTTACATTGGCTTTGACTCGCTTTCCTGAGATCATGCTTTAAAAATATTGCCTGATATACTGGAATTACAGAACTTTCCTGATAATTATATCTGATTATTCAAATTATAGGCTGGGGAAAGAGGCGGGTGTTCAGACCCTATCTCCTCTTGAGGGTATTTCTCTGCCCATTTGATCCTTCAGGGGAAAAAGGGAATCAGTTTTGGGTTTATTGTATTCTCTGTTCTCCCTCCCATTTCTCTCCCTTCGTTCCCCCCCTAACCTACCCCACCCCACCCCACTCCCCAAGGGAAAACCAGCCTGTAGCTCTTCCTGACATGTGCCAGTCCCAGCCCAGACTGATCTCCTAAGACAGGAGTAAACAGGAGTTCAGGGCCACATTGTTTTGTGGTCTGAATGTAAAACAGAGAAAGGCCTCTTCAAAGGCGTTTTGGGTTTGTTTTTTTTCCTGGTACAGAAGGATACACCTTTGACTTTGGGGCCATTTCCTCTTATGGCTTCCCACGCCAAAATCCTATTGAAATCAATCAGAATTTTGAATAAGAATTGATGGCAAGAGGTAGAGCTTGGTCATACAGAATTATCCGATGGAATAACTGGACTAAACTCTGCCTTATGGAGGATCCCAGGATGAGGCCTGGGTCCTTTTGGAGGGATGTATGCATGTCATTAGGTACCAAGTGGTGGCTAAAATAATTGGAAGAGAAGGAAGGACTATTAGGAGACATGTGAGTTTAAAATATGTAATTGGTGCCCAGGATAAGACCGTCAACAATTTTCCCAACAAGAGAATTCGACTCTCTTCTTGAAAGTTGTTCGAGCCTCATTTTCAACCTGCAATATCAGAGTTCAGGATTCAGAGTAGCAGCCGTGTTAGTCTGTATTCGCAAAAAGAAAAGGAGTACTTGTGGCACCTTAGAGACTAACAAATTTATTAGAGCATAAGCTTTCGTGAGCTACAGCTCACTTGCATCCGATGAAGTGAGCTGTAGCTCACGAAAGCTTATGCTCTAATAAATTTGTTAGTCTCTAAGGTGCCACAAGTACTCCTTTTCTTTTAGAGTTCAGGATGTTGGAGAAACACTGAATTTATTACTGGGTTTTGAATGGATGAAAAATTCTATCCCGTAGGGTAGGTGGAAATGACTGTTCTTTACGACTAAAACCTCAGCAGATTGTGACTCATTATATCCCTCGGACCTGTGCCTTACTGAGCCAGTTATTTTATTGATCTTCATGCACGGTACAGGGCTATGGACACACTGATTCACTTGCCAAGCAATTTATAGTCTTTTTGCATAGTCAAATGACCTTTGCAAGCTAAGTCCAAGAAATACCCTTTCCATTCCCCCATCTGTAAAATGTGAATTCTAATTATTTTATGCTCTGAAGAGCTCTTAGTACATTAACATTAAAGGTCCAATGCGATGCCCTCTCCAAAGGAGGTAGTTTTGTTTTGAAAATGCCAGCTGTGTGGGAACAAAATATCTGATCAATGTTGAGCAAAAATCAGAGGCAATTCTGGATCACGGATAATTGTTAATGAAAAATTCATGAAGGTCCAGGCCTAGGGAATTGTGGGATTTTCCATCAAAAGCTGTGAATAAAAATCACTTTTCCTAAGAAGTAAGACTCTTGCTATGTGATCCCTTTCTCAGACCATGGAGCCCATGTTTGTTGACCAGCTCACTGGAATTTGTTTCATCTGACAAACATAGGGCTGAATTCTGCTCTTGGATCCGCACAGTAGATTGTGGCTCTGATTTGCTCACCCTGCATGTGCAGATTCCTGTACGGGATACAGAACAGGTAGAGCAGAGTCTGCATACATAGTGCCAGATCCTCAGCAGGCATATATCGGTGCAGCTTCATTGACTTCAGTGGAGATACACCCCTTTGCACTAGCTGAGGATCTGTCCCACTCTGCCCTGATCTGAGAGTACACATTCACCTACAGAATTATTTCAACTGATCGTGATCAACAGTACATAATTGTGCAGTTTACAACAACAAAAGTGCGACTGCTCCTTAAATTGTTCCAAACCCACAGGCTGGAATGGTTTCCCCAAAGGTGGAAGGGGAAGTATAAAGCGTTGCTGGCAAATTCTGACACTTGTAGTCAATACAATCTGCAAGAAAACATATTGCTGCCATGGCGAACGGGTAGTTCTTTTGGACGGTAGAGGTGAGCTCATGCGCTTTTCAAAATCATGCATTTGAGGTTGGTAGATTGAAATATACCAGGAGAGGATGAGGCATGAAATAATAACAAAATTGCCACTATGAAAGGTTTATTGCGTTTCATCATTTGACCCAATAAGTATTCAGTAGGTACCAGGGGGTCATTTTCAGGCTAGAAATAAATCACATTCACGGGTTTATGTAGCTAGGCTGCAACTGCCATAACAGCAAGTAACAAAGGCCAACATCTGCAGAGAAGGCAGGCTCTAAACATTGATTTTTCAAGAAGATTTTATTTACAAAATGGTAATTAAGGGATTTCAATTATTCCACTGAAAAAGGGCATCAGTACAACCCGGGCTCAGGTGGCTTTTGTTTTCACAGTGACCTTAGCTTATGAACTGTCCCCCTTTAAGCTCTGTTACCTTTATGTTTTGAGCTCCTGTTGTCAGTATCCCTGGACTGACTTACTACATGAGTGGTGTGTGTTAAACCTTCATCAGAGAAAATAATACATTGTAAATACATGTAGAGAAAGTTTTGTTCCTTCTCTTGGTGCTGAATTCCAGTGCATCCACCAGATTTCATTCTAATAGATGTCAGTCCACATCTATCTGCTATTGTATTTGCTGCGTTGTCAGCTTTTGGATATCAAATGCAAGCAAGCTACCTATTGCTATGGCTGAGTAGAATAACTGCCCCTTGCAGGGGAGTGAAATAGTTCAGTGGCTTGTTATGAAAACAAAGAGGGGTTCATGGTCCCAGCAAGAACCTACTGACATGACTGAACTGTGTGCACACATTTGGGGAACAATCAGGCCCCTGTGTTTCAAGTCTTGAGGGCGGTTGGAGAACTTCACTGATTACAGGTCGAGGGAGCTGCATGCTAAAGTATATTAGTTCCCAGAAGCATGAAAAATAAGGAAGAACAAGAAGGTGGAGGGAGGGTCTAGCTGTTAAGCGGCTGCTCCTCACTTAAAGATAATTTATGGGTTTGATTTTGTTTTGAAGGAATATGTAAAACCTGCTCTGCAACCCAATTGCCTCTGCAGCATGGGACGTATAATCCCTCGAACAGAGCACAAAGCCAGCAGTGGGGCATCATCATAATTCAGGCTCCTCTGCCCTGAGCAGGGATCATGCATTAGGATCAGGCGGTCATATCCCACAAGATGGATTTACAGCAATTACAGGGCAGCTGACATTGATGAACCTTGGTCTTTCCTATCTCGTGTGTCTCGATGATTATTTTGCTGCTGCTGTGATTTTTCTCAGTGGTCTGTTCCAGCTAGCTGGCGTATTAATTACTTGCTGATTCAGTGTTATAACTCACTCTTGTGTTGGTTATGTATGGAAAACAATACATTTGTAGAGGGGTCCCTTGTACAGCTCTGCGTGTTCTCCCTTTCCTCCTTTTATATCTTAACCCAGCCCCCAACACACACCCAAACAGACATAAGAATTGCCATACTGTACTGGGTCAGACCATGGTCCATCTTGCCCAGTGTCCCATCTCCAACAGTTACCTGTCCCAGAGGTTCGGGAGAATGTACGGAACCCACCTTCTGGAAGTCACAGGTTTAGGGTTTCGCCGGCATGGAGTTGTGTCCCTGACTGTCTTGGCTAATAGCCATTGATGGACTTATCCTCCATGAGCTTTTCCACTTCTTTTTTTAATCCAGTTACATTTCTGGTCATCACAACATCCCATGGCAATGAGTTCCACAGGCTAGCTGTGCGGTGTGTGAAAAAGTGCTTCCTCTTGTTTGAATAAAACCTGTTGCCATCAAACTATGTAATCAAGAAAAACCTGTCTGCTGTTTAGAGCAGGGAACCAGGAATCAGGAAGCCACTGCGTTGCCAGCTTCTCTGTTGGCATAAGAAGACACAAGACCGCAGAAGTGAATGGAATTGTACCTTCTGACATCAGCAGTGAACCTGGCTCCTGAGTTCTGTTCCCAGCTCTGACACTGACTTTGGACAAGTCATTTAAACTCTCTGTGACACATGTTCCCTATCTGTAAAATGAAGATAATCGTGCTACTCACCTCTGTAAATTGCTTTGAGATTAGTGCCAAGTATTGTTAGAGATGGATCTTAATTGCAACACTGGGTCTAAGTGAAACTCCTTCAGACATTGGGAAAGCTCCGATCCCGACCCAAACTTTGCAGCTCAGGCCCTTCTCTTTAAGAGGGACCAACTGAAACTAATGATCCAAGAGCCCTTGAACTCTGGGAAGTTTGGTTTTGGGTTGGGATTTACATCTGAATCTGCAGCATAGACACTTGTAATTATTATTATTATTATTATTATTATTATTATTTATATCTATATCCACAACAGTAAAATCCTAAAGAACCCAAAGGGCAGTTTGTGTTCCATGAGTATGTGTGTGTGTTACATACTTGTGTGTACTTTACGTGCACTTGCACCTGTGTGTATGCTTGTGAAAGAAAATACATTCAAAGTGAAGGTTAGACTGCTGGTGTGCTGAGACCACTGCCTGTCCTGCTGACCTGGATTGTCTCATTGGTTCCTTGTAGTCACATGCATCCATCTATTGTTTCTTGTCTTATACTGCAGGCTCTTTGGGGCATGGACTGTCTCTTTGTTCTGTTTGTATAGTGCCTAACACAACGGGGTCCTGGTCCATCATAATACAAATAATAAATCATAATAATAATGAAATGGGCATGGATTGAAACTATATCACTTTTTAAGGCCTTGACTGTGGCTTCTGGAGTATGTGGGATGCAGCTTGCTATCTCCTCCGTGGCCAACCCGTTCTGCTGCCTTGGGGCTAGGATATGGTGGAGCTGAAGCCCTGTCCCCTCGGCGTGTTGTGCACCCCCTAAGGAGTAGGAAGGAGCAGTCCCTGTTTTCACTTGAAATAGACTGGAATTCTGCCTAACTCTTATGTGGGCAACCTGGGAATGGGGAATTTCCTTGCTCCCTCACCCCATATGACGGTCAGGCAGAATCTGGACCTTATCGTTAAGACACTCAGATACCCCGTTGATGAGCACAGGACAGCTAGATATGGAGCCTCTTTACCAGCCCATTTTTAATGCATTGATCCCTGTGCTATCTGGGCACCACTTTTGTCCTCCATCTTACTCCAGGAGTTTTGGAGAAATTGTGGTAGGTCTGAGCCAGGCTCCAATTGCAGGATTTAAATCAGATCCTGACCAACCAGAAAGAGGGTTACATCATGTTCTACTAAATATAAATCCATAGAGCTTAAAGCCAGAAGAGACCATTCTGGTTATCTAGTTTGATTTCCTGAACAACACAGGCCAAAGTCTTTCACCTAGTGGTTCCTGCATGAAGTCCATCGTGTCTGGTTGAGCTAGAGCACATTGTTTAGAAAGACATCCAACTCTGAGGTAATGATTTCAAGTGATGGAGAATTCACCTCGTCCCTTGGGCAGTTCTTTCATTAATTACCTTCACTCTTAAAAATGGGCACCTTATTTCCAGTCTGAATTTGTCTAGCTTCCAAATGTGGGATACCTTTGGAACAACGTCACCACGCACCACTCCAGGCAAAAGCTTCTTTCTAATCATGCTGGCAAGTGGCTGAGAGACAGTTATTCATATGTACAGTCGTCTCCAAGACAGACCTTCACAAATACAGTCATGCTGGCCATAGCATGTGGTCGGAAACTTTTTGAATGGGCGATTGCCATGCATCTGAATACTGGCTGGTACATTCCTGCCACCAACAAAACTGAAAAGGCTCCCACAACTAGTCACTCTAATCTCTGCGTTAGTTACATTGCATTTTCTCCTGATCAGGAGCGAATCTCTTTTTGTGTGTGTGCCCATGCTGATACCTTTCCAAGTAGGCCCCTCTTTTTCTTTGTGCCGCTGAAGCAGTGAAGAGGTTTCCTTCACTTTGGACAGCTGAGCTCTGGTCACTGGCCTAGACCTCTGGCCCGAGTGAGATCAGTCATCTTGATTGCCTGTGAACCAAAAGACAGCTTGCGAATATGCTGCTTTTGAATAGCTGAGGCCTCCTATTCCTCTCCACCCCCACTTCAGATTGGCGTGGTGTGAATTGACAACAACGCAGCTCCCCACTTTTATCAATGCCTGTCAGTGCATTGTGAAAAAATTTGATTGAGCTCTCAGCTCACTGAGCATCTTTAGTGGCCAGCAGAAAGCGTTCTGGCATCCCATATCGTCTGATGCATTAATGTTGCCATCAGTCTGGCAGGAGCGGAAAAGTTTTCAAAGAGCAGATGTCCCAACGTGACAGATTTTCTGTTCACAGGGAGAAATAAAGGGCACTTGCATATTTCAGGCATTTCGAGCCAGAACCACTCTGCTGCTGTGTGAAGGGGAGGGAATGTCACATAGCAACTAGACGTGTTGCTTTTGTTTGAGCTTCTTAATAAAAAAACAACAACAAAACTTTGGGAAACAGGGCCAGATTCTGCCCCAAATGACACCTGCTGCAGCCTCACTGATTTTGATGTGGATTCATAATGGGCAAAAGCAGGCAGAATTGGTCCCAACTGGAACTTACCAGTGGCCTCTTCAAGGAGCAGAGCCTCATATTTGACGAATTATCATTTGACTTGCTGCTAATACCCCCCTTAGCATTTAGGCATGATAGAGATTACCATGGTATAGGCAGGGCGCTGGAACAATTTGTATAGTGGGGGTGCTGAGAGCCATTGAATCAAATTATAAACCCTGTGTATGATGGAAACCACTTCAAGCCAGGGGGTGCTGCTGTACCCCCAACACCCCTAGTTCCAGCACCTATAGTAGGTGCTTCCACTGAGGATATACAGGGGTCTTGACAGTCCATTTGTGACATCTGCAGGTTAGGTTGTGTTGTTTTTTTTTCTGTGTGAGTGTGTGTGCGTGAGAGAGACAGCAAACCTTATTTGAGGTTACTAGTTCCTTATATATTGTACCTTGTGGAAGTCCAGCGTTTTTCCCTAGGATAAGCACTCTGCCTGCTTCTCTGCCCTCAATTTCTACACCTCATTAAGGTTTTTAGGTGTTGCTGAAAATATAATAATTGTATCGACCCACTGTCTGTGACCTAGTTCAAAGTAACACAACATCTGTGGCCTCTGTTGATCATATTTAATGGCTCTCTTTGGCCCTAATCATCTACCACTCACAAACTCACACCTATAAACCTCCAGGAAAGAAAAATTTTAAAAAGCCAGAGGTTTTAGCTGCATTGCTGTTTTCAGTGTGTGCAGAATCTTCTTCCTTCAGACATGACAGTCTTCTCTAGGAATGTTAGCTGCTGGTGTAAAATCTCACAAGCTACAACTCAGTTAGGAAGTTTAGTTATTTCATATGGCAGAACACAGTGATATCAGGGTCCTATTGGTAAGGCATATGGTGCCTGTGAAATATCACAGGGTATGCTTACCTAGATTCTGATCACTTAGCATCCCCAGGGACCTCTTGGACTGGAAGTTCTAGCATCTGGATAACATGGTTTGGTTTAAAATGGCAGCTAATCACCTCACACTTTGCCCTCTGAAATGCTCTCTGAAAATACAGGAGAAAGGGTCGGGTATACAGCGGCTATCTCGCAGCAATTGTGTTTCCTGCCCTTTTACTCTGCTAGCATTCCGCTAAAATAATCTGCCAGCAGATGTGTTGAGACAAGCCTCTTTCTAATATTGAAACAGCCAGAGGCAGATCCAGTTTTAATGGAGATAATATAATTTCATCTTGACTGGCAACATGACGCTGGCTGGAGAGTAGGCTGTTTTCCATTGGGGGAAGGGAGATCTGGGTCAAATTCAAGGCGCTGGTCCTGTTCTTTAAGGCCCTTCATGGGCTAGTTCTTGGCTACCTCAGAGAGTTTCTTTCCATTCATGACTTATAGGACAGCTGCATTTACCATGTTGATGCTGTTGGTGCCTGGGATGAGACTTTTGGTAGGAGGTGGTAGGGGTGCAGGCAGAGAGTTCTGTGGGTCTCTCTGCTGGAGATGATCCCAAGTCCTGCTCTGTGGCTGTGCAAATGCCACCTTCTTATGCAAAAGCCTTCCTGCAATGACAGGAGTCAAAGAACAAATAAATACAGAAAACATCTCCAGGGAAGAGTACCTAAATCTAACCATGATGAACAGGATCCATGATGTGATTCAGATGTGTTGTGATTCTTATTCCTATATGCTGCATCTAGGTACTAGAGAGATGGGTACATTGTAAAAAACGTAGAGAGAGACAGTTCATGAACACAGAGGTAAATCAAATAACCTCTCCAAGCCAGCATTGAGGAGTGTTGGCAGACCATTCTTGGGCAAGCCTGCCACAGCTCGAGCTGTACCTGTCTGTGGCTAGAGGCAGACCTCAGCCCCGCACTTTTCACCAGTGCTAACGATAAAAGAAACAAATGTTTTTAATTTCAAATTCAACCTGTGATTTGTGTTGCTATACTCTTCAGATTCCACTTTGAGAACTGCTATTGCTCAGCTTTTATTATATTGCTGTTCTTCTGTGACACATTCGAGACCACCAGCGTTTGACTTCGGCAGTAAAGTATTTCACCGGTAAAGAACAATAAACTGCCTGCTCTAATCTACACAGCCTGTTTAGCATTACGACAGGCGGCCACAGACGGGATTTCAATTGGATGCAGTGCTCTGATCCCTTAGGCAGAATAGGCCCTCATATTAAGGGTTATAACTATGATCTTGGCTTGAGGTTCATCTGACTTTTTGGGGGCATTGCGTTCTTGGTAGAGTGTGCATCCCAGGCTGTGGAATCTCCCGCCACCAGAGATCAGCAAGATCACCAAGCCCTACTATTTCTAGGTTATGATGTTCAACCCTCTTTCCCCCAATAATGCAGCTGCAGAAAGGCCAAATCACTTTCTTTTGGAAGACAACCCCCGAGTGTGGGTCCACACAGGGCAGCAGAGGAGTTGAGGGAGAGGTGGGGAGTTTTGATCTCTTTTGCTGACAGCGTTGGTATGACTCGTTTAGGTATCTGACACCTAGATACTGCCGGGATTGGTGAATTAGATACGAATTGGAGGCTCTTTCACATGCCATCTGGTGCCAAGGCATAAATTAGAAACTGGCTGATTGCAGACCTTGGGATTAGATCAGCATTTTCCCCTCTGGTGTCATGCGATTTCCTCAGCACGTTGCGACAGAGAGTTGTTTTCAGAAGGCTGTACACATGTCGGAGAGCAGGGCACAAGGTACAGGTCTGGTTAAATAGGGGCCAGTTCCTAATGTTTTCAAAGGCTCCCCACTACAGGAAACTCTCAGGGAAGACATCCAAAGCACAGACCATCTAGAGCAGTGGTTCTCAAACTAGGGCCACCGCTTGTTCAGGGAAAGCCCCTGGTGGGCCAGGCCGGTTTGTTTACCTGCTGCATCCACAGGTTCGGCCAATTGCTGCTCCCACTGGCCACAGTTTGCCGCTCCAGGAAGCGGTGGCCCTCGTTTGAGAACCAGTGATCTAATGAACCACTGCCCTCTAAGAGCCTTCTCTGGTGGGGCAGCTTTGATTCATTCCATGTCACTGGAAGCCATAGAGTGGACGTCAGACTTGGACGTTGACCTTGAGTGCTGTTTTGCAAGTGGCCATATGAAAAAAAAAGTCTGTAGAGTCTGCTCCATCGATCTGAGCAGCCAGCCCAAGAATGAAACGAAAGGACAGTGAGGTGTGAACAGAGCCTGGGCACTGCTCCCTCCCCAACCCTGACTTCCCATTGCCCTCCACTGTCTCTCTTCCTACATTTAAAATGTATATTAAACCCAGCTATAAGTTAGGGGAAGCTAAATGCTTCCCATTGTTTCTGTGTCGCTTTGTCTGCAATTGGGAGGTTCCCCACTCCCCTCTGCTTCAGAGCCAGCCTGGATAAGGCTGTTCCTAGGTACACAGATGCCCAGCGAATTCATAAGAATAATCCCAATATTGATGCTGCAGACAGAAGCAGCATTCCTGCTCCTTTCTCACATCTTCTGTTTTATGCAAAGCTGCAAATACAGCTTTTGAATTGCATAATCCCGCCTTTGCACCATCTGTCCTTGTGGAAATCATCTCTTGTTGACACAGTTTAGCTACAAGTTGGGCCTTCTTTCCCCCCTTTCCTTTTTCATTTAATCAGCTATATTGAGCCTATGGCTATGAAGAGACTTTACGGTTTGATTCACTGAAATCACCATATCAGCTGAAACCATCCTATTTCGTATTCCATTTACAATGTTTCCAAGGAAACAAAGGCCTAGGACATAAATAGATGGCTGTTAAACATTTGCTCATGTGCGCCAGTCCTGATGATTTGCAGGGCAGAAATAATAATGTTAAATCAACAGCAATAATTAATTTTAATATAGGAAGACTAATTTTTTGTTACCATTAAAAGAATCATTCATTATGATATACAATCAGACAATGTTGGGTTATTTGTAATTTACATTTTCTACTTACAGTTTTTCACTGACATAAACAATACGCCTGATTCTGACCTTACTTAAAGTCATGTAATTTCATTGACTTCAGCAGAGTTACTCCAGATTTTCTCCAGCGTAACTGAGATCAGAATCATCCACAATGTTTCTTTATCTCTAACGTTCACCCTCATGTAATAAAATGTTTTTTTTAATGCCATGATCTGGTAGTAAATATGGATTTGGTTAGATTTTGGAGCATTTCTTACATACCAAAGGGTCTGTGTGTGTGTGTTTGTTTCTGCTTGAGGAATCATTTATTGCATGCTGACTTTGACATATACTATACAAATGTCACTGAAACCCTGAGACATTATGATATAATGAAAGTTACTGCTAAGTTACAAATGAGCCAAACACCACCATTTTGAATTTGAACCTGTCAAATGTACTGAACAGAACTCAGGAAATCATCATGAAAACAACCAGGCAAATAAGCATAAATACAGTGCAACAGGTATATGGCCACCACAATGTATAACTATATCATGTGATACAGTGGTAAGCAGAGTTTACGTACAATAATGAATGAAAAATGTCCTGTGTGAAAATATACACCCAGCAGGATTTTGTCAGGTGATGAGAAACATCCAATAGAACATAGGTTAAAATGCCAGTTCAAGGGTTAGTAAAAATATTTCCAACATTGTCCAGTCCTGGCTGATGTAAATGTACCGGTAACTTCCCAACATCAGCTAGGGATGGGGCTCAGGCACTGGGTTTAGCACCATGTCTGAGCTTTCCCAGAGTGGGGGGCTGGATCTGTGCATTTGGTTAGGGCTCATCTCTATCAGAGACTTATGTAAGCTACATCAATGGTTTAGAATTTGCCCTTGAATGTGAGATAGAAATGGTGTGAAGATGCCATACACTGTACCTCTCCCACCATATTGAAATGATTTCATAAACATGTTCTTCTCCCTTTCATGCCTTTCCAATCAAGGCTCCATGCTGTGGGAACCCTCCTCCCCCACAGAGAGGAGGTTGGGATGGGACACTCTTCCAGATCCCTCTGTACTTTTTTAGCTGGCCAGAGGAATTTGCTGGAGTCATTCACCCACCAGGGACTGAGCACCTGACTCACTCCCCGGGCCCCTAGTCAATTCCTTTTGCACTTGAACTCAGATCTCCATGTTAGTGCCTGACATCAGCCATGAAGATAAGTTGTGGATGCTGTTCAGAGAGGTTTGGCTCTATTACGAGCCTCTGGTGGTCGGTATTTACAATGGCTAGTGTGACCTATTGATAAAGTGGGGGCCAGTCGTGAGATTTCTAAGTGGATGGATATTCCCTTTAACTCTACTTACATTCCTCCACACACAGGGCTGTGTTCTCTCATTGATGAGTTCAAGTAACTCCATTTAAGGCTAATGGAAGGCAACCTTATATATAAGTATTTTAGTATTCTAGCTGTGGTCCAAAACACTTCAATTTACAGAAGAAATTACAGTTCAACTACAATTTACAGCAGTGATTTGAACTATTACCATCTCTTATTTTTTAAAATAAGGGTTCCAGTATTTGCTCCCTTGCAACATATTCTCAAGCTGATCTTAGCAGAAATTTACATCTTCAGAGCAGGCTGAAAAAAAGCATCAACTTCCCTCTTTTTCACACAATAGTAACCGGACTAATGCAGTTATAAATATATTTTGTTTGGCACCTTCTTGAGCTACTGCATCAAGGTTGTTAGAAGCAACTCCAGTTTATTCGAGCTTCAGAGGCTGCCTGCCAGTTCCTATTAGGTAGTAGAAAGAACATTGTAAGAGTACAGTGACCCAGGCTCTTTGAAGGCTGATGTATTGGATATTTACTTGTGATTTCTTGTAACCATTGGATCGCAGCGATTTTAATCTCTTTTTTTGTTCCAAACTTGATTTTTGAGGAAATATGTAAGAGCTTAAAAGACCAGCGCATGTATTGTCTGTCCCCCTTTGGGAGCTGAAAGTTATTAAAATGCTGTTTTGAACAGTAAATAGCAAAATAGGCAGGTTGCTAGTAACAAGTGTGTTCTCTTTTTTTTTTTTCTTTCTGAAATTGATAGTTGCTGGCTCTGTTTGTTTGAATCTGGGCAGCTGTTCCACCCCATTGGATATGAAATTGTCTCAGTTGTAAATGGCCCTTGTCATAAAACCGTGCAGTTCTTGAAGCAGCAATTCACTTCAACTACCTGAGGTGTAAATGGAATCTAATTCTTCTTATTACCATCTATCCACTGAACAACCATCCTGTCACGCTGGCAGGACTGGGGCACTAGCATCAATGAACAGAGCCACCAGCATTTTAGAAATTTGGAGCATGACTGGGTTTTTTCCCCTGCTGAAATGGTTGTGACTGAAAACAGCCCCTAAACCAAGAAGCAGCCCCCCACCCCTATCCCTGCAGTATGTTTGAAGAGCAGTTCCAACTATTGCAGAATGAAATCACGAGCATCAGAAATGCACATGGAGTTTTTGTGAAAACCTGAGAACAGGCTCGCAGGCTTTGGATTTCGGTTTGAAATGATCAGGCAAAGGATGAAGCTACAGCCCCGCAGGATAAGTGGGCTAATCCTAATGTTACCCTAAGACTGCTATAATGTGCTATAATACAATTACAACATCACCAGAGGGCTTTCTGACTGGGGTTGATTAGACTTGGCTTAAATTTCACGGGCTTTGCCTTTGCCAGCTCATTGTTGGTAGCTATTTTGATAATCCTTCCTAGCCAAGTTAATATCATGTGAATAGACACAGGGACCAAGCAGGTGTAGGGCCCAACTCTGCAAGGCGCCAAGCACCTTTAACAGCTGAAGTTGGCACCAGCTGAGCTCAGCACCTGTCTAGAGTCTCTTGCCTTCTTGCGGAATCAGGCTCTTTAGTGGGACTAAAATCTTACTGAAAGTAGGGCTCAGAATTCACACTATCCGTGTGCTGTCTTGTATACTCACTCTGCTGAACTCAGATTGCTTCCCACCCTCATGACCATTTGTGATCATGAAGCACCATTCTTATCTTTAGGCTGAAATAGCAAATGACTGGCAAATATCTCAGATGTAAAGAGTTGTGCTGAAAGCAACTCAGCTGAGCTTGGGGGGCAAGGGCAGACTGAGATTCCACTGAGAAAAGGCAGGTTCTAAGCAAGAAGATGAACATGAATCAGATTTGAGAATGCCACGTCCCTACTCTTCCTTGATACTTGCCTGTTATACAGCTGAGGATTGCATTCTCCCTTTCAGCCCCACAGCATTGCACTGGGAACCCATGTTCCATGACCCCTAAGTCATTCTCACAGTCACGGCTCAGTGTAGAACACAGTTGCCCATCCTGTAACTGTGACCTACATTGTTATAAATCTCTCCTCTGTTTTTTCCACCAAATGCATCCGATGAAGTGAGCTGTAGCTCACGAAAGCTTATGCTCTAATAAATTTGTTAGTCTCTAAGGTGCCACAAGTACTTCTACATTGTTAGTGTCTAATTCTTTCTCCACAGCCCAGGGGCAGCAACCCCTCAGGGCATGCCTCTTCCCTTCTAACTTTAATTAGAGGCGACCACAATCTCTTTAATTCAAGACACAGATATGCCGCCTGGTTACAAAATCAGGATAATGTCTTCTCCTCTTCCTCTTCCTCCTCCCTGGGCTTTTTCTTTTCATGGAATCATCAACTTGCAGATGCCTATTTATAGCTCCTGTTTGGCTCAGCAAGCAAGGCCAAATGGGATTTATTTCAACAGTCCCTCAGCCTCAGTCAGCCTCAGCTGTTTGTGACATCTTTTCAGACCCAGCCGGATGGACCTCGCTGTGGCGGGCAGGTGGGATTTTGAAGGGGCCAGATATTTCTAGGAAAGCGCTCGGCTCAGAACAGCTTGTTTTGTTTTGTCGGCCTGTATTTTTAGCACACTCACAATCTACGGGATCAGTCAGGAGGATGAAGCTATCTACCAGTGCATCGCTGAGAACAGCGCCGGCTCCACCCAAGCCAGCGCGCGCCTGACAGTGCTGTGGGCAGATGGGTTGCCTGGCCCCCCGCAGAATGTGAAAGCTGAAACTGTCTCCGCAACCACCGTCCAGGTATCCTGGAGTGAACCTCTGCAGAACACCAAGGAGATCATCGGTTACGTGCTGCACATAAGGAAAGCTGCAGGTATGGGACAAAAACCTGATGCTCCTTCTCCTAGGTACTTGAATATTATGGTGATGAGGGGCATGTAAATGACTAGATAGAGAGATGATAGGTTATCTCATCCCTGTCATCTGCATCTCCCTGAGGAGTAGTCTTTGTATGCAGATCAGTGAATAGGAGATAAGAGTAAGCAGAATATGAGAAAAGTTATACCAAACCTTCCATATAGCCTAATAGTTAAATATAAGGAACCAAGTGCTGGTATTTCCTCTGAGAGGGAAGGGAAAGTGAAGCTATATGGGCCCAGTCCAACTCCCATTGTGAGCAGAATCAGGCCCAGGCAAATGTAGTTCCTTGTTTTGATGCAAAACTATAACTTAGTAAATTGTTGCTGCAACATTTATCTGTCTGATGATTCCCTCTTAGGCAAACCTAATGTCTCTCTGCTTTCCCTTTCTTGTGCATTTCAGACCCTGTGGAGATGGAATACCAGGAGGCTGTTAGCAAAAGCACCTTCCAGCAGCTAGTGACGGATTTAGAGCCCTCGACCAGTTATAGCTTCTATATAAAGGCTTATACCTCCCGGGGTGCCAGCAAAGCCTCTGAAGTCATGGTGGTGAGCACGCTGGGAGAAGGTAAGGAGACCTAAAGCTTGAGAGATCTGATGCTGGGAAACCTGCGGATAGCAACGCCATTTATTGGGCTGATAAATGTACTTGAATATTTTAGATCATGTCTTCTTATTGTTCCCCCTTTTCCTTGCTCTGTATTGTGCCGTAGGATGTTACATAGAATTCAACTTTCTTATGACAAGGAGCTAATGGAATTCCTTATCCTGGCAGTATTGTACTGACAAGTCAAAAGCAGCTCACGCTCTGTCTGATCTCCTACGCTACACAGCCTAACATTGTGTAATTGGAAGCTATTGTGGGTTCTTTTTTTTTTTTTTTAAATGTAGCTGTTCCTGTGTTGGTTGTGTGACCTGTTGCAAGTGAAAGGCTCTTTATTGTTTATGATGTACCAAAGGAGAGTATTTTACAGCAAGTGGGGTATGTTTGTGGATTTTTTCTCTGTCTCTCTCCCCATCTAAATACACTACAGAGACCTCTGCAGTATTTTGTGCTGTGCAATGCCAGTGGCTTCCTCACACGGCCCTTTTGTTCCCATTTCTCCTTACCCGGGATCCCTTCTCTGGAAAATGAGTGAGTTCTTTTGATCACCTCAGAGGGGCCTGATTTCATGCTGCCTCATGCCTAGATTTCCGCCCCACCCCCCACCCCAAATTCTGTGTGTGCAGGTCTTGCAGGATCAGACCCTAGCGATGAAGGAAGTAAAGACTGTTCGCCAGGTGGTGCTCTGGGTCTCAGTTTGGAATCATTGGGCCAGATTTGCAGCTGGTGTGAGCTGGGGTAGCTGCTTTGAGGGGGAAGATGAGGTAGAATAAAACCAGCACACCTGCATAGAGGGGATCCACGGGTGACATAGAGCGATTGGAGCTGCTCCTGTGCCACTCACTTCCTGGTTCCTGGCTCAGGGGGTGAGGCCGGGGAAAAGGTTGTAGCAAGGGTAGCCCTACGCTGGCAGCCAGCTACATGAGAATAGCACTCTCAGGCTCTGGATGCCCCATGGAAGCCAATGGGAGTTGAATGCCCAGCCCATCTCAGGATCAGGCCAACGCTGCGTTGTAACCTTAAACCACTTGTTTTAAACAAAGACTAAAGCCCAGGTCCTCCAAGGTATTCAGGTGCTGAACTCCCATTGAGGCTCTGGGCCTAACCCCCTATGCATGAAACAAAGGTCTCCGTGTTCCCCAGGACCCAAAATACTGTAGTAATGTGAGCACAAGGTCTGGTGTCTGCAGCCATTCCTGAAGAACCCGGTATGTGTACTTTCTTTGGATGATTGTGGTTCTCCTGAAGGCAGCTGATTAACAGCCCAGCAGAGCGAATCCTTGCTTTACCCACCGAACAAGAAGCTTCCCTCCCAGCCACAAAGCCCTGACCTGGAGCGACCTCATCTTTCAGTTCGACCTCTGGGGCCTATTCGTACCTTGGCCTCTCTATGGAGGTTGCCAGTTAGTGTCCCCAGTGTAAAAGTGCTCTTTGTGATGGGAGACACTTGTCCACAGGAAACTGGACAGAAACCACCCAACCCTGTTTGATAGGCCACAGTCGTGAGATGCGATAGCTTTCAGTCACTGGCAGTGTGCAGGAGGGTGTAGTGTTTTCTGAAGGGGCAGATCTCTGAGCATTTCATGAGGATGACCATGGTTTATCTCAACGGCCTCTTCTTTTGCTGTGAGACAAATGCATAGGAGGGGTGTGTTTTCCCTCAAGAAAGCATTCTGATAATGAATTTGAAATTGAAATATCAATGATATGAGGAGAAAGGGCCTATTTCAGATATAGTTGAAATAGGGCCATTGACTTCAAGTTGGTGAATCAGATCGCAACTCGGCTTTCAGTGGATGTGAACATTTGCTGTAGTATTTAAGTAAAAGGGCTAATAAATCCTTGCAATGGAATGGGCTGGGTAGTTACCCTTCAAGGTTATTCACTCAGCATTCTGAAGTAAACCAATCATCCTTTTAGCTTGGCTTTCCTTTCAACATAGAGAGAGGGGGTGTAAACTTTAAAATCCTTGACCCAAAGCTCTGAGTTCAGTAGCAGTAGCCAGCAGCCATGCATGCCTCATAAAACTTGGTGTTTTTTGGACAAGGTTGGGGCAGGCTGGGTAGGGCTTTTTGACATTATTCCCTTAAATCAGCACATGCACGTTTACGTATTTTGTATCAGGGTAATAAATTTCCAGGCTCTTTGAAGCTTGAAGGCATCCTTGTACAGCCCTAATGTCTTTAAAAACAACATCGCCCCGTGTAACAAAGATTAACCACTAAGCTGCAATTTGTAATGGACAAGTAAGCCTTGCTAAATACCCCTCTATTGAGCTTAATTCACTTCTTTTTTTCCCCCGATTGCTGCTGTTTAAAGGGGCTCTTGTCATCTAGTTCATCTATAAAATGTTGTTCTAAAAGACTCTCCTAAGAACAGAAACGTTTTTGTGACTTATTTTAAATTCAGTGACACCAGGTTTGGTTTGTGTTTTGGGGAGGCATGACGACAAGCAGAGACTTAGGGTAGGTCTACACTGCGATAAAAAATGTGTGGCAACGAATCTCAGTGCCTGAGTCAGCTGACTCATGGCCATGCTGCAGTTTTTTACTGAGGGTAGTGTAGACATACCTTTCAAACGCCAGATTCTGAGTTGCTCTGTTCCTGAGCTTGGTGGAGAGACAGAGGGGTGTGGCAGAGGTAGCTTTAAGCCACCTTTGCAGTCTCCAAATTCTAGGACAGCTGAGGGCCTGCTCGATTTTCCACTCTGCTTCCCATAGCCCTCTCAGAACAGCCAGTTACGTCTCCCTGACTCTGAGGATCGGACCTGGTTTTAACACCACCTTAGAGCTGCTGCTGCTTTAAGTTTTAAAGACATAGGGTCTTTACTGGACTTTACACCAGTGGAAAATTGGCATTGTGGAGCTCCCGTCTGCCACACCCAGCTGTTTTCTGTTCAAGGATAAAATATTCTATCTAGCCGGCTGAAAGAAGCTGCAAGAACAGAATCTGTGGCATCCCAGTTCCATAAAAATGTAGAGCACTAGACTTGGATGTTCACTGAAAATAAGACTGATGCCAAGTTTATGTACAGTGGAACATGTTCATATGAGTGCTTACGTGGTTGTTTTGGTGAAATCTTATTGACAGGAAAGGACCTATGCTGTACAGGACTGTAAGTATCTGCAGAAGAAATGAGTGTGTTTGTCTATTAAAACTGATTAAAATTACTGTGACAGGAAAAATATGTTGTTTCCCCTCCATACAATATTCCATGTGCAATGTCTTATCTGATGCTGTCAAGTTTCCCCCAGGATAGCTCTGTCATCCTGACTCAGGGACAGAGGAACAGTGACACTTAGTGTCTTTGCTGCTAGGAGACGTATTAGATGTGCTCAGAGTCCTCTGCTTTGGCATGTCTGTTGCCCGTTCCTTACAAAGGCTTGCCAAGCTTTATATCTTAAACAAAATAACAAGATGAATTTTGCCCTGTCTTACACTGCATACAACCCCATTGCAAACTGTAGGGTCCAGTGCATTAGGGCAAAACTTATCCCAATAACTTCTGTATAGATAAAAGAAAAGGAGTACTTGTGGCACCTTAGAGACTAACAAATTTATATTTTTCATGAAGTTGATAGATTTCCACTCCATACGGCTAAATTCAGTGCCTTGTATAGATGTGGCCACTGCAGTTCCTAGCCACAAGGTAAATGTCAGCACAATTCAGAATTATTATCTGGTAGAAATTTTTCCAAGGTGTAATATGGTGAAGAAATTCAGCTCATTAAGAACAGGGCTACATAAGAATATGGGACTCTCTGCTTCTTGATGCAAAATGTGTGGAGACAATTTGCCTGAACACCAAACAGAGAGACACTACTTGCAGTGCAGAACTGAGGTTATGGGTAAGGCCCATGAAGAAGCCAGCTGGAGCTTTCTGGGAGTAAGATGAGTTGGATTTGGCCCTTAATTTGTAGACAAGAAAAGATCCCATTACAGGCATTCTAGTGGCTGGCCCGAGACTGGGGATATGGCTGCTGGGCACTGACTTGGACTTATTTCAGATTTTGATGCCCGTAAATGCACGTCTAACACACAAATGCTGGCAAATAGCAACAAGCCACATATAGGTGTCTCCTTCAAACCCTTCCTCCAAACTCCTTTCATATTTTCTATCACTATTCTCAACTTTGATGCTTTCTGCTTCTTTCTTTGCACCTGGTCATATTAAAAAATTAAAAAGAAGAAGAAGAAAATACCAAGGAGGGAAACCAAATAAATTATCTGCATCCTTGGTAAATATCTGGCATTAGAGAAATCTTCCTCTCTGTTTTCCGTTGTTCATGCTTCCACCCTGTCTACACCACACCTGGTTCTCATTTCTTGTCATGTCTCTCTTGTTTGAATTCTAAGCTCTTCAGGGCAGGGATCTGATGTAAAGCTCTAGGCATAGTAGTAACACCATAATCAATAATGTGTTGAGAAACGGACAAACAATCATGCAATGGAGAGAGGATTCTGATAACAAGACTCTTAGAGCTCTTCAATCCAGTCCTGAGTTCCCCTAAGCTAGTTTTACATTTGCATGACTCCACTTATTTTGGTAGAGTTACTCCAAATATGCACTAGCATAAGTGATATGAGGATTGGGCCCATTGTCTCAGGCAGTCTACAGGCAGGTGCAGGAAGACAGCAGCACATCGGGCCATCTTCGGAAGGTTTTCTTCATAGTCTAGAATCCTATTTCTTTTTAATGAAAATTTAAATTGCACTGGAACTGAAAGAGCCAGCACAGAAGCTGTTAGTTGTATTGTGAGGTACCATCTCAATCCAGTCACTGGAGGGGGGAAGGGGAAGAGATGGGTTAGATACTGTAGGTATTTCAATATAATATGAATTGGAAAGATGACATGACACAAGCCTAGAAAGAGCGGAATAGGCTAGGCCCTACTCTGAGACACACTGTTGTAAATTCAGAACAACTCCATTGATTTCAGTGTATTCACTCTGAATTTATGCGAGTGTAGATGAGATCAGAATCTGTTCCAATAGTTTTCAGAGTAGCAGCCGTGTTAGTCTGTATTCGCAAAAAGAAAAGGAGGACTTGTGGCACCTTAGAGACTAACAAATTTATTTGAGCATAAGCTTTCATGAGCTACAGCTCACCCGATTGAAAGTGAGCTGTAGCTCATGAAAGCTTATGCTCATATAAATTTGTTAGTCTCTAAGGTGCCACAAGTCTTCCTTTTCTTTTTGTTCCAATAGTTGGGATTGCTGCTCAGCCTTCCGGTAGCGAGATAAAGATATGGCATATTATAGATGGGGAGAAACAGGTGCACGCCTTAGACGCAAACAATGTGACTTTTAAAATCTCAAACTATATGTGCATCATAACAGCGTGTAAGCAGCACGCACTCCTATTCTTGTCTTTTAATGCTTTTTAGGGTTTTCTCCAGGACTTTTTGACATTTCTCTAGGATGAAGACTGTTCCTTTAGTCATCTTCGGCTAAAGAGGATGCCAAGAAGAAAGTTGAAATGACCTGGGGAAAACTCCAAACAGCACTGAAGAGGAAAACAAGTATTCCATCCCTTAGTAAACTTGGGAGACTCCTTACATATATTAGATATATTTTACCTGTTATATATACTTCTGTGAAACACATATAATTGTGTGTGTACACATGTGTATATATATACACATACCTCTATACTGCCATGCTGTATACACTTATTTGTGTAATGAAATTATAAACAGCACATGCATTCTACAAGTGCATACATAAAATGAATACTATATATTCCAAGTTTAAATGAATACTATATATTCCAAGTTTTGAAGGAGAGAAGTTCTTGTGGTTTTTATTAAATGTAAGGCTCTTATACCGTAAAATAAAACCAACTCTTCACAAATTGGGGTGGCCAATGTTAATGTTTCTTTGTCCAATGGATAATAAAGGTATTTCTCCCCCCATTACCACATTTTCATTTATGACTCAGGTAATGAGGATCTAACAAAGGGCAGATTTTCAGCAAGCCTACCATTGAGCATACCCACTTCTGCATGCACAACCAATGCACACTCATTTTTGCACGGATCCTGCATGTTTGTGTGCAGATTGGATTGTTGGGCACCCACTGGAATCTAAACATGGCTGCTTGTATGCACAGATTTGGCAGACGCCTACGTCTGTGGTGCAATCAGTTGCATACTCAACGTTGGAGTCCAGAGGGGGAAACATTGCCCTGAGTGTGCCCACTGCTCTTCTGTTGATACATGGCAGCTGATTTCATTGTTTCTCCGTCTCTTCAGCATACAGAGTCTCAGTAGAAAGACACATGCCTCAAAGAATAGATCAGAAAAGGCAGTTTTTGTGCACACCCCGGTGAGGCATGCACTGTAAATGCTGTGTAAGAACCTTGAGAGATGGCGAGAGAGAACCTGTGTACTGTAATATTACAATATTCAGAGGCTCACGGACTTTTCCCAGCTGAAAGCTGCTGTGGCAAAATTCCAGGAACTTGAGAATTACATCGAAATTGCATACATCTGAGCAAATGAAAAGACTCTATGGATGCACCTCTGTGCATTTTGTGCCAGTGAAAATAATCAGGCTCTTTTTATAAAAGTTGTGGGCAGCAGCATGACAAGCACTGTGGATAAAAACATTTATCACTAAATGCCAAATCCTACATTCCCTAAACTTTAGAGAAATCGGGATCGAAATCCAGATCCAGACTTTGCAGCTGGCCCTTATGCCTATAATGGTCTAAATGACAGACCTCCCCGAACTTCCTCAGCTTTCAGAGTTCATATTCTCAGGCCAGATACTGGGCTGTGGCTGAGCTGAGCCTGACATAGCTTAGGGCTGTGCTATTTGTACACTTGTTGTCAGTGGTCCTCAGAGCCATTCCAGTAGCCAAGTATTTCCAGCGTGCAGGGTTGCACTGGACATGCCCCCTTGGTCCTGGGGAAGGGGAGAAACGTAGAAGCAGCTATGGCCATCCTGCATTACTAGTGGAACCCTCTATGCAAGGTAGATCCTCCAGTGGCCAGACCACTTCTGAGTCCGTGCGAAGCAATGGCAATAGGGTGACCAGATGTCCCGTTTTTAAAGGGACAGTCCCATTTTAGGGGATTTTTTCTTATATAGGTGCCTATTATCCCCCACCCCCATCCCGTTTTTTATAGTTGCTATCTGGTAACCCTAAGCTGCAATGAGGCTGAAATTCTGTACCCTAGTGTCCTTAGCTGTTAAGCTCTTTAAATACATCCTGTGCCTGACCAAGGTTTCTTAGTCTCGAAGGTGATTTCTGCAACACATAGTCCTTGAGCATTGTAGGGCAATTTAGAGATGTCCAGGCAGTTCCTCCCCGCCCCCCCCCCCCCGCGTCATTTCATCTTTGTTCAGGTGGCACAAGGCCAAGCACCCTGTGCTGCCATGTGAGATCTGTTTACTTAAGGATATGCTCAAATTTTCAGTTCCTGGGGCTACCAAATGCTGAGCTCATCACACAAAAGTGCTGCGTTCTTTCTCCCTAGCGGAGAGAACATTGCATGCGCCCATGTATAGCCCAGCCCTAGCTTAGGGATTGACTCCAGGACAGTTGCCTGAATTGAATAGTATTGTGTAGCACAGTCCTGGTGTAGCCCGTAGATCCATTCACTGGATATATGCTGTGCAAATGCCTCCTGCATCAAATGATTCTTATGAAGGTCAGTTTTTATCTCCAGAATGATATTGTCATCTCATGGAATGGCACGTTTTATCCGCATTGTCACATCGAATGGGTATGGGGAGAGAAGCATAATGTAGTACACCTTCTTATGTCCTCCTATGAGCTGAACGGCTGCCTTCTGAGTCCTCCCCATGTTAGTTAAACCAGCGTCGACTCCTTTATGCTCCATTCAATTCGGTGTTCCGAATTCAGAGGTGATGTGTAAGATACATTTTGGTAAGCAAGTGTGAGTCTAAATCTAACTAAGTAAATCCTGGTCTCTAACTCCTGGTCCCATATGTTATAACCGGGACAAAATACCATTGCTAGAATGTCACATGGTGAAATGAACCTCTTTGAGATGGCACCATGAGCAGATGCTGGCCATGTGAGAATATGAGACCAATAAATAAGGGCCACGCTTCAACGGGTGGGATCAATCACCTCCACCTCCTCTAGGGATTCCATTTACAAGGCTATTTTCCATTTTAGGGTAGGGCCTGAGTTCCACCCACTAGGCCAAGTCAAATGGCCTGCCTCAAAGAGGGGAGCCCAGACCACTCCACAGGTTTGTTCTGGAGGGATCAGGAGGGAAGGAGAATTATAGGAAAAATTACATTATTGGATTAAAAAAATTATATCTACATCTTGGATGAAATGGCATGTTCCAGTACAAGTTTAGTTCTGATCCATAAACAGACTCCATTGATGTGTACACATACGAAGCCATGGCGTAAATAGATTTCCATTTCAATAACTTACACATCTGGATACTATCCTGGTAAGAAGCAAACTTTGATATAATTGGTTGTTTTCCGCTAATAGATGTTAAATCAGAATATCTTTATACAATGAATATGGAAGCCTGCTTTCTTATCGTTTTCTACTGAATGTACATGGGGATGTTCTCCTAATGTAGGTCAATGGAAAATTCCAACTCATTGTTCCCTTCTATTGACTTACATGCAAGTTATTAGGAAAATTCATTGACTTGCCCTGACATTGCACCCCAATGGAAACCAATGGAGATGGAATACCTTTTTGGAAGACATATTACTGTAATTGCACAGAAGTGTCTCAAACAACAGATTAGTTTTTGTTTTTCCACAACAACTGTACTTTTTTGAGAAAAGAACTTTTAAAATGTCTGGGAAATTTCAGATCCTTCAGATGTGCTGTTTTGACCATAATCTCATAAAACAGTAAAAAAACCAGGGAAAGTAGCTTATTTGCTGTTGTCAAGCTTCAAACTGGCACAATTACTTTTTATCAACATTTGGAAACAAACTTACCTTTTCTGTAATACCATAAGATGCCACTCAGTTCAATTAAAAACTGACACATTTAAAATCAATTATTATTATTATTCAAGTATACAATTACTTTGTGGAACTCTGTGCCAAAAAATATTGTCAAGACAAATATCTCAGAAAGCGTCGAGAAAAGGTAGACTCAAGATAGCTGAGGTAATGTCTTTATTGGAGCAACTTCTATTGGTGGAAAGTACAAGCTTTTGAGCTACACCACATCATTGTTATTGGGGCATTTGATGCATTGGATGAGGTACGCCACATGTTATGACAAGCATAGGGAGGACCCAGGAACCTTGAAAGGTGTATGTTGTGAGGGGTATTGATCTTTGTAGTAGTGGAGATGCGTCTGCATGTTTTGCACCTGTTGTTCTAGCAGGGCCTAGTGCTGCTTTCAGTTGGTGTGTCCTGATCTGTGGGAATTTCGCTTCTGATGATGAACTTGGCAAGTTTAGCAGGTTATCTGAAGACCAGAAGTGGGGGTTCAGGAAAGATTTCTTTCAGGATATGGTCCCCCTCACAATGTGTTGTAACAGTTTGATGACACCTCATATGGGTTCTAGTGGCTGGTGGTAGGTTACAACCAGGGGTGTGCTGTCAGTGGGTTTTTTTTTCTGTATTGAAGCAGGTTCTCATGGGATATTTGAGTGGCCTTTGCCATGATGTAATCTACTTCTCTGGTGGAGTGTCTTTGTTTAGTGAAGGCAGGTTTATGTGTGTTTAGGTGTATAGTCCGGACTCTCTCTTTGGAGCAAGTTATATGGTATCTGAGTGTCTGGCTGTAGATAACAGATTACTGTGGTGTGTCTGAGGTGGTTGCTAGCTCTGTGGAGGTAAGGTGGGTTTCTCGTATATAGTCATTTGTGGGGTTCCATTGTTTAAGCTAATCATGGTGCCCAGGAAGTTGATGCTGGTATAGAAGTGTTCTAGAGCAGTGGTTTTCAACCTGTGGTCCGCAGACCCCTGGGGATCCACAGGCTATATACTAAGATTTCCAAAGGGGTCCAACCTCCATTTTTTTAGGGATCTGCAAATGAAAAAAAGTTGAAAACTACTGTTGTAGAGAAAGTTTGATGGATGGGTGATGGCTATTGAAGTTGTGGTGGAAATTTATGAATGAGGGAGTTTAGGTCTTCTGTCCGAGGAGGAAAATATCATGGCTTATCTCAGGTATATCATCGGTCTTGTGGTGCATTTTGCCAGAAATTCTTCCTCAAGGTGTCCCATGAAGAGGTTGGCATATTGGGGAACAATCCCAGTATTCTTGGCTGTCCTCATGGTTTGGACAACGTGTTTGCTGTTAAAAGTGAAGTTGTTATGGGTGAAGATAAGTTTGGATTTCTGAGGGTTGTGCATTATCTTGTATGTGTTTGAGGCAGGCAGCCACGCCATTGCGGTGAGGGATGTTGGTGTATAGGGAGGTGACATCCGTGGTGGTAAGGATGGTATTTGAGGGAGGTTGTTAAAGTTGCTGAGTTTCTTAAGGAAGACTGTAGTGTCTTGGAGGGAGTTGCCCTTTTGTGTGGTGAGTGGTTTAAGGATGTTTTCTATGAGTCCTGATTAGGGATGTAAATATCGTTTAAAAAGTTAATGGTTTAAACAATTAAAATATTTAGTTTAAACAGTTAAATGATTAAAGGATTGGAGCTGCTGGGGCCACTCCAGCTGGGGCTGCTTCGGCCAAGTGGTGCGGGGCAGCTGGGGCCAGTGGGTGGCGTGGGGTGCCTGGGGCCAGCGGGCCGACCAGTACAGGGTGGCTGGGGCCAGGTGACCAGGCGGCCCAGGGGTTAACAGTTAAGGTGGGTTAACTGGTATGACTAATGCTTACTGGTTAACATTTTACATTGCTAGTCCTGATATTCCTTCAGTAAAAGTGCCCTGGCTATATATGATGGGCCTGCTTGGGTTCCCTTGTTCGTGCATCTAGAAAGTCCCTTGAGTGAGTTCATGGGGGATGAGGTGGTAAGGTTTTTCTTCAAATTGTTTTGGGAAGGATTTGACAGTATCTTTAAATTCCTGGGTGAATTGTGTTAGGAGGTCTTCTATGAGTTCTTTACAGTAGGTGGTGTCAGAGAGTTGTTTGCTGGCCTTGTTGACATAGTCAGCACGATAAATGACTATGGTGGTGTCCCCTTTGTCTTCAGGTTTGATCACTATTTGGTCGATGGATTTCAGAGACTATCTGCTTTCCTCTTGGTGGTGGAAGTAATGTTTGTTGAGGATTTCACAGTGAATTCTTTTCCTGAAGTAATCAATGAAATGATCCAGTGTGTGGTTTTGTCCTCTGGCAGCATGTGCAGTCCAACAATTCTTTTTTCTTATGATTGTCATTGGGATTGTGGTGCTTGTGGGTGGTGTTATCTTTGTTGTGAAAGATGACACCACATCTTGATTGAGGTGGAGTAGGTGGAAGAAACCGCCTCCAACATGCCTTACCTCTTCTGTTTTACAATCTATCCCAACTTGTATTTAGCTCAGACACTCTACTTCCTTCCCCAAGTCTGTAGAAGAGCTCTGTGTAGCTCAAAAGCCTGTACCTTCCACCAACAGAAATTGGTCCAATAAAAGATAGTACCTCCCTTATCTTGTCTCTCTCGTATTCTGGGACCAACATGGCTACACCAGCACTGCAATAAATAGTTTGACATTTATGAGAAAAAGAACAGTGACTGTAATTACAGCAGCGAGGATACAACCACAGGACCCCCAATCCTTATTCTTTTGAGTGCAGACTGCTAACCAAGTGGACTCAGATACTAATTTCATCCCTGTTAGGTACTTTATGGAAGATTAACACCTTTTTCAGAGGTATCTGATATTGGCTAATATTGGACACAAGATACTGCTATAGATGGACTATTGTCCTGTTGCAGTTTGGCAATTCCAGTGTTCCTGTTGACCAGGGTTAACTGAGATCAGATTTATTCCCAAATTGTTATAGGGCTAGATTATCTCCTGCACCAAGGGCAGGGACAATAAGGAGCTAGATCCAGCTCTCTGATTCTTGGAGCAAGCCCCGGCTAAGTGACTTCAAGCTACACAACTGGTTTAGAGTCCTTAAGGGACCCTAAAGTCATCTAGGATTGCCATGGTGTGGCACATCTCTGTCACTCCTCCTGCCTGACTTCAAAACACCTCCTCCCTCCCCTGACATGCCCTCTACACTAGGTGTTAGGGGCCCAGAGCTGGCACATTGGCACCAGCAGGGAGCACACCTCTTTGACAAGGAAATTCTCTGTGGGCCAGTTGTGGTCAGTTTGCACTTAGTGAATGATGCAAAAGGGCCAGATACTGATTAGAGAATTTGCTCTATAGAGTTTTGTGGTAGTCAGCAAAAGTGTTAATGACTGAACAACACCTGGGATGTCTAAAGAATGATGTACATGAGAGTGTGGGAAGAAAAGGAGCACAGAGAGGAAGGGGAAAAAATTCTGCCAAAAACCTCAGTCCAAACTGTCTCTCGTTATTATGTGCTCAGCAGGCACCCATGTGAGCCTACTTTTTCTATCCCTAAAACGCAGCCTGAGGTTTCCATCACTTAGGAAACCACCTTGTTTTTTAAACTGAATCAGCTGTGAAAAAAATTACAGGGAAACTTAAATTTGGTTTGCAGACCCACAAATCACTGGGGAGCTTCTCAGGCCATCAAGCTAGGTGTGGTTGGCTCACTCTTGGTACATGGTCTCGCTCTGGTTATCTTTGTATTAAGACACTACCTTGGATATGTGCAAGGAAGAAGCAAATATGGGAAGAATCTCTGTGCAATTCACCACTCCAGACACCGGGAAGAACTTTGAGAATGGGACCTGGGGGGCATATAGCTAGCACTAAGCCTGCCCAGTGTTCTGACTTTCTTTACCTCTGTGGCATAAATCTACATGTGGCCTGTGTAAAACAGGAAGAGATGCAATACCCCCAGGGGCACTGGATGGACCATGCTCATCAGCAGCCCTTGCTATACCCTGTCAGTGCCAGCCATGCAGTGGTGCCCAGTGCATACATTGGAGGACAACCCCACTCCAACTAGCTACATCCCCTTGTCTCCTGACACTAGCAGCTCCTCTCCTTGTCTCAAGGAGCCTGAGCCCAAAATCCATTGATGTCAATGGAAAGACTCCTATTGACTTCATTGGGCTTTGAATCAGGCCCTTGGTGGGGTGGGGGGGTAGGCATCAGCAGTATGGGTAAGTGGGGATAACAAAGTAAGAAAGGAGAGTCCTGCATCTCCCCTGCCCCCAACCTTACGCATCCTTGAGATCTGGTAAGTACATCCCTTTACAAAAAGATTATGATGAAACTGGTTGCAAGGTAGCAGCAACATAATGTAGAGAAACTTACTGCCTTGATTGAAACTACTTTGTTTTTCACTCTGATCCCTGATTCTTTCCCTTCTTTATTAACCTCTATGTTTCGGTGCCCCTGAAACGCACTGCAGAGCCGAGCCCAGACTAGCAATCGCTGCTGGAACAGTGACTGCAAGTCAGTGCAGGAAGCCTGAGAGCTCAGTTGGTTGCAGCATATTTCACATATTGCTTTAAGACTAAAAAGGAAAGGAGTACTTGTGGCACCTTAGAGACTAACAAATTTATTAGAGCATAAGCTTTCATGAGCTACAGCTCACTTCATCAGATGCTTATGCTCTAATAAATTTGTTAGTCTCTAAGGTGCCACAAGTACTCCTTTTCCTTTTACGGATACAGACTAACACGACTGCTACTCTGAAACCTGCTTTAAGACTGAAGTCTCTAACTCCATCCTTCTGGTTTCTCCCTCCCTCAGGGATTAATCAGGCTAAAAGGCTACCATTGCCCTGGGGGGAGGAGAGGGGAATCTGGAAATGCACTTCTGATGCTCCTGCATTCCTGACCTGACCCGATGGGGCCGAGAATCAAATTGCAACAGAATCTACAAAGTAGCCTTCTAGCTTGTTGAACGCCATGCTGAGAACAGGAAACTCACACAACTTCTTGAAGGAATTCAGGACTATAAAAGCAGGATCTAGCCTAACCTAATCTTCTCGATCAAATTAATCTTTCTATCACACCCCCTGACTCAGCAGCTAACATGAAATGCTAGCAGGGATTTCATTATTTTTCTGTGCACGGCTGATTATATTTAGGCTACGACGGGCACAAGCATGACCCAAGTCGTGAAAAACCTCTCTCCCTCTCTCTCTGTTTCAGTCCCAGCAATGCCGTCCCTCTTTATTAAAGTTCTTAACAGCACCACCATCCAAGCGGTGTGGGAACCCTCCGTCAAACTGGGCCAGCAGGAAGGGTTCAAACTGTACTACCGTAAAGTTCACCTAGCCCACTTTACTGGCCCTATGCTCCTGCCCAGCAACGTTACATCTTATAACATTACTCACTTGGGTAAGTACTGAGGAGGGCTTTATCCACATTATGTGCCTTTGCTGAGCAAGAAAATTCCCCTTTATGTTGTTGTCATTATAGCAGAATGTGTAGAATAATATATGACAACCAGGAAATAAATATCATGAGTGCCTAGCAAGGTTTGTTTTCCGCTCCTTCCTTAGGCCCTCAGCCTACCCCACTGATTTAAATGAGAGCAGGTTCGGGTCCTTATACTTACAGTGACTGGCTTTTGCAATGCATGTAAGATGTCTCTGTTTTCGTAACAAGTGCAGGCTCAGCAAGATTAGTGTACTGTAGCTCTTTAACTTGAAATGCCCTCCTCGTGTCTTTTCTAAAATAGACCCATCAGTGGTATATGAAGTAAAACTCCTGGCATATAACCAGCACGGGGATGGAAATTCTACTGTCCGCTTTGTGTCCCTTCGAGAAACAGTTGAAAGAACAGGTAAGAGGCCAAAGCAGGCCAACTTGTGTACGCGATGTGAACCGTCACAGGATAGCAATGATCTAGCCAGAGACAGGGAGGGTCTTACTAACACGCAGTTAATTTAATAGTGCATCCAACACTGTGTGCTGCTACTTCTGAACCGTCACCTTTAAGAAGCACTTTATTTTCTGCCCAGCAAATAAATTTGAAGCTAGGTTGCATGGAGAAGCAGTGCCCTCTGGTGGCTAATATGGTTAATTCCAGTTTCTTAATCTTTATACATACTCATCACCCCTTCTTTCTTTCTAAAGGAAGTAACTTGAAATAATATGGGCATGAACTGCCAACTCTGTAGCACACTCCAAACCACCAATTACTGATCATTAGTGTTGCTAGGAAGGAAAACATTCTGGATCTGGTGGCTCAATTCCATCTAATCTCTAGTTACAGAAAACAAAGCAAAATGCGCACACTTTCCGGTACTCCTGTAACTAAATATCATGTTTGTCTTCTAAATTCAGGTTGTACGGGCCCCAAATGGAGAATGTGACATACTGTTTGGTGGACAGGTTAGAGAGTGCACACAGTTAGCTCTCTCTCTTTCACAAGCAACAGCTGTGCATGGACAACTGTTGTTATTTATTTAAGTGTGGGGAGGGATAGCTTGGTGGTTTGAGCATTGGCCTACTAAACCCAGGGTTGTGAGTTCAATCCTTGAGGGGGCCTTTTAGAGATCTGGGGCAAAAATTGGGGATTGGTCCTGCTTTGAGAAGGGGATTGGACTTGATGACTTCCTGAGGTCCCTTCCAACCCTGATACTCTATTATTTGTATTATTGCAACACCTAAGAGCCTGTCTTATGGACCAGGATCCTGTTGTAATAGGTGCTATACAAACACAGAATCAAAAGATGGTCCCTTCCCCAAAGGCCATACGTTTTTATCACCAACATTGCATTAGAAGTCTTAGAGTTAAATCCTGGGAGTTCATTCTGTATATGTGCAGTTCCAACTGACTTCACTGGGAACCGAGAACATGTATCCGAGGTCAGAATCTGGCTCTTAATAGACTCAGAGCCAAATTCTATCCTTAGTTACATTTAGATAAGTTTGCAGTCTCGTCTCTTCATTGTACTCAGGGGAGCAAGTCAGGCTTTTAGTGCTCAGACTGAACCAGAACTGGGTGTAGTCACCAGTGTGTTGGGTGCATTAGACAGATTAGATGAGATTATGTTGATTATAGTAGTTTAAGGAGTCCATTGGTGTCCTGCTTTTCTACATCTCCACAAACTTATTGCAGAGTGGGTGATAATAGCAGATAAAGAATCACTGTTTCTGGAGTGATTGGTTGGTTGTTAACAATCTGGGACACCTTTGTCCATGACAGTCTCTCTCTGTCAACAAACCAAGCAAACAAACAAGGAAATTCCTGTAAACAAGAAAATGAAGAAGAGCCTGTCTGAAACTGACAGAAGAATGGCGGCTACAATTTGTAAAGGTATTTAGACATTGTTCTACTTAGCGCTGCAAGACCTGAGTGACTTCGATGCTAAGTCCCATTTTCAAAAGTGATTTAGGAGCCTACGTCTCATCGAAAGTCAAAATCACGGTCTAAATTGCCTAGTCCTTGCAGTGCTGAGTAGAGAAATGCCTAAATCCCTTTACAAATCTGGGCCTGAACTGAAGTCCAGATTTGACCCGTCCTTTGCTCCTCTTGCTGGTGCACAGGAATGGACGTGAATAGAGTTTTGGTTATGATCCGCTGTATTATTATTTTCACATTGGAGGCTGTCTTGGCTTTGGAAGCAGATTACTCCCTAGTCTCACTACTTACTAGGATTCTGTTCCCACTGCAGGGAAATGGTCTAAGAACAACTGGTGGTTTTGCCTTTGCTTTGTGAGCTGCAGTGATGAGTTAAGGAAGCGTTTGCTGCTATGATTCTACTCTCCTTGCTCTTCCGTACGTAGACTAAACTCCTCTCTGGGCCCAGTGTCCAGAGGCGCTATTTGCAGCTTCCATTGATTTCAGTTGGAATGGTGGGTGAGAGCGCCTCTGAAAATCAGGCTTCAAATAATTTTAACCTAGTTCTTTGGGGGGCATCTGTGTTTGGTAGGAAGAGAGAAAGAGACTGAGTGTGTCAGTGCTATAGTTACCTGGAGGCAAGAGGATTCACCTCTGGGGGAATCTTTAATTGCTCACACCTTTTGTGTTTTTGTATGTGTTGAAAAATACCCTGGTGCTTTGGGAGTCATTTTAACCAGACTTCCAATGGGAATTTCTTCAAAACATAGATTGTTATTCATACTGTACCATTAACGTAGTAAACATGAATCTCTGTTGGAAGTACAGATAAGTCCATCAGCTCCATTCTAATACTTAGCCTTTGTTTTGAGGAATACCACTGAATAAGATATTATAAACTGCTCTGGCTGACTGCATTTTTTCTCCAGTGTAATTCACATCATACCTCTGACACAGAGAAAATGCAAAGTTTACAGATCCCCAGGCAGGAAGGCAAAATAATTGTATGTTATCCTTTCACTTTTCATCTGAACACAGCATTAGAGATCAGAGATGCAGGCTCGACTTTTAAAGGAAATTGCTTTTCTCAGGAGACTAGGCTGAAAGCTTTTGTTACCGTGTAGCAGAACTGCCAGATTGCAGCAAAATCTTAGGAATTAGTTCAGTTGAAAGTCCTTGCTAGCCCCTCCAGCACAAAGGGAAAGGGGGAGACGCTGGCCTGTAAATAGCTAGCTGCGATACAGCGGGTGTATTTGGGGAGAGCACTTTGCTGTCGTGGAAAGCTGTTGCGGAGCTGTTGTGTTTTCCTCAGCTAGCTTTAGCCTGTAGTTACATCGGCTCAGACAGTAAGTACCCTCTGATGTTCTTCCAATGGCAGTTCTAGGTACAGATCATGGTGAGGGGATAACATCTGTCTGTAAGAGTGTTCAGCTGGCAGCCTGCTGCAGCCATTGACCTGCAAGCTGAATAAAACAAATGTTACGCTTGGCAGCCTGATCCCATTTCGTTCATTAAATGACAGTGTCCAAAGCTTTGGCCAGTGCTAGCCCTGGCTGTTACCGTGGATATCGGTTGATTGATCTGGGGACGTTACCATGAAAGACTGTCAGCAACAGCTGGCACAGATGAGAGACACCCCTGCCTCCATGCCCCTCACCCAGCGCTGGATAAATACCTTCTGGCTACGGGCTCAACGGAAGAGAGCCCCACAGTGAACGAGCACATTTTATGCCAAGTCCTAAAGAGCCACCAGATGGGCTGTGGAGAGCCGGGTCCAGGGCAAAGAGCCTGCACAGGCAGGGTCCTGCTGGTCACAGCCTGGAATCCAGCTCTGAGGGCAGCCAGCAGGGCTCCCCCACTGTGGCCACTGTCATAATGGGACGTTAAGGAGAGCAAGGGAGTCGCTTTGCCAGCAAAGCTGTGGGGAGGTAGCCCCTCATAGTATAGTGAGGCCCCTCCTGCCCCCCAAACATTCCCTCCCTCCTTGCCCCTTGCAAACCTCCCTCTCCCCCATGCATCCCTCCTCACAACTCCCTCCCCTCTCCCAAAGGCTCCTCTCCTCCACTCCTCCCACCTCCTAACAAACACCCCCCACCCTTCCCCTCCCTCAAACACCCCCTTCCCCTGCCTCAAACACCTCACCCACCAAACACCCCCCTCCTCCCCTCCAACACCCCCACCCAAGCCTTCCCTTCCCCCCAACACTTCTCAGCCCTCCCCTCTCCCACCCAACCCTTGTCCTCCCCTCCAGGCCACTGCTTCTACAGCTGCTTCTCCTGAAGCACCTTCCACATCTGTTTTCCCCACACCGGCTCCCCTCTCCCATATCTGAACCTCCTTCGGGGTGGGGGAGGGGGCAAGGAGGAGCTGCTGCTGGACTGGGATCAGTCTCTTCCCTGGAGCTGGCTCAGCCCCCCACCGTCCCCAGCTGGGCTCCCCCTGCTCTGCCTTCTCAGCCTGGGGGGCCATGGGGAGGGAGCTGTGCCAGGTCCTGATAGCAGGGGGGACAGAGCCAGGCCCCTCGTCACAGGAGGCTGTGACGGCAGCTGCCTCCTCCCTGCCCTACCAGGCCCCTTCTCCGCTGACTGGCAGAGAGTGGGGTGGGAACGCTGAGTGCTCTGCCCTCCCCTCCCCCGATGGGGGCTTAAACCTCCAGGCTGAAAGCTGGGGAGATGTCTCCTCCTTCCTTCTACAACTAGTAGCCTCTGAGCTACTCAAGAACATGGCCTGATGCTGGGCTTCCCACCCCAGCTCATGCTGCGGTGCTCATGTGTCTAGGCATTGGAAGCACTAGGCGGCTAAAACCCCAGGGGCTAACTCCCTTTTCACTGCTTCTCCTCACAGTGTTGAATCCCCCGTGTGACTGCATGAAAGATGAGCAAAATAATAAGACCTCCACCACGGGGATCATCATTGGGATCCACATTGGAGTCACGTGCATTATATTCTGTGTCCTGTTCCTCATGTTTGGGTACAGAGGAAGGTACGGTTCTCTCCCCACACGGGCCGAGGGACGCTAATACACTATCTACTTGTATTGTGCCGTTTGCTTTGCCCCGGTGGTTCTCAAGCTGTTTGAAGTGTTCTCAGACTCAACCGCATTGCAGTAGCATGAATGTCCCATAGACCACTTCCCATTTGTGAGTCCACCGGCCCGGCCATGGTCCCACTTGTGATTGCAGGGTCCACTTCTCCTTCCATTGGTGATTGTGCCCCTCCACATGGGATTGTATAACATCCCTGTCACTGGTACAGTAATCGCTTGCCTAGGCTCTGATCAAAGACCAGTTAAGTCAATAGGAGTCTTTCTGTTGGCTCCAAAGGGTCTTGGATTAGACCTGAAGTGCATAGGAGTTGTGGGTGCTCACTTGATCGTAAGCAGAGCTGTGCTGCCAAATCCAGCAAGAGGCCTTTGATGTCAGGCCAGCACCTCCCCCCTACAAAACGTATTAAAAGACAGTTGCACTAAATACCCTACCTGAACAACAGATGAGGTGGCACACAGGGTGGACACATCCGCAGGGAGATCTGCTTTGAAAGCTGTGACAGAGAAATGGGTTATAAGGAGGAGCGAGAGAACATTGCGCACCGATAAGTGTGGAGGGGGTTTCGGGTGTCAGGGGAAGGAGAGGCGGAGACAAAGACTAGAACTGTGATTCTGTTGGCCGGCTTGTCTCTGAGTCTAGCTCCTGTTTTGGGAGGCTGTGTATGAGTAGAGAATTGGCTGTAAGATGTGAACGGTGAGGTGTGCCCAGGTTCACGTAAAGGGGCGGCATGCAATGCTGAGAGATGCTGCACTTTCAGTTTCCTCCCCCCTCGTTTTTCTAGACTGCTTATGTGTAAAAACGTCCAGGAACAGCTGTCAACCCCCCAGATCCCGAGGAGTCAGAGGAATGCCACAGGCCTGGTTCTGAACGGAGTTGCTCGGAGGGACAGGGACGACCTGGACATGAATGGGAAACAACTGGAGATGAACGAACTGGAAAGGTTGTTTCTAGCATTGCCTTCCCAGGATCAACAAGATAAGGGAATAATGGTAAGGGTCCTGCCTTGACATTAATCGTGGGATTTACAGACACTCTTCCCTTTCAAACACACTCCTTTTCTCTTGATGTGTGGAGAGATATATACGCTTAATTCCCTTCCATCCATTGAAAATATAGATCCGCTAAGCACTAATGTTTAAACCATTCCACACTGGGAGTGTCTTTGTTCCCCACTAGTGGCTAGTTCATATAAGAGGTTAAGAGTCTACTACACCTGCTAGCTAGAGGAATTATTATTTTATCACAAGTGACAGAGGCTCCTGCGTTTAGTGCTGACAGTCTCAATTTTGAACCCCATTGTCAGCCCAAATGGGGTTGGTTACGAATGTACAACTTCATAGTGATCGCCACAAACAGTCCTTATTCCTGGAACATGGGGTAGAATTTAAACTGTAGATGTTAAAGACATCTGTGTAAGATGTGCATATTCATTCCTGGATGAGCCATGTCATTTCTCAGAAGCCCAGCATCTTGGTAGTGATAGCCAAATGCAACAATTATTGTCTTTGTAATGGTATGTTTTTTCTCCTCTCAGCCAGATCACGTCCCACCTGACTCACATGATGAGACTCAGATATGTACACTTCCACTGGATGAATTCAGCATTATAGAAGAACAGCTCGATCCCCAAGCCAAAAGTCTGGCTCCTGATGATCAGGGTGGACCGCTACACAACTTTAGCCAGGAAGTCCCAGCTTTGAAACATAGTCCCACCAATGAAGGATAATTGCCAAGTCTCTAAGCCTCTTGTAGGACTCACCAAGAACCATTTCCATGTCTGGTGATGTCTTTACAATGATTTGTCAATCTCAGGTCAATTTAAGATTTCTACAGTCTGATTTTTGTTTTTGTTTTTGCTTTATTATTACTTTTATATTGATATACAGCTTTTTTGAAGCTCTATGAAGTTTATCTTCCTGACCTGTCTCAGGCCTCTCTGTGCATTTCTTCCTACAATTGCATTATCAAGACTGGTCATAATTGTTTTTCCCATGGCTGCTAGGTAACAGACTTTACCAATTCTCCAGTCTCCATCAATGATGGAATATGGCGGAGCCTTGTTCCCTTGGCATCCCAGCCCATGTTCCCCATTAGCAGCTTTAGGACTACTTTGTGATCTATTTTTTACTTCACGATGACTGGATTAAGCTGAATCCTTCTAACTTGACTCCAAAAATTCAGGCCGGGAAAGGCCACCTCTCCATGGATTTGATGGTTTTGTACACTTTCTCTATTTCTCAGGATGCTTTTTTGATGATTGAATATAAATAAGAAGAAAAAATGAGGCCTGCATGAGGGCTACTGAAAGACTTGGACAAACATCCCGAGTAGACTCAGAACCTACCTCAACCGGAATGAATGTCTTTGGGGAAGCAGCAAATATCTGTGTCTTCCTTTGTTTTCAAAACAAGTTGGTCTGCATAAGCTTGGTACTACCTCAGAAGTCATGCTCCATATCTGCCATGGTGTTGTCCTTTTTTTGTGTCGTCGTCATTCTGATGTAAAGCACTTCCAAACCTTGAAAGCAATGTTCTACCTCAAGTTTTATATAGAAGTTCATTCGTTTGTGTCGTCAGACCTGCTCCTCCTTCATCTGACTGTTCTGCTCTGCTCCAATGAAACCTGTTCAAAGACAAATGAAAGGGCAGTGTGTTTGCGTTAAGTCGCGATTGTGGTGACATTTCATTAGTGTTAAAAGCTTTACGTTTAGCCAAGTCATAGTGCTTGTGTTCAGTTTTGTGTGTTGGAGTTTTATATGATTGTTCTACTTTAATGACTGTTAGAGCTGTAGCAGGTATACCACCATCAGTTACCTAAAGAGAGTCTTCACCTGCCACATTAGGGCCAAACTGGACCCTGGAGTTCAGGTGAGCTGTTCCCAATTGCTCGTTCAAACCAGTGAATCCCCCATTTTCTAAGGATTGTGGGCTTGATCCTACAAGAAAGTAAGCAGTCTGGTTTTGATCCAACTACGTCAATGCTTAGCCAAGAACTAAGCATGCATCTTTTGCTGAATCAGGATCAGAGTGCTCAGCTCTAGGCAGCATCCAGCCCCGAGGGAATAACCAGTTTGTCTAATTAGAGTTCCAGTCTGACAGATTATGGGACATCAGCCAGATAGGTTAGAACTTCAGCACCTACCCTTATGCACGTTCCCATCTTTACTCAGAACCCTCAGGTTCTACCATTGGCTATGTGGAATAACACACTCCCAGTTGAGATAATGGCACTTGTTGGATACTGGAGACACTTGGCCTTTCAACCTCATTCCTCACACATCCAAGGAGGTGCCTGATTATCACTGACACATCCTCTGTCATGTGTTAAATGCCTCAGGGAAGTGCTTTGTGAAAGAAAAGCATATTCTGGCCCCTGCCTCCCTCCCCCTGCCCTTTTTGGCTAAATACATATTTCTAAAAGATGCATTTTCTTTATTAACTTTATTTTTTTCAGCCATAGTGGATTACTTCTTACTTTTAAAAGAAAAACCCACTAAAACTTGAGACTTCTGAATACTTAGTATTAAAAAGCACATCAGAATGTTCAAGGGTACAGCTGGATGAGCTGCCTAATATGTCACCTTTCTGAGTGGAAAGAGTGCCTGGTGTGGTGGAGGGCCACCAGACTATTTCATTAACACCTCGCTGGGAAGAACATTGGTTGTTTTGAAAGGAAAGGGGGACATTTTTTATTACTATAGGAAAAAAATGGAAAAAATACAGTAAGAGGCAACATGTGTATATATATTTAAAGCAGAGGGGACAAAATCTGAGGTCCTTTACTCAGTCTTTAGTCAGTCAGACTCCCATTAGCTTCAGGAGAGCTGTGTCTGAGAAAGGCCATATTCTGAAGGCCTAAACAAATGACTAAGGCCTTGTCTGCCTTACAGGGGAAATTCGATCTAAGCTATGCAATTTGAGTTACGTGAATAGCGTAACTCAAATCAACCTAGCTTATATCTACTGACTGTGGGGTCCACACTACGTGATGTCGACGGGAGACACTCTTCCGTCGACTCCCCCTACTCTTCTCGATCCGGTGGACTACAGGAGTCGATGGGAGAGCGATCGGCAGTCGATTTAGCGGGTCTTCACTAGATCCGCTAAATCGACCGCCGATGCATTGATCACCACTTGTTGATCCCCCGGTCAGTGTAGACAAGCTCTAAATGTCTGATTCTGCCCTGAACTATGCTAGTTCAATCCCAAAGGGTCAGGCTAGTTCAATCCCAAAGCCAGACTTGGCACCATTGACTTCAACTCAGTTGTCCTCACTTGCGCTGAAGCTGAATTGGCTCATTATCGTTAGTGGGGACGCACTCAGCTAACGGAGAGTACAGGCTGGCGCATGCACCTCAGTGCCTGCACCTCACATTCCGCCTACGCTCTTTCACTGGTAGATGCTCATCACATTCTCTGCTGTTCAGCTGATGAGATCCCAGGAGTAAGAGACCTGTGACTGGGTGCACATGTTAATATATACTTGAGTTGCTGCACAACAGCATGTGTGTGTGCACCGTAGTCTGGAAATACACTTTGCTTTAACACGAAAAACCTCTTTGCCCTTGTCTGATGAGCCATTTGTAAAGCAAGAAGCCTTTTAAAAACTGCTTCTTTTTACCAGGAAAGGGAAGGCCCGCACTGATCAAAGGCAGTTGTTGGGTGCGTCCACGCTGGCTGTAGTATTAAAAAAGGCTTAAGGGAATGGTCATAAAGAGAGCCTCCAGTAGGGATGAATGTATCACTTGGGTGTACAGCGGCTTTTTAATAGAAGATTAGGAAATTAATGCTATTTCATCAAGGCATTAAAGAACCAAGAGAGCAATTGGGAACAATTATGGTCGTCTCTCAAGCAGCCCAAAAGACTGCACTGGGCTGTGTTTTGAGCAGCTTTCCAGCCAGTGGAGCTCCATTAGGGTTTCACAAGATGAAAATGAGGCCAGAATGTGGCCCAGAGTTAGCAATGTAGGGACCCACTTATTTCAGTCTTTTTTTTTAAGATTGCCTTAAAGTATCAAATTCTACATTAATTACCCTTTATTATGAAATAGAAGGTATCAGCACTCCAGGCCATTAAAGGTTCTGTTTGCTTAGCCACGTGCTGTTTTGAATGGTAAAGGCCTAATTCAATTTGGAAGGGTGGGAAAAAGACAGTTCTAAGGGCTTGTCTACATTACCCGCTGGATCGACGGGCAGCGATCAATCCAGCGGGGGTCGATTTATCTCATCTAGTCTAGATGCGATAAATCGACCGCCGAGCGCTCTCCCGTCGACTCCTGTACTCCACCAGGTAAGTAGATCTAAGTACATCAACTTCAACTATGTTATTCACGTAGCTGAAGATATGTAACTTAGATCGATCCTCTCCTCCCCCAGTGTAGACCAGGCCTAAGTGTCCACAGCCGCAGTTTGCACAGTGCCGCAGAACTAGCTGTCAGTGTCCCCACCCCCTCCAAACTTGGCCATACCAGTTTATACGGCACCAGCATGTATAATGACAGGATCACCGTGCTCTTAACGTGGCATTGTGACAGCAGGCATGGAGAAATTCCTCCTGGCAGCTTATCTTTAGGCTATTGGTGGTGGTATCTGTTGTAGACCTCATGTCCGAAGCCCTTAGAATGTAGTGTGTTCAATCGGTGCATGTTGCTGGTGACTTACCTCAGTGCAAGTGGTCAAGCAACCTGGTGGCATTGAAACATCTGTATCGCGATGCTGAAGAAAACCCAATCCACAACTCTAAACATCCAGGCTAGCCATTTCATAGGCATGTGTTTTTAAGAAGTTTATTTTTATACACGGTGATGAATCAAAGGTGACAATTTCACTTTTCTTTGAAAGTGGAAAGGAATCAGGAAAGGAAACTTGTTTAAGTAAAGAATCAATTGTCTTGCCTTTTTTTAAAGAAAAAAACAGTTCTACAGCTTCAGTACCTGTGGAATAGATCAGTATGTATCAGAAACATGTTTATCAGCCCCTCTTAACTAACCGTACCGTTTGGCATTTGAGTACTAAAAGAATTGTCATGTCATATATATAGCACAGTGAGCAAAAATATATAACTCCTATTTCCTTTCTCCTGAAATAGATTTACTCCTCATGAGAGTTAGATCTGAGGGGGGCAGCTTCCCTGAGGGTCCAATAGACCAGAATGCCATAAGCAGATGCAATGCCGTTGACCTCAATTAGGTTGAGCAACATGCGCCGGTGGCGAATATGAGTCAGTGTTTATAAGTGTCCTGGCCCTTTAAAATTCCTCTTCTCCTACATGATGTCTTTTGGTTTTGTTATGTTTTGTTTTGCAGGATTGGAGGGGTTTTAAAGGGCCAGATCTGTATGTGAACAAATCCACAAATACTCTCCCCCTGCCAATAAAGCAGTGGCTAAATATGACCTCAGAGAGGTTGCTGCTCATGCTTTTACAGTATGCTGGGGGAGGTTTTTTCCCCCTCTCTCTCCAGATTTCTTAAGCAGATTGCAAGTGAGAGTGTAACAGCTTTAAGCCAGAGCATCTATGCTCTCAGGCCCTGTGGTTTCTGAATTTAGGTTATTACTGATCAGCTGGGGATGTCTAGCTACAGAAGAAGAGTTTGCCTTGTAGGAGCCAGTTTATGCCAGTGTTTGGAAAGGCAAAGTGATGGGGAATGGAAGTGCAGGGTGACCCGAGAGTGGCGGGAATGTTGGAGCCTTATTAAAGGAATAAGGTCAGTGTGTATAGCAAAAACCCAAGGAAAGGGTTAATGTTAGTGATTTGAAGGGCTTGATAAATGTGTCTCTTTTATGTCAATCAAAACAGGAATCAGCGTCTAAGATTTGAAGTACCTGTTAGAGAAAGCTCAAACTGCAAGGTCTGGATTTCAAACACTTCAAAGCTTGATTTCCAGATCCGGGCATTTTGGTTAGGGCCCGTCTCTAACACTTACAGCACTCACCGGACATGTCACGAAGCAGAGCCCCTATGCCACATGCACAGCATCAGTATTACTTAGTTTACAATTTACTACCAGAAGGAAGGAAAAAAGAAAACGATGATGTATTTCCTCGTACATTGAGTTACGACCTGGTATCAAAGAGAACCCAGACCCCCTCATTTGAACTCTTGTTTTTATTGTCTGTGTGTGTAATGAAGTTCAGATTGAATAAAGTACTGTTGCCAAAGTGAACACATAATTTAGACTAGCTTTCAGCTCAAAATACCTGGGGCTGTGAACCTGTTATTAGTTTAATATCACATTATTGTGATATTGTAATAGTAACACGTATTTGTCACTCCTTCCTTTTATGAAAGGGAAATGCTGTGCCATTTGATTAGCTGAAATACAGTAGTATGTCAAGAATAGATTTTTTTTCTAAGATGCAGAAATGTAATGGCTTGAACTGATGTTGATTATCTGTTGGTTTAAGACAGTAAAAGATATATGTGAACCTTTAAAGATTATTTTTAGATATTTAGATTTTCCTCTCTTTGAGGTTTCTTTTAAGCTCTTGTAAATCCATAGCATTGCAAAATATCCATACAAGTTTGTGATGGGCAAATCTCAAAAGGTTTGAGGGTCCATTCAGGAGAACCACCATGGAGATGTTATCCTATCTGAATTATCTAAGCCTCCTGAGTCTGCAAAACTGGACAGGAAACCTTGCAACAACAGGCGTTGTCTTGTGTGTTTTTGAGTACGTGATCATCCAGCTTCTGGTTAGATGGGATATAACACAAGTAGCAGCTATCTTTTTGGCTCTTGGATGCCTCCATTTTTGATCCCAGACTGAACAGAGTAGCAGAGACCTGTGCAAAAAATAAATAAAAATTTTTGGAAAACACTAATTGAACTTTTTTAAGTCTCCAAAGAAACTGAATTTAGTTCGAGTGTTGGGAAGAGATTCTGGGCAGAGATTCAGGTCAGTTCTTGATTTATCCAGACAGGTTCACCCATCTCTGATAGAAACCTGAAGAACACAATCGAGCTTGGAAATTAAACTAAAAAGGTGGTGCCTGATGCTCTTCTGACTTACATCTTGTGCAACCCCATTAACTTAGATGGAGTTTTACAAGGTGTTAAGGATAAATTTGGGTGCAAGGTCGTTATCAGTTATTTACTCCATCTGCATAGAAAATGGTGTCCACTCATAAGGATCAGTTTTAAGGTCGGGGTCTGGGATGTTGACTTAAACAGATTCATTTACATTTACTGGATATTTGTTGAAGTGGCCTTCATAACATTCCAGGAAATGCGATCCAGCACAAACCTCTTCTTTCCATATACCGGTGATTGGTTGTTGTAAAGAATACTTTTTTTTGTCTAACTCTGCTGCCGGTACTGATGTTAGAGTTATGTGTGCAGCAAACAGTGGCTGCCTTATGTACCGCATACGGGAAGATGGGAGTCTTCCTGAGCACTGGGTGAGCTCTTCAGTGCTATGTGTGTGACACAGAGCACTCCGCATCAAACATTATGTATGTGTGTCGGTGGTTTTAAGCAGCTGAGGCCAGATTCCCAGGAGGTGTAAATTGCAAGAGCAACGTTAATTTCAATAGCATTGCATCTGTTTACACCTCCTGAGAATCTAGCCCTGGGTATTTAAAAATGTGTGCATTGACTAAACTGAAAATGTTCAGTTTTGAACCAGTCTAGACCCATGTGTCCTGAGGATTGACAAATGGATTTGAGTTCCCGTGGCTGGACTTCCTAAACAACACAAAGGACATTTTGAGGAACAGTCTCATGTTATTGTCTATGAGAGGTCTCTGCTTGACTAGGACTTCAGAATTAGGGCACTGTATTCCCCACCATCAAATATATGGCAGGTGATAGCGGCAATCACATGTATTAATGCATGGATGGAAGTCAAGTCATTGTGTTCTTTTTTATAGCTGATCTTGGGGACTTGACAATAAGATGGGTGTGTTTGAAGAATTAACATCAAAAAGCTTCTATTCCATATTGTTGTTCTTTACCCTGATATCTCATGCATTACAAAAAAAATTCATTCCAGTTTTTTAAATTAAGGGAAATTGGAATGCTGCACCTTAAGAGACAGGGTTGGTTTGTTTGTTTTCCTCCTTAGGCTATGTCTACACTGCAATAAAACACCCACGGCTGGCCCATGTCAGCTGACGTGGGCTCATAGGACTTGTGCTACGGGGCTATAATATTGCCTTGTAGATGTTTGGGCTCAGGCTGGGTTTGAGCCCAGAGGGTCCCAGAGCCTCGGCTGCAGCCCTGAATCTGAATGTTTGTAGTGCAATTTGGTAGCCCTACAGCCCAAGCCCCACGAGCCCAAGTCAGCTGACACAGGCCAGCCACGGGAGTTTTATTGCAGAGTGCACATACCCTTAGTAACACCAGTATAAATCTGGAGTAGCTTCACTATGAAGCTACTCCTGTTTTACACTGCTGTAACTGACCGCAGAATCTTGTCCTGTGTATTTATCTAAGGAAAGCGTTCCATTACTTCAAATAAACTGACTTTGTTTACCATCATTTTCCTGGCTGCAGTGAGATGAAGCTATGGCAGGAAGTATCCAAGACCTGGTTTTGATAACCCCTAGTGAGCATGACCTATTCTTGGAGATCTGTTCCCAAGTTTACCAGAGATGGCTGCTACCTCAGGGAAAATATCTGCATTTTATGTTTAATTCAACAGGGAAGAATTTTATGCTGTGACAGGGTATTTTCATACTGTTGGATTCAGGTATTTATTTGTGAAATGTATCTTTTTTTTCTTCGTCCTTGTTTCATAAAGATGCTGGAATTTTGTAAGTGTTAAAACCAGACTGGAATTTTTAAAACTTCCACCTAGGATTAAAGAGAAGAAGGATTTTACATTGAAGTCAGCAATTAGAAAAGAAACAATACATGAAGTGCTATCACCTCAGGGCCCAATCCAAAGCCTATTTAAATCAACGGAAAGACTTCCTTGACTTCCATGGGTGGTGGGTCTAGTGTATGGTACAAAACACACAATGCATTGTGAATCTGCAACAACCTCACTATGTGTTTCCCAACACATTTCTCTTTACTAACATAATTATACTGTGCAGTGAGTTGAGGACAAAAGTCTCTAAAGCATTGCAGAGCCCCTACTATGGGGAATCAATATGAATGGTTTTTTTTATGTGTAGGAAGCATATGATGGTCTTTAAGAAAAAAGCAAAGCATACTATAAAATACATTTCCAAATTCTGAGCTTCATCCTTTATTCCAGACTTCTTAGTCTGTATTCAAATCTGGGTTCTTCTCTCCTCACAAGCCCTATGTGTGGTTCCTTTGTAATGCTCATGTTTTCAATGTGAATGTAAATAGTCATGAGTGCTTAGCATACACCCTCCTTGAAATAATTTTTCATCCCACTATTTCCCATTGACTCTTGAATATGACTCCATCATCCATTGGGTGATGACCTGTGCCCTTTCACCCTGTATATCAATCCTGTCCCCTTCCATTCATCCCCCTCCATCCCGCCCCACAAACATTGTCAGTCAAAGCAAATAAAGTCTTTGCAAAGAAAAACCATTATAACCAGGATGTCTTCTCTCATGATTTGCCTTCAAATACCTTGTCACACAGAGATCACAGCTAGGAAGATTTCAAATCCTGGAAAGACTCAGAACAGCTGTCATTTTTTAAATTGAAGTCTTTACATTTTCTGCCATGTATACTGTATGTAGGTGTCCCATTGCATAGTGTTATGTGATTCTCATCACTAGCGTTGCCCTTACAATGTATATACTGTAGAAAGGAAGATGGGGGGAGGAAGTAATCCATAGAAGAGAAAATGCTGCTGTAGCTTTGACACTGGATTGTCTCAGTTGTACAGAGCTAGTTGGCATCTCTATTTTACATGGTCTGCTGTTCCTTTGTTGTGGGTTACCTAAAACATTTTCAATGTTAATGTTTCATGGTTGGATGGAAAAATGTAACGGCTGGGACAGAGCTTTGGTTTATTTTTTACAAATTCTTTAGAGACAAGAGTATTTAAGCTCAGAGAAGCCCAAAGTTTGAGGAACATACAGGAAATGTGATATTTGTGTATAGACAGGCGTCTCAAGAAACAGAGCTAGGAGATGCTACTGCAGAGTTTGCTTTATACAGAAACTCACTGAGCCAGATTTCAATCTCAATCTCAGGGGGGTAAAGCCAGAGGAAATCTGCTGCTATCAGTGGAGGTGAAAATCGGGCCTGGGTCTTTGAATGGCAGTCATATTTGAATGAGCTGTTGTCATCAGCAGGCATTATTAGTTGATTAAAAGCAAGTGGGATTCTGAAAAGAACAGCAAAAAAGAAATAAAATTAAAAAATCCCTATACAAACAAATGGTAAAAGGCATGGGGTCGGGGTCGGAGGGGAGAGACCCCTGTGGAGATCATCTGTGCAAACAGAAAAGGAGTACTTGTGGCACCTTAGAGACTAACAAATTTATTTGATCATAAGCTTTCGTGAGCTACAGCTCACTTCATCGGATGCATTTGGTGGATGAAGTGAGCTGTAGCTCACGAAAGCTTATGCTCAAATAAATTTGTTAGTCTCTAAGGTGCCAAAAGTCCTCCTTTTCTTTTTGCGAATACAGACTAACACGGCTGCTACTCTGAAACCTGTGCAAACAGTATTTGCAAATGTATCCCTCCCAATAAAGATACATTAAAGGCAGACTAAAGATCTTATCTAGCACCTTGACGCCTGTTAATTTATCCCCGTCCCCGCCCCCCAAATTTAAAAAGAGGAAACCTGGATTTGTGCCAACTAGAACAGTGATCTCACTGAATTCCAGACAGTGCGTTTGAACTCTGGCAGTGATTATGTGTGAAATACAGTTGCATCTTCAAGGGAAAACTGCTATTTCAGGGCCACATTTGCCTCTCAGTTACAACAGTATCAATCCGCCATGACTCTGTAAATCAATGGAATTACTCTGGATTTATGCCAGTGTAAGTGAAAGCAGGATTTGGCCCTGGACATTTTATAAGGAGAAGGGACTTGGGGCCCGATCCAGAGCCCACTGAAGTCAGTGGAAAGACTCACATTGACTTCACTAGGTTTTGGATCTGGTTCTTTCTTACAAAGCGAAGAGAGAGTTTATTTTGATGGTATTTGCAGCATTATTGTAAACTTGTAATATCTTTACATTTGTAATAAAGTAATAATAACTATAATAAAACTCTTTGTCCCAGTCCTCTTCAGGAATAAACTGTTAAGGAAAAATAAAAACCCAAAATGCAAAGCACTTTTCTACTGTTTATTTTCTACCTTTCTTACTTTTATCTGTCTTGATATTTGAAATCCCACTGATCCTATGATTGTTAGTCCTTGTATAAAAGAAAAAAAGAAAGAAAAAAAAATAGATTTTTTTTGTAGTTTGCTCTGTTTAGATTTTAGCCTGTGGCTACTTGTATAAGAAAAATAAAACTAGAATAAACTAGATCCAGTGATTCATGAGTGTTGCTTTGTTATTCTTAAATCGAATGCAGAATTAATGAATTGTGTGTGTGGATTTGGGTTTTCAAGTGTATAAATGCAACATTCTCTTGTGGACTAAAGCTGTGGAGGGTTATTATAGATTCATAGATTATAAAGTCAGAAGGGACTACTGTGAAAATCTTTTCTGACCTGCTGTATAACACAGGCCAAAGGACTTTACTGAATTAATTCTTGTTTGAACTAGAGCCAATCTTTTTTAAAAAAATCCCATCTTGATTTTAAAAATTGCTAGTGATAGAGAATCCACCACAACCCTTGGCAAATTGTTGCAGTGATTAACTACCCTCACTGTTAAAAACAGACATCTTATTTATATCCCCCAACCTGAAGCAAATACTCACCAGCAACTACACACCACACCACAGAAACACTAACCCAGGAACCAATCCCTGAAATGAACCTCATTGCCTACTCTGTCCCCATAGCTATTCTAGCGACGCCATTAGAGGACCCAACCACATGAGCCACACCATCAGGGACTCATTCACCTGCACATCTAATGTGATATATGCCATCATGTGCCAGCAATGCCCCTCTGCCATGTACATTGGCCAAACCGGACAGTCTCTACATAAAAGAATAAATGGACACAAATGAGACATCAGGAATGGTAACATCCAAAAGCGATTAGGAGAACACTTCAATCTCCCTGGACATTCCATAACAGATTTAAAAGTAGCCATCCTTCAACAAAAAAACCTTCCAAAACAGACTTCAAAGAGAAACTGCAGAACTAAAATTCATTTGCAAATTTAACACCATTAATTGGGGGCTTGAAGAGGGACTGGGAGTGGCTGGCTCACTACAAAAGCAACTTTCCCTCCCTTGGTATTGACACCTCCTCCTCAATTATTGAGAGTGGACTACATCCACCCTGACTGAATTGGCCTTCTCAACACTGGTTCTCCACTTGTAAGGTAACTCTCTTCTCTTCAAGTATAATAATGCCTGCATCTGTAATTTTCACTCCATGCATCTGAAGAAGTGGATTTTTCCCCATGAAAGCTTATGCCCAAATAAAATGTTTGTCTTTAAGGTGCCACCGGACTCCTCATTGTTTTTATTTCTAGCCTGAATTTGTCTAGCTTCAACTTCCAGCTATTGGATCATGTATTAGCTTTTTCCATCAGATTGAAGAGCTCTTTTTTATCGAAGTTTTGTTCCCCATTTCGATACTTACAGACTTTGATCAAGTTCACCGCTTAACCTTCCAGGGAGAAATTGGTTGAAAATCTGAAGGTTGAAGGCAATTTGGGTGAAAGTGATAATGAAATGATAGATTTTGTGATTCTAAGCAAAGGAAAGAGTGAGAAGGGCTGAATAAGGACAATGGACTTCTTAAAAGCAGATTTTATCAAATGGGGAGACCTGCGTAGGTAAGGTCCCATGAGAAGAAAATCTAAGGGATAAAGGAGTTTAGGAGAGCTGTCAATTTCTCCAAGAGACAATATTAAAGATGCAACAGCAACCTACCCCAATGCAAAGAGAAGATAGGAAGAATAGCAAGAGGCGTTCTTTAATTACCTGAAAATCAAAAAGGAATCCTACAAAAAGTGGAAGCATGAACAGATTGCTCAAGTGGAATACAAATAATGGTCCAAGCATATTGGGACAAAACCAGAAGGCTAAGGCACAAAGTAAGTTACACTGAGCAAGGGAAATAAAAGGCAATAAGAAGAGACTCTAGAAATCCACGAGGAGCAAAAGAAAGACAAAGGAAAGTGTAGGTCCTCAGTGGGGAAGGAGAGCTAAAGACATGACATCAAGAAGATTGATGTGTTTAATGCCTATTTTGCTTCAGTCTTTACTAAAAAGGTAAATTGTGACTGGACACTTACTATTAATGTTAACAACAAAGGGGAAGGAATGCAGCCAATTCTGGCTCTTCTCTGAATCCTCTCCAATTTTTTCAACACTCTTCTTGAATTGTGGACACCAGAACCGGACACAGGATTCCAACAGCAGTTGCACCAATGCTAAATACAGAAGTAAAAGAACCTTCCTACTCCTACTTGAATGATATTCCCAACTTATACACCCAGGTTGTGTTAGCCTTTTGGTCACAGCACCTCACTGAGCACTCATGTTCAACTAATTAGCCACCTTGAGCCACAAATTCTTTTCAGGTTTCAGAGAACACTTCAATCTCTCTGGTCACTCAATTAGAGACCTGAGGGTGGCTATCCTTCAACAAAAAAACTTCAAAAACAGACTCCAACGAGAGACTGCTGAATTGGAATTAATTTGCAAACTGGATACAATTAATTTAGGCTTGAATAGAGACTGGGAATGGATGAGTCATTACACAAAGTAAAACTATTTCCCCATGTTATTTCCCCCCCACACCCCACCCCCACTGTTCTTGTTAACTGCTGGAAATAGCCTACCTTGCTTGTCACCATGAAAGGTTTTCCTCCTTTCCGCCCCCCCCCCCCCGCTGCTGGTGGTGGCTCATCTTAAGTGATCACTCTCCTCACAGTAAAGGAGTACTTGTGGCACTTAGAGACTAACACATTTATTTGAGCATAAGCTTATAGCTCACGAAAGCTTATGCTCAAATAAATTTGTTAGTCTCTAAGATGCCACAAGTACTCCTTTTCTTTTTGCGAATACAGACTAAGACGGCTGCTACTCTGAAACCTCTCCTTACAGTGTGTATGATAAAACCCATTGTTTCATGTTCTCTGTGTGTGTATATAAATTTCCCCACTGTATTTTCCACCAAATGCATCCGATGAAGTGAGCTGTAGCTCACGAAAGCTTATGCTCAAATAAATTTGTTAGTCTCTAAGATGCCACAAGTACTCCTTTTCTTTTTGCGAATACAGACTAAGACGGCTGCTACTCTGAAACCTCTCCTTACAGTGTGTATGATAAAACCCATTGTTTCATGTTCTCTGTGTGTGTATATAAATTTCCCCACTGTATTTTCCACCAAATGCATCCGATGAAGTGAGCTGTAGCTCACGAAAGCTTATGCTCAAATAAATTTGTTAGTCTCTAAGGTGCCACAAGTACTCCAAATTCTTTTCAGAGTCACTGCTTCCCAGGAGAGAGTCACCCAGTAAGTATGGTCTTCATTCTTTATTCCTATAACTTTACATTTGGCCATATTAAAACATATGTTGTTGGCTTGTGCCTTGATTATCAAGTGAACCACATTACACTGTAACAGTGACCTGTCCTCATCATTACTTACCGATACTCCAATCTTTGAGTCATGTGCAGACTTTATCAGAGATGTTTTCTTCAGGTTATTGATACAAATGTTAAAAGAACTGATCTCTGCAGGACCCCCCACTAGACACACACCCACTTGATGATGATTTACATTTTAAGATCTGTCAGCCAGTTTTTTAAGCCATTTATTATGGGCTGTGTTGATTTTGCATCATTCTAGTTTCTTAATCAAAATGGATGTGTTAACAAGTGAAGTATAAATATCAACACTATTACCTTTATCAACTATCTGTGTAATCAATCGCTTTAAAAAAAATCAAGTTAATTTGACAGGATCTATTTTCCAAAAGCCAGAGGTTCCCAAATTGTGGGGTGTTCCCCCTTAGGGAGGACACGCAGAAGCATTCGGGGGGGCGTGGTGGGTCGGGCCAGCCCCCTGTGGGGTGGGGTAGGGAGGGAGTGCCACTCAGCCCCCAGTTCTGCTCTGGCCCCAGCCCTGCACCTGGCCCCATCCCCAGCCTCAGCATGGCTCTGCTCCCACCCCTGCTGCTGGCTGCCGGCCCCCGGCTGCAGCTCTGTTCCTGGCCTGGGGCCAAGGCTGGGGGAAAGAGCCACACCTGGCTGCAGAGCCGGTTACTAGCCCCCACCACTGCCTGGCTGCGAATCTGCTCCTACCTCTCCCCTCCGCCTTGGCTCCTTTCCCCACCACAGCCTTGGCCCACTTACCCTGTCCACATCCCCTGCCCCCCCGCCTCCCGGGAGCCATGGCCCCACTCTCAGCCCCAGCTCTGGGGGAGGGATTAGCGGGGGTGCACAACTCTGAAATTTTGGGGACCACTGCCATAAGCCCATGTTGTTTTGCATTAATTATATTATCTTCCTTACATGCTTTATTAATGAACTCTTCTATCATCTCTTCCATTATTTTGCTCAGGAGCAACGTCAGGCTGATAGGCCTACAATAATCTGGGACCTCTGCCAGCTCTTTTAAAATTCTTGGATGCAAGTTATCCAGCGTTATTAAACTTGGCTCCTCCTAGCATAGCAAGGCTTGGAAAAAGAAATGCTACACAGTGACTGTTCTGATTTTTTTTTTCACGCATTGCTTACACATCTTGGGCCATCTGAAACTGGTGAAAATTGGAGCCATAGCAGCTAAGGATCTGGGCCCTTTGGCTCTTTAATCACAGGTAATAAACATGTATCTTGTGAAAGTAACATCCTTTATTCTCCCTCTGACTTACACCTGGCGCCTGGGGTCGCACTATTGACTTTAAGGCTGGTATACCTGATTTACACCAATGTTAAATGAGAGTAGGATCAAACCCATAAGCTAAAACCCAGGATCTAGAATTTTAGCTCCCAAATTCCAGCTGGCTGCAGGCCATCCCCCAGACTTGACCTTATAAAAAACACCTGCGGTCCCCTGTGGCACTAGGCCTTCCGGAAGTGTAGCCCATGGTTCTTTGTGTTGCAGTCAGCTGACCCGCTCTATGAATCTTTCCCAGAGACTTGTGCAAGAACTTGCCTGTCCCACTGGGCACACAGGGGGAATTGTGGGACGGCACCAGTGGATGAGTGGCACATCTGTTGTTGAGCCTACAAAGTGGATGGGTTACCAGTCCAAGTGAAAGCAGCCCCCGAGCTAGAGCCTAGATCCCCAGCTGGGCTAGAGAGCCTGGTGAAATGCATTAAACTTAAGATCAGAGGGAACCATTAGATCAACTAGTCTGACCCCCGCCCTGGCTACCCCAGACATTACATTTCAGCTGGTTACCCTAAGCTTGAAGTCAATGGGGCTTATGCACATGTGTAAGTGCTTTCCTGACTCACGGCCAACGACAGGACAAGGTAGCTGGAGCACTGCTCTGATCGGGAACGACAGTTCCTATGGGCCCACCGCTGCAGCTGGCTCTGGGGTAGCCCTGGGACTACAGCTCCTTGTGCGGGGCAGCCTATAGGCCTCATGAAAGCATCCAAGTCTGCCTAAGCAGCTCGAATTGCAGAATCACACTTTAGGTTGGCCTTGCTAGACCAGGCCAAGACACTGGCCTTGTGCCCGTGTCATCTGCCGCTTTGCTTGAGTGGACATACTGTAAAGATTCCCCTCGCTGCCCCGAGGAAGAAAGCTGTCACTGTTCCTTTGCATGCAAAGAAATTGAGGCAGGCAAAGAAAAACTATGGCCGTGCTGCTCCGAGGCGACTGAAAGCACCAGTTGTAAACACAAAGTTGGGAAGATAAATGTATCTGATAGTCAAAAATCACTGCAGTCATTGTCTTGTGTATAGTTTTACAGTCATCTTGTGGGCCACATCATAAAGAATGAAGCTTTAGCAAAGGGCTGGGAGCAGAAATACAGCCAGCAAACACATGAAAGGCTTAAAGGCAGCGCGGCACGAAACAGAGGCGGGTGTCTATAAATTGCTTTAGAAGGTTTTATAGCTGAGGGTCATAATAAGACATGACAAGTTACTCTGGACGGGGTGGGGCCCAGGTTGAGCTGACAGCGGCTCGTTGAAGGTGGCTGATGGCACTGTCATGCTTAGCCAGAGTCAGGCCAGGCAGGATTTTGGGTGCTGGGCCTTAGCCCGCTTCCTACAAACTGCCCATTGGCGCCAGGCTCAGACGCATCGCCCAGGAGATTAAAGGGTTTGGGTGCAACCCGTGTGCCCAGTTCTCTGGACTCCCCCGTAACGTTCGGGGTTGGTATTGAACCAGGGCTCTGGCGTGACCCATTATAAATACAAGCACCATTTGGGCCATCTTGGTCCAGATTTCTAGCCATTGTAGGTGCTTATCTGGCCCACAGTGCTGCAGCACCGCTCCCCCCCCTCCCCGGTTAACATTTTTCTCCCCAGGCCCCAGTGAACTAGGGCAGTGCTATTATCCCCATTTGCTAGCTGGGGGAACTAAGGCACAGAGAGACCCGGGGACTCGCCCACACAATCCAGATGGGAGGCTTCCTGCTCTAGCTCCTGCCATGACTTGGGGGTGGGGTGGAGAGAGTAGCCAACTGGTGATGCTGTTAACCTTATGCCTGCAAGGTGGGCTAGTGCCAGTGGCCAGCTAAGCATCTACGGCACAAGGAGCCAGCGTCACTCTTCTCCTGGAGCACCTGGGCAGGGCCAGCCTTTGGCACCCCAGGCACATTCATGGGCATGGTGCCTCTCGTTGCCCCTGACCCCGGGGACTCCCTGGGCTCCCCCGCTTCATCCTTAACCCCTGCACTTTGCCCCCTTTGCCCCAATCCCTGCACACCTAGCCCCTGCCCCTTCTCCATCCCAACCCTTGCACTGTGCCCCCCACACCCTAATCCCTGAAGCTCCCTCCTGCACCCCCTAATGCCTGCACCCCCTCTGCTGATAACTCCTGAACTGTGCACCCCTACCCCAACCCCTGGAGCTCCCTCCTGCACCCCTAACTTCTGCACTGTGCTCCCCCATGCCCTAACCCCTGCATGCCCCAATCTCTGTACCCTGCATGCCTCTAACCCCTGCACTGTACCCCCCCACACCCCAAACCCTGTAGCTCCCTCTTGCACCCATAATTCCAGCACTGTGCTCCCCATGTCCCTAAATCCTGCAACCCCCTCCTGCAACCACATGGGGAAATTGACCTGGCTGCATGGAGCAGCAGGCATTGCTGCCCACCCCCCACCTTGAAAGCTGCTCCTACATGTACCCCCAGGGGGCTCCGAGAGTGGGGAGCGAGGAGCACAGTCAGGGCTCCCTGCGACCAGGTCACTTTCCCCGTCTGTGCATCATCCCGCTCACCTGTGCCTCCACTGGGCGGGAACAGGGAGAAATCTGGGTGCTCCCGCCATGAAGTGCTCCCCTGCCAGCTGGGCGCAGTTTCTGATTCTACACTGGCAGCATACACCTCTGTGCCGCCACCTGGCGCCCCCTATCGCCGGGCCCTGGGCAGTCATCCGGGTGGCTCACCCCTAAGGCCGGCCATGCCCCTGGGCACTAATGTAGCTGGTAGACAAAGGCACTGGGGGTGGGGGAACGAAGCACAGAGGGGCTTTTCTGCCATGTTCCATAGTAGCCCCTGCCCTTGGAGGTGCGCCAGAGCCGCTCTGGGGTGGGCGAAGGCATTGCCAAGCAATCCAGCAATTGGCATGAGGCCACGCCAGATGTGAGCACCTGCTGTTGAAGTACCTGAACAAGGCTGGCACGATCCACCCTCCTAAATCCCTGCCTTGGCGCAGGAACGAATTCCCCCCCCCGCCAAGAGTGACTAAGTGACGAGCCCCAAGTCACATGGGCAGTTTGGGGACGAGGCAGGCATTGAACCCAGGTGTCCAGAGTCCCACCCCCAATGCCTCGATTGGCCCAATGACATGTCGCTGTTTGCACTTGCCAGTGGCCGCTTGGGCCCTGAGGCCGTTGGCTTTGTCAGCTTCGTTTGGTCACTGCTGTGTGGGCTGCAGGCGCAACAGTCCCGGCAGGTGTGTGAGGCTGCAGGGTCTCCTCCCCAGCACTGAGAGCAAGAACCTCTTCAGAGCAGAGACCCTTCTCCAGTGAGCGGGTTGAACCAAAAGCCTGGCTCAACCCAGCCGTTTGCTTGACACACGCAGCGAATTATGCTGACGCTGCCCGTTCTATGTAGTACACACCTGGGGGGGTGGGACTCAAAAATAGACAGCACCAAAGCCTGTGCAAGCTGTTGTTGGCTCATGGAACAACCCTAGGATTTTGGGGGTCAACTCCTGCAGCAGCCCCCCCCCTCTGGTCAGGCTCCGAGCCAAGACTATGGGCGTGGTCCCTGAGTGAGGCGGAAGGCCGCACAGCTGGCCTACAGCCTTGCAGGTGTGGTGTGGACGGTATTTTTTCAACTAGCAATCTCGGTGCAGCAGGGCAGAGGCACAGTGGGAGCGTTGTGTTGTGCTGCCCGGGGGGGGGCAGAATAGAGCGGAATTAAATGGTCTGAGTCTGCGCGGAAGCCCCCCCCCCCCAAGAGACAGAGGCACAGCCCAGCCTGAGGACGTGGCAACATCGGCTTTGTCTCATCTTTACACCACTGCGTGTTGGGCTGCTCCAGGGAGTGAGCCCAGTCCAGAATCCCTGTAGTGCCATGAGCGCTCGGATGCCCAATCCCAGCCCCCAGTGGCAGGGCTCCAAGTTGTGTAGGGAGAACGCTGGCCAGCTAGGTTCAGTGCATTAATGGCATCACTGTGGGGTGGGGAGGGCCAGAGCCTGTCTCCCACCGGTCAGCGACAGGTGGGTCCCAGTGCCAGCCAAAGGCCATCAGGCCACAGAACGATGGAGAAGTGGAAGAGGGGGCTGTTATGGAAACCAGTTTATAGCCATCTGCTTATTGATTGGGGATTCTATGACGAGGAGTCAATTTGGGCACTGGAGTCAGATGCTCATTGCTCATCGACACGAATCATCAGACCTTGCTCCTCAGGGGAGCTGAAGGAAATCAATTCCCATTGCCAACAAATGGACCCAATGGTCACTAAACACCACCGGTTGGGCTGGGTGCCTGATAGCCGGAGTTCTCACCGCACGCGGTCTCACTTCCACCTGTTGCAGTGCCCCCCCGCCCCTGGTGAGTGAGTGGATGAAGCTCTCTTGGTAGCATTTTACCCATGTGTCAATGACAACACAAGGTAAAAGGCCGGGGAGAATCAAGCCTTCAAAGCTGACCTTGCTGAGAGAATGCAGCAGGGAACTAACGATGGAGCTGAAATGCTAGCCTCACTCTGTGGCCCGTTCGTTACGTCAACTCATCCAGCTGGTTTCCAAAGAAAGGCTAACCCAGGTGATGAAGGGACCCAGCTACCACCAAGAACCGTCCTTAGAAACACATGGCCCTCTCTCAAAGGCAGCACAAAGCCCAGTGTCCCGTTCGGCCTGCCCCTTCTGCACCTGGCTCACCCGGTTTGCTGCCCTTGTGACATCACCTCCCGCCTTCCCGAGCCCCGTTTTAAAGGGTCTACGAGGCCCTGGCCAGGTGATTTGGCAATGTCTCCTGTAAGAACTCATGCGCTCTGAGCGGGGCACTTGCTCATTTGCCTGCCAAGCTGTACCTGGGGTGGAGGCGGTGTTGCGCCACGTAAGCGTTCCAGCATGCTTTGGGAGCACTGCGCTCTTGGCATGGTGGGCAGGAGCTGCCCTTGGCAGCAGGGTGCCAGAGTTCCAGTACAAAGCTCAGGCCTATGGAACCTTCATTCGTCCACCCCGATGCTGATAAAAACAAAGCCTCTAACACCAACAGGCAGGATTTTTAAAAATAGCAAGGTGCCAGCCTGGCAGAGTGCCGCTCCGCTGAGGGGAGTGTGAATCTGGATGCCACACCGTGGAGAATTAGGACTACCTGGCACGCTGAGGTAAGATCCATTCTGCTGGCTTGGAGTAAGAATTTAGCATTAAATAACTCTCCACATGTCACATTGGTTACCTGTGGTGGCAAAGAGCAATGCATATAGGGCTCTTTAAATCCCCTGCAGGGAGGGGAAAACCCTGCTTCTTCACTTCCCCTTTCAGCTCTCCTTGTTGTTTGAAAGTGAGTGAAAGAGAGAGAGGAGAGAGAGAGAGCATACTACACTGACGATAGAGATGTGTCCAAACCAATATCCCAGCACCAAACAAGCCTGAAATTTGGGGTGTTTAAAATTCAGGTCTGAGTTTTGCAATCTGATTCCCCCCCCAGCTCCTTCCAAAGGCCCCCCACGCGGTTGTCAGAGAGCACCAAAGCCACATAAAAAAATTGGGGAAACAACAGGAAAGAACAAGGCTACATCTTTGAACCATCAGCTCAAAGCTTTTTCGCGTCCATATGGTGGGGATAGTGTGGGAACCAGCTACAGGGCCAGCGCCAGCTGGCTTTTGACTATTGCAAAGTACGCTGACTTGACAAGTTAAAAGGGATTTGGCTAAGGGTTCAGAGTTCAAATAAGAGCACTTTCAAGTTGTCCCTTCCTAGGACTTTTACTGCTTCCAGATTGAGCAGGAATCCATGTGGCTAATTTGTCTGGTTCTTAGAGCTAAGTTTCCAGTGTGGTGCGCGGGGAATTAGTCTGGCAGCCCTGTGATTGCTAATGGGAAAGCCCCAGCTAATACCCTGTGCACGTCACTTAAAATGTTGGGGCCTTAGGGCACTTACGGTAAAAAAGGGGGTTGTAAATTATCGGAGAGCACCACAAACGGATACCACTCCCTCCTGCCGAGCCAGCAGGAGGCGCTGCCTGCCGGAGACACCAACATGGTGGAGGTGTTTAGGGGAGTGGGGCATTTCATTTCTTTTTGGGCCCCATTCTGCCTCTGGGAGCAGGGCACTTCAGTGAGCAAGGCTGGCAAAACCCAGCCCTCACTACTTATGCTACAGCTCGACTCTGAAAAACATCCATGTGCTGTACAGTCAACTGCTTTGATGGCGGGAGGGGGTCTGTTCCCCCCATGCAGTCAGTTTTACATCCCCTCGCTCTGGGGACAAAAATCAGCTCTTTTACCCCTGGTAGCAGGGCTGAGCACACCAACTGCAGGAGCGGAAGCTGGGACACTGTCAGCAGGATGGTTAACTCAATGCCAATGGCAGGGTCATATCCTGTCCTCAGTTACACCCTTTTTCATGGTGGCATTGAGGACTGCAGCCCTGACTCTGCTTTATACCAATGGTTTCAGTTGAGTTACTCCTGATTTACACTGGTGGGAAAGGAGAGTCAGGCTTGGAACCCAGAAAAATGTAGTCCTGGGGATTTCAGCAAGGAGGCTGATAAATAAGAGAGGGGTCAGGAAAGAGCCACAAGAATGATTGTTTAGAAAACATGCCTTATAGGTATAGCCCCAAAGAGCTCAGTCTATTTGGCTTAACAAAGAGGATGTTAAGGAGTCACTCAGTTACAGCCTTTATATAACGACATGGGGAACAACTATTTAATAATGTGTGTCACACTGTCTGAGTGGCTCACAAGTGAGAATACCAACCTAACAGCAGACTGTTAAGAAGCAGGGCACAAACCCCAGACTGGTTGTGAGGTCTAGAACAGCGGTGTCCAATAGAAATTCAATGCTAGCCACATTTGTGGTTTTGAATTTTTCTTATTAGCCACATTATAAAAAAGCCACAGGTATTAGCCACAATCCAATAGCCTATTAGCCACATGGGGCTAGTAGTGAATGTATTGGACACCGCTGGTCTAGAATTAGATTTCACCAACCAAGTAACACGTGTAAACTCCTAAGGCAATATACAGCCTTAAGATGGAGAAACAGGCAAGCACCTTGGGCATTCCAATCTATCCAGCCCCCAAGCAAGCTTAACTCCGTGATAGATGGTCACTTTACACCAGAGATCACAAAATATTCAGGTTACTTCCAGTCCGAAGGAACAAATCACTTATCCCAGGTCAATTTGCACCATAGATCTCCCACCAAAGGCAACACTTGTAGCCAATCCTGTAACAAACTAACTAAAGATTTATTAACACGGAAAAATAAATGAGTTATTTACAAGGTAAAAACAGATAAAGACACACACACAACTAAGTTGCAGTCTTAAGTTTCAGATGGTGATAGAGCAACTGAAATATGCCAGCTCTGTACATCCATTAGGTTAGTCCTGGTGAGCTCTTGCTTTTGTTTAGGGATCTTTGCTCCTTAGAGTCCAAACGGCATAAAGAGATCCTAATCCCTCTGCTCTGAGATTTTTATCCCCATCTCCCTAGGGGACCAAGCTTCCGCATATGACCTCTTCCTTGGTGGGTGGGGGAAGCCATCAACAAAGTCTTTCTTCCACTATGGCCCATTTGGATTCAGTAGTCCTTCCTGATGGGCAGGAGATAACACCGTTTTTCAGGATCCAGCATTTTGCATTGGGTGAAGTTTTTTTGGTTTGGTGAGTTACAGAGTTTCAGAACAACATTTTACTGTTATAGAGCAAACATCTAAGTATGACCTTATAGTATGGGATACAGATATTATATGCAGGATTAATATGCAGCATCCTGCAAGCATTCCATAAGGTCTAAACACATTCTTATAACACTAAGATCTATACCAACCCACAGGCCAGCCAGACCAGTTTCCAGCCATGCATTTGCCAGTGTTCAGTAAGGCCCACCTGCTCTGCCAGCATCCTGATAAGCTCTCCAATCTAGCAAAGAGATAACATGATCTAATGGCTGGAAGTTGAAGCTAGAGAAATTCAGAAAGAAAATAAGGTGTAAATTTTTAACAGTGAGAGTAATTAACCATTGGAACAACTTAGCAGGGGTCATGGTGGATTCTCCATCCCTGACCATTTGTAAATCTGGATCCGATGTTTTTCTAAACAATCTGCTCTAGGAATTATTTCAGGGAGGTTCTTTGGCTTGTGCTATACAGGAGGTCAGACTAGAAGATCACAATGGTTCTGTCCGGCCTTGGAATCTATGAACCTACGATAATGGATCCTATGTGTAAAGACCTTAGTTCTCCATCTTCCAGTGGACAAAAAATTAATACAATCCCCATTGGAAACAAAAGGCTGTTGAGTAAAAAAAAAAAAAGACGTAACTTTGTTACCAGCACAAAATTCTCTGTTATTCACACACTCTAGGGCACCCACCCTTACCCTGTTCTTAGGGCTCAGGTGTAACCCTGTCAATTTAGGCACCCCTCACCCTCCTGCTTCTATCAGCTCAGGCGTAACCTTACCCTCTGCGGGTTTGCAGGGTCTTTTACCAGTGAAAAAGCCTTACACAGTAATATCCTACTGAACCTCTATTTATTAGCCATAACCAAAAACAGACTGCACACACTACACAAACAATGCTCATCACGCCCGATAAGACAGATGAACTTTTCCCTGCTGGCCAATCAGGATCAGGTCCATCTGGGGAACTCCAATTTCTGCATGGTGTCATTGGCAAAGTGTTGAGGTCTGGCAGCTCTGATCTTTGGGGTGGTGTCCTGGAGTTGGTTCCCAAACTACTTCCTTTTGGACCCCAGTTTATATAGTGAAACTTGAACCCTGCTTAGCTGTACCTTAACCAAGCATTATACTAAAATTTTACTAACCAATCCTGACATATCGCAACAAAATTCTCTAACCAATCCTACCCGACCATCTTAATTAATTTACACCTAGCAAAATTAATTATGTAACAGACAGAAACAATCAAAGAACCAGACAGAGACCAGACAGACAAACAATAGAGAAGTGGGGACCGTAATGACAAAACAATAAAGAAATGGGGATTTCACAACCACAACTACTGAGAAGTGATTGCTTGCCAGACAGAATGCTATCAAACTAAGTTTTCTTTAACCATCTGAAGATCTGTTTCTTTATCTGGTGACAGTGGGGGCCATTAGGATGGGGTCTTCTTCTTAACAGCCTGCTATTACATTGTTTGAATGTAATTTACATGGAATGTGGGGATGTGACTTCCTGCTTCACAGCTAATGGCTGCTGCTCGGCTGCTCTTTTAATCTGGCTACAGATGAAGGTCTTAGGCTTTAGGCCTCACAATATGGCTGCAGACAGAGGCCTTATCCTTACAACTTGAAGGAAGCTCAGCAGCTGTATGAATACATTCCCCTTTCACTGCTCGGGTCATGGGTGCCATGCACTCTGGTGAGCTCATGCTGGGCCGATATGATGCACTGGAACATTTGGCCAAGGTTGAGTGTAGTGCCAAGAGCAATCAGGCAATGTCAAGTTTTGCAAATGATTTTAACGATGTTAAAAATGGCGAGCGAAGACTTACCAATTAAGCAAAGAGTTTTAGGGCCTGTCAATTAGTTCCAGATGCTGCACAGCAGAAGCTCTCAAACAGCGCGAAGGAAACTTTTTTGCATCTCTTGCTGTGCACAGAAGGGAAGGTGGTGTAGCCAAATCAGCGATGTCAGTACACACACAGGGCCAGATGCTCAGAAGGCAGAAACTGGGTGAGAGTCTGGCCCACTCTATATAACAACAGCGAGTGGCTCAGGCATTGGGTCAGATCTTCCACAGGTATAACTCAGTGTAGCTCTATTAAAGTCAATGGAGCCATGTTGACTTACACTAGCTGAAGATCTGGTTCCTTGTCCCTTCCTTCTCCACTCCTTCTGTGTCTCTGGAACTGGCCTCCTGCCTGTATCTCTGGACAATCAGACTGGTGCAAGGGCTGGTTTTGCAGCAACTCACACACCTGGAATACGTCTGAGGCTGAAATCCCCCATGATCCACAATGATTCTTATGCATGGCTCAGTCCAGCAACGCACATAAATACATTCTTAATTTTAAGCAAGCACCTAGGTCCTGTTGGCATCAATGACACTGGTCCTGTTTTAAAGTAAAGCACGTGGCTAAGTGCTTTGCAGCGCGTTCAGCGTCGTGCAGCTTCAAGTCCTTTCTCACCAGCTTTTTTCTAGTGGTTCTGCACTTCAAAGGCAGCCCCTTTTAACATGTTAATAAAATGGATGCTAAGGTTAAGGCAAAATTTGCCCACAGGTTTTGTACTGCCTGAGATACCACACTGTTCCTCTGTCATTGGAACAGAAACTAACTGTATTGCAAACTGCTCCCACATATTGCCTTTTTAATATGGACCCTGGGAATCAGTGGCCCTTAAAGGATGCTGCAGAAGATCAAAAGGAGGGGAACGTGGCTCCATAGTCAGGAGATGGGGCCTCTAGCACTTGCTCAGCACAGTCACATAGAGCGAAGTTGTCAAAAGTGTCCACAAATGTTAGTTGTCTCAATTTGTGGGCTCTCGGCTTGAGATCTGAGTTCCAGAGAGACGAGCAGGGTCCAGGGTGGGTGAATGAATTGCACCGTGCTACTGAATTGCTGACGGATCCTCAGATTAACTCTCTGGTGGCTTCTCATTTGTACACACCCAGTTTCTCCCAGCTTTCTAAAAGGAAGCGAATGCTCACAAATGTGCTCTGAGGAATTAACTCACTGCCCTATATTTCTTACTGTTTTAGGATAAAAAAAACCCCCACCTTCATGACCAGCCTCTACCCAAGCCCTAGTCAGCTTGTGTAAACTTTGCTGTTACTAAAAGAGCATTCGGTAATGCCTGCCATCAGCAGGTTCAGCACCGTTGTCGTCCAACTGCTGCAATCAGTTAAGGAGGCCTCAAAAAATTCATGATCGCTTTGAATCTACATGAACTTTTGTTTTCCCTGTCTAAGGAATGAGCTCTCCTTCGTTACTTAATTATGCCAGGGAGTTGTCATGGAAACAATAAATTCATATTTAGTCGCATTCCAATACCACTCTTTAAATGTCAACTGGCATTTATTTAAAGGTCAGTGACGTTCTGGAGATGAACATGGTGCTTTGGTGTATGTGCAATTGAAAGGCACCTGCAGCTCCCATGGGATATCATGCTCAGGATCTGTTCCATTGTGCTGGTGCTGGGCACACCAAGGTCGTAGTGTGTGTGCTTGGAAGCCCTGGCAAAGGGCGAGAATAAATATAATCTCTTCCCCACCCTGGACAGGGATGGCTCCAGAGTATAGGCCCTGCTCTCGCCTAGCACTGCCATATGCATGCCTGACACAGGACACGACAGAATGTAGGCAGGGCCAGCAGCCGCAGCGAAAGGAATGGGAGTGGGGGCCCCCTGCATCCTCTCCCAAGCCACCCCCTGCCCAGCAGCCCTCAGGGGAACGGGGGCAGAGGGATCCAGAATTTGGACCAGAGACTCTGGCTACCACATGGTCCTTCCAGCTCCCCCGCACCCTGCCCGAGCGCCATGGGCACAATCTGGCCCAGGCTCTGATTCCGAGGCCAGAAGGGACCATTGAGATCATCTAGGCTAATGTTCCATAAAGCACAGGCCAGAGAACTTCTCCCCAAATAATTCCTCGAGCAGATTTTAGAAAAACACCTAACCTTGACTGAACATTGTCAACGATGGAGATTCCATTATGATGAATGGCTCAGTGGCTAGTTACCTTTACAGTTAAGAATATACGCCTCTCTCCAGTCTGAACCATTAATGTGCTCGGCCATGCCAGGCTGATTAGCTTTTAAAACCTGTGCATTTTCCTGGGTGTATGCTACACGCCACCCAGTTTGCCTAGGGGAGAGGCCGGGCACACAGAACCTCAGCCGGTCACCCTTTCTCTGAGTCATTCTGCTGGATTCCATGGCATGACTTAGGGCTATTCATGGGAGTTAAGGCCACTAGCCTGAATCAGGGTTACAGGCTCAAGCCTTCGCTATGGTGAATACAAGGAGCAGCAGCAAAATTATCAGGACTATAAACACGAGAGCGCATTTTGGCCACAGGCAGCATCTGACCTTTCTTTTGGCCTTTTGAATCACGTGATGTGCTTGTCACTGGTTAGGAGTAATCACAATTAGAGCTTATCACAGTTTGAGGACATTTTTCATTGACATTTTGAATTTTATTGGGGGGGAAAAAACCAGACTGGACTTTCCACAAACCATTCATGAAAAATTCTGGTGAAAAATGACACAGAAATTCTGACTCTCAACGGAAAGAAAGGAATGGATTTTGTGTGTGTGTGTGAGAAATGTTCCAGTTTTCTAAATGTACTGGACGTAAATGGGGAGTATATCTCTGGCCTGTGATATACAGGAGGTCAGATGAGGTGATCTAATGGTCCCTTCTAGTTAAGAATTATTTGACTAGCTTTGAAAATAAATACTTTGCACTTCTCCAGTACCTTCCATGTAAGGCTTCAGTGTAGACACTCACTACAGTTATGGGAAGGGTTCTCCTCGCTGTAGTTAGTCCACCTCCCTTAGAGGCAGTAGCTAGGTCAACGGAAGAATTCTTCTGTCAACCTAGCAGTGTCCATACCAGGGGTTACATCGGCTTAACTACTTCACTCAGGGGGGTGGATTTTTCACACCACTGAGCAATGTAGCTGAGTTGACCTAACTTTTTAGTGTAGACCTGGCCTTTGTCTTCACTGCTTAACAAGCTGTGTCTTTACTGCGAGATAAGAAATGTATGATAGTTCTCCCTGTAAGTGCAGACGGGGCTTACCCCAAGGTAGTTAACCAATGTCAACACTATACCCCAGCCTGGGGTTAATCTTGCTGTAAAGTGCCTTGTGGGTACTGTTTTTACAGCAGCATAGCTAACAAGCATTAGTTGGTTATCCCACAGCAGACTTTTTATCCTACAGCTTTTTCCCCCAGTGAAAACAGGCCCTAGTCCCAGTAAGCCCCTTCCCTTTGCACCCACTGCCTCCCTTCCCACTATGGGACGTTTCATCCCCCACCAGCTCTCCAAAAACCTCTCCATAAAAATGTTTGCACAGATGGAACAGCAACTTGCAGTGATGATACCTTGTTCCATGCTCAGCAGCTCTTATGGTCTGCGGCAAAAGATTCCCTCATGGTACAAAGAGGCTGCTTTTTCCAGACAAGTCAGAGGCAAACAAACCCCAGTCCATGATGGGGCTTGAATTGTAATTCAATTATTTCCCACTGCCCCACCCCACCCACATTCCCAGATCTGTCCACTGTGTAATTTGTGCTACTCTTTCAACACAGAACACATTTCCTTGGAATCAATCCAGCTAAGTACAGAGTAATGAGATTTCCCCTGCCCCCTTTTTTTCTAAATCTACTATCTGAATGGCCTTCTGTGTTAGGAGCAATATGCTTTTAATGAGAGACAGAAGGTACTTGGCAATAAAAACCTAAACAGGGAATGCTTGAGTAAACCACGTATCCCAAGAGGTCACACTGGTATTACTGCTTTACTTGAGCTGATGGAATCAAGGCTTTAAGCATCCTACCCATAATAGAAACATTTTCAGCCCAGTGGACCCCCTAAAAACCTGTCTAAATGAGATGAGGATTTTCTAGGCTGGCACTAGCTCATAATGTACAGAGCTTGCCAGTCCCATTAAACTCCATAAGACTATACGGGATGTGTTCTTCATGTCAAAGGTTATGATGCAATTTCGCTGGGTGAGTGCTGCTTTGCAAACCATGAGTTATGTTGCCCCTCCCTAGAGGTGTGGCTCAAGCCTTGTCCCCAGTGCTTGCTACTGGGCGTGACTTCTCTCCTCTTCTAGCATGGGTTGGGTTTCTTTTTGTGTTGCCTGGTGCCTCCACTCAAGGTGACTCCTCATTGTGCCTGGCCTATAAGGGGTGCTGTCCTTTGGGGAAATGAATAATGCTACCAATGCTGGGAAGGAGTATAAAAGCCAGTCACAAGAAACAATAAAATCCATCAACACAAACCAAGCAAAGAAATGATTCACCCCTAAAATAACAATATAACAAAGGGGGAATAACAAATAACAATATGATACTATTGGAAGCAGGAAAATAGGATCTGGGGAAGGTAAATACTAATACATCAACAAATCACCGATTTCCCCACCTCCTAGGGTGACCAGATGTCCCAGTTTTATAAGGACAGTCCTGATATTTGAGGCTTTTTCTTATAGAGGCCCACACCCCCGTCCCGATTTTTCATACTTGCTGTCTGGTCATCCTACCACCTCCTAATACGTACAACTCTGCCCTCCCTGGCACTTTCCCAGACAGATGGGACACTGAGGATGAGTCTGGAGATGCGTGCTGCAGTGCTGTGAATGCTGGCCGGCTTAAACATAAAAATGAGTCCTCTTACAGTAGCTTTGTCCCTGGTCTGGAGTCCTATGGAGGTCTTGGTAGCCAGTGCCAGGTTGGTCTCTGTAGGGCTGGAACTGGACACTGGTCTCTATAGGGCTGGAACTGCCTGACCTGTGCACTAGATCCCACAGCAGGTCAACAGGATGGGGAGTTAATCGGAGACTCCTTGAGGCATTCTGCTTCTCACTCAAGCTCAAAACTGAAACTAAAAGCAGTCTCTGTGTCTCTGAGTAAGGCTGTCCCAATTCATAAAGGGCTAAGCAGCCCTTGATCATCACTGGCCCTGCAAACTGTCTGTCTAAATCAATCTATCCAAAACCTCCCTCAGTAAGGAGTTTCTAGTCCGTTCTGTCCCCACCCCTGACTCCATGCATGCTGGGAAATGGTGTCAGAGGGGTCTAGTAGGCGTTGTTGTTATAGTGCCTAGGGTAGGACCACCCCAGAGGCTAAGTTTAGAGTTCCAGGAGCTGACTAATGCCAAGTGGGGGTGATAATTATAATGACACTGAAACTCTTAGCATTCTTTCCCAGTGTGCTGGGTTCTGTTTCTAATAACAACGTGCATGATGGATTACCTTTCACCTGACGAATCCAATTACTTTACAGAGAGGGGTCTGTAATATAGTAATATGCCTATTTAACAGCTGGGGAAACTGAGGCATATAGTGATCAGATGACCTATGGAGAAGAGCAAGACACAGGTATCCTGCCACCCAGTCCCCTGGCTTACTAGCTAGACAATGCTGCTTCTCAATGTTATTATTTGGAGTATAGTAGCAGGTAGACACCTCATCTGAGATCCGGACCCCATTGGACTGGGTGCTATACATACCCATAGCAGAAGACAGTCCCTGCCCTCAAGTGTTCACAATCTAAATAGACAAGACAGACAAAAGAAGCCGTACTAATCTCCATTTTACAGATGGGGAAACTGAGGCACAAAGCGACCTGCCCAAGGTCACAGAGGACATCTGTGGAAAAGCTGGGAATTGAGCCCTAATCTCTCAAGTCCCAGTCTCTGGCCTTCAAATGCAAGCTCACCCTTCCTCTTGACTGCTCGTTTAGCATTAGTGCCACCAGGGAGGCCAAACCCCAAGGGTTTGTTGCAGGGGGGAGGGGTTGGCTTAATTTTTGACAAACGTAAAAGGCTCCCAATAAATGCAAATGATTTTTTCATGAGTTCTGCTCAGTTGGGTAGAATATCAGCCCCGGCACAGCGTAGTCTGCTCTGAGTGGCACAATTTTCCTAGCTCTAGGAATGCAGATGCAATTAGCTAATGTCAGAAGTAATTATCTGCTGTAAGGGAAAGGCTTGCAGAATGGTTTAGCTCAAGAACCCTTGTCACTTGTACTTTAAATTGGCTTTATTTGAACGTTAACGGCCAACAAAAATCTGTCTGCGGCTTATTTTCGATGGTTCCTTCCAAGGAGCTAGAGAGCAGGATGAGCTGCTGGCTTTCTATCACTGGTGTCAGATATTTAGGGCTTGAGCATGCTTCTATTCACGTTAACGGAAAACTCCACTTAACTTTACTGATGCAGTATCAAGCCCTTCAACACCACTGGTGATAAATGTGATAGAACCACCTGGGCTGACCCCCAGAGGGGGGCTTTGAGGAGGGGTATCGATGAAATCCCAGTGCAGTTCCTATGTGCAGTTCTGATTCATTCAGCCATGGTTGTAGCCTGGCCACGTCTGTGACATCACAAGGTGAACTGTATCACTCAGCAAGTCCTGCAGGGTGGACAACAGGGTGATCCCAAAGGAAGGGAGGTCACTTTAGACACACAGTGCCCACATTTCAATGGAGGTTAGATGCCTAGCTGGGCCTCACCTCCTGGCAATCAGAAACAGTGGGAAATACAGTCATGTTCTGCCCTGCTAGTGTGCCTTCCACCCGAGGAGCTGAGCACCTTACAGACACTAATGGCGTGACCTTACCACTCGCCAGTGATATTGTGATCCATGCACAAATCGAAGAGATCTAAGTCCAATTCCCGTCTCTTTTGCTATGGGATCTTGAGTAAATCAAGCCAAAATCTTCAAAAGTGGCCTCAGATTTTGGGCATTCATCTTGAAGCACTCACATATGGAGGCATCCAAAAATCATAGGCCTCTTTTGAAGATGTTGGCCTTACCCCTTCTGAGCTTCAATTTCTGCAGTTATAGCCTGGGGATATTGGGTAAAAATTTCCAAAGCACCTGAGTGACTTAAGAGCCTATGCCCCATTGACTTTCAAGGAGACTTAGGCCCCTGAGTCATCTTTTAATCAGGAACTGAGCCATCTAAGTCAATTCAGGCCAGATTTTTAAAGGTATTTAGGCACTTAAATAGGTTCACTAAGCACCTAGTTAGGTGCTCTTGAAAATCTACACACCTAAATCCTATTGCAATCCATGGGAGCTAAGCACCTAAATACCTTGGAGGATCAGACCCCTAGGCCCTTTGAAAACTGCACTAAGTACCAATCTTCCTCTTTAGGAACCTAAATACCTTTACAAATGCGGCCCTAAATCACTTTTGATAATGGAACATAAATGCTTCTGACATTTTTACCCGTAAGCTCCTAAATCACTTTGGAACATTCTGATCAATATCACCTACCTACCTCACTAGCGTGTGTAAGGCTTGGTTCACTAATGTTTGTAAAGCACTTTGGGATTCTCTGGTAAGAGGCACTACAGAGATGCAATTAATTTACAGATCTGTATTAATTTACAGATAGGGACTCTGAGTCACAGATATGTTAGCTGGCTCGGCCAATGTCACTCAACAAATCAGGAGAAGAGCCGGAAATGGAATTCAGGCCTATTGATCATCATCAGCAGCAGCAGTAGCTGAGTTTTATACTTTAACTGCTAAAGAATTCTCTATTTCAGGAAAAGGAGAATAGAAAAAGGATGATCATTTTAAGGTTGTTTTGGTGGAATGTTTTACTTTTTTTAAAAAAAAGTTTGCTGGTTGCACCATCTTTTTGGAACCTAGATAATTAGCAAACTAAAATCCACCTGATAAGAAGGAAAAAACATTATTATGCATGGAATGAGCATTATCACAAGCGGGGTCCTCCTTCATTTGCAACATTAAATATTCAGCGTAAAGGGACACTCTTAATTCAAATTTGGATCCAATTTTAAATTTTGTAAAAACAAGCTTTAATAAAGTTAAGACCAGTGGAACTGATTCAACAATTTAAAAAAAATTCTAATGAAAACAGTTGTTTTTAAACATTTAAGCAGCTCGCAGTCATGTTTGAAGCTCAGATGTGGCAGCACTCAATATTTTGAAAGAGGAGCCGAGAGAATCATTGATTTTTTAAATTTATTGGCCGAAACAAAACGGAGCTGCCAAATGACATTTCAAAATGAAATGGCCTGTTTCTAAACAAAATCTTGAAATTGTTCTTAAATAAAAACAAAACAAAACAGAATGAACCATTTGGAAGCTAACTATAAACACAAGTGAAAGAGATTTTGCCGATTTTCATTGCCCAGGCTGAAAGAATATTACACTGTTATCAGCTCCCTGGATTTAATTGGAAGTCTTATGATATTTACTGTTTTTCTTAACGCTGCAGCCCCTAGGTCATGTGTTTAGATAAGAATCTCAGCTTTCTTTTTTAAACAAAGTACATTTCAAGCTCTCGTAGTGGCAGAGCAAAGTTTGAAAACATGAACCCCCCCAAAATAAAAAATCCTAGAAGGCAAATAATCACCCCTGAAAATTTATTTTTAAAATCTCATGCTTTTTTAACTCAATCTCATCATTTTGGGGGGCCCAACTCATGATTCTGGAATGATGGCAATACTGGCATTAGAGACAAGTACATTTGAGATTTCTCTCACCTTTAACAATCTAAGGCATTGTTAGTAACATAGGTAAAGACATTTCATTCTTGATTTTGATCAGATGATTTTTTGGTTCCTTTCCAATGTCTGATGGAAACATTCATCTGAAGAGTTTATATTTAGTAAACAAATAGTGAAGAAAACAGGATAAGTTAACTGAGGCAACTGCCCACAGGGTAGCGCAGATAGCTGAGAGTCAGTGTAAATAGAAGGTTGTCGGCATGATTGCTTAGTTTGCCAATGCAGAATGAAAAACACCTTCAAATACTCAATCTGAGCATGCTGAAGAGGCAAATGATAGAGGCTTGCAGGATTTCCTGCCTAAGGTATTGCTGGAAAAGATGTTACTCCTAATGTCCTACTTATAGCACTGGCAACTCATCTAGAATTTATAATATACCATAAAATCCCAACTATCTGAAAGGTCATTTTAGCTTTAATACAGTTAGGACATAATGGTTTCATTTGCTGACATTTTTATGAATCTTCGCTCAATTTCGACAGGGATGTCGTAAACCCTTTATAGTGATGTTCTCTGCACTGAAAAATAATCTTTAAAAATCAAGTGCTGGAACATCTTCATCAGCTGTATGCAAATAAGTAGCCTTGAAATGGCCAGCCCTTCTGTAGGGATAGCCATCTATTGATAGCCCATCAGGCTGGTGGGTGTGGGATTATGCCCTTGTCCCGAGGCAACAGATGTTTTAGTTATATGCTCCTTGTGCATCCATTGTTGTCAGACAATTAGATATTTGTAGGTGGAGTTGGGCTGTGTTTCTCCAATCAGATGCCAGAACTGGAGAAGGGGTTGGGAGCGCACAATGGAAGGTGCCAACCCTTCAATATAAAATTTTTTTTGTCTCATCCTTGCTTTTCAGCTGCCCTTTCTCTTGTGGATGACTCTTTGGAAGGCTACCTTGATGCTTGGCTGGCCTGATTCCCCTTCCCCATTTCAGCTACAAACAGGAACTGTGTGGACTTCAATTATCCCTTGACTTCTTGCTTCAGATCATAGCTCTGCTGCAATGACACACCTCTGCACCTTTCTGCTGGGGCTTTCCCCCTCGAGGGCCTAGGAACGATGCAAGCTTTTGCTGTTAACAAGCTGTTTTCCCTAGCAGTCTGACATGTTTTGCCACCTGCCTTTGGGGATGAGGAAGCCCCACGATTCCTTTACAAGGACGTCGGACCCATTCACAGCACCCACTTTGCACAGCACAGCAAGCTGCAGGGTTGCCCAATGAAAGCATCATGTTTGGCCCAGGATAAACTGCTAAATAAATGCCTGTTTTATTTTAAAAACAGTCATTTCTGTTTGGCATGCTGCCTGAAAAGCAAGAGCAGCCAAGATACCGCCTGCCCAAGAGCCACATGTAATCACAAACCCTCCTGTTTTCATGGGGGTTTGAATCAAAACAAGAACATTAGCAGACCCATTTTGTTTTAACAGGCTATCCAATTAAAACAGGCAGTCTTGCAGGGGGTAGGTAATTTAGCAAACTTCCCATCTCTTCCTAACACCAGCGGGGTACCACGTTTACCCAACATCACCCTGCACTTTTAGGATATCATTTGCATTACCATAGTGCCCCAATCGCATGTAGTGCTCAGTAGTCTCTCTGGATGCAGGGTGCTTGAGATGCTCTTTATTGTGTTTTTCAAGCTGTTCATCTATTTGAACCAGAGTGCTATGGTCACATAATGCCAGCACAGCACCAAAAAGGCCTGAGTTCTAATCCCAGCTTTGACATTGATACCTTGAGCAAATCTATTATATCCAATGTTGACCCCACATTCTTCATAGAAATATGGTTAGAATACTCTTATGGCATAACGAAGATATGTTTTGCATAAGATGGGTCATGTGAGGTATCATCTGGTTTACTGAATATGATTATCCTGTTTATATGCATGTATCATTTCTGTATCTGAGGTTAGGAATATTAACTCTGTATCAATTGCAAAAGTGTTTGTACCTGGGGAACGCCCAGCAGACGTGGAATCAGCCTGGATGGGCCATTAGGAAGGACAATACAACTTTGAAGATACTGATCTCCCAACTTCCTGAGAAGCTTCCCAAGATGCTGTTTTGACACTGCGGGGTCATGTGATCATGTCACCTGGTACTGGACACCACCTTGAACTGCTAGTAAGGGGTGGGGATCAAACTAGGAAACAAAGGATTCCTGCCATATGTAAATCCTATTTAAGGCTGGGGAGTGAATTAATCTTGGTTCTTCTCCACTGCCTCCCTCCCCAAGAAGGAAGACTGCTGAAAACACCTGAAGAAACAAAGGAAGTAAGCTGGGGGAGAGGCAGGGGCTGAGCTAGATCTAGCCTGTGAAAGGAATACCTGGAGATTTAAGCTGCAAGCAGTGCAGTTTACCTTCAAGAAACTCTGCAACTTGCATAAGACCACAGTTAGGGTAAGAATGTGCTACTATTAACCAGTTAATTTAGTGTAGTAAGCTCAGGTTGCGTGTTTTGTTTTATTTGCTCAGTAATCTGCTTTGATCTGTTTGCTATCCCTTATAATCACTTAAAATTTACCTTTTGTAGTTAATAAACTTATTTTTTGTTTATTCTATAATCTGTTTGTGTAATTCATAACAGGGTGGGGGCGGAAAGCTGTGCACATCTTCCTCCACATTGAGGGGTGCAGTGGACTTCATGAGCTTGCGCTGTCTAGGCTTGAGGGCCTGGCACAGCAGGACAGGGTGAGGGAGCCCAGGCTGGTGGAACAGGTGGGCTCAGTGGGACCCCAGTGTATCAGGTGGGACCCGAGGGGGGCAACCCATCCCACCAATGTATCCTTTCATTCTGGGGCCTCACTTAGGACACCTGAGAGCCCAGAGGTGCTCAGCAACCACAAGCTCCACTGACTTCAGCTAGATTTTTGGGTGCTCTGCAATTCTGAGCTCCAAGTCTGTGGTGACTTGAGCTAGCCCTCTCCCATGAGTGGATACTGTTGAAATTTGGGGCCTTCAGTGCTGCCCAGTCCAGTGCAACCAGTACAGAATTCCTTCTGTTTATGTACTTGAGTATTAAATGCAATGTCCTATTGCTCCCTCCATTTCAATTGTTCCTTGTGCTGGAGGATTCTGCACTGACAGTGCTAACAGCATTGGGAAGGGACAGTTACGTGGAATGGCATCTAGGAAAACATGGGAGGTGCGGTGAGGTATTTGGTCTCGGGGATGCATCTCCTATTTCTTCCCACTTTGGGGCAAAAAAAAGCTTTAAACCTAGAGAAATGACTGTGTGGGAGTATTTGAATTTTTCATTCTGCACTCCAGCAACCCTGGACAACAACAAGCTGCCCCACTTCTCCTTCCACCCCACCATTTGCTCCTGCCTCCAACAATGACAAATATGCACATCTGAATTTTTCTGCTGAAACTGGCAGCAGTGAAATATAGTTAACGAGGAAACTTAAATGGCCATCGTTAGGCTTCGGTATCAGTACAACTGTGAGACAAAGAAAAGCAGTTCACAGGTCTCAGAGCTATTGGTTCAGGCTGTCTGCAGACTCTGGCATCAGTTAACCTCCACAAAGAAAATTGAAAGTATCTTCTCAACCATACAGAGTCTTGATGTTTTTTAAATGCAACTTTAGATTCTGGATCACAACTCTGTATTGTCCCGTGGCAATTTAAAAGGTAGCAAATTATGTCATGGCACAATCCCAGCATACAGGGGGCCCTGACAATATGGAACAACCTGGTACAATCACTATTTAACTCATTTTGTAGCTGCATTAGGATGCCCAGCACATTACCACCCTAGACTAACCAGTCTCCAGCCTGTCATTCTGATGAGCTGGAAATGGGGACATTTCACTCACAGCCCTAACCCTGCGGAAGACTCATGCTAGGGAGCCCTTGCACACCTGAATCAAAAGAAAATTTCTCTCTAGGAAAAACTCTCACAAAAGGCCTCCCCAGAATCCTACTTTCTAGCCTCCCCCTCTCCTGGCCCCCAGCTAGAGGGTTGTCCTGTGGCATCCTTTTGGCTGGTAGCATGCCTAGTGAGCGAGTTGTACTGAACCACTGATCAGCTCTAATGAATTTGATCTGAAGTGACTCCTCTGCAGACTTCTTGCTGAGAGGATGCTTGAGGGTATATCACAGGGCATACAGAGGCCTCTGGAAAGAAGAACAGCAGGGGGTAAGAAGAGAGAAAGCCACCTCGCCCCAGCTCCTTGAGCCCCTCAAGGACAGCCATAACATAGCCCTGATGCAGCCCATCTGCTAGACAGAAGAACAATTTTTGTTCTGACTCCCATCATATTAGCACTTCCACGGGGATTTCCAACTCCTAAGAGCTTTTCAGTTCAATTCTTAGCACAACTTAGTGAGCTAGATATGGGAGTATCATGATCCCCCATTTCACAGACAGATAAGCTGAGGCACAGGGAGTTAAAGTGATACAGGAAGTCACAAGAGGAGACAGGACCTTGAGTTCTGCTTTCCTATTCAAGCCGCTAGAGCAAACTCCCTTCCTTAGGTTGCTTGGCCTGGTTCCCACTCTCTGTCAGGAGGGTCTGGCTCCTTAGACAGCACCCAAAGGGAGCAGCCTCCGTGTCCAGCAGGAGCAGCGAGCTGACAGTCACCCCATGCAGAGAAAAAGTGAAGCTAAAGGTGGAAGGGTTTAATACAAAGCAGCTCAGGCTGAGTAGCTCTGATCAGCCCTCTTCTGCAGCGACCATCTTCGCTGGAGCACTAGCCCAGATCTTGGTTTCAGCATTAAGGACTTTTCCCCACTTTTCCCTTCCCCATTTGAATAACAATCATCATCCAGGTAACTACACGACTCATATCCCCAAGAGGTACATGTGGCTCATGATTCAAATATGCCTCGCTCCAAGAGAGCCGTCAAAAATCCCCCACTTTTAATGGGAAAAGATTAAAAACCAAATTCTCCTAATTTTATATGAAAACTGCTCACTAACGAACCTTCCACTTGTTCAGAAAGCTAATTTCCTTAGCATCAAAATGACTAAATGAGTGTTGCTGGGAGTAGCAGAGGAGCCTGTCTTGTTTATTGAGCGATAAATATAAAGATGCAGTAACTAAATTCATCAGTTCCTAAATTCAGCCATTGGGAAAAGCTATTTCTAGCATCCAATCTACAATTGCATGAATATTTTACAGTCTCGTTTCCCTCAGGCACTTGCCTTATCTCTGGAGCCTGGAGATTATTTTCTGCTGTTCAGCCTTTTGGCAATACTGGAAGAAATGTCATTATTTGGACCTGTGTGGATTACAGTTGACTTTCTTAAGCCAATTTATATTGGCAGGCTGCTGTTTTAAAAAACCCCTATAAATCATTGTTATGAATTTTAATAATATAATGTCGTTTCAAACATGTTCCCTTAATATGTGACATACTATTACAGCCTGCAATAGATCCTAAGGCCGTGAACTCAGTTTTATCATCACATTTTCAGAGCGCTAGATGAAGATGTACAATGCTTCGGCCCTTTTGGAATTATGCAAATTGCTGCTTTTGTTCAAAATATGTTGTTACGGGGATAACAATTTAATGGCGCCATAATAAAAAAAATAGCATCTCTGCACCCGCCGTACTGGTGACTTGAATTTCATCTGACTGCTGGAAGAATAAAATGCAGAATTAAATCTCAATTGTACTAATTTGTCAGGTAGGTGCTTAAATTGTATTTTGAGCATTTGTGGCTGTAGTAGAGATGATGGTATGTAGGTACAGGACATACAGGGCCTTCCTCTCCCTGGGGCTTGATTTCTTTCCCACTCAAGACAGGAAGAGGCATGTGGACTCCAAGGGGAGTTTGATTGACCACTGGTGGGCAGAACTGAAAACATTGTCATGTCGAAGTGACAGCTGCTATCTTGGCCAACGCACCAGGGATTGAACTGGGACCCCCAGGCCTAAAAGCACGAGTTAAGGATGCTAGTCTACGTAGCTGAGACTATAACAGACTCATGCCCTATAGGGACCGGCACAGAAGAGGTGGGTTACCTCTGACCAGTGGGTTACTCATACATCTGGCAGAACCAGCGCCATTGATCTGAACCCACCTCCTGTCAGAGTTCAGAGTCCTGCATTTCAAGCAACTCAGGGCTGGGGCTGGGTTTTGAAAGACAAAAGCCGATTTAGTGACCCAGGAGACTCTCCAGCAAAAGTCACCATTTCACAGGCTTGCAAAAAAGACCCAAGCTTCCCCTATAGAACCTGAACCTGGGAATTTATGCTGTAGCAAAGACAACGCCCCCTGCACATGGGTAGGAAACAGTCATTTCAGCATACATTTAAGTCTATTGACTTCAAGAGGACTTAAAAGATAAGCCCTTGCTTGAATGCTTTGTGGAACTGAGGCCTAACCTGGTACCTCTGCAGTGCCGTATAGGGCTAGAATTTGCAGAAGGGCTCTGGATTCATAACTGGGTACAGATTTTCAAGAGAGCCAAGCTCCCATTTAGGAACCTCCCTGACTGATTTTCAGAAGAGCTAGCCCTAATTTAGGGGCCTGAAGGGGAACAGCGCTCTCTTAAAAATCTGGACCCACCACATATCAGTCTCGTGTTCATCCGCTATGGAAATAAATCAAATCCACTCTTTTTTTCCCCAAAGATGATTGTAACATTTCTGTTGGGAACTCCTATACTGTATCCGGCCTGATAACACCACATTATTGCATGGGCTGTGGCCAAAGGGAAAGAGTGCCATATTGCTTATGATCTCTGATACCTGTTAAAATTGTACAGTGCCTTGGAACCAAAGTGAGAGCTGCCTTAAAAATACTATGATAGATTAAAAAAAAAAAAAAAAAGGAGTACTTGTGGCACCTTAGAGACTAACAAATTTATTTGAGCATAAGCTTTCGTGAGCTACAGCTACATCCGATGAAGTGAGCTGTAGCTCATGAAAGCTTATGCTCACGAAAGCTTATGCTCAAATAAACGTGTTAGTCTCTAAGGTGCCACAAGTCCTCCTTTTCTTTTTGCGAATACAGACTAACACGGCTGCTACTCTGAAACCTATGATAGGTTAGTCTTCACAGTAAAGGGCAGAAGTGATACAGCCAGCCACTATTGCTGCTAGTGAAGCTACCTCGCCAAACATCTGAAAAGCAAACATTTGGATCAATTTCCAGTGAGTCTGCAATGAGTTTCAGTAGCAGCCGTGTTAGTCTGTATCAGCAAAAAGAAAAGGAGTACTTGTGGCACCTTAGAGACTAAAATTTATTTGAGTATAAGCTTTCGTGAGCTACAGAGCTGTAGCTCACGAAAGCTTATGCTCAAATAAATTTGTTAGTCTCTAAGGTGCCACATGTACTCCTTTTCTTTTTTCAATGAGTTTGATGGTTTAGGATTTAGCACGCACTAGATGAGATAAAGGAGTGAAGTCAAACGTCTCGTTCTTTGTAAGTATCTGCACGTGACTGTTAAAAACACAAATCATGCGGCAAATATTTGTAAGTTTGATCTTTAGCACTTCTTGCATCAAGGAAACAAAGCCTCTGAGGCATAGCTCACATTCTTCCTATGATTTATCACCACTGGGTCACAGTGCAGGACAGGTGTCAGGATCATGCAAAAAAAAAAAAACCCAAAATAAACAAACAAACAACCCACACTCTTTAAGCAGGCAGTTCCTGGAAGACCGTAGAAATTATGGTTTGGGGTGTGCAAAGTAAAAGGAATGTTTTCTTCAGTTCGGTTTGGGAAATGCCCCTAAGTGTGGCATTTCTCTGTTGCTTTGTTGGTGAACCAAGTCAGAAAGCCATTTGCCTGTGGGTATAGGGCACTTCTCGCGTGAACTTGGCAGACCATTCATTATCCTAATTGTTATTAGTGGGCAAGCGAGTAGGATGAATCTCTTCGAAGGAATGACATCTAATTTGGCATCCAAAGCTGCCAAGACAAAAAACTCCAGCTGGGAAAGTTTCCTCTATCTGGGAAGGATGCTAGGTACAAGAGCATTTCTTCATTAAAACACAAAATTCACGCAGTAAAATTAGGCTCAGGGTCTGACTGAAGTTTAGAACAGCAGAAAAATTTCAGCGATCAGGCTGACTCTCCATCTGTAACTTCCCTCCATGGTACTAAGGAATGTATTTCCAGACACACTTGCAACTCTGAAGAAATCAGAAGCTGTATTGATCCCAAGCGACAGGGCAAAAGGGGTCTGGCAAACAAGTGAAGGATTTGAGAAAACTGTAAGGATGCATGTTATTTACCTTGTCCAATAGCAGCTTCAGAACAGTGGTGTCGGCTCATCTAAAACACTATTTGTCAGCTATTTAATATGTTGTCTTGGGGGCAGGAGAGGTCCAAAATGCCACAGCCTGTCTCACTTTAAACCACTCCCCCCACCACCGTTCTTCTCCTGGAAGGATTTAAAGACCTGATGAGCCACATTGTTTGACCTTCATTCCACACATGCTTTGAGAAGGCTCCAGGGGTCTACGCTCCATCTGCCTGTGACACCCCCTCTCTCCCCAGTAGAAAGGTTCCAGGGTTTTACAGCCCATATTTCCATCCCCCCACTCCCCATGGGACTCCTGAGCTATATGTCTCATATTCCACATTGCACATACAGAGTCCCTTTAGAAAGCTGCACTGCACCACTGGCCTCATTCCCTCATCTTGCCCCAGGCCTCAGAGAGCATTTAACAAGAGCAGACCAACCAACCAAAAGCTAGCCTCCTCCTCCTTCTGCTGGTGGGGGGACATAGTTCACATAAAGGTCAACACAAGGCAGAAGGGTTCTTAGGCCATTTACTTTCCTTCTCCGAAAATGATGATCAGGGTTGGTTTCTCCCCAACCACATAGCTCCCTGAAAGCTGGGAGGTGCCTCGTCAGACCCTCCAAAGCCCCGAGATGGAAGTTCAGTTCCGTGGTGGATTTTCAGTAAAATTTACAATGTATTTTTGGAGAAGGAGAATTTCTGTTTGCAGTGGAGACAGGGTGACCAGTCCTGGCTAACAGAGAACAGGAAGCATTGTCCGATTTCCAAAGTAGTCCTCCTCCACCCATCCCCATCCTTTCTCCTCCACTCTCTGCATGTGCAACAGTGACAGCGTTCCAGCATAAAGACTTTAGTTTTTTGGTCCAGATGCAAATCTGAGGTCCTGTCCATTGTTACTCCCACTGTCCTGACCAAATTCCAACCCAAGGAGTTACTTTCTGCCTACCTCAATTGCCCTGCTGTTTTCAATGGCTACAAGCCCCTAGCCTTCCTGTGCTAAACTCTTGAAGACTATTGCTCTGTCCTGGAAAGCAGTTGCTGCATTTCACTGCAGGAGGTGGCTGACTCATCACAACCCCTGTTGATTATTTTATTAGTTTTTAAGGTGCTATTATAAATATAAATGAAAGATCATCATCATCAGCTGTGAGATTCTGCTTAGAAACAGGTTGCTCATTCCTTAAGAGGCAGGCATCTGGCATGCTTAACTCTTTCTAAAACTATGGCCATCTTACTACAGTCTCTCTCTGCTAGACTCCTCAGACAAGGATCATAAAGACTTGGACATGCATCATCCATTGATACTGGTATTTTCCACTGAAGCAGACTCCAGTTGTGTTTCTCGTTTGCCTCATGCAGTTCAGAAAGCATAACCATTTCCTGACATTTCTTTCAATAAAGACATAGGAAGTATGTCCAATGTGTGATTTTCAGAATGGAGTCAAGCTGTTTGATTCACAAGTACTAACTGGTCGAATCTAGAAAATCCCCCTCACTTTGAAAGGAGACTAGACCTTCTAATTGTCAAGCTCTTTTATTTTGACAAGTTCTGCCTCCTTGTATCCCCACGTACAGGATTAATTTTCTTCACACCTAAATTGCAATGATGCCATAATGCCCTATGGAAAACACAGTTTCCTACACTATTCAGTGCTGAATCTGTTATTGCTGTTACTGGATCAGAAGGAAAAGGGACAATGTGCTTGAATATAGGGTAAAAGTGTGGGCAATGCAGGAAAGAGACTGTAATAATGGCACATTATTTCTCAACAAATCTGCTTTTGATGGATCTTTGAGTTCTACCTGCTCATTTTAACGGCAAATGGCTTTGATTCTTGATAGGCCTCCAGGGACTACTATGAGAAACCCAGCTGGAGTCTATTCTGCTTTGTGCATCATCAACAGAATTGGCAGCCATGTTTCAACTGAAGCTTTGTCACTGTTGATAATGGTACAAGAAGCAGAAAGAACCCATGGAGCAGAGCTGGCACTTAAGGGGGAAAAAACTTCTTACTACTTGGAAGCTGAGCAGAATTTGACCTAGAAATCAGACAGTAAATGTGGAAGCAACCCCTGCCACTTTTATAGAGTCCCTTTTCTGGTTCTATCTGTATCTTCCACAACCACCTTGGGATTTCATGGTATGTCTGTAAGCCACCCCTATCATCACTTAGTAACTTCGTGGCAGCAGCGCGAGTAGAACTTAAGTCACCCTTCTCCCAACTGTTAATCTAATCTAAAGAGGAATCATTAGGTCTTAGCAAACAGAGTTTACGACACCATTGAGCAGTCCAAAGCAGCGATTGAAACAGCCACTGGCTAACCCATGGCAGTATTTGAGAATTTAGAGACAAGTTCAAAAAAAGCCAACATCTGAATGCCCTGAGAACGAGAGACCAATTCAACAGAGCTTCCAGGGAAACTGTATGGGCAACCTGGAAAGGAGAACACCCAGGTTAAATCCACAGCACACTGGCCAAACCTCCAAGCAGGATTTCTGGCCACAAGCTCCTCAGGAAAACCTCTCTCAGATGCAGGCTGGCACCTCATTCTTGGCATGGAAACACGCAATTCCCTGTATTCTCCCCGGGGGCAACGACATGATCGTTAGTGGTCAAACAGCTTCCTTAAGCAACATAACTTAAAAACCAATAAACCAGCCTAAGCACAATGCCTGCCTTCCCCCAACACTTACCACTGCCTGGATCTGGGAAGGCCCAATCCATTTATACACTCTCTCTCTGAAGAGTCTGTCTGTCTGTGTCAGTCTGCCCCTAGACAGCTGCTGAAAAGAGCCCCCTCAGAACAGCTGTATAACTCTTTAATCATCTTCTTTTGAGCTTCAGCTCCCAGCCTGGTAAAACAACAGTGTTACTGGATCCCAGGACAGATACCACTGGGCTGTAATTGCCCCACAACTGTTTGCTGGGATGTTCTGATTTACTGAGCCATTGTGTTGCCTTCATGCAGAGTTCCCCTTGAATTCAAGCATTACATGTATATAATAACTAAATATTCCACTAACCCCAACACTGGTTTGATCAATGCACAGGAAAGTTTTATAAACCTAATACGCCATAACATCCCTGCACTGACCTGGTCACAGACAGTGTATGCCCTGATGACATGTCAGTATTCATATAGATTAATACCTAGCAATTTCTGCGGCATGCAGAACGCTAGTGCATATAGGCTCCATTTCGACCAGAGTACCCATCTACAAATCTGCTCTTTCCTGGGCATCACATACACCATATTCAGCTTTTCCCATAAAAATTAAACAATGGACAGATACAGTGGTTGCTCTTTAAAAAACAACCAACATTTATCAGCAATCACTACATAGTGGTAGGTTTCAGAGTAGCAGCCGTGTTAGTCTGTATTCGCAAAAAGAAAAGGAGTACTTGTGGCACCTTAGAGACTAACAAATTTATTAGAGCATAAGCTTTCGTGAGCTACAGCTCACTTCATCGGATGCATTTGGTGGAAAAAACAGAGGAGAGATTTATACACACACACACACACACACACACACACACACACACACACACAGAGAACATGAAACAATGGGTTTATCATACACACTGTAAGGAGAGTGATCACTTAAGATAAGCCATCAGCAGCAGGGGGGGGAGGGGGGGAGGGGAGTAAAACCTTTCATGGTGACAAGCAAGGTAGGCTAATTCCAGCCATTAACAAGAATATCAGAGGAACAGTGGGGGGTAGGGTGGGGGGGAGAAATACCATGGGGAAATAGTTTTACTTTGTGTAATGACTCATCCATTCCCAGTCTCTATTCAAGCCTAAGTTAATTGTATCCAGTTTGCAAATTAATTCCAATTCAGCAGTCTCTCGCTGGAATCTGTTTTTGAAGCTTTTTTGTTGAAGGATAGCCACTCTTAGGTCTGTGATCGAGTGACCAGAGAGATTGAAGTGTTCTCCAACTGGTTTTTGAATGTTATAATTCTTGACGTCTGATTTGTGTCCATTCATTCTTTTACGTAGAGACTGTCCAGTTTGGCCAATGTACATGGCAGAGGGGCATTGCTGGCACATGATGGCATAGATCACATTGGTAGATGCGCAGGTGAACGAGCCTCTGATAGTGTGGCTGATGTGATTAGGCCCTATGATGGTATCCCCTGAATAGATATGTGGACAGAGTTGGCAACGGGCTTTGTTGCAAGGATAGGTTCCTGGGTTAGTGGTTCTGTTGTGTGGTGTGTGGTTGCTGGTGAGTATTTGCTTCAGATTGGGGGTCTGTCTGTAAGCAAGGACTGGCCTGTCTCCCAAGATCTGTGAGAGTGATGGGTCATCCTTCAGGAGAGGTTGTAGATCCTTGATGATGCGTTGGAGAGGTTTTAGTTGGGGGCTGAAAGTGATGGCTAGTGGCGTTCTGTTATTTTCTCTGTTGGGCCTGTCCTATAGTAGGTAATTTCTGGGTACTCTTCTGGCTCTGTCAATCTGTTTCTTCACTTCAGCAGGTGGGTATTGTAGTTGTAAGAACACTTGATAGAGATCTTGTAGGTGTTTGTCTCTGTCTGAGGGGTTGGAGCAAATGCGGTTATATCGTAGAGCTTGGCTGTAGACAATGGATCGAGTGGTATGATCTGGATGAAAGCTAGAGGCATGTAGGTAGGAATAGCGGTCAGTAGGTTTCCGATATAGGGTGGTGTTTATGTGACCATCGCTTATTAGCACTGTAGTGTCCAGGAAGTGGATCTCTTGTGTGGACTGGTCCAGGCTGAGTGGGATGGAGTGGGATGGAAATTGTTGAAATCATGGTGGAATTCCTCAAGAGCTTCTTTTCCATGGGTCCAGATGATGAAGATGTCATCAATGTAGCGCAAGTAGAGTAGGGGCATTAGGGGACGAGAGCTGAGGAAGCGTTGTTCTAAGTCAGCCATAAAAATGTTGGCATACTGTGGGGCCATGCGGGTACCCATCGCAGTGCCGCTGATTTGAAGGTATACATTGTCACCAAATGTGAAATAGTTATGGGTGAGGACAAAGTCACAAAGTTCAGCCACCAGGTTAGCTGTGACAGTATCGGGGATACTGTTCCTGACGGCTTGTAGTCCATCTTTGTGTGGAATGTTGGTGTAGAGGCTTCTACATCCATAGTGGCTAGGATGGTGTTTTTAGGAAGATCACCAATGGACTGTAGTTTCCTCAGGAAGTCAGTGGTGTCTCGAAGATAGCTGGGAGTGCTGGTAACGAAGGGCCTGAGGAGGGAGTCTACATAGCCAGACAATCCTGCTGTCAGGGTGCCAATGCCTGAGATGATGGGGCGTCCAGGATTTCCAGGTTTATGGATCTTGGGTAGCAGATAGAATACCCCAGGTCGGGGTTCTAGGGGTGTGTCTGTGCGGATTTGTTCTTGTGCTTTTTCAGGGAGTTTCTTGAGCAAATGCTGTAGTTTCTTTTGGTAACTCTCAGTGGGATCAGAGGGTAATGGCTTGTAGAAAGTGGTGTTGGAGAGCTGCCTAGTAGCCTCTTGTTCATACTCCGACCTATTCATGATGACGACAGCACCTCCTTTGTCAGCCTTTTTGATTATGATGTCAGAGTTGTTTCTGAGGCTGTGGATGGCACTGTGTTCTGCATGGCTAAGGTTATGGGGTAAGCGATGCTGCTTTTCCACAATTTCAGCTCGTGCACGTCGGCGGAAGCACTCTATGTAGAAATCCAGGCTGCTGTTTCGACCGTCAGGAGGAGTCCACCCAGAATCGTTCTTTTTGTAGTGTTGGCAGGAAGGTCTCTGTGGGTTAATATGTTGGTCAGAGGTGTGTTGGAAATATTCCTTGAGTCTGAGACGTCGAAAATAGGATTCTAGGTCACCACAGAACTGTATCATGTTCGTGGGGGTGGAGGGGCAAAAGGAGAGGCCCCGAGATAGGACAGATTCTTCTGCTGGGCTAAGAGTATAGTTGGATAGATTAACAATATTGCTGGGTGGGTTACGGGAACCACTGTTGTGGCCCCTTGTGGCATATAGTAGTTTAGATAGCTTAGTGTCCTTTTTCTTTTGTAGAGAAGCAAAGTGTGTGTTGTAAATGGCTTGTCTAGTTTTTGTAAAGTCCAGCCACGAGGAAGTTTGTGTGGAAGGTTGGTTCTTTATGAGAGTATCCAGTTTTGAGAGCTCATTCTTAATCTTTCTCTGTTCGCTGTAGAGGATGTTGATCAGGTGGTTCCGCAGTTTCTTTGAGAGTATGTGGCACAAGCTGTCAGCATAGTCTGTGTGGTATGTAGATTGTAATGGATTTTTTACCTTCAGTCCTTTCGGTATGATGTTCATCTGTTTGCATTTGGAGAGGAAGATGATGTCTGTCTGTATCTGTGTGAGTTTTTTCATGAAGTTGACAGATTTCCACTCTATATGGCTAAATTCAGTGCCTTGCATAATGAGAGGTTTCAGAGTAGCAGCCGTGTTAGTCTGTATTCACAAAAAGAAAAGGAGTACTTGTGGCACCTTAGAGACTAACAAATTTATTAGAGCATAAGCTTTCGTGAGCTACAGCTCACTTCATCGGATGCATTTGGTGGAAAAAACAGAGGAGAGATTTATATGCACACACAGAGAACATGACCAGTTGGAGAACACTTCAATCTCTCTGGTCACTCGATTACAGACCTAAGAGTGGCTATCCTTCAACAAAAAAGCTTCAAAAACAGACTCCAGCGAGAGACTGCTGAATTGGAATTAATTTGCAAACTGGATACAATTAACTTAGGCTTGAATAGAGACTGGGAATGGATGACAAAGTATTACACAAGTATTACACAAAGTAAAACTATTTCCCCATGGTATTTCTCCCCCCCACCCCACCCCCCACTGTTCCTCTGATATTCTTGTTAACGGCTGGAATTAGCCTACCTTGCTTGTCACCATGAAAGGTTTTCCTCCTTTCCCCCCCCCTGCTGCTGGTGATGGCTTATCTTAAGTGATCACTCTCCTTACAGTGTGTATGATAAACCCATTGTTTCATGTTCTCTGTGTGTGTGTGTGTATAAATCTCTCCTCTGTTTTTTCCACCAAATGCATCCGATGAAGTGAGCTGTAGCTCACGAAAGCTTATGCTCTAATAAATTTGTTAGTCTCTAAGGTGCCACAAGTACTCCTTTTCTTTTTACATGGTGGTAGGAAAGTCCAGGCCAACACAGTATTTCCAATACCACCCGGTGGTGACTTTTGGCTTTTTAATTGCAATCACTGTAGGTGTTTCATAAGATCTGCCCATACTGCCCAGGAGGTGCTTAGTGATCTCCAGAGGGATCCAACTGACATCCACCACCTCTGTTCAGTTTCATTTCATCATGTCAGTGAGTTCACAGTCATTGGTATTTTTCTTCTGCTGGGGTTAAATAGCCTCTGTGAAACAGGAAAATGACTGGATAACAGAGGGAGGCAGCAGAATGAACGGGGATGAGATATTATTGAACTCCTCATGCTGAAAAGCGTAATACTGGTTAATACCTTCAGGCCTTGGTGTGAGAGGCAGGATGGTTCCCAGTGGTTAGATCAAGAGCTGAATGGCTTGTGCTTTTCAATAATTGGTAAAGCATCAGGCTTCCAAAGTGTAGGTTATGTTATAATTCAGTAACTTTACTTATTGGATCAGAAAAAGAAAATAGATACTAATGCTCTACTCTGCATCTATTGACATCAAATGGGAGTGGAACTGGGCCAATAGAGAAAGACAAAAATTTGGATTGCTTTCTACAAATATACAGAGGAAAGGCAAACTGTGTGTGGAGCGCTAGCCAACAAGTGCAATGCGGCAAAGTCCCTGTCCAGACGGGATCTCTGCTACAGGCAGATGCAGGGATGTGTTAGTTTTATTTAGTGCTCGGGGAAGATTTCAGATTGGGAGCCCTGGAAACCAAAGTCCTTGTGTAGCTACACAACAGGTACAGCAGCGGGACCAGCAATGCAAGCATCTCCTTGGTGTCCAACACCTCTATGTCTCCTTCTCTAGTGGGACTGCTGTAAAGGTAGAGAGGCTCTAGTTCAGTCTCCATGGCCATTAAATCCTTGGCATTCTCAGCAGAAAAGCCAACAAGGATGCCAAGGGCAGGAATGAATGTGGGTTTTTTTTGAAGTATGGAGACTTGACCATTAGGGCCAGCTCATGAAGCAGTGTGGTCCACTGGTTCTTGTCATGGCTCTGCTAGTCACCTGCTGCGTGGTCTCAACCAAGTCACTTCAGCCCTCATCCAACCCCCACTTACGTCAATAAGAGTCTTTCCATTGACTCGATCGGCTGGTGGATCAGCCGCTGAACCCTTCCATACCTGGGAATAATCAGAGGTTAAGGTGTAAAAGGAGCAGAAAGGGAGCACAGAGCAGAATTCTCCCTCTTCTACCTAGCTTGCTGCGATGAGCATTCTCCCAGTCCTCTTCTACTGCTTGCGTGCGGAGAGATCCCCGTCCTTTTTAGTCTCTTTGAGCTCATGGGGAGAACAGTATTTACCTGTCACTACAAAGTGCTTTGAAATTTTTATGCTTTCCAAACAAGATTGGTTTCTCTGATTGGACCGGTCACATTTCAGATGGAGATCCATTTGAAAAGGAACACAGAAATAACTAACAACTATGGAAACATAGGCAAGCCATAATTGCACCCGCCATTAGGCTGATTTGCTTTCCTCCTCTGTACGAAAATTGCATGGGAAAAGACTTCTCCTGAATTGGATACTTTGCAAATGGATCTTTAAAATGCTATAAGAAGCTCAAGGGAATACATGAAATAAAAATACATTTCTTTTAAACATGGGTTATATTTTGCTAATACACAGGCAAAATAAGGAAATGTGGATCACCAGTAATATTATGCACATCTGCAAGAAACAGGATCATTAAAGAGCACAATCATGTATTTGTCATCCTAAAAATGTGACTACTAAAGTGCCTGCATTCCAATTAGGTTTAGATGCATAGCAGCGAATTCTGCTCTCAGTTACGCTGGTGTAAATCTGAACTAGCTGAATTGACATCAGTGGAGTTACTACAGTTTATACCGGGGCAACCCAGAGCAGAATCTGGCCCTAAGTAGTTTCATGGCACCCTGTTCAAAATGAGGTATTTGAAATTAGCATTTGCATTTGGCATCCGCTTGGAGAACTGTTTGGTATACAGCTTGCAAATATAACCTGCATTAGCACACCGTAATGCCTCCTCTAATGACTGGTCCACAGAAGAGGATCAGAACCTACCACTCCTGCTACCAGCTAACAGAGTTCCTCCTCCTTTAGTTAAGCCGTCAAGACCCATGCTTTTAGCACAGATGGCTCCACGTTCAAACTCTGCTGGTTTATTACACAACCTTCACTCTGTCACACATTTGGGGTATGGGAATAAATAGGGGTCTGAACAAAGGTCAAACTAAAAAAAACAACAACAAACCTCTGAGGGTAAAGAACATTTTTGGGTGCGTTTAGAAAGTGTGGAGAGATGGGCGGAGATAGATTTCAGAGGGAGCAAGCTTAGACCCTAAACTCCTATCAGCAAAGGCATAGTCCTTTGACCTAAAGCATGATGGTGGAGTCTCTAAGTGTACAGTGACACGGCCCACAGCAGCGAGTCTATAAGCCTGGCTTGATACCACACTAAAAATAGCTGTGTCGATGTTGTGGCTCAGGCTCTGAAGCCTAGGGAGACGTGTGGGCTCAAGCCGCAACTTAAAAGTGCTGTCTGCACAGCTATTTTTAGTTTATTAGCGTGAGCCCAAGTCTGTCAACCCAGACTAGGATGCTTGCTGCCACAGGCTGCCCCTGGCTGTGGAGATATGCCCTAAGAGATGGGTGGTGTCTAAGTAGGGCCCGTCAGGCTGAGGGCCAAGGGGGTAGTCACAAAGAGTTTGATCTTAGGTTCACTGCAGAATTGCTCTGATGCAATTGGATTGGTCCTCCCTCAGCTACCCATAGTACTGTGTGCAGTTCAGTTGGCTGAAACATGATCTTTCAAAAACAGAGGGCCAGACTCAGAGTTTTGGGGTAGACCAGGAGTAACTCCTCTGAGGTCAATGAGGTGCATTAGTAAAAAACCAACGAGACCTCAGAATCGACATCCTGATTCCAAGTCCATTGTCTGGTCTATGTTTTTCAAAACATCTTTTTTTGTCATTAACATTGATGAAACTGAATAGAAGACTAATTACAGACAAAATGCAAAAAGCCATAAGTTCTTCTGGTAAGGCAATGAAAGGAGGGTCAGAGAGAAGTAAAAAAAGTGGCAAAATATTTTATACAGGAGGGAATAAGTAAGAGCGGTCCTCCAACCAATCTCAACATAGTTTCTTCTTCTGGAGCACCCAACGAGGAATTGCGTGGCAGTGCTATAGCACAACAACAACTTTGGAAAGGCTCCACTGTGATCAGGTATTCAGATCCAGTGTAAAGTTCCCCATAAAGATTTACTGCAACGTGTAAATAAGCTTAAAGTATAAATCGCAGGAAGGTTTTGACGTACAATTGAAACAGGCTTTATTATGGGAGGTGGAAAAAATGCTTTTGTTTGAGGCAGATTCACCTGAAAGAAGAAATGGATCCCAACCAATCCAGATCAAACTCTGGGTCAGACTCACTTACAGTTCTCACTTACGCCAGCTGTGCCTCCATTGAGATCAATAGGGTTACTCCGGATTTGGATTCTGATCCACCAAAGCATTCAACCATATGCTTAACTTTGGACGACAACCTGATTACTAGCATGGTTAAAGTTAAGCACACGGGGAGTGCTTTTCTGGATCAGGACTTTACACTATCCTGTCCTGAGAGCAGAATCAGGCCCTTTGTATCTCTAATGGGAGGAACTGAAATTCCAGCTCTAAAGATGTGATCTGGGTTTCAAAACAGTCAACTTCCAAAAGTTTGAGGGTTTGGATTCAACATTCAAATTTGGCCCATCAAAGAGACTGGTGTGAACTGCAAACTGAAATCAAAGCCTGGATCCAATATTTTGATTCAGGCCCTTCTCAGTCTGGGAGACTGGTCTAGGTAACCTTCACAGCAGCAACCTATTCAGCTTCATACAGTCATTCATGTATATTTAACAAAGGAGTTACTGGAGAGGAAGTGAACTGGGATGGTGCCATGTGTTTGGGGTCCAGTGCTGTACCTGGTTTTTCAATTGCAGTCCAAATGCCACCGACCCAGAGCAGTCGCTGTTTTCATGCTGATGACCACAGCTGTTTTGTGCAGAGAGCATACAAGCTTTTCAAAGGCTTTCACTGTGTGATTTACCCTGAAACGTTGCCATATTCATCATTTATCTAATTTTTTTCCTTTCTATAACTTAACCTGTGACAAGAAGATATTGTAAGTGCTTGATTTTCCAAGAATAAATTATAGTTGCATAATGGTATTTTCCTTCCCTGCTCAATTTGCAAGTGAAATTTTGCCAACTGCTTTTGTTCACAGATTTTTTTTTCCTTCTGCTCTTAGAACAATAATCCCCCCCAGGTTTTTTAAACCATAAATTATACTAGTATGATAATACAAGATGAATAAATGAGTCTACTATAACACCATTTGTTTTGCATTGCATACATACACACACACACACGTGTGCTTATTTAAACCACAGACACACGCCACGTGTACAGAGATCTACACATCTATAAGTCATACACACGAACACAATTACTTCCCAAAACAGAAAATAGCCTGTTAGTTTATAAATATTTACCCTGGCTGCACATTAGTTTACTGAATGCCCCAAGAGACTCCTAACGTAAGTGATTTATGATTTCTGTTTGTGACTTGACCCTTTAAGAGCCTTAAGATATTCAGCATACAGTCAATGAAAGGTCATTCTCAAGGCTCTATATAAATACAGCATACAGCGTGACACTAGCATTACATTGACAAGAATGGACAATGGGAATGCAGTCAGTCCCTTGGTTGTCCAGATGGTGCTCCACTAAAATGCAATAATTCCTCTCCGGAAACAGGGAAATAATCAATGCGTTAGCCATTGATCCACAGCAGGCAGGGAATAGGGGAATTGGCCTTCCAAGATATAACCATCAATTCTCAATTCAAGTCACTTCTCCCATTACACAGCTGAAAAATCATAAAGCATTGAGTTTGTCGCTTTTGAGGCAGTTGCATTAGCTGATTTTGTTAGTATATGAGATTTGCAATGCAAGATAGGCAATACCATTTCACACAAATGCCGTACAACCTTAACGGGTAGCAAATAGACTCCTCCTGCCTCAAACCTGAACTTGATGTTGGCTCCCAACCCTACAATAAGCCCAGCCCAAACTCGGTGATCTGAGCACTCCATAGCAGAGCTCAGAAAGACATTTTCCTGGGGTGAATTTAGCTGGTTCCTCACGCCCATAAAGCTGATCTTTACATGTGTTCATTATTCAGCACTGGTTCAAGAAAGAGTGAGAACAAATTGCAGCTTATAAGTTGCTCACAATTGTTTCATATTCATGGCAAATATTCACTCAGGTATTACGTATTTGCTAGTTGAGGTGTCTAATTTGTCACTTGGGGTGCATGGGATTGACCTCTTCCACACGCAACACATTTTTATTTTAGCACAGAATGAATTTTGTTTCTTTATTATCTGCTTCTTGTCTACAGGCCCAAAAGTTGCATGCACAAACATCCGTACCCATGAAAACTTGTCGACAGATGTATGTGAAATAGACATGGACACAGACAAGCCAAACAGCAATCCAGAATACACAAAAATTGTTTACAAATACTCTTCCCCCCCTGCTGTAAAGATCTGTAGGCCCGGATTCTAGCCCTACAGGAACTGAGGTAGCGGATACTCTCACATCACCACTGGGAAGTCCTGCAGAGGCACCTCTAAGGAGCACTGTGGAGATTAGGCGCTGCAGGAAGTACCACCCAAAGGGGCCAAAGTGACGGCACCCTGCTGCCTTGTGATTGGCCCACATTTACTATTTAACACTGGAGGGTAGGCCAGGAAGTTGTCTGGGCAGCCACAGCAGACTCTTGGCCTGCTGTGATTACAGACCTTGCCTTGCTTTCCAGTCTCTGACCCCAGCCTGACTCTTGCCTCCTGACTTCAGCCTGGTGACTATTCCTGATTTCTTAACCCTACCCTGCTCCTTGCCTCTTGAACCTGGCTTGCCAACTACTGCCTCGGGGCCAGCCCGGACTCTGCAACACCAGCCCAACAGTGACCACTAGGCCAGACTGTCTATGCCTGGGCCCCTTACCACTATTTATTCAGCTCTGTGCCTGAACTGGGAAGAGTTGAAATCTAAACGCCTAACTTTGTAGCTTTAGCCCCTTCTGAGCAAATACACCATTCCAGCTACCTGCATGTTACCTTATTTCCCTTAATAGAAGGATGACAGAGCACTAAGTCCAAGGTGGGCATGCATACGGCCCTGCTAACGTGAGCTGCAGAATGCGAGGGGCAGAGGTGGGTCAGGACACCAGCTAGGCACTCAGGAGATCAAAGTTCAGTTCCCTGCTACACCACAGACTTCCTGTGCGAGGCTGGGCAGCCTAAATACTTTTGAGGATCTGGGCCTTAGTCTCTCTGGGTCTCAGTTCACCATCTGCAAACTAGGGATAACAGCACTTCCCTACCTCACCAGGCTGTTGTGAGGTTCAATCAATTAACGGTTGGGAGGTGCTCAGCTACTAGGGTAATAGGAAAAAAGAAAAGGAGTACTTGTGGCACCTTTGAGACTAACAAATTTATTTGAGCATAAGCTTTTGTGAGCTACAGCTCAATTCATCGGATGCAGGGTAATAGGAGCCATCTGCAGTATCTCTAGATTCTTTTCAATATGTTTAAAATAGTAAATGTATTAATTAGGGTTTGTATTATTAATTTGGATTGAAATGCTAATAAAAAAAGTCATACAAAAAAGCCCAAGATGACCTAATAATTAATTAAGACTTACAATCACAAATGACGAATACCCGGCAGCAAAAACCTAATCATACACAAATAATGCATGAACTCAGCCAACCAATAAATCAGAGCAGCGAAATAACCTCTTAAGCCCCCAAAAGGGCTTACCTTCAACCTTCCAAAATAAACCTGGTCAAAGAAATGCTTTTTTGTAGCATGCCTCAAAGGTTGTCAAGTTTGGCCTGAAATAATAGTTAGCTTGTCTATTGAGATTTTCATGCATGGATTTTTTAAAGCACTTTACAAACAAAAGGTAAGGATCAGTAATTTTTTTTAACAGATGGGGAAGTTAGGTGCAGTGGCCTTTGAAGTGTATAAAAACCTAAATGCCTTAATTCAGACACGTGCTGGTAATGCAGTATGTGCGTCAATAAATTAATATCCTGGGATGTTCTCTCCAAGAGCTTTATCTTGGAATGACTCTTCTCCTAAGCACAAGGGAAAGCAAGGGACAGACTGTACTTGTATGATCAGGAACTGAAGAAGATTGAACATAAATTATGTCAGAAGCCAAACTACAATACTGAGATCATTCTGAGGAGGCATTTTCCAATTCCTTCCCTTTGCATTTTTCTTTTTCCACGCACTTGCTTACAGCTAAACTTCTTCGCAGAGCAGATGTTTTGTATCAGGCCTCCATGACTTTCCTCCATTTAAAGACACCACTTTGATGAATGACATTTTCCTTCCCAGAAAGAGAGGAATCAGGTTTTATTCCCCTGCCTACCCACTAATAGTACAAAGAGCTGTAATATTATATTTAAGTGGGGAATTTCCTTCTCCAGGGTTATTGGATTACTTTCCCTTTTATTGCCCTGTCTCAGAATTTCTTTATATAATGACACATAGAGCTCTTCATATATATTATCTTCCAATTCATCTCCAAGTAAGCCTGACATATTAGTTCTCACAAAAGTACCGTCTCAGCCCAGACTATTTCTTATCTGAAAGCCTTTCTTTCTATTTACAGGCACTGAAAATTGTAGTCATATTGGAACAGGAAATAAGTGGAAGGGGACATGTTTCTGCTGGATTACATTAAAACACTACATACTCAGTCTCCTATGCCACCTCCATGACCCTCCATCCACCAGCCCACCAAACACAAAGCTGATCTAAAACAGCCTTTATACGAACCCACTTCGGTACATATTAATTATCAGAGATAGAGCAGGTAGGCAAGGAACAGAAGAAAATGTGATCATACTGCGACAAGGCAGAGTGCTAGGAGAATAAGATATAGAAGTGGGCAACGTTTTTCAAATGAATTTTTTTTTTTAAGTTGAGACGTGACCTTTAAAATAAACAAAAAAAAATGTTGCAAAAAATCTATTGACTTTTTCCAAAACTGTGCATTTGTTGCAAAATTCTTCATGCCATTTTAAATTGAAAATATTCTAGAAAGGTCATCAAAACTGTTCCCGTAAATTCTGATTTGCAGCAAATGAAAATCTCAGCAGCCATTTTCAATGAAAAATGTCATACAAAATTAGAAAAGAAAAAAAGAGAAATGGGTTCATTTCAAACCCTGCAAAATGGAAACAACAACTGAAATTTCACAGATTTACATGACACGTTAAAAAAAAAAAAAAAGTGACCAGCTCTACGGAGATGTTTAGTTTCTTCTTATGTTAGGAATAGCAGTTTTCACTACCAGAGAACTGAGGCCTGGCCTACCCCTAAAAACTTAGTTCAACCTAGCTATGTAGTTCAGGGGTGTGTGAAAAATTCACATCCCTGATAGTTAAGCTGACCTAAGGCCTGGTATAGACACTGCTAGGTCAACAGAAGAATTCTTCCGTTGACCTAACTACCGCCTCTCAGGGGGGTGGATTAACGACAGGGACAGAAAAACCCCTTCTGTCGCTGTAGCAAGTGTAGCAAGCTGCCTTGCACAGGTATGCCGCTGTGGTGTTTATAGTGTAGACATTCCCTTGGTGTTCAGGTTAGTTCAAAGGCAAGCTTCCTTGTCTGCTCACCTCCTGCTTTAAAGGCATGCCTGAAATTAGAACGTCTAGAGGAGGATTTCCCACTGCTCTTGGCAGCAAGAATTTCCACCCCATAGCCCCTAGAGGTACTATTTTAGCTGGTAGAGGTGACGGATGCACTGAGAAGTAGGGCCCGTGACTAGCAGTTCTCAGAGACGTCAGGAACTAATGAGGGAAAAAATAAGGAGTGCCGAACAGGACCTGACGTGACTAACTTTCCAGCTAAGCTGGTGTGAGCCATCCTGGCTCTCTGAACGGCTTTTCAAGTGGTATTTGTTAATTTCTTTTTTCCTGTATCATCACAAATAACTGTAGGCTCTCGGAGACCCTTAGGCACTGTACACACATGCTGAGAGACTTAGTTGGACAAAATAGGCAAAGGGTGGGAGGGGAAACAGGGGCCAAGAGAGATGAATGAACAGCCCAATGGCAGGGGCAGGAGTAGAATCTACTGCCATTCCTCTCTTCCAGTCTCATGCCCTAGACACTAGACCACTCTGCCTCTGCAAGGCAATTGCACCCAATGGGAAAACAATGAGCCGGTTTTTCTCCCATTACCCTTCTCCCCTCCCCCAACACAGTTTCCAGCTTGGGAAAGGAGAAAGGCTGCTTCACTTATTCATTTCTTGGTTTTGGAGTTGGATACCCTAAGGCTGAGAACCTGAGGGTTTCCCAGTTAAAGGAGCTCCAGGCCAGAGTCCTGCTCTGATGGTTGTTTGCTGACAAAGGATTAAAAGGACTGAATTTATAGGGCAGCTCCCGCAGAACAGCACCACCTCTGGTGACACAGCTGGAAAAAATAAGGTGAAATGCTGGCTCTCACTGACAACCAGATGCTGAGCACTGAGTGGAGATTTTCTTGGGTAAATAAATATATAATAATTAGGATGCTAGGGAGAATGGGGGAAGGAGACAACATTTCTGCTGGAATTAGAGTTCTCTATCACACCCTGCCTGGATTCTCCTTCAACCTCCTGTACTTTGAATGAGGTCCTGTGGAATATGTGATCATGTAATTGGAGACTGCATCATAATGCATGCTCACAAGGGGGGCCGAATTAAGGTTGTACATTTCCTGCCTTGTGAGTGCAACCTTAACAGTGTCCTTTCAACACAGTTTTTGATTTGGTTTTATATGTGTGTGTGTATACACATGTATGTAATCTAATATTTACATGAGATAATCTCCCCGAGACCCCTGGCCAATTGTGCTAGTTGCCGTTCCAACATAGTAATCCATGGTCTGCTCCCTGGAGAGTTTACAGCTTTAAAACAGTTTATACGAGGTAGATATTTATTTTTCCCTTGTGCGAAAGTCCCTCTTAAAATAAGTTTTAGCCTGGAATGCGACTTTCAACCCTTACCTGAATGGCCACATTGGCTCTTGAATGGAAAGCTATAGTTACCACTGTGGGACTGTTTATGGAACTAACTAATCTATAAGATGACAAAGAAGTGCCTCAGTCATACTATGGATTCATTTGTTACATAACCAATACTACAAGGCAAGTGTGGGTTGTTACAGCAATTATTCAGGACTGGGCTGTTAATGGCTTTAAGTGGCTGATAATCAATGAGTGCAGTTAGTGTAATTATGAGCTCAGATACAGTGGTAGAATACCACAAACATGTTAGCTGCAATATGAAGCATAATACAAGCTACATGCTCACTGCTCTTCAGGCATTAGAGGCTGAGTGGCTGAGCTTTCTGAGCAGAAACACTTTGTGAACTTCAGCCAATTGGGCACTAAAAAGATTTAGCGAATGGCAAATTTGCTTCTTGTATTTCCCAGATTGTAGGAGCTACAGAGTGTAACAAAAATAGACAGGAAAACTGGCTGGCAGGTTTTGCTGAAATCTCTTTCAGATTTGCTATATAGTGCCTACCAGGCTCACAACTTGAACTTACTATCCTAGGCTCTGCACTGAGCATTAGGAGGCTAGCATTTTAATGCTGAAATGTGAAAAATACTGTGACTGAAGAGCTTAGTCATGCTGACACCCATGTTCAATGAGAGGCACTCGGATGCTACAGTGATGAGAACTTATATAGCATGGAATTTGTTTGCTCTAGTGCAGTGCCCAGGTGCAGATATTACAAAACATCCCCATCAAAATTGGCAGTCTCAACTGAGCTAATAAGTGTCAAATGGGCCATGGAGGCAGAACTACCTCTTCCCCTGGAGAGAAGGTCCTTCCAGGATAGTACCGACACCTGTTGGAAAGACAAAAAACAGTCCGCAGACCATTGCAGAAGGCCCAACTGGAACAGCTGTCCTGACTAAATACAGATCCAGAGCCATACATTCATCTAAGGTGAGCAAATGTTCTGCTGAAAATGTCTGCAGCGCTGAATTTAACCAGATAAACCAGAGCTTCTAGGGAGACAGCACGGCCGGATGGCTAAGACACTGGGCTAGCGGTCAAGATGCCTGGATTCTAATCCTGCCTCTGCTAGTGATCACTGGCAAGTCACTTGACTTCTTTGTGCCAGTTTCCTCATCTGTAAAATGGAGATAATGATACCCTGATTTGCGATCTATGGCTGCAGTTGTCATTAAAAGAGCTCACTCTCAAGTGTTTATAGCAGTGTTATTATGCTGACATGCTGAGCTCCTGCACAGTCCTGGCTTTGTGCTTCTCTTACTGAGATGCTATTTCAGTCCACAAACTACAGAATCAGAGGAGGTGTAGCACTTGGAGTCAGGCTGGGAAGACAGAACAGTACAGACATCAGCATGAACATACTGATGCTTTGGGCTGCTCTCCTTTGTTTCAGGTTTGATTTCTGAATGGAGGGCAGACAACTCCCACCCACAAAGCAGCAGAGGGAGCCCTGCAAACAGAACGAACACACACAAGGCAAAACGCATGGTACGTTTTAACATGTGCGCTGATGAATAACAGCATGAGAAAGGATCATTTCACTAGCAAACTGCATGCAGATGTGGCAAGTTGCTCACCACACTCCTATCCCCATGACAGAGCAGGTCTGAACCTCTGAACCAGGTCTACGCTACAGCTTCCATTCCTGGTAGCATGGATTGTGCTGCACCAGTGCAGTAAAATGCCACGTTTTCCCAGCACAAGTCACACCCAATGGTGCATATTTTGAATGATGGTTGTGGAGGTGGGTCTAGCCCCCTTTTCACACCCATATTGTTCAGGATGGCAGCTCCTGCATCAGATCCATCAACACCGAGGCAATGGCTCACTAAGCTGGCTTCAGAGATGCGTTGTGCTGGAGGAACAGAGCAAAGCAGCCTCGAAGCACCATAGAATCAGGCCCACCACAGTCATGCACGAAGTGCCAAAGGCACAGAAATCAAAGTCTCACAAGCCACAATAGGTTTTCAATACCCCATAGCGCGAGTCCCACTAACTAGCTCTTGCTCTTGTCATCAGATGACTGCAAAGAGCTTTAGTACAGGTGATTGGGGAAAAGGGAACAAGTGGCAAGTATTTTGTTTCAAACCATTTGTCTTTTTCAGGAAACTTGGAAAATACAAAGAAGTTAAACATATCAAAGTTTTGAAATTCCAGCAATTTCGATGAGCTCTACGCTGGGTTGTAAAATTGAAGTGGGATATCTGTGCACGCAAGAGAGGGAGAGAGGAGATTCTGCAAAAATGCCATCAAGATTTGTCCTATTTTTATCAAAATGTCATTGACATTCAAAACCATTCAACCCCTGCTACACTTTGCAAGGGGGACGATCACATTAGCCGCATTGTACAGATGGAGAAAATGACGCAGACAGAAGTGACTTGCCCAAGGACTCACAGCAAGTCAGGGAAAAAACTCCATATGACGCAGGCAGACCAGGTGCCAGGTCATGCCAAGGCCACTGGCCCTCACTGAGCTCTGATAATGCATAGCTGCAAACCAGTTTGGCTCGCCCATGTGTTAGCATGGTTAAAAGAGACAATAGACTTACGAGAATGGTTTTTGTGTTAAGACTTTATGAAATGCTTGTAAGATGCTGCATTTATTAATCTTATTGACAATATCTATATCCCATGTGTTATAAGGTAATATTTAAGTGCTTGCTCTGTAACTATAAAAACATTGGCAGTATTTCTAAGCATAAGTAAGGGATCCCCAAGCTGCTTGGCTTGGGTTAGCCACAAAGGACATACAACGCTTGCATATTATAGCAGCTGCTATCACTTTTTGGAACGTCAGACTGCATCTCATTTGTGTGTGTGTGTTATCTGCTTTAGCCTTGTAAAGAACTCTCGTTTCTTTTTCTTCTTTAATCAATCTTTAGTTAGTTTATTACAAGATTGTCTACCAGTGCTGTCTTTGGTTAGAGATACGAGGTAAATGACTGGCCCTTTGGGACTGGCAGTAACTGAATTATTGTTGTGATTTTTGGTGTAAGGGACCCTCTATCAAGGGTCTATCAAGGTAGGCTTGCCTGAGTGGCAAGATAGTCCCATGGGACACCCCAATCTGTCTGTGACTCCATGGTAAGGCGGTTATAGTGCCTGAGAAGTTCACACTTGTTACTTGCTTGGTGAAATCTAAGTACAGAACTCACAGGGGTTTGTGAGCCTCTCCAGACAGCAGGACACTGAGAACAGAACATTTCCCTGATTCCCATTCCTCTTCTTTAACCACTAGCCTATGCTGCACCTTCTGGCTTTGAAATGACCTTATCCAAGAACTTCTCCCTCAAAGAGTCTAATGACATTTTTCCCTTTTAAATTAAGTTATTTCTTGTGTTTCTTCTGGCATCCCTAAAGAGGAAAGGAGTTCTAGAGTTTTGAACCAGCTCTTTACAATAGGCGGTTTTCATCTGGGAATTTTAATAAAACATTATAGAAAACACTAATGGGAAGATAACATTAATATCCAGAAATGTAGTTACTTTGCAGCACTATCATTTTAACATTGCTGTGTATTTCTACCGCTGTGCCCACATCTGCATTAAATTCTCAAAGGGCCCAATAGTTTTCATTTGTGCATTACAATAAGCTATTCATGTTTGCGAAAAGCCCACCTGGGTTTTGCATAAGCGGGCACATCAGCTTTGAAGGCTGAGCTTATTAGCTGCAAGACTTGATAGTTAGACTCTCCAACCAGTCTTTTTTATGAGCATCCATTCTTGCTTTGATGTCTGGGTGACAGCACGTCCCAGGTAATGTTTCACAGAGCACATACCATGGTGATGGGATTCAAGTCTGGTGACCTGGAATGGACATAAAAAGCTGAAGTTGGAAAGATGTCCTATTTACAGCCCTTTCTAGCCACATGGCCACAAAAACCACCATAAATTCTAAAGAGGAGCAGGCTTTTCTTCTGTCACTTACTGACATTAGTGGGGGGGATTTTAGATCCCACTAATTTCCTGTCTGGAGATGAGCTATGCCAGAACAGAGGCAGCATCTAAGAAAAGGCATATGCAGAACATACCCTCAAACAATGGGAAAGTCCTTTGTGTCAGGGTGTTAATGCTGGAAGAATCCTTGCTGTTGGAAACGCTAAGCAGTCCGCTACTAAAGGGGAGGCTGCAGGTGAGGAAGGGAAGCCTACCTCACATCCTCCAGCTAATAACCATCCACAGGTCTGGCTTGATTCCAGGGAGATGTGTAATTCTGCTACTGCCGCTGGGCCTACATCCCCCGGGAGAACTGGCAGGGCTGGGGGTGGCATTTCCGCTCCATCTGCAGCAGGAAGGGACACTTCTGGCAATGCTGATTTGTTATGATATGGTGGCAAGCTGCCAGGAAGCAATGGGAGGCAGTTATCCCTGTGTGGTTGCCAGATTTGGATAAAGCAACGTACTCTGTGGCTTGCATGACGAAGGCTCTCCAGTTGTTTAGGGCATCCCCAAAGAGTGCCTTGTAAATGCAGATCAGCCCCACAGCCTTCACCACAATGATTATAACAAGGAGCTCAGAGGGGTATTTATGTATGTATGTATGCCCCTCTGATCATCTTGTTATAATCATTGTGGTGATACCTTTATCAATAAGTAGGGTAAAACAATTCAGGGTTTTATATTGATTGTGTCCCCCCCAAGTACATCAATGGCAATATTTGCTACTTGGCTTTCAAAGGGTTCGGCCACACATTGTTGGTATTAGTTTCTCTCTGTGAATGTTTCCTCTCCCTATTACAGTCAGTATCGCAGGTTAGAGAGTCAGCTGTCCAGCCCCTAGTATGTCTTTAACGATATGGAGCCTGATCGTTCAGTTACAGCTGCTCAAGTTTTGGATACTCTACCCCAGTGAAGGCTATGGGGCTGATCTGCATTTACAAGGCACTCATCAGGGACATCCGACACAACCAGAGAGCCTTTGTCATGCCAAAGAACATATTATAAACAAACTTGTAAGGCTGCACAGAGCTTTTTATTATTGTTTACATCTAAATCACATAAGTGATTATGGATATATATATATATCCATCCCCATTCCTATATTATTTTTTACATTTGGCAACAGTGCACTTACGTGATTTAGATGTAAACAATAATAAAAAGCTCTAAGCAATTACAATTAATTAGACTTATGGTAATGTAATAATGAGACTCGGCAGCATTAAACGTACATATGTAGGTAACACATTAACTCACCCAGCTGGCACCATGAAACAAAACAAAACAAAAAAAACCCAGCCAGCCAGGAAATCAAAGCAGCAGAAGGGTTAATGCAAACCACCCCCAGGAAAATACCTTTGATCTGTGCCCAAAAGGTCATCAAGTGCAGGCTCACTGGGACCAGGTTATGGTCTTGGTCATGGTCACAGAGTCAGTCAGGTCCCTGCATATGCAATCTACATGGGCAGGCAATTGTGTTCTCAGCCAGGAGTCCTCTGCTGCTCTTAGGAATGGGAGTGGGGAAGCTGTGGGTTTTAAACAAAGGAAATGTGGTTGCAAAGCCACAAAAATTGGCGGGGGGCTCAGGGTGAGAACTTCTTACAACTCACTTTCTATTTAACTGATTAGTTTTCAAGTTGTTTGGGTCCCTTTAGCCCCACAACAGAGAGTTAGTCACTGACACGTGTCAGTATCTCACAGGTGCAAGGACTGCTCTAGAGTTCAGATCTGGAGGGAGATGTCGAATGTAAACTCAAAGCAGCCTGGGTTTAGACTTTCAAGCCTCAATCTGGTTCACTTCTGCTGGAGCTGGTAAGGGTGGTGTGCCACTGAAACCGTCAGTCCACTTTTATAGTCCTTGTTGATTGTAGCTAGATTCTCTCTGGTCTCCAAGTTAAGAACCTCCCTTTCCCTGTAATAGACTGCTGGGTCTGCAGTGTGGGGGATGCTGTCCTTACAAAGCAATGTTCTAGTCGGACATAAAGGACTTACCATTATCAATAGGAGCCAAGACCAATGTGCAGAAAGTGGATGCCCATGCATTGGTTCTAGCTTTCACACATGAAGATCATTTGGTGGTAACTGTGCATGTGATCAGAGACTTAGATATTTGTGCCAAGGGCAACTACAAACTTTGCTCTCACAAATGTAAAACCAGCACATGCAAGCTCTGGTGAGAGGGTTGTAGCGCCAACAGCTGTATATTTAGATCACAGTATTTTGGCTACCATTTGTCAGCTACGCTGAGTGCAAACACTCTACCTCTGCTGGCTTATTCTCCTTTGTTCCTTACTGTCAACGTCTGCAGATTTAAAGATGCAATTTAGTTATTTCTGATTTAATCATGTATAATGCACCTCAATTTGATTCCATAATGTCATCTATTCACCAACAAGCACCATCATGTTGGACTCACGCTCGGCATCTGTTCCCACAGGGCTAGCTGAAGGCAAGGTTCCCCAAAACAGATACATGTTAAATTCTAGAGCACAAAGCTGGACCATAACAAAACTTCCCATCTCACTGGCAGTTCTATTTCACCAGCCAGTCTGTGCTTCCTGCACCTGCAGGAGATGTCTCTGGCAAACACTGTACCGCGTGGAGTTCTGCGCTCCAGGAGCACGCCACACAGCAGCGCGCAGGCAGGCTGTGACCAGAAAGACCTATTCAGAAGCGGTTCCAGCCATAGGACTATTATAGCATCTGTAAAGAAGCACCGCAGCTGCTCTGTGGCCCCTCTCTCCATCATCACAGCCCCACCCGGAATCCAGCCCAGCTGCACATCCTGGGCGCTGGATTGGCCCCTGTGCAACTGTCTCCAATTATGGAGGGGTAGGTGGCCAATTCGGATGAGATTCCTGCGTCCGTTTCTCTGCCCCCCATCACCATAGTGTCTGAGCACCTGCCAGTCGCAAATGTATTTATCCTCATCCCTGGGAGATCAGGAACTCCCACTGAACAGAGGGGGAACCAAGGCACAGAGAGACAAGGTGACTTGCCCAGGGTCACACAGGCAGCCTGTGGGGGAAGCAGGGAAGTGAACTCAGGTCTCCTGAGGCCCAGGCTAGTACCCTTAGCACTGGACCATCCTGCCAGGCCTTTTCCGCCCAACAATGGGTAAATGGGATGTGCCTGTGTGTACGGAGGGTCTTCTGGACATAAGTGATCCCTGGGTAAAAAAGAAAGTAGAGACATAGTCCCCTCTCTTTAAACAGCAGTCAGCTATAGGTAGGTACCCAGCCTGGCCCAAACCTAGCCTTTAAACCATCTTAGCTGGAGCATCTGCTCCCCCTCCCCACCCTCAACCCCCTCCAACTGCATCCTCAAAAGACTAACACCTTTGGTTTCCATGGCAGCATGATTTTCAATGAGCATCCTTCAAGTCCTAACCAGAATGAAAGCGCTTCATTAATGCATACAGGACACAGTGACATCTCCCAAGGGCAACAACATCCTTCCCCCGAAAACTAGCACTTCCTGCCCATGTTATTTTATTTTAACAAATGCATCTGAGCCAGCAGCCCTCACTTCCTTCCAGCACTGATGGGAGCAGGGCTCGTCGAGACACACGCAGCGCTCGCTGATTGACGGAGTTTGCTCAGAACTAATCAAGAAGGGTTTTTGTTGTTGTTGTTTTTTTAAAGAAAAAAGGAAGTTGATGAATAAAAATTGCTGCTGAACCGGAGAAGGAGGAGAAGGATGATAATGTTTCCCCAAACCACACTTCCAGAGGCAGCAATTTCACAGAATGCAGCAGGCCAGGCCTCCCTCCTCCTTTCTACCTCGCTAGCAATCCTCAGAACGACACCCTCCCCTTCTAATCCTTCCTCCAGCCGTTCGAAAAGTCACAGCACTTTATTTCAAAGTGAAGCCTGCCCTCCTCTGATCTCTGAAAAAGCCCTTTTGACTCGTCGCAAGGGAGGAGTCTGACCACTCTACCAGACCGTCCGCCTTGAGGGCCAGGCCTTCCACATTCTCACACTCCCTCCGTTTGCCATTTGTTCTCCATTTCTGCTCCGTCTGGCTTTTGCTTCGACATATGCCTTATTGGGAGGGGAAAACAAACAGTTCTAATGAATTCTGATCTGCATCCAGCCCCCACCCACCTCTCCACAGCCGCCTTTCCCATCTGGCGTTGTCTCCATGGACAACACAAATGGCATGCACCGTCACTTGTCCTTACATGGAGCCCTAGCTGCATTACTCTGCAAATGGAACATCAGAATAGACATTGGTGTTGGCTCCCCCTCCCCCCCGGAATTCAGTTCTGATCTTGGAGGAGGGATCTGGGTTAGAGCACACAATGGATTTGATCCTAAATCTGAGATGCGCAGCATCTTAACAAGCACACAGCACCCACCCTAAACAGGGAAAGGAATTTTATAGATAAAACCCTGGCGTCAAATTCTCAGCCCCACCAGGGTCTCTTTGCACAAGTGAAGTGGCACAAAGAGACCATACACCTACCTTAAAGGGGCAGCTGAGAATTCACCCAGCAGGGAGGAATGGTTAGAGATACAGTCAGGTCCCCTGTAATGAGGGGTGATTTCAGGGGGATTCTTTAGGAAGCAGAGCTACAGCCCACTGTGCTCTGATTATCCTCACCAGTGTAAGGGTCCCTAGGGAGGCATTACAATGTGGCACAGGTTAGAATAGCCCCTAGGCTGCTCTAACTTGAGCCATAGGCTGGTTCAGCTCCAAGATTAGGAGAGGCAGTTGGTTCTGAGCCATCTCCACCTTTAGCCACATTAAGCACAAGCCTGGCACAGCTAAAGCCAATCCTCCAATGAATTTAATTTAGCTGGATTTTTCACCAAACGTAGACATCCAATTCCAATACACCCAAGTTGTGCATGCAAACTGTTAAAATGACAAGTTGTCCTGGTCCTGTTTGGAGGCTGGGGTTCTGTATCTTCAGCAGTCCGGCTCAACAAAGAACTAGCATAAAGCGGGGGGGGGGGGGGAAGATGAGTTGTGCCTCTCTGCCCTAGGGAGCAGCCTGCTTTGTCTCTCTCCGTGTTTTTGGTTCTTATGTGTTAGGGCTGTGGATTGCAAGAAAAAAAAAAGTCATGTTATATTGCAACCTTCCAGTAAGAGATTTGATGTTTTTAATCTAGGTTCTCTCTGTGTGTGTATGCCATGAACATAACTGTGCGTAAAAGTGAACAATCTGCATCATCTGAATGTGCAATCACAGCACCTGGGTGTAAAAGCTAGACATGCAACTGTGGGTCTAAAGTTGGCACAACAATTTGGCTACGAAAGCCTGACAAACTAGTCTGCAGGACAAGATTGCAAAGCAAGGGCAATTTGTGGACCGATGTGCTGCAGCCATAGGTTTGTGGGGGCAAGACACCCATTTCTAAAAGGTTAATAGGAGCTTTGAGCTTTAAAGTGCCCATGCCACAGCTTATAAACATCCAGCTGTGGTAGCAAATCACCCCACGGTTTCACAAAACTATATTATCAGCATATAAACGGACCTCTTTAGCCTTTCACCATCTGAGCTATTATTACAAACACCGTGGGACCAAAATCAGACCGAAAATGCAGCCTACAGGTACCACCAGTACAACCAGTTTCCGCAGAAGAGCGAGGCCTTTCGTTCTAATGCTCCATGCAGGATTTACAATCAGAAGGCAGCAGACAGCAAATCCATCTACAGATCACAAAGGTCATGATAGGATCTGTGACACCCATTGTCTTTTGGAGCACTCTCTGACCAGGGCTAGACATTTTGGATTTGTCACAAATGCATTTACCGCAATGCGCCGGTTCGCTCCTAGTGGAGGCTGGTGTGTAGGAAGCACAAAGCCTCCCATGGATTGTTCTCTGGTTTATTTTTTCCAGAGTATGCAGCATGTGAAGGGCACTTGTAAACTGAGCAACAGTTCATGTATTAAGAGCTATAAGCCGCTATTTTTTTTAAAAAAAACAAAACACTATGTCGTTAATCTCACTCTCTCTCTCTGCCGTCCATCATACATGCTGAAAGGTTTGAAAATACCATTTATTTTGCGACTTGCTTTATCCTTCCCAGTTTGCAAATAATGGGCCAGACATCCCTGTTCTATTCCGCAGCCGAGAGAGAAACATAGACACTGGTAAAACAAACAAACAACTCGCCAACGTGTGCTCAAACCACTACCAACCCTGCAGACCCATATTGTGTCATTGTTCCCTTGTGCTTCCCCCATCCAGAGCCTCCTGTCTTACACTTAGTTTGAAAGCTGTTTGAGGCAGGGGCTGTCTTTTTGTTGTGTTTGTACAGCGCCTAGCACAACAGGGTCCTGGCTCACGACTACAGCTCTTTGGCACTGCCACAATACAAAATAACTAACAACAGTGAAATGAGACCAGAGAGCACAGAATGAGTTGACCAGTGGCTATGCTGCTTTTTCTTTCCACTCTCCAACCCATTCGTGGTCTTTCCCCAGTTGCTCCAGTCACATGCAGCTTTCATGGCAAGGCTCGACTAAAAGGAGATGGTGGTGGTTGTTCCTATGTGTATAGTAGTAATGCCCAAGGACTTCAGCTCCTGGTCTGGGACTGCATTATGTGTAGGGCCCTACCAAATTCACAGTCCGTTTTGGTCAATTTCATGGTCATAGGATTTTTAAAATTGTAAATTTCATGATTTCAGCTATTTAAATCTGAAATTTCAGGGTGTTGTAATTGTTGGGGTCCTGACCCGAAACGGAGTTGTGTGTGGGGGGGGGGTGTTGCAAGTTATTGCAGGGGGAATTGCAGTATTGCTACACTTACTTCTGCGCTGCTGCTGACAGCGGCGCTGCCTTCAGAGTGGGGCAGCTGGAGAGCAGTGGCTGCTGGCCGGGAGCCCAGCTCTGAGGGCAGAGCCGCCACCAGCAGCAGTGCAGAAGTAAGGATGGCATGGCACGATGTTGCCACCCTTCCTTCTGCACTGCTGCCTACAGAGCTGGGCCCTCCTTCAGCAGCTGCCTCTCAGCTCTGAAGGCAGCAGTGCAGAAGTAAGGATGGCATGGCATGGTATCGCCACCCTTACTTCTGTGCTGTTGCTGGCAGGCCGCTGCCTTCAGAGCTTGGCTCCTGGCCAACAACCGCTGCTCTCCAGCCATGCAGCTCTGAAGGCAACGCAGAAGTAATGGTGGCAATACCGTGACCCCCCCAGGCAACTCCCTTTTGGGTCAGGACCCCCAATTTGAGAAACACCGGTCTCCCCAATGAAATCTATATAGTATAGGGTAAAAGCACATAAAACACAAGATTTCACAGGGGAGAGACCAGATTTCACAGTCCATGACACATTTTTCACGGCCGTGAATTTGGTAGGATCCTAATTATGTGAGGTGCTGTGGTAACAACTATTTACAAAGAGAGTCCCTGCCCCAAATGGTGGACAATCTAGATTACAACCAGAAGACAAAACAAACCGGAGGAGGTGGGGGTGTAGGAGTAAAGCAAGCGTTCACAACCCCCAGCATTAACCTGGGCTCTCCACTCTGCACATATATGTAAGAATACACACCAGAATGGAGAGAGCTGGGGATTTCTGTGGCATTATGCTGATTTACACTAGCGGTGAATCTGGCCCTTGGAGCCTAACCTAAAATTAAAGATAAGGAAAAGGGGGACAGAAAGATGCTGAGACAAAAAAAGATGTACAAAATAACTGGAGGTGACCCAAGGAAAGGTGTCTTGTCAGGGATCACCGGTGAAAGAAAGTTACACGGGTGTGTAAATTCTTGCAGGATCAGGGCTTTATTTTGCCTGAAGGATGAGGTTAAAGTTCCCTCGCACCATTTCTACCTTCCACTTTCCCCAAAGTTCCACCACAAGATGGGACAATTGGGCTCACTCTATCTTGGTACTGCAAAAACCCCCCAATGTGGTGGCTTTTTGCTTACTTCTTGCCTTGCACCTTCTTTACTGGCCATGTCAACAGGAAGGGGCTCAGCCTTGGGAATAGCGTGTGTGTCTGTCAGGCTGCCCTGGAGAAGCAGCAGTTCACTAAAGCACCCATTGATTTTATCAGAGCAGTACCCTGGCCCTGGAGAATTTAGTAAGAGCACATATTTACAAAACCTAAAGACATTCGCCACCAGCCTATAACAACTGAGAGAATATTTTGAGCACAGGGAAGTGTTCCTTTAAATAAAGGGATACTCTCAATGTTAAAATAGATCAACAATTATATTAGACATTAAATATTGGGGTGAAATCTATTTTTACAAGATGACCCGCACATAAGATGTGAGTGGGACATTGAGATAGATGATGAAAAACGCTGCTTGCCTAGTATCCTTCAAAGAAGATTAAAAGAATTTAAGTCACTGAGCAGCTTTAAACCTGGCTTTTTCATTGTATGAAAACAGTGACATACAATTGATCTGACCTCATCAGTGACCTATCTGCCATCTAGGGTTTGATTGGTACAGATATATGGCTGTAAGTTGAGGGTCTGTTAAAAGCAGGCCATTCTGAAACAATAAAGCTCTGTAGGAGGCAAAGACTGAAATAAGTTAGGGTAGCTTCATAATTTACTATCCACAGATGGACAAGCAGGCTGCCCATCATCTCTGAGCTGGTGTCTCAGGAAGTTGGCTTCAAGTATCAGCAAGGAATGTCCTTATTTTGAGGCATTATTGAGCCTATAAAGTCTACCGCATGGGGAGGAAACAATTTATTTTTCTGCACTCTCTTTTCCACCTTCAACCAGTTTAGAACCCAAACTCTTAAATAAATTATTGGCTGCTGTAGAGCACTACAGATGGATGTGAGGTAGCCACATGCTATAGCACATGTGAAAATAAACCCATGGTCTCTGCCCTCAGATAGGTGCAGTCTCAGAGGAAGGGTGTTCCAGGAGCCTGGAAGAGCTGGATTCAATTCCCTGCTCTGTGACTCTGGGCAAGTCACATAGATGCTCTGTGCCTCAGTTTCCCTATCTGTACAATGGGGATAACATCACTGCCCTGCCTCCCAGGGATGTTGTGAGGATAAATACATTAAAGATTAGGAGGTGCTTATATACTACAGTAATAGGGGCCATTCTCTCGTCTCTCCCAGGGGTTGCACGTAAGAACACCTATGTAGATACAGAGAGAGAAGATGCACCAGACAATGGTTTAGGCCAAAGAGGATTTTTTTGAAAAATAATTCATTAATGCAAATTAACAATTGCATACAACTGATTTTCTTGTATACATGTCCCTTCTATTTTATATATTCATTCCATACATTATTCTATGTTAACGTTACCTCTTTAGCATTCAAGAGTCAGGAAATACCGAATTGATTACTGCCTGCATGGCCTTAACTCACCCCCCTTATGCAGATAGATTTTTTAAAATAAATAAGAAAGGTGTATTTTCCCCAGCTCGCCTGGAAGGAAATTTCTGGAACCGTTTTACTCAAACTTTAAAAATGAAATAAAATTAATCAAGCCTCCAAAAACTCAGGCCCCAAGGCAAAAGTTTCAGAATGTAACAAAACAGAGGGTTGGGGTGGAAAGTGGTGGGAAATCTGAACTTCAGCACTTTCTGTTGCTCCTGCCAGAATTCCACGGATAGGCCATGAAGCAGGAAAGCTCCCCAACGTATTCAGGCTGGACACTTAAACACATGCTCAAATACTTTCATGAATTGGGGCTTTCAGGCTTGATCCAGCCATGTACTGAACACCCTGGCCTTGATTCAGCAAAATGCTTAAGTACATGCTTAGCTTTAAGAACATAAGTCATCCCGTTGACTTCATTGGAACTATTCACATGAGTAAAGGGCAGCATGGGCTGTGCTGGATCAAGACCACAGTGTTCTGCACCTTGCAGGATTAAGCCCTTAGTTAGTGGGAAGGCAGGTGAGAAATATAATGTATTTATTCAGTTTGGACACAATCATGTTCCTAAAATGGGAGTTTTGTCTTTGACATCAATGGGAGTTGTATTGTATCCTTTATTGTAAGTTTCTCCATTAACCATTGGAGGCAAATGTACTGAAAAGGCAGACAAAAAAGCAGGACCCTGAGCCATATACTGATATACTATCCCAAAAGCTCTGGCTATGGACATAGAAGGCCTGATCTTCAAAAATTAGGTGTGTGCACAACTGTGCACCTCATTTGCATGTGTAAAACTGGATGACTGCATGCACAGATGAACGGTTCTTCATCTGAGTGGTAACTTGCACACACACAATCACAAGATCTGCATTTGCAATCATGGACAATGAGCATGCAACTTAGACATGGAATTGCAGGTGCATTTTTGGCACCCAAAAGGCATATACCCAATATTTTGGGGGAGGGGGAAAAAAATTGAACTTCACAGCCAAGTTTTCACCTCAGCTATGCTCACACCACCCAGCTAAAGTTACCATGGTTGTACAGGTGTAACTGAGGGAAGAATGTGACCTCTGGGGTGTAAAATCTGGCAATATTTGAAAAGAAAACTGCCCCTCCACTCCTATGGGAAGGGCTCCTTCCACCAGGGTAGAAAAAGCTATTATAAACCAGTAACATCACTAACTGAATCTTCATAAATTACTTTGCTATATAAACAATATGGTAACGCAACACCTTCCATCTTCAAAATTACATTACAAGCTTTGATTCATTAAGTCCCCAGATTTCCAAAAAGACATGGCAGTATTTGGGTTATGCTTAAAACATGGCTGCTTTATTAAACATTAGCAATGATACTGATACAGAACGTCTGATTTTGGCCACCCGAAGACACTCCTCCAAGTCTAGAATCGCAAGACAATCTGAACAGACAAATCTAAGTTATGTGCGTAATATATCTTTAGTGAGTAAAATACTGCCACGTTTCCTGCTCCATTTACCCAATTTTAACTACATCTGACCTATTCTTATCCTAATGAGAAACAACTGCTCCTCTCATTGCTGCATTCTCCGAACATGTATTTCTGGTAAAGGCCAAGCCTAAATCACTTCCTCTGCTCTTAAGTGCTGAGCACCAGCTGTCTTGTGACATTGACCTGGAACAGCCCTTTTCCTAGGCCTCCAACCGGGCTTCCCCATATCTGTACTCTTCCCCCACCCACTATCTCCGGTGTTTCTGCACTGGTTTCCAAGCTTTCATATGCTGCTTCATTTTAAGAACTCTAAATCACCACTGGCTAATACCTACCCCAAAGGTTGGGCAAATCTTCATTCCAAGCACAGAGTTAACAACTAAGGGCCTGATCTTGTGCGGTGCTCAGCAATCCACGATTTCTATTGACTTCAGTGGGAGTAAGGGTGCTGAGCACCTTGCAGGATCGTTGCAAAAGTACTCCTTCAGCTCCAGTTCAAGAACTGATCCTGTAAGCCATGACTCAGGCAAGCTTTCCTTAATGCAAGTTGCATTCAGCAAGGCTACTCAATTCATACTGAAGTCAATGGAAAGACTCCCAATGACAATGGAATTTGGAGGTGACCCTGAGTAAGTAACTATTCACACGAGAAAGGATGTGCAGGATTGGGCCGCACAATGGCATGAACTGGATTTAAAGCAGACTCTTTTTTGGCTGTAACAAAATCCTGATTAGGAATAGGGGAGAGATGCATCCTCTAAGACTGGTCAATTCAATTAAGCCAACTCCATAAAGATCAAATAGAAACCGGATAAAGATACTTGCTGATCCCTGACCTTTCCAGGACACATGCTTAAAACTGTCAGCTTCCTCAGAAAATGTGTTTGTTTTACAAACAAACAATGACAGTATCTTTTGAAATAGCCCAGAGAAGCACGTCAGCTATTAACTGCTATTAAATATTACTTGGGACTTGGTGGTGAAGAAACATATGCCCTTTGCTGAGTTTATGTTAGATAATTTTACAAGTTCACTTTGATATGCAGAAACTGATGTCTTGAAGCAAGTATATAGGCAAAAGAACTTTCTGCTGGAAGTAGCATTTGGCATAAGATAATTGCAGCAATTGTTTCTCCCTTATTGGTGGTGAATTGCCATAATTGTCCATCATTTAGTTGCGTAAATCTTGCACGAATAAAGCCACAATTTGCATGTGTGCAGAAAAAAAAACATTACAGAAACAAAAAGTAAACAAGCTATATTTTCCTGCTCAAGATGCATTTTCATTCTTATGTCAAAATTAAACAATAAGATTCCGTGTGATTGTTTGTTCCCAGCCTAGAAATCAAAACTTCAGCAACCTTTAATTTTAAAATAATCAAAAATACTGGAAGAATGAGAAGTCTTCCATGGTTTGTTACAGAAGTTACATTGTGTGCTATAGTGGTGAGAAGACTGGACTGGGGACTGAGCATTTATTCTTGGCTATTCCACTGATAATCTTATGAACTTAGTCAAGTTATCAAGTTTGATCCAGGTCCCACTGGCCATCAATGAAAAGACTCTCGTTGACTTCCAGCTTCCATTGGAATCAATGAAAGTCTATCTATTGACTTTAACAGGAGCTGGATAGGACGCTTAGGAACTGGTGCTTCAGTTTTCCCACTCACAAAATACCACATGGATGTCATGAGGCTACATTAATTAAAATGAATAAGAAACTCTTTGAGGAGTCAGATGATTAAAAAAAAAAAATCTACCCCAAAACAGTTAACATTTCTTATTACTGCTGAAAAGTGCTACTGAAGTACAATGCGTCCATTGCAACCAACAAGATCCTGGATGGAAGATTCTGGTTCGGCATTAGTATTTATTGCTTTGTTGTTGCTTTACAATACCAATGGCTGTAGAGCGAGGCAGATACTGTGAGGAATTCTCCATAAATAGGCATTCCATGTTTCAACAAATTTGATTTGAGCATATCCTCATTCCCTGTGTGTTTGGTTACAGCAAATATTCCAGTGAATGGAGTTTTTTTGGCAGAAATGTTCACTGAAGTAAGGCCCTGATTCAGTAAGGTACGGAAGCATGGATAGTATTTTAAAGCATGTGAGGATGCTTAGCGCCCTATCCACTAAACCATGCTGCCCAATTTAGGAAGTTGGATATTAACATGATACTTATGTTATAGGTAGGGCTGGTTAAAAATTCTCCAGTAAAACCGTTTTTGACAGAAAATTGGGCTTTTGACTGAACAAACATTTTCATGGGAGGTGACTGCTTACTTCGAAAGTTTTTTATTTTTTACTGAAAGACCATTTTTTTTTTCCCTTACAGCAGAAAAATCAAAAAGATTCTTAGTTTTCGACAAGAAGTCAAAATTTTCTGTGGTGAAAAAAAATCCAAAACCCATCATATGATTAGCTCTAAATCTAGGCCCTGACCTTGCAATCTGATCCGCATGGGTGGACTCTTATCTCCGCATGAGTTCTCAGAGGAACTCTGCCTGGATGCAGAGTTCTATTCTGGCAGGGTCAGGTCTTAGTGTGTACCTGTGTTCTTGTTTTCATTTGGAAATTTTCTCATAAAGTGACATGAATGACATTTCCCTGCAGCTGTATTGCAACATATTGGAGAGGCATACAACATAACTCAATTCCTCATACAGTGATCAAACCCCCGAGGCATATAATTTTAATAAAGCATGGCTTCCTAGAACACATCTACCTCCTCTACAATTCAGATGGAACATAGCTTCTTGACAACCCTCGTTAGCTGTAACGTTAGGTTACTAATTAGTTAAACTAGCCACTGGACTACTGGCTGTTCAACCAAGCAGCAATCAGGCCCCATCTCTAGGAAAAGGAGTCTTGTTGTAGATTTTGGCATAGTTCTGAATTGATCCCAAACCAAATTGCTGAATAATTATCATCATCATTCAGGATCAGAATCCAGCCATTTCCCTGCGTGGCCTCTTCTACCTATAACATCTCCTCTTGATCTACTTTCCAAGTTGCCATGGAGGTCTACAGCAACTATGGGATATTGAACTTGTTTATTCAGCACAGATTAAAAGAAGATATTTGTACACCAGCTACAGTCAGATTCATCACTGGGGAATTCCATACTTTCAATTAAGATTCTAGTATCGCAGAGCTATTAATCACTCTATAACTTCATCAAAACAAGTCCTAAGGGTAGATATTTCTGAGTGAAAACTGTCAGCATTTCAAGAGTGGGACTGGCAAAGGGTGCATCTCTCCGTTTCACCTCAGTGCATTATTCCTATGTGTACATTGCAATGAAGTAGTACAATTCATGCAATCCTGTCACTGGAAACGGTCATCAACAGGATCACTAGAAAAGAGTGTATTTGTCAACGTCTTGTTTAACTGCTTAATACCTGGCAACAGGATCAGTCCAGAAGAACTTCTTTCACTCCAGTGGGCCTGCACCGATAAGCCCCTCCTAAAAGTGCCCTCAGCTTCCAAAGTAGTCCAGGTGAGCTGAGGTTGCTCAGCACTGCATAGGAGGAGCTCAGCCCTTCGAAGAACTGGACTACTACTGCCTTCAGTAGTTTGGCTGCTAGGTTTAGTGTAAGAACTGAGGCACAATGTCTCACTTGACTCCAGTGGAAGGCACAAGTGAACCAGTTACAACTCCATGAAGCTGGAGCTGACTCTATGCCGCTCTAGATTACAGTAGCCCAGGGGCTACTCTAATTTCTGCTGTCTAGCTGTGGCCCCTAAGGGGCTAGCTGCCAGCTAGAAATAGCCAGAGCGTCATCCACTCTCCAGCCCCTTGACATGCCTCATATGCCATGGGAGCCAACTGTGATAGCTGTACATCCCCTGGGGATTTCTTCATGCTGGGGGAGTCCCAAGCTGGAAGATCCAGCCAGTTTCCAGCCTCCTGCACCACCGGAGCAGGCTGGAGAATCCGACTCCTGGACTAGAGCCTCTGATCTCAAGAGAAAGAGAGCTTTCACTGTCCTGCTAAGTAACCGGCAGAGGAAAGAGGATGCACTGTCAGCATCAATGTAATCTCCAGTCACAACTCGCATACAGTTACACAAAGGGGTAGGCAGCAATGGGGACCACCTTTCCACATGGACACAGAGCCGGGTCTGGGTCACAGGTGACAGCATCGGCGTCCACTATGCGAGGGGAAAGAGGAGAAGTGTAATTATTGCCTAGGCGGTTGCTTACTTCACCGCTGCTTTGACTTCCATGAGCAGGGGTCACTACAATCCCATTACCGCTGACAACACACACTGAATCCATCAACCCAACATGCCGTGTGTGCGTGTGAGAGAGAGAAGGGGAGATACAGATAGTATCACAGGCCGCAGTCATAATCAAAAGTCTGCTAGCAGCGCTTCTCCTTGCTACTCAAACCAAACTCCTAGTACAGCAATATGTCAGCTACTGCTACAGTAAGGGCTCCTCTAGCTGTGACTTCCCACCCCGTAACTACTACACCCTTTCACCCCAATCCATGGTCTCATCCAGCTTCAGGTAAGCAGAGGGAGACTAAGGGCTGATATCCTCAGGCTGGCTCCATGTTCAGCTTATTGCTACAACAGACTCATCACGACTGTATTATTCTGTCTAAGTCCATACTTCCACAGGAGATCATTAGAAAACACTAGCAAGAAATGAGAGTGGATCACTGCTTTATCAAAGTGAAAGCTTTATATCTACCTGTAGGAAAGCATCACTTTAATTTAAAAATGAGATTCTAAATTTCTGTATATTATATATAAAGAGAATGGGATTTAGTTTTAAAAGTATGAATATATAGCCACTTAGTATTCTACCCAATACCTCATTAGATCCTTTCTCTCTGTCTCATACTCTCTGTACATTCGCAAAAAGAAAAGGAGTACTTGTGGCACCTTAGAGACTAACAAATTTATTAGAGCATAAGCTTTCGTGAGCTACAGCTCACTTCATCGGATGCATTTGGTGGAAAAAACAGAGGAGAGATTTATATACACACACACAGAGAACATGAAACAATGGGTTTATCATACACACTGTAAGGAGAGTGATCACTTAAGATAAGCCATCACCAACAGCAGGGGGGGGGAAGGAGGAAAACCTTTCATGGTGACAAGCAGGTAGGCTAATTCCAGCCGTTAACAAGAATATCAGAGGAACAGTGGGGGGTGGGGTGGGAGGGAGAAATACCATGGGGAAATAGTTTTACTTTGTGTAATGACTCATCCATTCCCAGCCTCTATTCAAGCCTAAGTTAATTGTATCCAGTTTGCAAATTAATTCCAATTCAGCAGTCTCTCGTTGGAGTCTGTTTTTGAAGCTTTTTTGTTGAAGTATAGCCACTCTTAGGTCTGTGATCGAGTGACCAGAGAGATTGAAGTGTTCTCCAACTGGTTTTTGAATGTTATAATTCTTGACGTCTGATTTGTGTCCATTCATTCTTTTACGTAGAGACTGTCCAGTTTGGCCAATGTACATGGCAGAGGGGCATTGCTGGCACATGATGGCATATATCACATTGGTAGATGCGCAGGTGAACGAGCCTCTGATAGTGTGGCTGATGTGATTAGGCCCTATGATGGTATCCCCTGAATAGATATGTGGACAGAGTTGACAACGGGCTGGACCCATGGAAAAGAAGCTCTTGAGGAAGAGCTATCCCTTGGGGGGAGGGATAGCTCAGTGGTTTGAGCATTGGCCTGCTAAACCCAGGTTTGTGAGTTCAATCCTTGAGGGGGCCATTTAGGGATCTGGGGCAAAAATTGGGGATTGGTCCTGCTTTGAGCAGGGGGTTGGACTAGATGATCTCCTGAGGTCCCTTCCAACCTGATATTCTATGATGGATCACTTGATTACCTATGATGGAATTCCACCATGATTTCAACAATTTCCATCCCACCATCAACCTCAGCCTGGACCAGTCCACACAAGAGATCCACTTCCTGGACACTACGGTGCTAATAAGCGATGGTCACATAAACACCACCCTATATCGGAAACCTACTGACCGCTATTCCTACCTACATGCCTCTACCTTTCATCCAGATCATACCACTCGATCCATTGTCTACAGCCAAGCGCTACGATATAACCGCATTTGCTCCAACCCCTCAGACAGAGACAAACACCTACAAGATCTCTATCATGCATTCCTACAACTACAGTACCCACCTGCTGAAGTGAAGAAACAGATTGACAGAGCCAGAAGAGTACCCAGAAGTCACCTACTACAGGACAGGCCCAACAAAGAAAACAACAGAACGCCACTAGCCATCACCTTCAGCCCCCAACTAAAACCCCTCCAACGCATCATCAAGGATCTACAACCTATCCTGAAGGACGAGCCATCGCTCTCTCAGATCTTGGGAGACAGACCAGTCCTTGCTTACAGACAGCCCCCCAATCTGAAGCAAATACTCACCAGCAACCACACACCACACAACAGAACCACTAACCCAGGAACCTATCCTTGCAACAAAGCCCGTTGTCAACTCTGTCCACATATCTATTCAGGGGATACCATCATAGGGCCTAATCACATCAGCCACACTATCAGAGGCTCGTTCACCTGTGCATCTACCAATGTGATATATGCCATCATGTGCCAGCAATGCCCCTCTGCCATGTACATTGGCCAAACTGGACAGTCTCTACGTAAAAGAATGAATGGACACAAATCAGACGTCAAGAATTATAACATTCAAAAACCAGTTGGAGAACACTTCAATCTCTCTGGTCACTCGATCACAGACCTAAGAGTGGCTATACTTCAACAAAAAAGCTTCAAAAACAGACTCCAACGAGAGACTGCTGAATTGGAATTAATTTGCAAACTGGATACAATTAACTTAGGCTTGAATAGAGACTGGGAATGGATGAGTCATTACACAAAGTAAAACTATTTCCCCATGGTATTTCTCCCTCCCACCCCACCCCCCACTGTTCCTCTGATATTCTTGTTAACGGCTGGAATTAGCCTACCTGCTTGTCACCATGAAAGGTTTTCCTCCTTCCCCCCCCTGCTGTTGGTGATGGCTTATCTTAAGTGATCACTCTCCTTACAGTGTGTATGATAAACCCATTGTTTCATGTTCTCTGTGTGTGTGTATATAAATCTCTCCTCTGTTTTTTCCACCAAATGCATCCGATGAAGTGAGCTGTAGCTCACGAAAGCTTATGCTCTAATAAATTTGTTAGTCTCTAAGGTGCCACAAGTACTCCTTTTCTTTTTGCGAATACAGACTAACACGGCTGCTACTCTGAAATCTCTGTACATTGGTGGACAAGTAGCTACAATTGTCTAATGATCTCACTAGCCAGACCCTCATTTTTATCTATAGTTTCTTTAAATCAAGTAGATATATTGCACTGGTTAAAAATGTGCATGTGCAACAACTACACCAGCACCCCTGAATACTAACTGATGTGAGCCATATACTCACTTGATAAATAAACATGAGTTTAAGATATGATGGAAACTTCTGGTAGATTTTTTTCCCCCCAAAAGGATTTTGAAGTTCTTTCTGGAAAATTGTTTTTTTTATTTCCATTAAATTTTTTTTTTTTTTAAATTTCAATATTTTCTGCACCTCGTCTTTTTTTTGCCCCTTTTGCAACCAAGTACAATCATCATGTGTATTTTCCCCACACTGACTTTGTTTGTTTCCATATTTCTTTTGGATACCTTGTAACTTCTCCAACTTTCGAAAAGTCACAGGGGCGCAAAGTTACAGTCTCATTTTTCCATCTGCTGCTCTCAAAGTTTCCTCGGCTTTAGTAAAGTTGCAAGAGGTGACAAATGTCAAACAAAACAAATAAAACCCAGACCATTCATTTCACTGCATTTGGTGCCAAAAGGAAATAAAAGGAGGCAAAGTGGCAAAATAATTTTTAAAAAGTCAAAGTTTTCAATTTTGAGGGAAAACAAAAAACCCCCCCCAAACAAATAGGAAAATGATGAAACACCAAAAATGCTCATGAAACTCTCCAGCTTAGAAGAAAAAAGATAATTTGTTAGAAAATGGTTTTGAATTCAAAATTTCCACTAGCTCTAAATGCCAAGTAACCTAGCAGGAAGGCGCTAACAGAAAAGAAGTCCATTCTAGTGTTTAGAAAAACTAGAACTTATTTTGCACACAAATCAAGTGTTTTTCCTCCCTGCATGACTCTTTCCTTCCATTTTCTCTTCTTTTTATGCCTTGTCTCATTCTCTCCATTCTCTAGTAGTTTTTGTATGTTTTTCTCCAATGCTGAAATCATTGTCATTCTCTAACTGGCAGGTAAATGAATCCTGAATCCTTGAATCTCCCATGCATCTGGGAAAAGGAAGTAGTCAATCTAAGGGAAAAAGTTGCCCACTCCGATCCCTTCCTTTTAAAAAGCAGAGAAAGGGGTTGGGGGAAACACAACTGCCATTGTTTTATAGGGTCATAGTAATTAAATATCCTATAGGGTAGGAATATACTTAAGACAACCAAGTCAATCCCCATACAAGGTCCAGTTCTAGTCTTCCTGCCTGCTCCCCTTCCCTAAGAGAGGATATGTCCAATATTAAATTGATGCGATAGTTGATCTTACCAAAAGGCAAAGAAGTCCTTTTGAATCAGGTGTTCACCTAGTCTTGTGAGCAAAGCTGATCTGCTGATCTACTGCTGGATTTCTGCAGTAAACAGCATTCTCGGGGTTTTAACAGGTAAGTGATATCTTTTAGGAAGAGAGAGAAAGAGAGGTTGAAAACATTGGATCACTCAAAAGCAAAGCTATTAGTCAAAATGTTAAATTGATATAATGGCACTAAGACTGCGTGCATAATAAGCATCCCAGCTGAATAAGTCTCATTAATCTATTTATTTTGGAAGGGACGCTGCTAGAGTTACATGCATCAGAACATTTAAACTGCAGTAATTAGAGTGTCATTGGATTTTCTCAAAAAGAAAAGGAGTACTTGTGGCACCTTAGAGACTAACAAATTTATTTGAGCATAAGCTTTCGTGAGCTAAGTGAGCTTTTCTTCAGACGAAGAGCTCTGTGTAAACTCAAAAAGCATGTCTCTCTCCCCAACAGATGTTGGTCCAATAAAAGATATTGCCTCACCCAGCTTGTCTTTATAATATCCTGGGATCAATATGGCTACAACACCACTGCATATAATAGAAAGTCTATTACTCTACGGATATATTCCCTCGGGACCCATCAAACGATGGATGAGTAGGTCAGCTATCTATACTTAGCTTTCTCTCACAAATCTACAGCAGTTACCAATGCTATAGATGTTGAGTGGTTGTCTTGTCTTTACTTTTTATAACCTATTTATAGAATAACTACCTCCCCTCCTGATAGCACTATTTTTAGCATTTAAGCAAAATTTAATTAAAATTTTAATCCAAAGATGAATTACACTCTTAACCTCCTGGAGAGAAGAGCCCTATTCCTTCACTGCACAAGGCATTGTTGATAATCACTTTTTCACACTATGCTTTATTAATATACATATGGTAAGTGCTCTGCCCCAAAAACCTACGATGCAAGATGGTTTTATAGGGCCAGATTCTGGCTCACACTACATCAATGGGACTGTCCATGGATTAAAGCGAGGATGTCGCACTCTGATGTATGTTAGGTCATCAGTTCATTAATCGGAACAAAAAAGCCAGTCTGCCTGAGATGGGCACATCTCTTAGAGTCCACCAGATTTAAAGAGGCTGTGTTACCTTCCTGATCACTAGAAATAACCGTGAAGGTTATTACTCGTGGATGGTGTCCCTAGCCTCTGTTTGCCAGAAGTCGGGAGAGGGCGACAGGGGATGGATCACTTGATGATTCCCTGTTCTGTTCATTCCCTCTAGGGCACCTGGCATTGGCCACTGTTGGAAGACAGGATATTGGGCTAGATGGACCTTTGGTCTGACCCAGTATGGCTGTTCTTATGTTCTCATCAGCACATTTCTATAATTGAACTGAAAGGATCCATTAAGCTATTTATTTTACTATTTGTATTGCAGTAGTTCCTGGAGGCCTGTAGTGAGGCGGAGCGGCCTCCTATGACCCAGAGGGGGAGAAGCTGCTCACAGAGTCCTGGTGGGTGGAACCAGGCCATGCTCACCCCTCCCACCGGAAGGCAGGGGGTGGGGCAGGAAGTATAAAAGGCGGATCTGGGGGGGGGGATTCAGTTGAGGGGCAGCCGCTGAAGGAGCCAGATGCCCCCGCCTGCTCCCAAGCTGGGAAACTGCAGCAGGTCCTCCGCGGCACTGAGGAGTGGCCGACACTGCTGGAGCCACCTGCTGACCAAGCCATGGAGGAGTTGCTGGGACTGCCGCTGGCCTTCTATCCGGACAACCCGGAGGACCCTCTGCGGACCCAGGTACACCCCCGGGGGAGATAGGAAGTAGCCCTGGGGAACCAGACAAGAGTCTAGGAAGAGCTGGCCTGCAACGAGGTCGGTGTGTTGCGGGCAGATCCCCGCTGACCTGGTGGCAGACCCCGGTGCCCCTGTTAGGGCCCTGGGCTGGGACATGGTGGAGTTGGGCAGGCCCACGTCCCCCCTGGAACCTCCCCCCATGGGGTGTCAGTACTCCCCTTCCGTTGACCCAGAGGCCTGCCTACACCTACAGTCCGCCGAGTGAGGATACTAGGAGGTTCTTCTCATGCCTGAGCTCCCCCAGGCTGTGTTTGGGGTGCTCTACCCCGGAGGACTTGTTGCCCCACCCTGACTAACGGCCTGGGCTCTGAACCGTTTGTTTGCTGCTTGGCCCTGAGTGTAGGCCCGAGGCCCAGACTTTGCATCGCCCCGCCCAAGCGTTCGGCGTACTGACTCTGTTTGCCACTCTATCCGGAGTACCGCTCTGAGCCACAAACTCTTCGCTGCCCTGACTGTGGGCTAGAGACCCTGAGTGACTACCGCTCTGCCTGGACTGGTGACCAGAGATATAGACCGAGCATGACTCAGCTCATTCCCTAAGTGGGAACGACGCCCCAGGATGTAGTGAGGCAGAGTGGCCTCGTACTGACCCAGAGGGGGAGGATCCACTGCTAACCCACTACAAGGCCCAACTTGAGATGGGGGTCCCATTGTGCTGGGTCCAGTTCCTGAGACTTTCCCTGCCCCAAAGAGTTTAGAGTCTAAATAGGGAAGACAAAGGGTGGGAGGGGAAACTGAGGCACAGAGCTGGTCAGACAGTATGTCAGTGGCAGAACTGGGGAGAGAAATCCAAGTTTCCTGACTCCCAGGCCAGGGCTCTATTCACCTGATGCCGCCATTTCTCTTTAATTTACTACTAACACGTTCCCAAAAAAGTTTCCTTTCTAGGCCCTCCTGCCAGTTGCCCACACCAAACTGGCAGGAAGATGGCAAAGAAATTTGGCTTTGCTGGCAGATGGGAGCATTGTTCCCTCTGTCATTCTCCTGTTCTCTTTTGAGTCTGATTCTCCTCTCACTTTCATGGTATAAGCCAGCAGTAGGAGTTACAAAAAATGGTGCAAGACCAGAATTAGGCCCATGGAGTTCTAACTTGCCTCAAATGAAAGCCTCTCTCTCGATCCCTAATTTTTCTGGCCATATCCCGCCTCAAGTTCTGTTGATACAATAGCTACTAGTCCTTTAGCTTCGCCTCAGCTCTTGACTGACCCATTAAGCCCATGAAAAGACCCTTTCTGTGAACTCAACTCCAGGCACTGGCACTCAGAGAGATGGAGTGGTGCATTGAACTAAGACATCTGGGAAGCCCAACTCAACGAGTTCCTCAGCGTCTCTCCCCTTCAGTGTTCAGTTTCTCCTCATCCCCCATTATTAAGGATGCACGTTTGCTCACAAGGCCAAAATTCAGCAGAAATGGAGAGTTATTGGCATCGGGCAGGATTGGATCCCCAGCAGACAAAGATTGTCACAATCTCCTTCCTTCAGAGATAGGGCCCAGGTTTGCAAACTTCCAAGGTCAGTAAGAAGCCCCCAACTTACTCGCTATAGCCTCCTTCAACTCCTCGCTCTTCATGAGGGCTAGAGGAAAAGCACTTTTGGAACAAAGTATTACACTTGGCAACTGGCAGAGCCACAGGTATATTGATTGGCCTTTGCTTCTTTTTGTTTTATAAGGCACACTGGCACATAAACATGAAAAGGATGGGATGGGGCAAGGACTAGTGCTTTTCTCTGGGTTTATTCCTACGAGACCCTGCTGTGTTACATCAGCATAAAGCTGCCCTGATGCAGTGAAGGAGGCCTAGAATGTGTGTGTGTTTCTGTTAGATCAAGGCAGAAATGAGGCTTATTTTACTCACAATTCCTTGCAAGCACAAGCCCGAGGATGGCACTACATTTCCACCCTCTCTCTCTAAATAAAATGTAATCCTTTGCACTTCCATGGCACCTTCTGTCAGAGGATGCCCAGGCACTTAACTTATTAACCTTTGTAAAGCCTGGCATCATGGCTGAGACACAAGATGATATCACTGACCCCTATTATACAGATGGAGAAACTGAGGCCCAGAGAGATGTGAAGTGACTTGTCCAGAGATCCTCAAGAAGCTTGGGTGCAGAACCCAGACATGCAGACAACCAGTCTTGGGTTTTAGCCATAAGGCTGTTGTGCCACGTTGCCAAAAATCAAACATTGAAAAAGTTTCTTGTTATTTGCTACCAGGTTTCTAGGGAGGAGGAGGGAGATCAGAGCTGTTAGCCTCTTCAAGGTTAAAGCAAAACTTAGTTAAGACCATTCATCCCGGTTCTTGCACACACTTTCATTCTGAACAAAGACGACGCAGGAAAAGCACTCTCACCACAGGCAGTATCTAGCAGAGGAAACAAACAGCAATACATTATGAGACAGAGTGCTCTCGCATCTTGTACCCATCAACTAATTCCTATGGCAGGACATGGGCACCAGTTCATCAAATGTAATCAATACCTTCCCATACGCAGTGAGTTGAGGAGAGTGTGTGTTGACATTCTGATGACCTTGGGAGAACAAGGCCAGCTCCCTCTGAGCTCAGGCCAAAGAATCTAGTGACAGAGGATGTGGAAAAAGCTAATGTTCTCAATGCTTTTTTTTGCCTCTGTTTTCACAAACAAGGTCAGCTCCCAGACTACTGCACTGGGCAGCACAGCATGGGGAGGAGGTGACCAGCCCTCTGTGGAGAAAGAAGTGGTTCAGGACTATTTAGAAAAGCTGGACAAGTACAAGTCCATGGGACCGGATGCGCTGTATCCGAGAGTGCTAAAGGAGTTGGTGGATGTGATTGCAGAGCCATTGGCCATTATCTTTGAAAACTCATGGCAATCGGGGGAGGTCCCGGACGACTGGAAAAAGGCTAATGTAGTGCCCATCTTTAAAAAAGGGAAGAAGGAGCATCCTGAGAACTACAGGCCAGTCAGCCTCACCTTGGTTCCTGGAAAAATCTTGGAGCAGGTCCTCAAGGAATCAATTCTGAAGCACTTAGAGGAGAGGAAAGTGATCAGGAACAGTCAGCATGGATTCACCAAGGGCAAGTCATGCCTGACTAATCTAATTGCCTTCTATGACGAGATAACTGGCTCTGTGGATGAGGGGAAAGCAGTGGATGTGTTGTTCCTTGACTTTAGCAAAGCTTTTGACACGGTCTCCCACAGTATTCTTGCCAGCAAGTTAAAGAAGTATGGACTGGATGAATGGACTATAAGGTGGACAGAAAGTTGACTAGATTGTCAGGCTCAATTGTCAGGGTAGTGATCAATGGCTCAATGTCTAGTTGGCAGGTGGTATCAAGTAGAGTACCCCAAGGGTCGGTCCTGGGGACGGTTTTGTTCAATATCTTCATAAATGATCTGGAGGATGGTGTGGATTGCACCCTCAGCAAGTTTGCAGATGACACTAAACTGGGAGGAGAGATAGATACGCTGGAGGATAGGGATAGGATACAGAGGGACCTAGACAAATTAGAGGATTGGGCCAAAAGAAATTTGATTAGGTTCAACAAGGACAAGTGCAGAGTCCTGCACTTAGAACGGAAGAATGCCATGCACCGCTACAGACTAGGGACCGAATGGCTAGCCAGCAGTTTCTCAGAAAAGGACTTGGGGGTTACAGTGGACGAGAAGCTGGATATGTGTCAACAGTGTGCCATTGTTGCCAAGAAGGCCAATGGCATTTTGGGATGTGTAAGTAGGAGCATTGCCAGTAGATCGAGGGACGAGATCATTCTCCTCTAGTCGACATTAGTGAAGCCTCATGTGGAGTTCTGTGTCCAGTTTTGGGACCCACACTAAGAGAAGGATGTGGAAAAATTGGAAAGCGTCCAGTGGAGGGCAACAAATATGATTAGGGGACTGGAACACATGATTTATGAGGAGAGGCTGAGGGAACTGGGATTATTTAGTTTGCGGAAGAGAAGAATGAGGGGAGGATTTGATAGCTGCTTTCATCTACCTGAAAGGGGGTTCCAAAGAGGATGGATCTAGACTGTTCTCAGTGGTGGCAGATGACAGAACAAGGATTAATGGTCTCAAGTTGCAGTGGGGGAGGTTTAGGTTGGATATTAGGAAAAAAAATTTCACTAGGAGGGTGGTGAAGCACTGGAATGCGTTACCTAGGGAGGTGGTGGAATCTCCTTCCCTAGAAGTTTAAGGTCAGGCTTGACAAAGCCCTGGCTGGGATGATTTAGTTGGGGATTGATCCTGCTTTGAGCAGGGGGTTGGACTAGATGACCTCCTGAGGTCCCTTCCAACCCTGATATTCTATGAATCTGGACCGAAACAGCTGTATAAGCTCACATGTTGCTTCACACCGCAATCAGGTCGCAGCTTGTCATGGCATACCCACACTAGCTTTGATCTAGCTAGACCAAAGCTACCTTGAGTAACAATAGCAGTGTAGCCGCAGCAGCCTGGGTAGCAAAGCTTGTGCATGTATCCTGGGTCCTGTAGCTGGGACGCTAGCCCATGCTGCTACCCCCACTGCTGCAGCTACACTGTTATTGTTACTCGGGTATGTCTACATAAGTTGCAAGCCCATCTCCTGATGGCAGTGTAGACGTACCAATGTGGCTTGGCACAGGCAGCATGTGGCAGAGGAAAGGGATTAGACCTGATGTCTCCCAAGTGCAAGGCTAGCCCCATAATCACTGACCATCCTTTAGGCACTGCCACAGTGCAAAAAAAGTAAGTAATAGTGGCAGCCAATGCTTGTGCTACCCACGTTCTGTGGATCAAGTACTTCAGTCTTCAGAGCCAACCACATCTCTGGCCCCATTTATAAAAATGCCAGCATGTAAATGAAATGCTCCCTATCTGTATGGCCGCAATTCAACAATGCAAAGAAGCCATGGCAATAAGTAGTATCAATGGATTATTATGCACACGGCGCTCTTTTTTGCTAGAGGGGTATCCTTACGACCCCCGCCCCCATGAATAAACGCAAAGAGCAGCAAAAATGGAGGCTTACTCATTGGCATGATGGTGGACTTTGTCTTTCACAGCAGTTCAGCTACCCCAAAATTAGAATTAGTAAGAGATGCAGAGATACAGTAAAGCTGCTTTGATGTTTGGCTGCGTGATTGAGGTTTAAAATCATCGCTGTTCAGTCTTAGCATGCCAAAGGTAATTAGATAACAGGATACCATAAGCTGTCATTTCCTATAAACATATTTTAAAGTGGTCTTTAGATGACCTTTACTGTATGCAGTGGCTTCATTTGCTCTATGCTCCTCCAATGGATTTATTTTGAAAATTAGACACGTTTGCTGGTCTGTGGTCTAGGATGCCAGATAGGAGAAATAGCATAGATTCTGCAGGGGAACAAAATATACACGGTGATGAGAAAACAGTCCTGACAAGCTGTTTTATACTCTTTAGATAGCATATTTGTACCTGTATGAGCCAAATTCAGATTTTGTGTAAGCAGATGCAAGTCCACTGACTTTACATGCAAGACTAAATCTGCTGTTTGAAGCAGTGGAAATTTACTTATCATAAAGGTCATTAACAGGAGAGGTAGACGGGGAATAGAAAAAGATGGATAATTTTAGGACTAATTACATTTTCAGCTGAACATGCCAAGGTATAAAGTCTGATGCATCAGGGCACCAGGCAATCACCCAAGGGTCAGGAAGGAAATCTTCCCCCACCCATCAGAGGCAGGATTACACAACTGGCCAGGTGCATTATGGTCCCAATCCAGAGACGGTACACAGCCAAGCGAGGACCGAGTGTCCTGATCTGATACAGCAGGCCCTAAGTTCTTATATCTTCATCTAGACAAAGGAGGTTTTTAATATAAATCAAAGCAGAAACACATTCCTTTCAAATACACTATTCGATCTGGCTTTGCAGAAGAGCAACAGATTCCATGCCATCAGTAGCTGCTGGCTGGGGCAGCACTTCCTGCCTTACAAACCTCCAGAGTGGAACAAAGAGAAAAGATAGAGAAGAAAAAGGACTTGAATAAAGTGGTAGCAGTGCCAGGTTTGCCTTTCCTACATTCAGAAGACACCTGTCATCCCAGGGCAGTGCCCAAAGGGCTTCTAAAATTGCCATGCTGCTCAGCAGTTCTTTCTTCACCTTTTGAGCTTCCAAGCATAATGGAATTGAGGAAAAAACAAAACAAAACCCCAAACAGACATAATGACGACAGCAGTTATCAAAATAATTCTAAAGCTCTGGGAAGATTTCATGAAAATTACATAGATCGATGGCTACTTTCCATTGCTAGGACATATGAACATGGGGGGAGCGGGGGTTATGCTTCTAAAAACACCCAGTGAGTCATTTCCTACTGTATATAGCAGTAGTTTTCAACCTGTGAACTGTGACCTCTGGGTGTCCGCAGACTAGGTCTAAGGGGTCCACAAAAGGCTGTTACCATAGCACAGTGGTTTTCAACCTGTGGTCCATGGTGGACCACTGGGGGTCCGCAACCCCTGGGGGTCTGGGGGCTATGTCTAAGATTTCCAAAGGGGTCTGCACCTCCATTTGAAATTTGTTAGGGGTCCTCAAATGAAAAAAGGTTGAAAATCACTGGTCTAAAGCTCTGGAGTTATCTTTCCTAACTCAACATATATAAGAATGGACAAAGAAAGTGGTGTCAGTTGTTTACTGGAGTGTTTCAAAAATAATGGAGCTAGCCTATTATTAAATATTTTCCACAAAGATTTTAAATAAGAATTCCTCTGTTACAGTTGTCATTTCTGGAAATTAAGGAAGGGTCTGATATCATTAAATAATGGTTTGAGGCTTCAGTAATTCAGGCAGAGGTTAGAAGTCTATTACAGGAGTGGGTGGGTGAGGTTCTGGGGCCTGCAAGGTGCAGGAAGTCAGACTAGATGATCATGATGGTCCCTTCTGGCCTTGAAGTCTATGGTCATCTCGGTTTGAACTGAAATATAAAACCAAGGTCCTGAACACTTGTATCAAGGAAACACCATCATGTCTGGGTTACATTTTGTTTAAATTGATCATGTTTTTCAAAAAAATCCCATTTCTGTTAGCACCCCCTTCAAATGGTACGTATGGAATTTTAAAGGTTCGCACAACTTTTCATTTCTTATTAATTTCCTCTGGTGGTATTTTTAAGGGTCTTTTCAGCAAGGGAGAGTGGCCGCTTACAGCAGCATCTACACCAAAGGTGGTTGTGCCCATCCTCTTTCCCTGCTCTATGTTTATTCCTGCCTCAAGGTCTGCTTGAGCCTAATTTGAAAGCTGGGATCCCAGGCCAAGAGGGTTGGGTTGTTTTCAGGTGCAACTGGAGCCAGACACGTGTAGCAGGGTGACCACCATTTCAAAATGCAAAAACAGGACACATGGAGGAGCCCTGCCCCCCCTCCATGGCCCCACCTCATGCTCCTCCTCTTCCCCCTGAGGCCCCGCCAGAATCTGAAGCATGGCAGTGGTAAGAGCTGCCCAAGGAGCCCAGGCTGCTGAGGTGACCATACTTGAGTAGTTTACAAAACAATCCCCATACATACCACAGATTGTAAAGCGCTTTGAGATCTTTCTGGAGGCAAGGTGCTATATAAATGCAAGATCATTTCCAGGAGACCCTATCTTTCTCATTTGTCATGAACTCCCAAACTTCAATAGACTCATCTCCCCATAATCTTATTCTGCTATTAGAGGTAGATTTATTTGAATTTTAGAATTCAAGAGAAAGTCAGACCCTGCTGGTCAAGGCATCTTGCAATTGAGGGATTTATAAAGTAATTGAACTTCATTTTTAAAATCTCATCAGATTCACTGGTTAATACTCCCATATCAAATCTAATTAAATTTTTTAAAAATACTTTCTAATTCCCCTCACACGTGATCTCACTTGGCAGCCAATAGATGAGCTTTTCCTGTTATTTTCATCATTTCTTCAATGACATGAAGACCCTAGTTTTTAAGAACAAGCAAGATTCTTAAAGCATATTGTTTATATTTATTATACCAGAATCTGGGAGATCCCAGGGCCAGACAATGTTTCTTTGTGTTTTTAAATCTTCGCAAACTAAAAAGCACAAATCCCTGGTCTGGAAGACAACAACAAATGGGTGTTGCGACTATCACCCATTAACAGTGTCCAAGTCAACTTCCATATATACTGTTGGCTTTTCTAATCTATCTGGCCCCCCATCACCATACTCCCCGAGCGTCTCGCAATCCTTATGCATTTGTCCTCATACCACTGCTATGAGGTAAGGTGGTGCTATCATCCATATTTCACAGATGGGGGGACTGAGGCCCAGAGAGGCTAAGGCCCAGATCCACAAATCAGGCACCTAAGTCCCCATTTTGGCTCCACAAAACTGCCACCAAACCCTATAGGTGCCTAAACTCACTCAGGACCTAAGTTTTCAGGGTAAAAAGTTCCCTGCGTGCCTAAGTTCCCACCTCTGGGCACGCACACTGCTGCTCAGTGCTCAGGCCTGGATGCCTATCTCCTGCCTAAGCCCCAGAGTGATCCGGGAGAACACAGGTGTTTGTCTCCCTAACTTGCATGCGGGACCCAATCCAGAAGGCAGCCTTCGAGTGCACTTGCCGCAACAGGTCCCATTTAAAAACTGGCTAGAGGATGAGGTGGTGGTAGTGCTGCCCTTATAACTTGTAGCCCAGTGATTAGAGCATCTGTCTGAGAGACCCAGGTTCAATTCCCGCCATCTACTAGATGGGGAGAAAGGATTTGAACAAGGGTCTCCAACCTCTCAGGAATGTGCTCTATCCAATGAGCTCTGGGATATTCTGGAGTAGGCTCCCTCTGTCTCTCTGGTTGAAGCTGTTCCTTGGTGGATAAGTGATGAGAGTCATTGGAGTAGAGGGACTGGACCTTGGTGGGTGCGCAAACGAGAATCCTCACTGGCTCTCTCTCATTGCTGATCCACAGAGGAACAGCTTCACAGGAGAGACAGAGGGAGTCCCCACATCTTGCTCTCCCATAGCTCAGTGCTTAGCACACACCCCGGAGAGGCAGGAGACCTCTGTGCAAATCCTTTCTCCCCACAGGCAGAGAGGGGAACTGACCCTGGGCCTCCCAGGTGAGTGCTCTAACCCTGAGCTAAAAGTTATAAGGCGGGCAGTGACACTTCCTCCTCTGGCAGTTTTGGAGAGAGGCAGGCACCTCACTCATTCTCCCAATAAACGACTTAGGCACCTAAGCCACCTGACTCCAGAAACAGGTTCCTGTTCATGGACATCTAGCAAAGCCAGCTGCCTCCCTACAGCCCAGACTTGCATACCGATCTCCATGAGAGAGGTGGGGCTTCGCACATCTCCCTCATCTGCATCTCCCATTGGCTAGCCTAGGCAGCTTCCTGCCAGCTGGCTTTTGTGGATCGCATTCTAAGATGCCCATCTCCTCCCATTCATTGTATAGCAAGCCTAGGCACCTAATTCAGGCTGTGTGCACCCCAATGTCATTCCAGGGCTTTTCTAGGTGCTGCAACGCTCAGCATCGCAATACCTAAGTCCCTTTGTAGATCCAGGCTTAAGTGACTTGGCCATGGACAGCCAGGAAGCAGAGGAAAGAACTGAACCTGAGTTTCCCAGTTCTCAAGCTAGTGTCCTAATGGGACCATCCTTCTTGTATTTATAGAATGACTAGGCACCACCAAAAAACTAAAATTGTAGCATTGGAATCAATGCAAAAGAGAAACAGTAAAAAAGGAGAGAAGAGACGGACATTGAGGATTTTTGCCATTTTTAAAAATTTTAATTTTACCACTATTTTATACTTACGTGCTGGTAGCATGACATGGCCAACCATTCCCATCTCTGGAGTGAAGTCATTAGAATGTATTTCCCCCCTTGAAGCTCGGTTTTGTACCTCCTGTTTTCATGCTCTCGCTAATAATAATGTGTTGTGCTAAAGCATCTTCCATCCAAGAGAGTCTCAATGCACTCAGCAATCAGTATCTCAGAACAGTCCCACCTAGTCTGCCTGGATTACCCCCATGCTCCAGATGTGGCAAAAGCAGGCACAAAGCAGTTAAAGGTCACACACAGTGAATCAGTGGCCAAGCCTGGAATAAAACCTATACCATTCATAATCATGTGCCTCGGGAGGCTACTGCAAGGTCTAATTCATTAGACGTATGGGAAGCCATTTGAGTTCTGTGTGTGGAAGGTACAATAGAAATGCAAAGCATTGTTATTAGTAATCAATCTATGTGAGCTGGAGTTTAACCAGGGGATGAAATGGAGCTGCAAGGAAACATGGATTTTAATAACATTGTCGGGTTCCTTGGAGTATCACCTCTACTGTATTTTATTAAGCTTCCTCTCTGCAAGGCTCATCTTTAAGCCCAGGCATTTGAAGAGCAGGATATCTAAAAGGCAGGGGAGTTTTATCTGGGTTAGAGATGTTTATTATCTATCTTGTTTATTCATAGAGGGACAGCAAGTTCACAGTACTATGTATCCATGAAAAAAAAAAATGTACAGCCTCATAGAAATTAAGTGTGACAGGTCACCCAGTGCCTGGGATAGGTGCTAGCGTTTGAGTGATTTACCTCTTTACAAACCAAATATGAATGAAGACAACGACATTTTCAGCATGATTTTAGGAGCCTTAATTTCTGCGGGCTAAACTTCAGCCTGATTTTTACAAGTGCCAAGAAACCACCACTCTAATTATACAATATAGACGGGACCGCAAGAGGTCGTCTAGTCCATGCTTCTGCACTGAGTCATGATTAAGTGGGTCAATGGGAGCGGCTGGGGCTTAGCACTTTGTAAAAATCAGAGCTAACATGTGTTGAGTGGGAATCCCAAAACCTTGTTAATTTTTACCTTAACCGCTCTGTGCTTAAATAAATGCTCAAGGTTGTCGTACGATATTTTTAAATTCTCCTTGTGTGCCATACAAAACACCACCCTGCTAGCAAGCAGAGATGACAGAGGACATGCATAGGCCAGCCTAAATGAGAAAAATCAAGGCAGCATGCTTTCTGCCTGAAGGCCAGTGATTGGTGACGGCACAATTCCTCAGTGAGGCCTAGAAATTGACAGTTTTTGACAGCATTCCCTATCATTAGGACTCACTTGCTGTCTTCCCAGCCTAGATCCAAGCAAACACTGCTGACCGATTCCACACAGAATATGCCACAGTTTGATATGCAGAATGAGATTCAGTTGTCACTGCACAAAGAAATTGGAGAGCAATTGCATGAGAAGTCACTGGTGCATTAAGCTATCCTGGGATACCTAGCCCCCTCGCCCTTGTGATGGACACCATTGGCTAGAAGCCGTAATGTATCAACATAACCATGAATGTGTTTATTGTCCCAGAGGTTCTATTACAGCTAGACATAACCAAACTGCCTTAACTTGTTGCATTACAATCCTCATTTCTGCAAGATTTATTGTTTAGAGTCAACTCCAAAATGAGGGCCTGGATCCAGCCTGCAGCTCGTATTATAGGATTGCTGGATTATTTATTAACTTTTCTGTCCACAAAGACGTGCACTGTTTGAAATAAATACTGCAGGAACCTTACTTTCCCTCCGTACTAATGCTTACACCCCCCCCACCAAAAAAAAAAAGGGGGGGGGAGGAAGAGAAGCAGCAGAGAGCAAGGCAAAGACAAGAAGAAATAGTACTTAGTGTGTATACATAGGGCTTTGCATTCACAAGAGCATCCTGTGAGGTGGGAAAAATATCACTGTACCCATTTCATAGACAGGGAAACTGAGGCTCAGGGCAGGGAATAGGCCCCCCAGCAGGTCAGCAGTAAAGACAGAGTTAGAATTTAGAAGTCCCTGTCTCCCAGAAGGACAGAGGATGCAGAAAAACGAGGGTGGAGAACAGAGCAGAAATCAATATAAAGGGGATAGAAAGTGAGAAACAGCTAATTTTTTTTTTTTTTTTAAGGTAAAAAGTGTTTTTAAAGACCCGTAGCATAGCAGCCAATAGCCGAAATCCTGCACTCTGTATGTGATGCAACCTTGGATAACCCATTGGTCAGTGTATGTTACATACCCTCTCTGTGCCCCATCCATACTGGATAGAAGTAGAGGTAACATATGGTATCATGTGTCTCCCCAGATTTCTGCCAGGGTTTACATGCCCTGCCCTGACTCCCGCTGAATGCCACCAGAGCCTTTAAATTGTGCCCCTGACACTATCAACACAAGCCTGCCTCGTTAGCTCAAGCTGTAAAGACCCATGTTGTGAGCTCGAGAGCTCCCCAGGGTTAGGTGACCAGACAGCAAGTGTGAAAAGTCGGGGCAGGGGCTGGGAAGGTAATAGGAGCCTATATAAGAAAAAGCCCCAAATATTGGGACTGTCCTTATAAAAGCAGAACACCTGGTCACCCTAGGCCAAGGAGGTGGCCTTCAGTCTTGCATAACCCTCAGGCCACAGGAAGCAGCAGATCTCCAACAAGATTCCCTCTCTAGCACCTTTGTCAGTTTGGAGCTCCCCATGCTGCAGCATGAAGTTCCTGATACACTGGTGCCCTCTGGCTCTGCAAACATAACAGGGGCTGTAAAACCACTGTGAATTCCTCTGAGGGGATTCCTTTAACGAACCCAGCATATAATCTTAGTCCAGTGAAAACAAACTGACCAATGCAGTCTGCAAACAGCATCAGTTCTGAACTGATTACAGCCCAACCTAAGAACAGTAGCCTCAGACTGTGCTCAGACGAGTGTAATTCATGCACCACTCTCTGCACGGTCTGCATCTGTTTTAGCACGACTGTTCCTCCTTATACGACCCACAGTGCTGTGATATATGGCAATTGTACAGTATTTTATAGGAGCTGTTTGCCAAATGTAAAGGAAGGTTTCTTGCCAGAGGACTTCCTTCTGTTGCTATTGATACACACGTCTGCAAAGGTTTGTTACATGCCACCAAAAGGATTAAAGCTTAACATAAGAAAAAAGAAAAGGAGTACTTGTGGCACCTTAGAGACTAACAAATTTATTAGAGCATAAGCTTTCGTGAGCTACAGCTCACTGCATCCGATGAAGTGAGCTGTAGCTCACGAAAGCTTATGCTCTAATAAATTTGTTAGTCTCTAAGGTGCCACAAGTACTCCTTTTCTTTTTGCGAATACAGACTAACACGGCTGCTACTCTGAAACCTAACATAAGAAATATTGCTGCAGAGGTGCTGGAGACAGCAGCCACAGGGCAATAACGTAGCCACGCCAGCTACTGTATCAACAGTGTCCTACTGTAAGCAGCTTGGACTTTAATGCATGAGGCTTTTGCCTCTCTGAACAATGTAGTGCAAACAACAAAGGCACTTCCATGGGAAATGTTCTGCGAGCCCATGGCATTGCTGGCTCGCCAAGACCTCAAAGTGGCCAGCTCTTGCATGGATGCACCTGAAAAATCTTTAGACAAGCTGATCACTATGATTTGTAATAAAAATACTGAGTAGTCTCTCCCTGCCCCTCTTCCTGTTGGCATTTCCCAAGAAAGAGAGGCTCCTTGGGCCAGTGTGTAACTGTATGGCCCCCCCTCTACCCAGAGGTTACCCCTGACCACCCACCTTGCAAGAGCCCCTGGAGCAGACAGCCTGACAGTGGTGGAGGGAAGGAGAAGGGGCCACAGCCAAGATGCTCCACACCTGGTTATCCCCAGCTGCTGGAATGCCCATATGGGCAATTATTACCTAGACACAGACCTCAGAGTGAGGGAGCAAGCACATTGTCTCCCCCTCAGTCCCTGTACTGACACAGTGGGGAATTCTCCGCCCCACCCTAGAGAGGTTAAGCAGTCCCTGCACTGGAGCCCAGATTTCCTCACACCATTAGGCCAAATGCTAGTTAGGTGCAATGTCAGTAGCAGGCATGGTTGAAATTGTTTTGACCCGGCCTATGTTAGCACTTAGATGGCTTTCCTCATTGGCTCAGGTGGAAACAAGTGCTGAAAGCCAGTCAGTTTTCCTGGTATGCAGGCATGACTAGGGAGTTTTTGCTGAGTTTGCCAGCCTGACTCATTTCCATGGAGAGAGGACTGGTCGTAACAGGATTTAGCAGGACTAGATTATCTGTCAAGGATTAAACCCTACCAGGAGACAGCATTAAGAAGAGATTATTTTGTGATTTAAAAAAAAAAAAAATCATTCGTTGAAGGAGATCACAAGATTATCCTGCAACAAGATTCATTTATGGAGACACAATGATGGACAACTGGGGAAGGGGACATTGCTGTCTTAACATGCTCTCCAATGTGGAATCATCCAAGTATATGATCATCCAGTGAGGGCTCTGGGAGGGAAAAGCATCCAAGATACCAGTGATGCCTTCCCCAGTTTGAGAGAGAAACTTCTAGAGAAGATCAAGTCAGAGGTCATTAATTTATTTCTTAACTGGTAGTTTCTTAACTGGCCCTAATTTCTGAAGCATTATTAGCCTTCTAACACAGTCATCCAGTAGATGGAAGCCAGAGCTTGGGAGACGAGCAGCATCTAAATGGAGATTTGCAGTGAGTCCAGCTCTTTTCACTTTCCAGAAAGTTGGTGGCAGGACTGGTTGGGAATATTTTAGCTCTGCATAGAAAGGGTATTTCTGCCTTACAGCCTATGAGAGAAGAAGAAAAACAGAAGGGAAGAAAGAGAAAAAGAAGAAGAAGAAAAAAAGAGCTGATTCCTCAAAGCCAAGAATGGATTCTGGAAATTCATGGGTGGGAATGAGGCAAAGGAAACACGTTGATTTGAAACCCCCTGATACAAACCTGCCTCTAAAGCTTTGGTTCTGGGTCAGTCCAAAACCCAAAGTGGCCTTTGGCATTCTAGAGTGAGGGCATGCTATGGGCAAGATGGCAGAGATCCTCTCAAGAAAGCTTATGCTCAAATAAATTTATTCGTCTAAGGTGCCACAAGTACCCCTTTTCTTTTTGCGAATACAGACTAACACGGCTGCTACTCTGAAACCTCCCAAGAAACTGGATCTTAGTGGCATTAAATCTGAACAGGAACCCAAACTGAACCAAAGCCAGATTCAGACACTGTTTCTTCACCTTTGTCCTAGTTAAAACAGGAGAGTTACTCTCTATTCCAAGTTTCATAGTAGCAGCTGTGTTAGTCTGTATTCGCAAAAAGAAAAGGAGTACTTGTGGCACCTTAGAGACTAACAAATTTATTAGAGCATAAGCTTTCGTGAGCTACAGCTCACTTCATCTATTCCAAGTCTCTCTTTCTCAGTAACAGGCTCAGAGAAGTATTCAGGCAAAGGAGAAAGCAGTCCCAATGGCTAATTGAGAACCAAACCTACAAATCAAAGAGCTTAGTGCTATCCTCTTATGTTCTGGAGTTGCACGTAGTTACACAACTTTGGGACTCTCATCTGGGACTGCATCCGCCCTGCTAAGTGGGACAGGGTCCTGATATGGAAAAAAGCAAATATGGTACAGAAGAGCTTAAGAACGAGTGTTACACAGCACCCATCTGACATAAAATTATGGTTGAAACCTTACCTCTTCCATACCGTTGGTTTCAATGGGAATTAGGCACTTATATACCTCTGAGGATCTGGGCCTATAAGTCTTCAGGGTTAGTATAGCTCACGAAAGACCAGTCTCAACATTCCACAAAGTATTATCCTGCAGCCAGAGCCATTTTCAGGTCATATTTCCTGGTGATTTCTCAGTGTGCCTGCTGTGAATTTCAAAGACCAAGGGGGTGGGGGAAGATACAGGATTCTACAAATGGGATACAGGATGGGCAAAATGGGATCCCATGCAAATTAGCTGTGTTCAATTCAAGAGGCTATACAAATTGTGTGGGGAAGGGAAGAAGTAGATTTTAGGGGGTATTTACATTTTATTTGAAAAATATTTTGGTGCCTGAAACCTCTCTCTCTCCCATGAATGCATCCGATGCAGTGAGCTGTAGCTCACGAAAGCTTATGCTCAAATACATTTGTTAGTCTCTAAGGTGCCACAAGTCCTCTTTTTCTTTTTCTAGTCAGTCTGTGGCTCTTATTTTTTAGCCATGTTATAGAGGGCATAATTGCAAATCATGCCCATTTAGAAACAGATTTCCATTTTTAATAAAGCCCAGCTCTGTATCCCTTTTCACATGCTGAGCAACTTGGGAGCAAGAATGACTCAGCATGAGTAAGGCTTGCAGATTCTGTCCCATGCTGATTTTAAAATGATACTTTCCACAGAAACGCTGCTTTACACCCTGTACTTTTCAAATTGCTGCCTTTCATCTTTTAACAAAGAATCAGTTAAAGCAAATCCTTCCATTCTTGCTTATAAATAGATGATCTGCATTTCTTCAGCCTCATGCACGAAGCCTGAAGTCACACTCGAACAGCACAGTGAGGTACTAGATCTCTGCCACCTTGAGACTGTAGAACACCACCTTCCAAGTAATGCAATCAAAACAATCCATCTAAAAGCATTTCATTTGGGATGGATTGATGTGAATTGTTTCAAAAAAAGCTAAAGCTCTGTGAGACAACTAATGGGTGCTTATTAGGACAGCCAATGAACTATTCAATCTACTATACAGGGAAACTAATGGGGACTGGTAGGCAAAAGACTTGGGGAGGACTAAATAAAGCACAGAGGGCCTGGTGATTGGATTAATCGGACATTTCTATGGGCAAATTTATACCTAGGTAATAAAGAAAAAATGGTGTGTAAAATACCACCACAAGCTCCACTACGGTTTTAATTTTCATTACTACTCTAATTATGGCAGTGTGGCCTACTGGGCACAGCACAGGACTGGAACTCAGGAGAGCTGGGTTCTAATCCTGCCCTCCTGGGTGATCTTGGACAAGTCACTTCATTGCTCTGTGCCTAGGTTTCCCCATCTGTAAAATGGGGATAATGATACCCAATTTCTTTATAAAGTGCTTTGAGACCTACTGATAAAAAGCACTATCTAAAAGCTAGGTATTATTCGCATATTGCACTCTGATTTGTTTCACTTGCAGGTTAGGAAATACTACCCATCAGCTTTACAAATCTGACTCATTGGAAGATCCCTCATTAATTATCAGGCAGACTCTAAAGTCCGGCACTGCCACCAGGAAGGGCTTGGCAAAGGGTGTCATCTGTAAAGTTCTTTTAGATGAAAGCCCTATGTAAAGACAAGAGATTAACATGAGACAGGGAAAACCTCCCTCAGAGCTGAGACCCCCACTCTTTACCATACTAGGTTAAGACCAACCTTGAAACCATCCCTACAATCTCCTGAACAAAAGCAGTCAAATAATTACACCCACCCTCCAGAAACAAAGAGCACTTCTTAATCAGTTCCCCCCATACCTTTAGATAGTCACAGCAGAAGGGACTCTGGAGATATCTCAGAATAATTTACAACTGTGGCAGTGAAGTGAGCTGACAGGGAAGGGAAATGCTAGTTTCCCTTAAGAAGTAAGGTCCTGAAATTTGCAATTTGGAAGTGGGAAATACCCATCTCTGAACCAGCTCTTTAACTTACTTTTAGCATTGCACCACTGGCAGCTGATGTGAGGCCCTTCCGAGATGCTCCCTGCAGGGGGTGAGTGCACAGATGGAAGCAATAACTGCTGATTCCAGGTCACAACCCTCTGCACTTCTCCCTAATGCAAGCCAGGTGCATCAGGCACTGAGTAGCTTCTGCCCTGGACAAACGTCAGTGAACCAGTGGGCTCACCAAGAGACTCCCATAGATGACTGCATCCCACCCCATTCAGGGGCATGGCCATGTCTCCCTTAAATATGCCCCATACTGTAGGGGGACCTCTTATCTAGCCAGCAGCAGTGCATCTCTGAGCTTCTGCTGTTGTAGTCATTCTCCCAGCTAACTCCTATAGCTGATGAAGAGCTTGCTGCTCTGGTAATTGATAATGGCTCTGGTATGTGCAAAGCTGGCTTTGATGGGGATGATGCTCTCTGGGCTGTCTTCCCCTTCATTGTTGGGCACCATGGGATCATGGTGGGGATGGGCCAGAAGGGCAGCTATGTGGGAGATGAAGCCCAGAGCAAGAGGGACATCCTGATCTTGAAGTACCCCACTGAGCATAGCATTGTCACCAAGTGGGATGACATGGAGAAGATCTAGCACCACACCTTCTACAATGAACTCTGGGTGGCTCGCAAAGAGCATTCTGTCCTACTCATGGAAGCCTCCTTGAATCCTAAAGCTAATAGGGAGAAGATGAATCAGATCACATGTGATACCTCCAGTGCCCCAGCTATGTATGTAGCCATCCAGGCTGTGCTGTCCCTGTATACGTCTGGCCATCCCACCAGCATTGTCATGGACTCTGGGGATAGTGTCCCCCACACTGTGCCCATCTATGAAGGCTACGCCCTGCCCCATACCATCCTGCACTGGACTTGGCCGGCCGTGATATGATCGACTTCCTCATGAAGATCCTTACCAAGAGAGGCTACAGCTTCACCACCACGGCCGAGAGGGAATTTGTGCGAGATGTCAAGGAAAAACTGTGCTATGTCACCCTGGACCTTGAGGTGGAGATGGCCATGGCCGCTTCATCTTCCTCCTTGGAGAAAAGCTATGAGCTACCTGATGGCCAGGTGATCACTATTGGGAATGAGAGGTTCAGCCATTGTCCACTGTAAATGCTTCTAAATAAACTACCTGCAAGTGTATCCACCCAACTGGAATAGTTCTGGTTCAAATAAAAACCCCTGCCACATTTCTGAGACTGATACTGAAGGTATCTGAACAACACTACTTTGTTCATGTTAAATCTCCAAGGTTGGTCTAAGCTTGAGGAGAATCACACCATGTAAAGCTGTCTGCTTGCATCATTGCTAACTGGGAGAGTCCATTATGTGATCTAAAATTGGAATGAGACTTTTTTTGGTGTGTGTGTGTGGGGGGGGGGAGCTGGTTGTAGGAATGCTAGGACCCTATGAGATTTCTGTTTGCTCTAAATAGTCTCCTCCTCCTTCCAATTATGAAATTCTCTAAGGCTTGACCCCAGTTTTGGGAGTGGGAGAAGTAATCAAGGCAGAATGCAATGACTGAACCACTAGGCATTGCAAAAGTTCTGTCTCTCTTTCTCCCTCCTCCTTCCTCTGCGAGGTTAGCACTCCAAGGAAAATAGGAGGAGACACTTGTATTCTGGAGCACCTAAGCATTACAAATAAGTTCTTTATGGCTTGGAAAAGCATGGTGCGAGGCACCATGCAACGTGGGCTGCATCTCTCACAATAGGAATGCTTAGAAGCTTCTGCATAGCTCAAGTGGAAAATCAGGTTGCTTTGGAGTTTTGCAAAACTGAAGGCCTTATGCAGTATCCTGAGTGCATTAAGAATATAGCTGACCCCTCTAACCAGGTTTGCCCATTCATAGATCTAATTCTAAAGTCTAACAGGTATCTCTTTAATGTATTAGTAGCAATAAGAGCATAAAAACATAGCTCATGCACAGCTGAGCCTTCCCTTTCCACCACCATATTGCCTTGCAGAGGACAGCAGTCTGCTGATTAACTTATATTGCCTACAGCGCAGGTGCTGGTCATGGTTACAGAACATGCACTGCAGCTGTAGGACTCAGATGCATAGCTGCCTTTGCTATGGCATCTGAATGCTAGTTCCTCCTGACTAGTCCTATCTGGGGCTGTGGTTGAGTTCTTGTGGGACTGGTGAAGTAGCTGCATTGTCCTTTAGACAAGGAGACTAACTTCCTCTTGTTAGGCTTCTCCTGTATAACTATCTGACTAAAGTTTTTTAGCTGTCCTCAATCTTGAAACTTCCCCGTTTGCCCTCCACTCACCCTGGGCCCTATAGAGAGAGAGAGAGAGAAACACACAGCCTTGTAATTTGCATAAGGCAGGAACCGAATCCGTTTTTGTTGGCACTGAATGCAGTAGAATCTCTTCTGAAAAACTTCCCACATCTAACTGTCCGGCAAGCTTTTAAATAACTTGGAGCATTGTTATCATGAAGTTGTTAAGCTAATTAAGAACCATGTTACTAAATAGTTAAGGGTAAACAGATGGGTACATACATCCGATGAAGTGAACTGTAGCTTAACATTATGGGGGGCATAAGTTTCACAGATACAGAAATGAGCTTGTTTTTCAAAAAGAAAGCACTAGAGAAATTAAGAAAAGAAGTACTTGTGGCACCTTAGAGACTAACAAATTTATTTGAGCATAAGCTTTCGTGAGCTACAGCTCACTTAATGCATCCGATGAAGTGAGCTGTAGCTCACGAAAGCTTATGCTCAAATAAATTTGTTAGTCTCTAAGGTGCCACAAGTACTCCTTTTCTTTTTGCGAATACAGACTAACACAGCTGCTACTCTGAAACCTCTTCAAATAAGGACATTGATAAACTTGTAATTTCCTTGAATAAAGAACATACACTCCACTAGAGAAAGCAGTGCAGGAATTTATCAGCACTACTGCAAATAATTTAGAAAGAGCTAAATTGCATGATGGAAAGGGATCCCTTGTGTTCTATTTAGGCCTCTCTTAACAGGATGTGATTTCAAGTGGAGGATTTTAGTGTATGAGGCTCCAGTTCCAAACTCAACTTGGGCTGACAGCCTCTTTGAAAGATAGGAACCTGAACCTGGGCTCCTAACTAAGTGGCCTGGTCTCTGAGTCTGCTGAGCAGCCAGCAGCTCCCACTGACTGCCATGGGAGCTGCTGGCTGCTCAGGATGCTTAATAAGTTTGCTCACTTAGTTCCTTCTGGCCTCTGAGTCTATGAGAAATAACTCTCCTGCAGCCAATGGATTTACACCAGTATGAAAGAATCACTACTGGCGTGTGTATATATATATGCACATTGAAGGAAAAAATTAGATGTTTCCCAATCAAATACAACTGAGCTGGCTGCTCAAGGCTTTGCCTTTGCCTTCACTGCTAAAAAAGGTGTGCGATTCCAGTGGAATAATGAAGGTGTGGTAGCTATTGCTCTGTAAACTCTTAGTGGAGAGAAGGCTCTGTAGTTTTACCATGAGGTTAAGTAGGTGAGGTCAACCATGGGTAGGGCCATAGTGCTGACCTCACGTAAAACGACAGGTGCTTTGCCTCCACAGGATTTTACAGTGAGAGAACTATCCTGTGTTTCTCACTATAACAAAAAAAACCTCCACTACTAGTCTTCCTGCCCCAACAAGCTTCACTCAGGGTGAGAGGTGTCCTGTGTCTGTGAGGTAAGCTGGGAGGAATCTTATTGTTTTGTGAAACGAGTCAGCGTGATGTGCAAAAGAGGTAGAGCTGAAGCTGCATTATTCATAGAGGATCTTAAATATTTCAGTGAAAACAATCCAACACTGATTTTGATTTTGTCCTCTCTTCCCCTACCATGACTACTTGGGTTTGGGGAGGGCAAGATAGGAATATGCTCTCGCTCCATACATGGGCTCTTGCAAATGTTTTGCAAAACTCCCAAAGTAAAATCAAGTTAATGGTTTTGCTAACCAAGTAGACCCCACTGTCTGTATGTAATAATCTCTGAGAGAAATACAGTTACACTGTCGCCTCCTTGTTCACGGCAGTCTTTAATTCTCTCTTTAGTGTTCTGGAAGAATGGCTGGTGAACGATTCAGTGCTTCGCTTTGTTTTGAGATTCAGCAGCCAGGCTCTAATTTAAAAACACAAGCAAGAGGAAGACACAGGTAGAAGATGCATAGAGCAGAAATGACTGGTTGTGCTCTCCATGCTCCAAGAGTTGCTACCCTGTTAGTGCTCACTTCTGTATCTTTCTCTTTTTTCTTTGGGCAATTTACCCAATCTGCAGAAACAAATCAGATGAAATTGCCCGTTCACACAGGGGCAGCATAATATTGCACTATAATCATGTCTTGCAATATTTGAAGGCATCCAGTCAGAACACCAACAGAAACTGACAGGTCAGCTAGTTAGACAACTCTGCCTGCTGATCTGCATAAAGCATAAGTCCTACCCTGCAGTGGCACAATTATCATGTTTAATTGTATTCGCTGCGAGGAAGACGGTGGCTCAGTTGGATAGATACACTGCTGCCATCACCTGGCAAAACGCATACATTAGGGAATGCTCTCTCCTCGACAATGAAAACAACGAGGAGTCCTTGTGGCACCTTAGAGGTTAACAAATTTATTTGGGCATAAGCTTTTGTGGGCTAAAATCCACTTCATCGGATGCATGCTGAATTTGTTAGTCTCTAAGGTGCCATAAGTGCTCCTCGTTGTTTTTGCTGATACAGACTAAAACGGCCACCCCTCTGAAACCTGTCTCCACGACAGTGGGAATTAGCATTGAGATGTGCTGAAAACATTCAACAGCTGAACAAACACCCAGCACCATTGTTTTGTAATTGTTACATTGCCGATCACTCTCTAAATGTAGTCTGAACGGTATTACAAACAGGGTATTCACATGTAGCAGAGATCTAGACCCCCTGGGCATGAATCAGTGTTACACACCAGTTTTACATCACCATAACTCCACTGAAGTCAATTGAGTTGTGGCAGTGTGAAACTGGAGTAATGCAGTGAGAATCAGGGCCCTTGCAAACAGGATGAAGCAAAGGGCCACAGCCTGTGTAATTGGTCTCATTGGAGGTGAAGTCACAAGACTAGTGCATTCGTGTACTATGGACTTCTATTTACATAGCACCTGTGCTGTCCAATGCATTTGCTATGCAGCCCTGAAAAGCAGACAGTCTGTCAACTAAAAGTGCATGAACTTTTCAAGCTATTTAGTTTTAGGTCACTCATTTTCTTAGGTCATTGCCCCTTACAGATCACCTTATTTGCCACTTGCAGGGGAGACCACTATAATTACCCATGAAAGGGCTGGGCGCACAGCTGCCATCAGGATCTTGTGGACACTTATGCTAGGTAAAATATCACCCATTTTGCAATCCCCTTCCCCATTTTGAGAGTCTCTTGGGTGGTTTCATGAAGGAAAAAGTGAGATGGTTTCACAATCCAATACCCACACTCACGCCCACGCTCCCAAAGACAGAGGCCTCTTGTTCTTCCCAGCAGAAATTGCTTTTCAATTCTGGAAAGAAACATACAAAAATATGCAGAAGAACAATTTGGACAGAGGGGAAAACTGGTTAAGAGAAAACTTCAAATGGGCAAACCCAGTTCCCCAAACCAAATCTCTACCCTATCCGATCAGGTACCTCTGCCTTTGCCATAAGAGTCCTATGCCTTCCTAAGTTAGTGAGGGCACAAGCACTTCTGATTCTCATATGAGACTTTGAAATTTCTTCCCCACAAAGATTCATGGCACTAAAACATGACTGTGCAAAGTGCTTTGCAGCTCCCACCAAGCTCTACTCTGGTTAGTGGGAGGACATGCATGGGAGAAGGAGGGAAACTTCAAAAGGTTCATGGCCAAACTTTGGATTGCCTTTCAAACCCTTTGGGCCTTAGCAAACCCAGGTCTCTAGCCTTTTCTCACAGCACTCATCACCCAGTGTTCACAAAACAGCCTAGAAAGGCAAAACTTGACAGTAGCCTCTCGTGTGAGAGAAGGAACTAAACCAGCACCCTACAGCTGACTACTCCTGGACTTGAGGGAAATTCTACTCTGCTGGGAATCCTCATAGATCAATGACTCAAAGGACTATCTTAACAGTGATTAAAGTTCTCTCTCATGTCTGCTTTTTGTCGGGTTAAAAGTTTTTCACACTGTCTCACTGTAAATGTTTACATTAATTCAGTGCAAACTTTTGCAATTACCTTAATTATACTTCAGTTTGTTAACTGACGAATGCACCATGCCCTTTGTGGTCGAATATTTTCCATTCTTGAGTTGTGCGTTCAACAATTTCCAAAACCAACCTGCAAAAGTTTTCCTTCAAACTTCTGTCCTTTTAATGGAAAAGAGACTTATGGCCTCTAATATTTATGAAATCACCCATTGTGATTTGTAAATGTTCGAATCACAGAAAAAGCTATAGTTCAAAAGGTATCCTGCAGTTGTATATACAGAACAGAGAGTCCTCTAATTATGTCAACATCTCTGAGTCTTTAATCTGAAACCAAAGTCTCCATTAATCCATTCAGGTCATCTCCTTTTTCTCATGGAGGATAGATCCATCAATGGCTATTAGCCAGGATGGGCAAAGCTAGTGTTCCTAGCCTGTATTTGCTAGAAGCTGAGAATGGGCTACAGGAGATAGATCACTTGATGATTACCTGTTCTGTTCATTCCCTATGAAGCACCTAGCATTGACCACTGTTGGAAGTCAGGATACTGAGCTAGATGGACCTTTGGTCTGACCCAGTATGGCCATTCTTATGTTCTCAAAAGCTTTTTCTCTCTTGGGAGGTCCTTCGACTGCAGTCATAAGCAACTCACCTTCTGCCTCTTCTGTGGAAACAGCAAAGGAATGGCACTCCCATTTCTCTGAAACTGATGCTTTGGTTTTGTAGTAATAGTGTCAAGAGTAAGAAATAAGTCAAAGGCAAGGGTGAAAGGCCCCGATTTTGATCTTATTTACAAGGTGTAACTCTGGTGTCTCAGTTTACAACAGTGTGAGAGCAGAATCATACCCAAAGCGTTTAATGCTAATATGCAATTCATATGGCTATTATGGGAAGTTCAGTATTTGTGCCTGAACCTTTGAAACCACACCTTTGGCACATCACCAGCCTGACCCAGCTATCATATTACCACATATTCCACTCAGACTGATTGATTTGAGAAAGGGAAAGGGGGGGGGGGAACCAAAAGAGCCTTGAAGAGTTGATAGCATCAATTCTCTCCTTCGAATGACTCCAAACTTCTGCTTGGGAAATAGAGGCTCAAGATGAGGAAGCGAACCAATAGTTCACTGGCTTGCTCCTGACATCTTCCCTTCTTAAAGAGAATTGAACACTGTTGAAAGATGCCACACTGATAGTGCTGGAGACCAAAGTCCTCTGTTTACTCATGAAACAAGTTCAGCATAAGCACCAGCAGTGCTGGCTTCCCTGCACTCTGTCAAAGGAGGGTCACTCCTGAGCGGGGCTGGATTTGAACCAGTGACCTAGAGGTGAAATGCTCCATATCCAGTCTCCTATTGCATTTATTTTCTAATGTGTCTAATTTTCTAAAGACCACTAAGGAGCAAATAAACCAGCAAAGGGCCAGCACTCCAGACAGATCTTACTCGCTTTTATTTTTTTTACTTTTAGCACGTATGCCCCTTCCGATGATGTATCATTTTCAGATTTTTGTATTAAAAGAAAAAACAGCACATCATAAATACTAAAACCTGCCATTATCTTTACACTGCATGGACCACCTTGGGAAAGAAGCAATCTGCTAATCAAAGCTGTTTTAAAATACCCAAGTTTATATTCAGCAACAACTTTTTATTTTAGCAAGCCATTGCTTCCCCGCACTGAGAACGTGTTCACTACACTCTGCCTTGGAACTCGCTTTGCAGAGGTGCCATGTGCTAGAACAATTCAATAAAGATCGCCAGACTTTCACAAAAGCTGGGTAGACTTCAACATTTCCTTTGCTGTTATTTGACCCAAATAATTCAAGATCATAACGGTATCTGCTATCACGATAGTTATCTGGCCAGAAAATATTATTTTCTGCTAGAAATACTAGGTCTGATTCTCCTCTTATTCACACCAGTTTCAGTTGAGTTTAACTTGATTAGTTTCAGAGGAGCTATTCCTAAATTACTCCGGTGTCAGTGAAAAGAAAATCAGGCCCAATGTCTCTTTTGTGCTGCTGGGAATGAGTATGCTGTCTTGGGTATTCCTTTATTGTGATGATAAAGAAAGGCATGGATAATTACCATCTAAGAGGGATTTAGTTCACGGTACTTTTTAACCTCCTCAGATGTGTTTGGGTGAAATGGAAACTGCCTCTTTTTTCCATAGATGGTGACAGCACAAATAAACCTGAATCATGTAACCTAGTCCTCAATAATCTGCTCTACAGATGATAATGGGAGTTTTGATCTCTTTCCACGTGAAATCCCCAAAGAGGAGCATAAAACTGGTGCAGAACAAAGAAAAGAAATTCAATAGAACAAAGAGAAGAGCAATATTGACCAGAAAAGGAAGGATGTTTTTGTGGTTAACGCACTGGACTGGGACTCATGAGATTTGGGGTGAAATTCTGGCCCCATTGATATTAATTGTGCTGCCTTGGGGAAGTCACTTACCCTGTCCCTCATTTTCCCCATATGCTAACTGGGGATAAGGCCTATCTCACAGGGGGTGTGGCGAGATTAATATTTGTAAAGCACTTTGAGCTATTTAATTTTAAAAAATTAAACAGCTCACTTTTTAGAAGGGCAGACTAAACTGAGGGTACAGATGAGAACTCACAGCAGACTAAATTTTCCTTACACTGGTAAATTTGGGGTGATTTGGGGTGGCACCTGTATCAGTGACAGGAAGATTTGACCCATCATTTTCACATTGCTTTATTTACAAAATAAAAGTTAATATGATTTCAGCAAGCCACTAAAAAGTAGGGAAAAATGAGGGCATTTTCTGCCAATTGATTTAAAAAAATATTTGGTATAGCATTCTAGTTTCAGTAAATATGCCAGGAAAAAGCGGCCTTAACAGATTAGTCATGAAAAGGACAGAAAAACGTTAACTACCAGAAGAAGAAGGAAAATGAGATAAACAGTTTAGTTCTATTATCTTTACCATATGTTCTATTCCAACTTGGTTCACAAACTGCATGTCATCTTCAAGCACAGCTCTAGACCCTTTGAAGTGACCTGACCGTATTATTGATTTATTTCAAACTAACCTCTCTCTTTGAACCCTAGGTCAAGGTTAGTGCTATAATAAAATATACCTTTTACAGCTGGCCTTTGCCAGTGTTGCCAACAAGTAACAAACCCCTTATTTAAGCATTCATTTTACTGAGTGTAGCATTGTATTTCTATTTTCCCTCCCGCATAGTCATTTCCTTCACAAACCCTAGTTAAGGAGAAAAAATTCTCATTTCCGGTCCAGGAGATCAATTTTAAATGTACTTGAAGTAAATGCAGCTATTTAAGCTACAGTTATATGCCAAAAGGCACTGACTAATGCCAGAAATGCTCTATTTCAAATATCCACGTACGCTAACCTACCACATCTTTGACTTCATAAGAAACCATACAGATACTTCTTCCACCAGCAATGTCAGTTTAGCAACCTTCTATAAAACTGTCTTTGTGCAGAATCACAGCTATCCAACATGGACAATATATCTAGAAAATCAATATTGGAGAATATATTTTAAGAGCTCTTTTTGAGTAGGGAAGACATAATGGAGAGCTGCTTGTAAGCACACATAGGGCAAAGTTCATCCTTGATGTAAGTTCATTGGCTTGCAGAGGAAGATAAGGATGGAAGTGAGGTGAAGTGAGGTCTTTGATTGCATGTAGGCAGCCGGGGGGTGTGGGGTGAAAGCAGCATTGGGCAAAAAGTGTCTGTGGTTGTTTGGAGATGAGGAATGCAGGGATTAGGGCAGGGCATCAAGGCTGTATTCCACTCTGTTCAGGGCTTCTGAGTCTGCTGCTTCCTAGCCTAGAGTTTTGACTTCTAAATCCCCAGCCAGTGATCAGACAGCGCTGTGCCTTCTTCAGACAGCAGGAGGGTGACCATATTTCCTAAAGAGAAAACAGGACACCCTCAGCTTCTTGCCCGAAGTGCCTGTCCCCTCCTCCCCCCACCCCCATGAGGCTGTTGCCCTTCACTGGAACCCTCTGGGTGACCCCCCCTCGCATGTTGGAACACTACCTCCCCCAAGCCCTGCCTCCCCCCCGTGGGGTAGGGGGCTGGCATTTCCGCTCCCCCCCCCACGTTCCTTCACACCGCACCCCACTTTTTTGACATCTGTCCCATTTGCTCTTACCAACTGATCAAGTCAGCAAGAGCAAACAGGACATATGTCTTCTGAAAAAAAAGTCGGGAAGGCTGGGACAGGTCTTAAACAAGGGACTGTCCCAGCCAAAATTGGATGTATGGTCACCCTAGATGGCAGCGGAAATGAATGTGGCTGGGTGACAATAAAAAAAGAAATAAAACATTTAGACATATGTAATTCTTCGATACAACAGTGTTTTTAGAAAAGAAAGGAGTGAGGACAAGTGGCGAACGTTGAAATCACAGCAACACTTTCAACTCTTAATTAAATGCAGGAATTAGTTGGTTGGCTATATTTCTAATATTCCTCCAGACCCCAAAGCTTTATCACTCTGTGTCCATCAGAGCTGCTATGAGCAGGATTAAATGACATGGGGCTTAAAATGCTAGCAGCAGTTGGAGGTGCTTCTACACCAGGGGCTCCCAATGTTGTCAATACTAGAGGAGCTTAACTGGTATTAGCAACAGTGGGATTTTTGCTAGGGAGGTGATGTTTTAAATAATGATCAAATAAATAAAATCTACCCTCCCCCAAGCAGAGTTGTGGCCCCGAAAGGGGAGAAGTGTCAGAGTTTTCCTGAAGTCCATTAAGCAGTTTGCTATTCCTATTGAGTGGAAGGTATTAAGATACTGCAGTGATGGGCAGCAGAATAAAACCCCAAGATAAATAAATACTAATGGGCAAAAGCTATTTGGCTTCAAGGGAGTTACTCCTGATTTACACTGTGTGAGGGCCCTGTCAAGTCAATGACTCCCATTGAGTCAGAGTTGGATCAGCCCCTACACAAGAGGAGAATCAGGCTTTGTTACTCCATACCCACCATGGGGTTGCTCCAGTGGTTTGATCGATACTACAACAGGAGGCAAAAGAAGATGATAGCGCCCAATGTCCCCAGCTGGAGAAAAGGCTCATGCCAAAACTAAGAATCAGAAAGAGGAATGGATCTAAATACAATACTGTAACTTTAACACTTACAAGATGGTAGTGGCTCCTTATTAATATGGCTGATGTCACATCTTCATGGACTTTAGTGGAAGTTTAGAAACATCAGTACAGGAAGGGGTTTCTCTTAAATTTGGCATCAAAAGCTTTTAATGCTCCATCCCCTACTTTAATGTCTAGTTTGTAGAATAGGGTTTTAGTGCATCCTTGGATGAATTTGACCAGACACCACTCTCAGTAAGTTTTAATATAGCAAACTTGTTATCCCATTAATATCTGCCACTGCCTAAATCAGCAGAACTTGCTGCAATAGAACTGTCATCCATTATAAATCCCAGGGATGACTCATCACTTCTGGGTCAATGTTTTCAGCAGTTTCGTTAACTATCACACTGCTGCTGTTACTTTATATCTATTCTCAGGTTAATTTCTTGGTGCAGGAACAAGTCAACACACCACCATCTATTTACTTTAAGAGAGGCCCTCCTGCGATTAACTAAAAGGTGTATTGATGAGCTCTGGAGCAGCACAAACGTCTGGCCTCTCCAACACAAATAGACATAATTTTCTCCTCCAAGACAAACTCTTCCTCTCTCTCTCTGGCTCTCCCATTGCAATTCACTAGGATGGACTTTTTCTCATAGCTTCCCAAGACAGACACTTGCCTTTCTCCCACATCTAAGTCCTTGACCTTCTATCCACGTACACCTAAATCCTTGATCGACCACCTATGTAATACATCCCAGACCATCATAGGAGATAGCCAGCTGGCAGCTATCAACCGAGCACTACACCACTGCATCACACTCTTCCTCAGACTCACAGCCCTGGTTGTTTGTGAGGTATCAGACTTTAAAAAAAGACACTGGTCCTTCAGATCAGCAGTTCTATTTTGCCACTTGTCCAGGATTGTTACACGGCAAATCCCGGATATTGGACCAATGCAGCTTTTGGCCCTTGAAATGTCTTTATTATACTCAGGAATTTCAAAAAGAGTAACAGCTTTTCCTTAAAGGAAAGGTGAAGATAGAAGCCCAGGAAACAAAAATTATTCACCATTGGTGAGCTATCAGTAAGCAGAGATTTGCATCTGGTATGTGATTGGCTCAGAAGTTAACAGTTATCACCAAACGCAGTTGCATCCGGTTAGGATGCAATCGTTGGTATACCCAATCTGATTGGTCACCATTGCTCCAAATCTCAGTGACCATCCCCTAAATCGTAAACATCCAAAATATGCTGACATGAGAGTAGCTGAAAGTAGTCATGTGACAAGACAGCATTTTCTTTTCTCATGTAACAAGAGATATTTTACAATAAGACATGAAAATAATATTAATGCAAAAGTTCAAAATAACAATGTAAAATTCCACTCAGAGGAAGAAACTGAAAGAGACATCTCTATGGTCATATTATATTGTTCTTTAACAAGTGCTGATAAGAAAACAATTATGTCGAATGAAATATTAGTGAACAAAATCAGCCAACTGAGACAGTCAATGACTGATTTTCAAAGGGAGCGCACAGAATAATTTAATATAATGCAAGCTAATAAACACGTCCCAAGCTGAATCACTGAATGATGTAGTTAACAGCCTGTCAGAGACATCAGATATTTACAGACAGAATAATGCAGAGAATCAGATAAAGCAAAATGCCTCCTCACGAGGCCTTGCAAATGTGGAAATCAGTCTCAGCAGCCATATTCTGAGATCAGGATGCCTTACACAAGCCAAGAGAAAGAGGTGATAGCTACACCTTCCCCTTAAAAGTAGCTCATCCCATCCTTCCATCCAAAAGTACTTTATGGATAATATACAGGAATTACTGCACCAAATGGAATGCAACAAAGTCCAAGATTGAAGGTGGCTGAGCTGATTGGCACATACTACACTGCCACACAATGGGGGGTGAGGAAATTTGCTGGCCAGTGACATTGGGGAAAACTCCTACTGTTACAGGAAGTGCTGTGGGATTTTTAATGTCCATGCAGAGCAGACAGAATCTTGATTTTAAGGTTTCATCCAAAAGACCCTGCACAATAACAATCAATTACCAGTGTGTTAGGAAAAGAAAGGCAATATAATCCTTACGAGCTGGATAATGTTTTGAAGAGAAAAAGTATATCTAGATGTCTAGTAAATTTGCTAATCAAAAACCAGTTGGAGAACACTTCAATCTCTCTGGTCACTCGATCACAGACCTAAGAGTGGCTATACTTCAACAAGAAAAGGAGTACTTGTGGCACCTTAGAGACTAACAAATTTATTAGAGCATAAGCTTTCGTGAGCTACAGCTCACTTCATCGGATGCATTTGGTGGAAAAAACAGAGGAGAGATTTATATACACACACACAGAGAACATGAAACAATGGGTTTATCATACACACTGTAAGGAGAGTGATCACTTAAGATAAGCCATCACCAACAGCAGGGGGGGGAAGGAGGAAAACCTTTCATGGTGACAAGCAGGTAGGCTAATTCCAGCAGTTAACAAGAATATCAGAGGAACAGTGGGGGGTGGGGTGGGAGGGAGAAATACCATGGGGAAATAGTTTTACTTTGTGTAATGACTCATCCATTCCCAGTCTCTATTCAAGCCTAAGTTAATTGTATCCAGTTTGCAAATTAATTCCAATTCAGCAGTCTCTCGTTGGAGTCTGTTTTTGAAGCTTTTTTGTTGAAGTATAGCCACTCTTAGGTCTGTGATCGAGTGACCAGAGAGATTGAAGTGTTCTCCAACTGGTTTTTGAATGTTATAATTCTTGACGTCTGATTTGTGTCCATTCATTCTTTTACGTAGAGACTGTCCAGTTTGGCCAATGTACATGGCAGAGGGGCATTGCTGGCACATGATGGCATATATCACATTGGTAGATGCACAGGTGAACGAGCCTCTGATGGTGTGGCTGATGTGATTAGGCCCTATGATGGTATCCCCTGAATAGATATGTGGACAGAGTTGGCAACGGGCTTTGTTGCAAGGATAGGTTCCTGGGTTAGTGGTTCTGTTGTGTGGTGTGTGGTTGCTGGTGAGTATTTGCTTCAGATTGGGGGGCTGTCTGTAAGCAAGGACTGGTCTGTCTCCCAAGATCTGAGAGAGCGATGGCTCGTCCTTCAGGATAGGTTGTAGATCCTTGATGATGCGTTGGAGGGGTTTTAGTTGGGGGCTGAAGGTGATGGCTAGTGGCGTTCTGTTGTTTTCTTTGTTGGGCCTGTCCTGTAGTAGGTGACTTCTGGGTACTCTTCTGGCTCTGTCAATCTGTTTCTTCACTTCAGCAGGTGGGTACTGTAGTTGTAGGAATGCATGATAGAGATCTTGTAGGTGTTTGTCTCTGTCTGAGGGGTTGGAGCAAATGCGGTTATATCGTAGCGCTTGGCTGTAGACAATGGATCGAGTGGTATGATCTGGATGAAAGCTAGAGGCATGTAGGTAGGAATAGCGGTCAGTAGGTTTCCGATATAGGGTGGTGTTTATGTGACCATCACTTATTAGCACCGTAGTGTCCAGGAAGTGGATCTCTTGTGTGGACTGGTCCAGGCTGAGGTTGATGGTGGGATGGAAATTGTTGAAATCATGGTGGAATTCCTCAAGAGCTTCTTTTCCATGGGTCCAGATGATGAAGATGTCATCAATGTAGCGCAAGTAGAGTAGGGGCATTAGGGAACGAGAGCTGAGGAAGCGTTGTTCTAAGTCAGCCATAAAAATGTTGGCATACTGTGGGGCCATGCGGGTACCCATCGCAGTGCCGCTGATTTGAAGGTATACATTGTCACCAAATGTGAAATAGTTATGGGTCAGGACAAAGTCACAAAGTTCTGCCACCAGGTTAGCCGTGACAGTATCGGGGATACTGTTCCTGACGGCTTGTAGTCCATCTTTGTGTGGAATGTTGGTGTAGAGGGCTTCTACATCCATAGTGGCTAGGATGGTGTTTTTAGGAAGATCACCAATGGACTGTAGTTTCCTCAGGAAATCGGTGGTGTCTCGAAGATAGCTGGGAGTGCTGGTAACGAAGGGCCTGAGGAGGGAGTCTACATAGCGAGACAATCCTGCTGTCAGGGTGCCAATGCCTGAGATGATGGGGCGTCCAGGATTTCCAGGTTTATGGATCTTGGGTAGCAGATAGAATACCCCAGGTCCTCCACCCCCTCCACCCCCTCCACCCCCACGAACATGATACAGTTCTGTGGTGACCTAGAATCCTATTTTCGACGTCTCAGACTGAAGGAATATTTCCAACACACCTCTGACCAACATATTAACCCACAGAGACCTTCCTGCCAACACTACAAAAAGAAGGATTCTCGGTGGACTCCTCCTGAAGGTCGAAACAGCAGCCTGGATTTCTACATAGACTGCTTCCGCCGACGTGCACGAGCTGAAATTGTGGAAAAGCAGCATCGCTTACCCCATAACCTCAGCCATGCAGAACACAGTGCCATCCACAGCCTCAGAAACAACTCTGACATCATAATCAAAAAGGCTGACAAAGGAGGTGCTGTCGTCATCATGAATAGGTCAGAGTATGAACAAGAGGCTACTAGACAGCTCTCCAACACCACTTTCTACAAGCCATTACCCTCTGATCCCACTGAGAGTTACCAAAAGAAACTACAGCATTTGCTCAAGAAACTCCCTGAAAAAGCACAAGAACAAATCCGCACAGACACACCCCTGGAGCCAGGACCTGGGGTATTCTATCTGCTACCCAAGATCCATAAACCTGGAAATCCTGGACGCCCCATCATCTCAGGCATTGGCACCCTGACAGCAGGATTGTCTCGCTATGTAGACTCCCTCCTCAGGCCCTTCGTTACCAGCACTCCCAGCTATCTTCGAGACACCACCGATTTCCTGAGGAAACTACAGTCCATTGGTGATCTTCCTAAAAACACCATCCTAGCCACTATGGATGTAGAAGCCCTCTACACCAACATTCCACACAAAGATGGACTACAAGCCGTCAGGAACAGTATCCCCGATACTGTCACGGCTAACCTGGTGGCAGAACTTTGTGACTTTGTCCTGACCCATAACTATTTCACATTTGGTGACAATGTATACCTTCAAATCAGCGGCACTGCGATGGGTACCCGCATGGCCCCACAGTATGCCAACATTTTTATGGCTGACTTAGAACAACGCTTCCTCAGCTCTCGTTCCCTAATGCCCCTACTCTACTTGCGCTACATTGATGACATCTTCATCATCTGGACCCATGGAAAAGAAGCTCTTGAGGAATTCCACCATGATTTCAACAATTTCCATCCCACCATCAACCTCAGCCTGGACCAGTCCACACAAGAGATCCACTTCCTGGACACTACGGTGCTAATAAGTGATGGTCACATAAACACCACCCTATATCGGAAACCTACTGACCGCTATTCCTACCTACATGCCTCTAGCTTTCATCCAGATCATACCACTCGATCCATTGTCTACAGCCAAGCGCTACGATATAACCGCATTTGCTCCAACCCCTCAGACAGAGACAAACACCTACAAGATCTCTATCATGCATTCCTACAACTACAGTACCCACCTGCTGAAGTGAAGAAACAGATTGACAGAGCCAGAAGAGTACCCAGAAGTCACCTACTACAGGACAGGCCCAACAAAGAAAACAACAGAACGCCACTAGCCATCACCTTCAGCCCCCAACTAAAACCCCTCCAACGCATCATCAAGGATCTACAACCTATCCTGAAGGACGAGCCATCGCTCTCTCAGATCTTGGGAGACAGACCAGTCCTTGCTTACAGACAGCCCCCCAATCTGAAGCAAATACTCACCAGCAACCACACACCACACAACAGAACCACTAACCCAGGAACCTATCCTTGCAACAAAGCCCGTTGCCAACTCTGTCCACATATCTATTCAGGGGATACCATCATAGGGCCTAATCACATCAGCCACACCATCAGAGGCTCGTTCACCTGTGCATCTACCAATGTGATATATGCCATCATGTGCCAGCAATGCCCCTCTGCCATGTACATTGGCCAAACTGGACAGTCTCTACGTAAAAGAATGAATGGACACAAATCAGACGTCAAGAATTATAACATTCAAAAACCAGTTGGAGAACACTTCAATCTCTCTGGTCACTCGATCACAGACCTAAGAGTGGCTATACTTCAACAAAAAAGCTTCAAAAACAGACTCCAACGAGAGACTGCTGAATTGGAATTAATTTGCAAACTGGATACAATTAACTTAGGCTTGAATAGAGACTGGGAATGGATGAGTCATTACACAAAGTAAAACTATTTCCCCATGGTATTTCTCCCTCCCACCCCACCCCCCACTGTTCCTCTGATATTCTTGTTAACTGCTGGAATTAGCCTACCTGCTTGTCACCATGAAAGGTTTTCCTCCTTCCCCCCCCTGCTGTTGGTGATGGCTTATCTTAAGTGATCACTCTCCTTACAGTGTGTATGATAAACCCATTGTTTCATGTTCTCTGTGTGTGTGTATATAAATCTCTCCTCTGTTTTTTCCACCAAATGCATCCGATGAAGTGAGCTGTAGCTCACGAAAGCTTATGCTCTAATAAATTTGTTAGTCTCTAAGGTGCCACAAGTACTCCTTTTCTTTTTGCGAATACAGACTAACACGGCTGCTACTCTGAAACCTATACTTCAACAAAAAAGCTTCAAAAACAGACTCCAACGAGAGACTGCTGAATTGGAATTAATTTGCAAACTGGATACAATTAACTTAGGCTTGAATAGAGACTGGGAATGGATGAGTCATTACACAAAGTAAAACTATTGCATCCGATGAAGTGAGCTGTAGCTCAGGAAAGCTTATGCTCTAATAAATTTGTTAGTCTCTAAGGTGCCACCGGTACTCCTTTTCTATTTCCCCATGGTATTTCTCCCTCCCACCCCACCCCCCACTGTTCCTCTGATATTCTTGTTAACTGCTGGAATTAGCCTACCTGCTTGTCACCATGAAAGGTTTTCCTCCTTCCCCCCCCTGCTGTTGGTGATGGCTTATCTTAAGTGATCACTCTCCTTACAGTGTGTATGATAAACCCATTGTTTCATGTTCTCTGTGTGTGTGTATATAAATCTCTCCTCTGTTTTTTCCACCAAATGCATCCGATGAAGTGAGCTGTAGCTCACGAAAGCTTATGCTCTAATAAATTTGTTAGTCTCTAAGGTGCCACAAGTACTCCTTTTCTTTTTGCGAATACAGACTAACACGGCTGCTACTCTGAAACCTTAAAACCCCAAGTATCTTTAAGATCTTTATCTCCAAAACTCCAACAAAACCATACCGCAGCAAATAATTTTATGTTTTTATACTGAAGTCTTGTTTACATAACTGTTATTGAAAAATGAATTTTCTGTGAAATGATCAAGAAAAAGATTGTATGCATATTTATTCCAACACACCAGTCCCTGATCATAAAATCTCATCATCTAAAAGATGCAAAGGTATTTTACATAGCTAATTTAAGAACAGTTAAGACTCTTTCTAAGGCAGCTATAGATATTTAAGCAAAGAACATTTTCTTTGAATTCCATCATTTATACAGGGAAAACTATCTTAAAATAATTCAATTATGATCTAATTTTGGGTACAGTAACTCCTCACTTAAAGTCGTTTCAGTTAACATTGTTCTGTTGCTGATCAATTAGAGAACATGCTCGTTTAAAGTTGTGCAATGCTCCCTTATAATGTTGTTTGGCAGCCACCTGCTTTGTCCACTGCTTGCAGAAAGAGCAGCCCTGCTGGGGGCTTGGAACCAGGGTGGACGGGCTGCCCCCCCTCCCCCATCAGCTCCTCATTCTCCTAAGTTCCCTGTGCAGCAGCAACCCAGCAGGCTATCAATTGCCAGGCAGTTCAGCTGTCCCTCGCCCCACTGCCATGTGCTGCTCCTGCCCTCTGCCTTGGAGCTGCTCCCGGGTGCTTCCTGCTTGCTGTGCAAAGGGGGTGAAGAGGAGTGCTAATGTCAAGGTGTTCCCCCTGCTCCTGACCCCCATCTCCATAGAACAAGGGATGGGGGCTCAGGACGGAGGGAGGAGGGAGCTTGCTGGCAGCAGCTGCTTGTCTCAACTTGCTGATCTACTTAAAAAGGCAATCTACTTAGAGTGCGGTCAGCATACTTAAAGGGGCAATGCGTGTCTCTCTCTCTCACACACACAGTGTGTCTCTCTGTCTCTCTCTGCCATGCTGTCTCCCCTCCCTCCATTCGTGCTGCCTTGTAGGGTGTTAACCCTTGAGGGCTCAGCCAAGTGCTAGTTCATCATTTAGCAGTAAGGCATTCCCTGGGAAATATCCCACCCCCTTCCACCCTCTGACTCCACCACCTCAATCAAGCTTCACAATCTTCATTGCTGAGTACAGTATTAAATTGTTTGTTTAAAACTTACACTGTTTATATGTGTATGTATATACATATAAAATATAGTCTTTTGTCTGGCAAAAAATATTTCCCTGGAACCTAACCCTCCCATTTACATTAATTCTTATGGGGAAATTGGATTTGCTTAACATCGCTTCACTTAAAGTAGCATTTTTCAGGAACATAACTACAACAGTAAGCTACTATAATTAGCAGTGTCTTATGTGTGATATTGTAATGGATTTGCTAGTTGTGGAGTCTCCTTCACTGGAGATTTTTAAGAACAGGCTAGACAAATACCTGTCATAATGGTGTAGTTATTACTTAGTCCTGTACCGAGTGCAGGGGACTCACTCCTGAGAGTAGAAGACCAGTTGAGGTCCCTTCTAGTCCTACACTTCTATGATTCTATGGAATATAATCTGAACAGCACCTAAAGCTTATCCTTCAACTCAAGTGACAGGAGCCCATACTTTTGGAGCAGGGAGACCTGAGTTCTAGTCCCTCTGTCATTGTAATATTCCAAGCAGTGGCATGCAGCATGGTGACAACTCTGAAGATTCCAGATGGCCCAAGATGTATTCAACTATTTTTGTTTGCACTCCCACTGTATACTGAAACCATGAACTGATTTTTGTCCATTGAGTTTGCCTGATTATGATGTATTGGATTATAATCTACACTACCCACGCCAGATGAAAAACAAGCATTATCATACAACTGCTGAAAATTAGGAGAAAAAATGATCCCAGCAGAACAAGTGGAGAGAAAGGAGAGTGTGATGGGGTGGCTGCCCCTCACCGGCAGAAAAGGGGTTAAAAGCAGTCCTAGGGAGGCTGTGCTGGAGGCAGCCAATTAGAAAGGGGCTGAGAGGAGCAGCCAATCATGGCCCGGGAGGCTTATATAAGGAGGACTGCAGGGCAGAGAGTTCAGTAGCTGACTGCTGCCTAAATAAATACCGTGCATGTATGCCTTTTAAAGCTCTCTGAGCATTTAAGACACTTCTGCATGAAAGGAGCCTGTATCAATTGATAAATTGCATATGGAATGCCCTTTCTGAGCTGATAAACCAAGCCACAACCGACTCCTCATTGAGATCCCTCCTCCAGACTTACTTCTGCTCTAATGCCTATAAGCTAGGAATCAATGGGATTTATACTATTAAAAAAAGAAATCTGTTTTGCCATGCTGCGCATCAGTCTTTTGCCAAGTAACAGTGCATTCTCACTGCTGTAACACCCCTCGCTGCCTTCACCCGCCTCAGTGCCCCGTATAAAAATGCTATCTTCTGACAGGGAAAAAGAGAACAACTCTACTATGCCTTGCATGTCTCCTTTGACTCCCAAAGAGGTGGGGCTGTCTGTATTATGAAGTCCTGCACCCTCTTCCTATCCAATAGTTCGAACAGGCTTGATGTTTCTTCTTCAGATCAGATCAGACCCCATCTCTGCCAAGTCTCCCCCACTTGGAGGTGACCTATTCAACTAGGATTGGGCATAAAGGCCAGTATGTATCATGAGAGAAACAAGGTGAGTGAGGTAATATATTTTATTGGACCAACACCTCACCCACCTTGTCTAATATCCTGGGACCAACACGGCTACAAAAACACAGTAGATACCACTGTTAGGACAAGGGCTGGGTTTTGGCGTGTTTGTGATGGTCACACTCAACAGTTGCAGCTAAAGAACCTTGCTCGCTATCTGAGCACTGTCACAGTCTCTCATCCTCTGTGGAAGGGGGATACAAAGCACACCACGGGTATCGGCTAGAGCTGGTCGAACTATTTTGTGATGGAAAAAACTGCAATTTTAACTAAAATTAAAATTGCTGTTGAAAATACCTGGTTTCCGCTGAAGATTTCAAGGAAAACCATTTCCCCCCTTGTTTCTCTCAAGATTTTCTGCAAGGGGGGAAAAATTAACATTTCCAGGGCAGCTCTGCCAAAGGCTACAAGGGTGCCAATGAAACCCTGCAAAGCTCCTCTCTTTTCATTTCTTCATTCAGATGATCCCAGCTTGGGACAGTACAGACGTTGACCCGCCCCAGGTCTCTGCTGGGGCAAGAGTGGGAAAGGAACATGATGGGGGCAGAAAGGAGGGAAAGAAAGACAGGGAGTGGAGAGCAAAACAGTGCAATGAGCAACTGAATGGAGAAAAGAATGGAAGCTATGAATAAAGGGAAGGGAAAAAGGATGGAAGGATGGAGAGGGAGGGGGAAGGACAGAGAGAGGGTGGATGGAAAGTGAGGAATGAAGGACAAAGATGAAAGAAGGCGGGGGAGGGGGTAAAATACAAGGGATTGAGGGAGAGAGAGGGAGGGAAGGAGAAAGTGGGCAAGGAGGGAATGGGAAAGAGAAAAAAGGCAAAGGAAAGAGGGACAGCTAGTCAGTTGGGGGACAAAGTCAGGGGGACAGAAGGAAAGTTGGGGGACAGACAACGGTGGGGACAGCGACAGGCCGACAGTCAGGAGGACAGAAGGAAAGCTGGGGGAACAGAAAAGACAATGGGGAGATAGGAGGAAAGTCAGGAGGCAGATTGTGGGGACAGAGGGAAAATTGGGGGGTAGAAAATGGGGGGGACAGAAAGTTAGGGGCAGACTTAGGGACAGCAACAGACCAACAGTTGGGGAGACAGAAGGAAAGCCAGGGGACAGATAGACAAAGGGGAGACAGACAATGGGAGGGAGCAGTCAGGGGGACAGAAGGACAATGGGGAGACAGGAGGAAAGTCGGGGGGGGACAGAAGAAAAGCCAGGGGACAGATAGACAATGGGGAGACAGACAATGGGAGGGAGCAGTCAGGGGAACAGAAGGACAATGGGGAGACAGGAGGAAAGTCGGGGGGGGGGGACAGAAGAAAAGCCAGGGGACAGATAGACAATGGGGAGACAGACAATGGGAGGGAGCAGTCAGGGGGACAGAAGGACAATGGGGAGACAGGAGGAAAGTCGGGGGGGATAGAAGAAAAGCCAGGGGACAGATAGACAATGGGGAGACAGACAATGGGAGGGAGCAATCAGGGGGACAGAAGGACAATGGGGAGACAGGAGGAAAGTCGGGGGGGGAGGACAATTGGGGGGTCAGAAGGAAAATTGGGAGGCAGATAGACAATGGGGGGGAATCACGGGGGAGACAGATAATGGGGAGTGCAGTCGGGGGGGTCAGAAGGAAAGTCAGGAGGCAGACAGACAATGGGGGGGAAATCGCGGGGAAGACAGACAATGGGGGGTGCAGTCGGGGGGGTCAGAAGGAAAGTCGGGAGGCAGACAATGGGAGGGAATCGCGGGGAAGACAGACAATGGGGGGTGCAGTTGGGGGGGGTCAGAAGGAAAGTCGGGAGGCAGACAATGGGGGGAATCGCAGGGAAGACAGACAATGGGGGGTACAGTTGGGGGGGTCATAAGGATAGTCGGGAGGCAGATAGACAATGGGGGGAGTTGCGGGGCAGACAGACAAGGGGGGGGTCAGATGGACAATGGGGGGGATCGCGGGGAGACAGACAAGGGGGGGTCAGATGGACAATGGGGGGGAATCGCGGGGAGACAGACAAGGGGGGGTCAGATGGACAATGGGGGGAATTGCGGGGAGACAGACAAGGGGGGGTATCGCGGGGGAGATAGACGGGGGTCAGATGGACAACGGGGGGAATCGCGGGGGAAACAGACATGGGGGGGTATCGCGGGGGAGATAGACGGGGGTCAGATGGACAAGAGGGGGAATCGCGGGGAGACAGACAAGGGGGGGTCAGATGGCCAAGGGGGGGATCGCGGGAGAGACAGACAAGGGGGGTTCAGATGGACAAGGGGGGAATCGCGGGGGACAGACAAGGGTTGTTCAGATGGACAATGGGGGGAATCGCGGGGGGGATAGACAAGCGGGGGTCAGATGGACAATGGGGGGTATCGCGGGGGAGAGAGACAAGGGGGGGTCAGATGGACAATGGGGGGGAATCACGGGAGACAGACAAGGGGGGGGTCTGATGGACAATGAGGGGGAATCGTGGGGAGACAGAGAAGGGGGGGTCAGATGGACAATGGGGGGGAATCGCGGGGGAGATAGACGGGGGGGGTCAGATGGACAATGGGGGGGAATCGCGGGGAGACAGACAAGGAGGGGTCAGATGGACAATGGAGGGGAATCGCGGGGCAGACAGACAAGGGGGGGTCAGATGGACAACGGGGGAATCGCGGGGGAGACAGACAAGGGGGGGTCTATGGACAATGGGGGGGAATCGCGGGGAGACAGACAAGGGGGGTCAGATGGACAATGGGGGGGAATCGCGGGGGAGACTGACGGGGGGTCAGATGGACAATGGAGGGAATCGCGGGGGAGATAGACAGGGGGGATCAGATGGACAATGGGGGGGAATCGCGGGGAGACAGACGGGGGGATCAGTTGGACAATGGGGGGAATCGCGGGGAGACAGACAAGGGGGGGTATCGCGGGGGAGATAGACGGGTGGTCAGATGGACAACGGGGGGAATTGCGGGGGAGACAGACAAGGGGGGGTCAGATGGACAATGGGGGGAATCGCGGGGGAGAGAGACAAGGGGGGGTCAGATGGACAATGGGGGGAATCGCGGGGGAGAGAGACAAGGGGGGGTCAGATGGACAATGGGGGGGAATCGCGGGGAGACAGACAAGGGGGGGTATCGCGGGGGAGATAGACGGGGGGTCAGATGGACAACGGGGGGAATCGCGGGGGAGACAGACAAGGGGGTGTCAGATGGACAAGGGGGGGAATCGCGGGGAGACAGACAAGGGGGGTCAGATGGACAATGGGGGGGAATCGCGGGCAGACAAGGGGGGGTCAGATGGACAATGAGGGGGAATCGTGGGGGAGACAGACAAGGGGGGGTCAGATGGCCAAGGGGGGGATCGCGGGGGAGACAGACAGGGGGGGTCAGATGGACAATGGGGGGAATCGCGGGGGGGTCAGACGGGGGGGTCAGATGGAGAATGGGGGGAATCGCGGGGAGACAGACAAGGGGGGGTCAGATGGACAATGGGGGGAATCGTGGGGGACAGACAAGGGGGGGTCAGATGGACAATGGGGGGAATCGCGGGGGGTCAGACAGGGGGGGTCAGATGGAGAATGGGGGGAATCGCGGGGGAGAGAGACAAGGGGGGGTCAGATGGACAATGGAGGGGAATCGCGGGGCAGACAGACAAGGGGGGGTCAGATGGACAACGGGGGGGAATCGCGGGGGAGACAGACAAGGGGGGGTCAGATGGACAATGGGGGGGAATCGTGGGGGAGACAGACAAGGGGGGGTCAGATGGCCAAGGGGGGGATCGCGGGGGGGACAGACAAGGGGGGGTCAGATGGAGAATGGGGGGAATCGCGGGGGGTCAGACAGGGGGGGTCAGATGGAGAATGGGGGGAATCGCGGGGGGTCAGACGGGGGGGTCAGATGGACAATAGGGGGAATCGCGGGGGAGAGAGACAAGGGGGGGTCAGATGGACAACGGGGGGAATTGCGGGGGAGACAGACAAGGGGGGGTCAGATGGACAATGGGGGGGAATCGCGGGGAGACAAGGGGGGGTCAGATGGACAATGAGGGGGAATCGTGGGGGAGACAGACAAGGGGGGGTCAGATGGACAATGAGGGGGAATCGTGGGGGAGACAGACAAGGGGGGTTCATATGGACAATGGGGGGAGTCGCGGGGGGGGGACAGACAAGGGGGGGTCAGACGGACAATGGGGGGAATCGCGGGGGGTCAGACGGGGGGGTCAGATGGAGAATGGGGGGAATCGCGGGGAGACAGACAGGGGGGGTCAGATGGACAATGGGGGGAATCGCGGGGGACAGACAAGGGGGGGTCAGATGGACAATGGGGGAATCGCGGGGGACAGACAAGGGGGGGTCAGATGGACAATGGGGGGAATCGCAGGGGAGACAGACAAGGGGGGGTCAGATGGACAATGGAGGGGAATCGCGGGGCAGACAGACAAGGGGGGGTCAGATGGACAACGGGGGGAATTGCGGGGGAGACAGACAAGGGGGGTCAGATGGACAATGGGGGAGAATCGCAGGGAGACAGACAAGGGGGGGTCAGATGGACAATGGGGGGAATCGCGGGGGACAGACAAGGGGGGTTCAGATGGACAATGGGGGGAGTTGCGGGGGGGACAGACAAGGGGGGGTCAGATGGACAATGGGGGGAATCGCGGGGGGAGACAGTCAAGGGGGGGTCAGATGGACAATGGAGGGGAATCGCGGGGCAGACAGACAAGGGGGGGTCAGATGGACAATGGGGGGAATCGCGGGGAGACAGACAAGGGGGGGTCAGATGGACAATGGGGGGAATCGCGGGGGACAGACAAGGGGGGGTCAGACGGACAATGGGGGGAATCGCGGGAGGTCAGACGGGGGGTCAGATGGAGAATGGGGGGAATCGCGGGGAGACAGACAAGGGGGGGTCAGATGGACAATGGGGGGAATCGCGGGGGACAGACAAGGGGGGGTCAGATGGACAATGGGGGAATCGCGGGGGACAGACAAGGGGGGGTCAGATGGACAATGGGGGGAATCGCAGGGGAGACAGACAAGGGGGGGTCAGATGGACAATGGAGGGGAATTGCGGGGCAGACAGACAAGGGGGGGTCAGATGGACAACGGGGGGAATTGCGGGGGAGACAGACAAGGGGGGTCAGATGGACAATGGGGGGAATCGCGGGGGACAGACAAGGGGGGTTCAGATGGACAATGGGGGGAGTTGCGGGGGGGACAGACAAGGGGGGGTCAGATGGACAATGGGGGGAATCGCGGGGGAGACAGACAAGGGGGGGTCAGATGGACAATGGGGGGAATCGCGGGGAGACAGACAAGGGGGGGTCAGATGGACAATGGGGGGAATCGCGGGGAGACAGACAAGGGGGGGTCAGATGGACAATGGGGGGAATCGCGGGGGACAGACAAGGGGGGGTCAGACGGACAATGGGGGGAATCGCGGGAGGTCAGACGGGGGGTCAGATGGAGAATGGGGGGAATCGCGGGGAGACAGACAAGGGGGGGTCAGATGGACAATGGGGGGAATCGCGGGGGACAGACAAGGGGGGGTCAGATGGACAATGGGGGAATCGCGGGGGACAGACAAGGGGGGGTCAGATGGACAATGGGGGGAATCGCAGGGGAGACAGACAAGGGGGGGTCAGATGGACAATGGAGGGGAATTGCGGGGCAGACAGACAAGGGGGGGTCAGATGGACAACGGGGGGAATTGCGGGGGAGACAGACAAGGGGGGTCAGATGGACAATGGGGGGAATCGCGGGGGACAGACAAGGGGGGTTCAGATGGACAATGGGGGGAGTTGCGGGGGGGACAGACAAGGGGGGGTCAGATGGACAATGGGGGGAATCGCGGGGGAGACAGTCAAGGGGGGGTCAGATGGACAATGGGGGGAATCGCGGGGAGACAGACAAGGGGGGGTCAGATGGACAATGGGGGGAATCGCGGGGAGACAGACAAGGGGGGGTCAGATGGAGAATGGGGGGAATCGCGGGGAGACAGACAAGGGGGGGTCAGATGGACAGTCACGGGCGGTGGTGACCCAGGGCAGGGGGGTGGCGCTGACGGGGTCCCCCCCGGCCCCGATCCGGGCCGGGCCCAGCCGAGACACGGGGGGGCTCTCCCCTTTCCGGAGCCCCGCGGGGATCGGGCGGGCCGCTGCCCCCGCTCGCTCGCTCGCCCGGCGCCGCCAGGGCCGTGTGCGGGAGGAGGCGCCGTCCGGCGGCGGGGTGGGCGGGGCCGCGGAACCGGGGGAGCCGGGGCTTCCGGCCGCGGGCGGGGCGGGGCGGGGCGAGCGGGGGACGCTGCTGGGCCCGCGCCGCCGGGTGCGTAGCGCGGGGGGCAACGGGGGATGGGAGCAATATGGGGGAGAAGGGACAGTAGGGCCTGTAGGGGAGAGAGGAGGAGCCTGGGGGGGCAGTAGGGGAGAGAGGAGGAGGCGGGGGGGCAGTGTAGGGAAGGGGGGGCAGGCTGGGGGGGGAGTGTAGGGAGAGAGGAGGAGGCGGGGGGCAGTAGGGGAGAAGGGGGAGGCGGGGGGCAGTAGGGGAGAGAGGAGGAGGCCGGGGGGCAGGCCGGGGGGCAGTAGGGGAGAGAGGAGGAGGCGGGGGGGCAGACCGGGGGGCAGTAGGGAGAGAGGGAGGAGGCGGGGGGGCAGGCCGGGGGGCAGTAAGGGAGAGAGGAGGAGGCGGGGGGGCAGGCCGGGGGGCAGTAGGGGAGAGAGGAGGAGGCGGGGGGGCAGGCCGGGGGGCAGTAAGGGAGAGAGGAGGAGGCGGGGGGGCAGGCCGGGGGGCAGTAGGGGAGAGAGGAGGAGGCGGGGGGGCAGTAGGGGAGAGAGGAGGAGGCGGGGGGGCAGGCCGGGGGGCAGTAAGGGAGAGAGGAGGCGGCGGGGGGGGGCAGGCCGGGGGGCAGTAGGGGAGAGAGGAGGAGGCGGGGGGGCAGGCCGGGGGGCAGTAGGGGAGAGAGGAGGAGGAGGTGGGGGGGCAGGCCGGGGGGGCAGTAGGGGAGAGAGGAGGAGGAGGCGGGGGGGCAGTGTAGGGAAGGGGGGGCAGGCTGGGGGGGCAGTGTAGGGAGAGAGGAGGAGGCGGGGGGGGCAGTAGGGGAGAGAGGAGGAGGCCGGGGGGCAGACCGGGGGGCAGTAGGGAAGAGAGGAGGAGGCGGGGGGGCAGGCCGGGGGGCAGTAAGGGAGAGAGGAGGAGGCGGGGGGGCAGGCCGGGGGGCAGTAGGGGAGAGAGGAGGAGGCGGGGGGGCAGGCCGGGGGGCAGTAAGGGAGAGAGGGGGTGGCAGTGTAGGGAAGGGGGGCAGGCCGGGGCCAGGAGGGGAGAGAGGAGGAGGTGGGGGGGCAGTGTTTGGGGTGGGCCGGGGGCCCAAGCCGTGAGATGGAGGGGAACTGCGGGGCAGGGTACTTGTTGTGTAAGTCGCTGAGACAGGGATGGCCGGGTGTGTGGGTGGGGTGAGGACAGCTGTGGGGTGGTAGATTGGTCCCTCCAGCCCCTCCCCCGCCCGGTGAGTGTTAGGGAGGGGCTTTAATCTCTGCTGAGCTGCTGCCCTGTGTGTTTCCTGGCCAGACCCCTGGTGGGGATGCTGCCCCACAGGCCCAGCGATGCTGCCCTGAGGGAGAAGATCAAGGAGGCCACCCACAGGGACATCTTGGCTGCGGATCTGAAGTGCAGCCTCTTTGTCTCTGCTTTACAGAGCTACAAGCGTGATTCCGTCCTGAGACCCTTTCCAGGCCTCTATGCCAATGAGGAGAGCAAGGATTTTGATGCATTGGTGAGTTGTTATCCCCTCGGAGGGGACAGCTTGGCACCGGGTGAGCGGGGAGGGGAGAGGAGAGGAAGAATGACAGATAGCAGATGACAGAACGAGGAGTAATGGTCTCAAGTTGCAATGGGGGAGGTTTAGATTGGATATTAGGAAAAACTTTTTCACTAAGAGGGTGGTGAAACACTGGAATGCGTTACCTAGGGAGGTGGTAGAATCTCCTTCCTTAGAGGTTTTTAAGGTCAGGCTTGACAAAGCCCTGGCTGGGATGATTTAACTGGGACTTGGTCCTGCTTTGAGCAGGGGGTTGGACTAGATGACCCTCTGGGGTCCCTTCCAACCCTGATATTCTATGATTCTATGATTCTAAGAACAGGAGGTATTCCTTCAGAGCACACGTGTAATTAGTTCCACATAAAAACAAAGCCCAGAACAGATCGTATAAACAAGTCACTCATTTTCATTACTGATGCACGGAATGCTACTTTGCAGTAGTGTCGTTAGGAGCAATTAATTAATATCTGTAAAGTGCCTCCAAGGTGAAATGTGCTAAATGTTATTAACATGATTATCCACTTGAATAATGCTGACTCCATTTCTGGCACCTCCTGGTTTAAACACACCGGCTGTGCTGCTGTAGGTAGGCTGTACGGGCTTGCCTTACCTTCCCCTTGTTTTCTGGCTGACTGAGAGGAGCAGTGGAGGGTTACCACTCCCACACAGTGCTTTCCTGCATTGTACATTTGTCCCCTTGTCCTCTCAGGTTGGGGGTAAGAGTCTGATTCACTAGGAGTTCCTGCTCCCTGCAGCTATTGCTTCAGGCCCTTAATTCTGGAGCCTGTTCAATTTATCTGGCTTTCTGTACACACCAAGGACACGGACAGATTCCCGGCCGTGGCAAAATATGGCGTAAGCATTAGCAGCACATATATTATAAAAACTTGATCCTTGTTAAGGACAAGTGGCTAACATAATTCTCCTAATCCCCTCACCCAATCTTGATTTTTCTAACTACACATGAGGCTGTTAGGTTGTGCTCTGTATGTATGTGTTTGAACACTGTCCAGTAGTGAAAATTGCAAAACAGCTGCCACTATAACATATTCAACTACTCACAACTTTCTGAAAAACCCTCCTCTAGGATGGAAACTTTCCAGACATAGGCCCTGTCCAAAGATGAACTTCCGGTTTGGTTGGAGGAAAACACCTTTTTGGGCTTGTGATGTTGAACAAACAGACTGATGCCATATTGAGCACATGCAGCAGCACATAGACCTCTGCATAAGGGGAAATAGGGAATCACTGTTTTAATGGTGTCCTTCCAAATAAATGCAGTGTAATTTGTACACAGCTCTGGAAGTTAAAAAAATAAATAAAGTTAAAAAGTAGAAAAGTTGTCATACTACTGCGTATATTGTGTTATAACTTGTATATGGGCAAAAACCTACATAGCTCTTTACAGACAATCATAAAAATGAGGCCCCGGCCCAAGGGTTTATAGCTAAGTTGAGTAGAATCTATAAAGCGGGTTTAAAATGCATTGTTTTCGCTATAACTAAAGAGCCTAAGCAGCTGTGCAAAACTATGTACATTTACTAGCTCAAACAAAATACCTACTCTTGCCCAGTTAATAATAAAAAAAATTGATATGTTGTCTGCCCAATATAAGTGGGTAAGTAAAATTTTGCAAGTCTGAAATGCAGTAAGTAAGATTAAGGAATAGAGATTTAGAAGGTAAATGACAAATGTAGACTTGGAAGCCTCTAAGTCTAAGTTTGAAAGTCTGAAAAGGTTTAACAGGTGAAATAATATCAAAAGCCTTTTATTTTTTCCCTGTCTGTTGCTCTCTGGAAAATCCAATTTGAACCAGTATGTGCAAGCCTCCTCGGGGTGGCATCTCTCTGGAGGTGTTTACAACTTAAATGAGTCACCGTAATCACCCCCTCACTGTTTTGATTCATGGGGGCATTGTGGTAACTCTCCCTCCTGGTGTTGCATATAATCCCTGGCCCACAGTCATAGGTGCCAACTTCCCCTCTTTCCCGTGGGTCCTCGACCCCCTGCCACCCCTGCCCCCATTCCAACCCGTTCCCCAAAGTCCCTGCCCCAACTCCGTCCGCTCCCTGCCAACATGCCGACTCCTTCCCCAAATCCTGGCCCCATCCCAGCCTCTTCCCCTCTGCGCACCAATGTTCTTGCTCCTCCCCCCCATCCCCGAGCCGCTCGGGGACGGGGAGGCGGGGAGGAGTTTGGCAGTGGCCGGGTGGGAAGTGCTGGGAGCTAGGTAGAGAAGAGGGGATGCGGCGTGTTCAGGGGAGGAGGAGGTGGGGTGGGGGGTGAGGAGAGCTTGGCTGCCGGTGGATGCAAAGCACCCACTAATTTATCCCCGTGGGTGCTCCAGCCCCGGAGCACCCACAGAGTCGGCGCCTATGCCCACAGTGATACATAACTTAATACGGTATGGTTCCCAAAAATATTGCATGGGATGGCAATATCTGGTCACACTTATACCATTCCAGATATTGCCTCTGTGTTGATGTAGTGACCACATTCAGACGTTTTTGCTCACTGTTCTTATGCATACCCCATGGATGCTGCTGCTGAATATAGATCATAGAATTATGGAAGACCTGTAACTTGCTCAAACATAGTACTCAGTGTTGCATGTCAGAACAAATGACAAATTTCCCCACATAATCTCAGTGCAAGTTTTTTCAGAAGCGATTCTTGTAATTAATTGGAAATTGTTTTTCAACTTGTACCCCACAGATCCTCATTAGAGTGAAATATTATTTTCTTACCACTAGAGGTCTCTATTTAATCGTGATGATGAAGAGATGCAAACCACACTAATCATCTTTCTTATCTTAGCTTGCAGATACAAATGCTTTGCCAAGCTTAAAAGAACTTCCAGAGTCTATTTCAGACACAGATAAAAGGACATGGGATCTGTTTAGCTGGATTTTATCATCTAAATTCTTAACTATACAAAGTACTAAGAAAAAGGAGGTAAGATTTCAAATTCTTATGAAAGTTTCATGACGTGAGTTTTTTATTTAACACAACCACTTGCATGTAGGTGGTTACCTCAACCTGGGATTTAAGGGTTATTTATTGTAAGGATTGAAAAGTACGTCAAGTGAATGCATATTCTAGTAGGCATAGATGAATAAAGAGACAGTGTCTTTACCCCCAAAGAGATCAAAATCTAAATAGAGAAGGAACAGAAGAAGGAATGCGTGCAGCAAAAGCAAGTGAATGACTGAGTGGTGATTAATCTATTATTTCCTATTAAAACCCCAAAGGTTTGTCTTAGCAAAACCCTTATATTGCTAATATATGGTTTATCGCAGTTGACCACTCTATTGAATGTTGTACTCCTACCCTGTGTTTAGATTGTGAGGGCCTCAGGGCAGGGACCGTGCCACTTTTTCTATTTAGAAAACACCTCATGTTGAGGAGGAAGAATGAGCTAGTGGTTCAGGTGCCAGCCCAGGACGCAGGATACCGGGGTTTGTTTCCATGCTCCGCCACAGCCTCCACGTATGATCTTGCATAGGTAACTTAGTCTCTCTGTGCCTCAGGTTCCAATCTGTAAAATGTGCACTACCTCATGGGGATGTTGTGAGGATAAGTGTGTTAAACTTGTGAGGCACTCAGATACTACAATAGTGGAGACTGCGTAAGTACCTAAGAGAGCTGTGGATGCTCCTGGAAACGATAAAAATGTCTTTTAGTTCCACATCTTTTTCTTTCCCAAGGAACATATCTCATGAATATATCTATATCATAGCCTTGTTTGTGTGTTGGGATGATGACACCATAAAGATGTCTCTCTTCTTTTCCTCCCTCTCATTGCATCATCCACTTAACTCTGATATCTGACTCCCATTATTGGGAGAGGAGGTGGGGGGACATTTAACTTTGATGTCATAACCTTAACACTCAACACTCATGAATATTCGTAGAGAAGCAGCAAAGGAGAAGAGGGCAGGAGCGTGGAGGCAAAATAAACCCTTGCAGTTTCCACAATCCACTTGGTCTTCTATGGTTATCATTACCAGCTAGCTGGGTATTAATACTGAATTATAAATGTGCATAGGTAAATATATATAGGAACTAGGAAAGGATCTGAGAGTAAGCAAATTTCCAGTGAACAATCTAGACCTTTTAAAAAAATAACACTAGGATTCCTTTCTGTTTTTAAGTATGAGAAGATCCAAGAGTTGACAGGAATGTCAAGTGATGCCGTTCCTACTCCCGACTTCCTGTTTGAAATAGTGTATTGTGATCAGATGAATGCCAAATTTGATGAAACCAGGGGAGAAAGGAACCTTATTTATGCATTCCATGGGAGTCGCCTTGAGAACTTCCATTCCATACTGCACAATGGTTTACATTGCCATTTAAATAGGGTAAGGTTTCCAATATTTCTTGCATTAAACACACAGCTTTATCCTTCATTCACAAACTTTGAGGGGTGTTTTAAACACATGTACAAACTTGTGTAGGGATAAAAAAATGTGATCTGATATCTCATGTTGCTATTTGTTTTCCTTGATGGCAACGCAGTTAACTTTGCATATGATTGTACTGGGTTTTAGAATTCAGACTGAGCTTAAAAAATGCAGGTGATGTGAAACATAGGCATTAAATTATAGTCGTTTCTCCAATATGCCTGGTTGTAGCCATCCTTCACTTTAAAAATAAAAAAAAGAGAGATGAATTTAGTGCCTCTGAAAAATGCTGGCTTATTTGACAGCCCTAGAGATGGAAGATCTCTAGCCTTATACCAGGAGGAACATGGTCAATGTAGGCACTCTCTGCCCAGGTCTCAACCTTGGACCACCTCTAACGGTGAGAAACTACCTACCAATTGAGAGTCCTTTGCATCTGACAGGAGATTGCTAAGAAGGATGTCATTTGGTGGGGCGGGTGGGACTTTGTGGATGTCCATACCTGTTTGATAGAAGCTAGCTGGGACTATCACATATTTTCATGTAGATTGTCACATAGCTGCCAGACAGTAAAAACACACAGTCATTACCAACCTGGGTCACATGTGAAACAGTGACTTATTGTTTTTAATTTCATCCCCACATTCTTACTACCTCACTTTCATAAGCACCAAAGTTCACATGAAAACAAAAAAAAAAGTTAAAAGGCCCACACTTTTAGGGTTACAGAGGGCAAGAAAGAATCTTTTCCTTCCCAGGAGGGCACAGCTGGCATGGTGCGTTTTGATTTTTTTCCTCCACCCTCATGAATTATCACATTGACTACAGTGGGAGGCAGCGTGCTAGATTAGATGGGGTGGCAAATCCCATGTTTCTGAACTAGTAAAGCAATTGCATTTGGAAAAAAAAATCATACTTGAAAATAACTTTTCTCCCTCACAAGGCAGGTTTCTAAATGTCACTAAGGCCTTGTCCATGCACAAAAGTTGCACCACTTTGAATATACCAGCATAATTAAAGCTGTACAACCTCCTGAGCGTGGTTTAAAAAAAGTGCTTATACTGGTCTAGCTTAATCCATTTAAAAAAAAAAAAGTCACACCCCTAACTGAAATAGTTACACTGGTACAAAATCTGTCTGTAGTCCAGGAGTTTAAGATCTGAGACTTCTGAATTTCACTGCTGTGTTTTTAAGCTCCATAATACTTTTGGAAATAGCATGCTGGCATTTGGAAAGGAAAGCGCAGTGGTACGCTGTATTATTGTTCAATGTGGACATTCAGAGTGTTTCATCTGATGTAGTCTCTCTCGATTTACCTTTGTGCTATTTCAGACATCCTTGTTTGGTGAAGGTACCTACCTTACCAGTGATCTAAGCCTCGCTCTACTTTATAGCCCTCATGGTCTTGGGTGGCAACACAGTGTTTTGGGCCCTATCCTTAGTTGCGTAGCTGTTTGTGAGATTATCGATCATCCAGATGTAAAATGCCAGGTGAAGAAGAAAGGTGAGTGTATAAAAATAATTACAACTAGAGTATTTGTTAATCTTCTATTAATACTCCTCAGTCTTAGGTTGTGTAAATGTGCAGTAATACAGCTAAAAATGTACTCGTGTGTACACTTGTTTCCCTCCTGCAGAAACTGAACCGGGGGGCACCTTTTCTGAATGACCCATTAGCAAATCTACAAAAGCTTTCCACAAAAATGGAAACAATAAAACTTGATCATTCTGGTAGTGGGACCCAGCTAGATCAGTATAGAAACCAAAATAGCGTCCTATTTTGTTTTAATCTAGCATCAATACGATAACAGAATGTGTTCTGTAATACAGAGTTATTCCATTTGTTTCAGAAGTGAACCCAAGCCAAGGTATTCGTGTAACAGCAAGATTAATACGCATTCTGTATTTATGCATGTTTGACTCCTAACAAGGCCTGTACTCTAGTAGTCAAATTTCATTTTGCTGCTTTCTTCCCACAGTTCTAGATCCTGTTGTATTATTTGTTGATCCTTTCTGATGTTAGCAACCCCTCAAGCATTGTGCTCTAGGCCTGCCTTCTCCTATCTCTAATGTGCCCCTTCTCCACTCCCAATCCACAGTACCCCCATGCCAGGGATAACCATTAGGGGCCGGTGTAGCCTTAACACAACTCTGATTCTCCTTTGGGATGTTAAGAGGGACCAAGGAAATTTTAGGTACAGGAAGGAATAAGAGCCCTGTTTCCTAACTCCAAGTCCTGTGCCTTGACCCGTCTTCCTTTACTGTCATACATGTGCTTTTGCTTTCCTTCCCATTTCCAAGAAAACCTCTTTTTGTCCCATACAGATTCAGAAGAAATAGACAGGAAAAGAGCAAGAGTAAAAAACAGTGAAGGGGGTGATGTTCCTCAGAAATACTTTGTTGTCACAAACAATCAGCTTTTACGAGTTAAATACTTATTAGTGTATTCACAGAAACAACACAGGAGGTAAGAGTTCAGCTCACCAGTATAATGAGCATGGTGCAAGTGCCAGATAGACAGAGATCTTATTTGTACATCATTCTCTCTCTCAAAATCCAAAAATACAAAAGCAAGACATGCTTCTATTTACAGGAAGCAAAAAGGGATCCCAAAGCAAATAAAGGAGCAAATGTAGTAGCTAGGAAAATCTTTATCAAAGCTTGCAAGATCATTTAAAAATAATAAAACATAATAAATGTGTCTTAAATGTGACAAGCTTATATTTGATGTAATTCATGCTTTTTATGAATTTTTTTCTTTCCACAGGCCTTCTAGTCAGTTATCTTGGTTTTCCAATCATGGTTTTGCTATAATGATGATGATGTATCTACTACTGCTAATTGTTATAAGTGCAGGCAACTCACCGGCCTTCCTCTACTACTGGAATAGAATGTTTGTCTCGGAAGGATGAGCAAGCTGGTTTATATGCTGTTATGTTCACCATGTGCCTTAATGATAGGAGATCTCCAACCTACTGCATCTGTACCAGCGCTCTGGAAATGGGGTCTCGAGCATTTGGTTATATTCCAGTTGCATTACCTTCATGGCCTCCTTTCCATTTTTTCCTTGTTTAAGTTGTTTTCTTTCTTTGAGTAATGACGGAGCCTGATGGGCTTAAAAGGGAGCTGCCATTCTTGCCCTAGGGACGCTGAAGTAGAATGTGAACAGTTCTGTACACGTTTTAGTCAATGGTCCAAGAAAATCTTTATTTACAATTAATTAAAACTTTAGTGTGGAAACTATCGGGCTGTAGGTGCTGGAACTGGGGGTGCTGCCACACTCCCTGACTTTAAGTGGTTTCTATCATACACAGGGTTTACAGTTTGGTTCAGTTTCTCTCAGCACCCCTGTATTGGGGGTGTTTATTCTCTGCCAGATTAAAACAGCAATATTTATTTATAACGTTATTGGAAGGGAGGAATTCTCTTTACCTCACACAAAGGTAAACCCGCAGTAGGTTTTATTGCTTTGACTTGAGAAACCCTATGTCTTTACTGAAGAGGAAAAGTGCTGTTTCTCATATGATAAAGCAGGATCATCTTAATTACAGTTTTTGACAGGGGATTATATATAGGCACAGTGATTGTAACAAAACATTATAAATAAAACAGTAACCAAATCGGAAGGATCTGAATGTTCTTGTTATTGAAAATAACATCACTGGATAAAGAATTAATACTGAATTTTAGAGGACTGTAGGTGATGATGAGGAATATGTCTTAAGTACAGTACAATGGGCCAGATCCTCACCTAGGTTCAGAGAGCATACAGTGCACGTCTGGGGAGGGTGTAAGATCAAAGTTCATCTTGGCCCTCCCCCACAAAGGGGCCCACTATATGCAGGGCTGGTCCCTATGTCTAACAGGCTCAAATGGGAGCTTGGGATCAGCGCTGGGCAGGGGCTTCCCATCAAGAAGGAAGGGGAAGGTCTATGCCACTAGCAGATCTCTTGGTCTGGGAACACTGTTTTCGCAGCCAATGGTGCAGTGCAAAGTGGTCACATGATGCTCCAGCATGTGACTCTGTTTGTACATGTCCCTTCTCTTTTTCTGCATTTGTGACCTGATAACTGCAGTAGGAATATACCAAATATTTCCTAAAACAGTGTTTTAGAAATAAAATATTTTGAGAGCAGGATTTATTTTGTTTCCGAGGTCAGAGAGTGATGTCAGCTTAGTATATACTACATTTAGGTTTTCACTTGATAACTGACCTTTGTACGTGTGTCTGTAAGATGTACTGTCTACATAAAGTTATCAGAAGGAGATTGTTTTTTCCTCTATCAGAATTACATTATCTGTGTTAGGTAGGCTTCATGCCAATATGTAAGTAGTAGCCATATTTTACTTTTTTTGTAAATCAAATTGTAGTGCACACTTAGACTTGGAACTTTTAAAGAGATTTGAAAATCACTTCCCTGTCAATGTTTTATCTGTACTATAGTTATAAAACCACCTAACAGTATAAAAACTGAAAAAGCTAGCAAAAAGAATTTTCCTTTAGTTTGTTGTGCATATGAGGATAACTTTGCATAGGGTCAGATTCACTGTTTCTCCTTTTATGTATCAGCAAGGTAGCAGAAAAACCCTATATAAAATTGCCTTAATACAAATATTTGTAAAAGCTTCAGGACACATTTTAAGATTGTGCTCTCAAAAACTGGCAGGTTTTTTAAACAAGTCAGCTTTAAATAATTGAAATTGACAATGTCCCTTTTAAACTCTGGGGGCTTTTAGCACTCATTTTGAACACAGTAAAATTTTACTTTTGTGAAGATGTGAGCATGGGTGACTTTGACCACTCTTGATGATGATCTCAGATTTAAATACAGTGATACGTGAAAACAGGACAGTTCCACATTTATAAAGCGGTACATTTTGTGTTGTAAACATTAGTTATGTTTTGAGACAGCCAGGGTTCAACAAAGATGGTCTACACCCTGTGAAACTAGATTTAGCAGCAAACTAGCCAAGGTTGTGAACAAAGTGTCGGGAAGGAATGAACTATTCCAGACAGAACTATTTTAATTAAACTTTGGGGTTGGCTGACTTATTTTTAAAGGCATTGAGACAAAATATCATTTAATGAAATGTGTATTTTCTCACCTTTGAGATTTTGAATTATATAAATTCAATTTTACATCTTTAATAGGAGTATCCATTCTAGGAGCTAAAAGTTTGTCATGACTTATGGTAAAGTAGCCTCACAGGGGTGTTACATAGGGAAGTAGTATGTCCATTTCACAGATGGGAAACTGAAGCACAGCCACTAAGTAAGGTGCAGGGGAAATGGTGATTGGGGCATTTTACAGTGAAAATGGATGGTTTTCGAAGATTTAAAATGGCAAAGGAAGCCATTCTCACCTTCAGGAGAGCGGTTAAATGACTTGCTTATTAGGGTGAGGAAAGAGCGGTTTTAAAAAGTTGTGTGTGCTTAAAGGTGATCACATTGACAAAAAAAAATCAACTGCAAAATTTGATAACAGCTCCTGTGTGAAATCTGTTATTAACCAAACTGTAAGAAAATGATGTGTATTCCCTGCAGCCATAGTGGAATGTCTTTTAAGATGCATGAAGACCATGATTATCCTCTATGCTTCTCATTATCCTTCATCTGAGGATTTCAAAATGGTGGTGAAGTATTAAATCCCTTTTCCTGATGGTTAAATTTAGGGACAAAGAAGTGACTTGACTGAGAATATACAGCAAGTCTGTGATGTAGCTGGGAATAAAACCCAACAGACTTGACTAGAGGCCCCTGCTGTAACCACATTAGAAGTTTAACATCTGTGGATGGCTGAAGTGCTGGCAAAACAGATTAGATGAATGTTAGAGAGATCCAAGGCAAAAGATAGAAGTTAGATGCATGCATCTGCTCGAGACTGCAATCTAACCCTTAATATTATGCTTGATCAATGCAGCTTTTCATTGAACAATGAAAGGTTCAGAAAGGTCTCACTGCATATTTCTAGCAAACGAGACGAGGGTTACTACCTTACTGATTAAGTGTGTCAAAATATCTTTTCCCTAGATGTTATTCTGTCACCTAATTGCCAGAAATAATGACTTGGTAATCAGGTTTTCTAACTCAAGCCCTCAAAATTAGGCCTAAACCATGTCAACACTGGCTGTGCTATTGTGGCTACATCACTATCTATTCTCATTCAATCTCTCTTATTGGTGAATGGAACTAGAAGCATTTATTCCGGTGAATTTCACTGCCAGAACGCCTTTATTTATGCTCTGTGCAGCTTGCAAAACCAGAACATTATCATCTAATGCCACATTGCCTTTCACAGTCCATTAATACTGCCCAGCTTTACAGCATAGCCTACACCCAAGTAACATGTGCACTAATCATAGAGCTGATTTGAAATTAAAATACTTCTCAATTAACATTTTATTGTTCCATGGAGTGGAGGACAGAAGCCTCTCGATCTCTCTCTTTAAGGCAGCTTACTCTTTGGTTCTCCATTACAGGAATTAGGCTTATACGGGGGGGATCTCAGGCCATTTCTGAAAGCATTAGTGTGTGTTTTTGGTGCACATCAGTGTGTGTGCGTGTGTGTATATATATTAGTGCCATAGTGTGCATAGTGATTGCAAGCTATTTAGAGTATAAATAGCAGGGTAGCTGTGGCAGCATGGGTACAGCTCAGCTGTACCAAGTACGTACCCACTGGGTTCAGGCAGGTTTGTACTCGGCCCGCTGAAGCTGTATCAATACTGCTCAGGCTGCTGTAGCGACATCGCTGTTTCTGTTCACACTAGCAGTCATCGAGCTAGCATGAGTATACGTACCCGAGCGGGGAACTACACCCCTAGCTCGCAGGGCAGAATCTAAGAGGCAGGAGTGGATACAGCGCTAATCACTCGGTGTTTGCTCCCGATTGTAGTGGCTGCAGCTAGAATGATGGGGGAGTGGGGGGACGAGCTGGGTTTCCAAGAGCCCTTGGAAGGAGGAGAGGGAGGTCTGTGACACATACTAACTTGGGAGGTTGTTCCAGGAGAAGAAGGAGCAGGCACAAAACTGGGGGGGAGGGAAGAGCAATTAATTAAGACAAAAGGAGCAGCTGGGACGACAGGAATTTTTGAGACTTTGTTGCTTAGAACAACTGGTTCTCTAAGAGCCAGGCGCCTGTAGCCCAGAACTGCCCCTACAATCAGTGGAAGTTTTGTGTGGGGAAAGGAGCAAATCTCATTCTGCTATCAGTTGTTAAGCAGGTCTCCCAACAGACTACAGCCATTCTTTTTGGGTCCCAGATGAAGGATGGTCCAGTGGTCAGGGCCGTAGCCTGGTACTTAGGAGCTCAGGGTTCAGTTCCCTCCTCTGTTACGTTTCAGAGTAGCAGCCGTGTTAGTCTGTATTCGCAAAAAGAAAAGGAGTACTTGTGGCACCTTAGAGACTAACAAATTTATTTGAGCATAAGCTTTCGTGAGCTACAGCTCACTTCATCGGATGCATTTGGTGGAAAAAACAGGGGAAATTGATATACACACACACAGAGAACATGAAACAATGGGTTTATCATACATACTGTAAGGAGAAAAGGAGTACTTGTGGCACCTTAGAGACTAACAAATTTATTAGAGCATAAGCTTTCGTGAGCTACAGCTCACTTCATCGGATGCATTTTCGTGAGCTGTAGCTCACGAAAGCTTATGCTCTAATAAATTTGTTAGTCTCTAAGGTGCCACAAGTACTCCTTTTCTTTTTGCGAATACAGACTAACACGGCTGCTACACTGTAAGGAGAGTGATCACTTAAGATAAGCCATCACCAGCAGCAGGGGGGGGAAAGGAGGAAAACCTTTCATGGTGACAAGCAAGGTAGGGTATTTCCAGCAGTTAACAAGAATATCTGAGGAACAGTGGGGGGTGGGGTGGGGGGGAAAAATAACATGGGGAAATAGTTTTACTTTGTGTAATGATTCATCCATTCCCAGTCTCTATTCAAGCCTAAGTTAATTGTATCCAGTTTGCAAATTAATTCCAATTCAGCAGTCTCTCGTTGGAGTCTGTTTTTGAAGCTTTTTTGTTGAAGGATAGCCACTCTTAGGTCTGTAATCGAGTGACCAGAGAGATTGAAGTGTTCTCCAACTGATTTTTGAATGTTATAATTCTTGATGTCTGATTTGTGTCCATTCATTCTTTTACGTAGAGACTGTCCAGTTTGGCCAATGTACATGGCAGAGGGGCATTGCTGGCACATGATGGCATATATCACATTGGTAGATGCGCAGGTGAACGAGCCTCTGATAGTGTGGCTGATGTGATTAGGCCCTATGATGGTGTCCCCTGAATAGATATGTGGACAGAGTTGGCAACAGGCTTTGTTGCAAGGATAGGTTCCTGGGTTCATGCATCCGATGAAGTGAGCTGTAGCTCACGAAATCTTATGCTCTAATAAATGTTAGTCTCTAAGGTGCCACAAGTACTCCTTTTCTCCTCTGTTACAGCCTTCCTGTGTGACCTTGGCAGGGGTGAAAGTAAGTCGAGTGACTTATCGGTACGCTGGGGCCAGTTCTGGCCCCCAGAAGGAGCGGGGTTGAGGGGGTCAGAGCCAGCCCCAGCCCACCCTGTAAGGTAAGTGCCCCTCCTCCCCCACTGGGGTAGCAGCAGCCGCCTGGGGCTCCAGGGGCTATTTAAAGGGCCAGGGGCTCCCCTCTTCTACCCCCCTGGCCTTTTAAATAGCCGCCAGAGCCCTGGGGAAGCGGCGGGGCTCCAGCGGCTATTTAAAGGACAGGGGCAGCAGAGGCAGTTGGAGCCCCGACCCTTTAAATAGCCGCTGGAGCCCCTGCTACCACAGGGCTCTAGGGGCTATTTAAAGGGTCCACAGCTCCCCTCTTTCACCGCCCCGCTCCTTTAAATAGCCTCCGGAGCCCTGGAGTAGCGGCGGCAGGGCTCTAGGGGCTATTTAAAGGGCCTTGGTGGTAGAAGTAGAGGAGCCCCAGGCCCTTTAAATAGCTGCTGGAACCCTGCAGCCACTACCCCAGGGCTCCAGCAGCGGGGCTCTGGAGGCAATTTATAGGGCCTGGGGCTCCAGCCACTGCTGGGAGCCCCAGGCCCTTTAAATCGCCCCCCCCCAACCCCCGGGGGAAGCTGGGCTGCCCAGTACGGTGCACCAGCTTTTACCGGTATGCCGTACCAGGGCGTACTGGCTTACTTTCAGCTCTGGACTTTGGACAAGTCACCTGGCCTTTCTACGCCTCAGGTCCCTATCTGTGCAATGGGGATAACAGTTCTGCCCTACCTTGCGGGTGCGAGAGGGTAAATACCTTAAAGATTGTGAGTTGTTCAGATATGATAACATGATTCAGATAATGCATTTATCAGCTGATAATGCATTTTGTACTCAGGGCCACATCCTGCCACTGTTTGGAATCGGTGTGGAGGACTGGTTACTATGTGTATTTCCCAATGCTGGCAAGATGCATTCACTTGAATTACTTTGTGGTAGAAAACACAATGTTGTACCAAACAACTCCCACAGGTATTTTTATTACTTAACGTGAACCAAAGGTTAGCCTATTAAATAGTTTAAAGCACCGGGCAAAGTGCTCGAAAAGTACTGAGTGCTTTACTTAATGGGAAACTAACTGTAATTTTGCCTGCACAAAAACTGAATAAAACTGAGTAAGCAGCTCAGGATTAGGCCCCAAAGCTGCAAAATGTCCAGATCCCTCTGCTCATCAAAATGGCCAGTACAGGAATGTGACGAATAGTGAGAATGTGCTGCTCGGACACAGACATCTGTCAACTGCCTTTTAATGAATTGAAAAATATTGAAGTGAAACCAATCTTTTAAGTTACAATAAAGCAAACAAATAAAATATCAGACAAGTAATAAAGAAACTGGTCTCTCTCTGCTCCGGTTTGGCCCAAGTCCAGTGGAATTTTAATAAAATGGCCCCACCCGTGGCCTCCAGGTTTTGCAATAAGGGGCTAGTGCATGGGTATCTGAAAGTGAAACATACTAGAAATAAAACTGAAGCTGCGTGGTCTCTCTTCCTTCCCCAAGCTGAGAGAAATGCAAACAGATTCTACAAAAGTCACTTATTTTTAAAATTTCCATTTTAACAAATTAAGATAGAGAGAATTTTCTCAGTGCTCATCTACCTTTAACATCTCCTTGAAGCAAGATTTCCAATAGCCTCCCTCAAAGGAGCTGGAAAGAACAAGCTTCAGAAATTCAAGGGAAGAAATGTACTGGTTAGTTTTGCAGAGTTAAGAAACTGTAGTGGGAAAGGCTGATGGCCGGTGATCATGCATTGCATGGTTAGAATTTTATTTTTATAGAAGCAAGAGTAATAACCTTTAGATGAGACATTAAGCATTGGAAATAATCGGTCAGGCTGAAGATTGTAGCTGTAAGTCACCAAAAATAAAAAACAAATACAAATAGAAATTTCCATTTAACAACAGGCTGTATGTGTAAGTTACTCTTTAAAGATCTCATTCTGAGTATTGCCAACCACAAGCGTTCAAAAATCATGACTCAGGCCTCTCCAAAATCATGAGATTGGCTTAAAAACAATAAATGTTTTTCTATTTGATTTCTGAGCCTTTAGGCTGCTCTCACTTCACATTTCAAACTGTTTGTCACTACCCAGAGGGCTAGAAACTTACTTTCATTTCAAATGAGAGCTGAGAGTCTCATGCAATCTCTGGATTCCAGCATCTGGGGAAACACCAGGTATAAACAAGACTGAATCCCTCAAACGCTACTAAGTAAAGTGCTCACCCTTGGAGCAGCAGGCCTGGTGCTATAGGGAGACAGCAGAAGGGTTGTGTCAGCCGTGTGAGTGAGTTGGCATTTGCTCGGTAACACCTCTGCTCTCTGGCTTCTAGTGATGCTACTCTACAAACTCAGCTGCCCCTTCCCCTAACCACCAGCTCTGCTCCTTACAGCCCCAAATGCTTCCTCCTTGCTCTTCTGTGTCTGGGACTTGGAGTCTGCCCCCTAACCACCATCTCCACCTTCTGCAACCTCCAAGCACCTTGATCCCCAGATTCTCCCTAATGTCTGCAGACCTCACCCTGCTGTTTAGCAATTCCTCCTGTCCCAGCCAGGGGAATTCACGCACTTCTGATTCCACTCAGCTGCCTCTGCCCCCCATCCCTGCTTGACAGGAGTCTCCATCTCCATCTATTTGGCCTTTAAGAATTGGTCAGTTAGCACTGAAAAGAACACGCTTCAGTCCACTGGTGGTTTGCAAACTATTCTTAAATTAGTCAGGTGTGTGAGATGGGGCCTGGAGTGGCATTGTTCTGCTTCCTGATCTGGCCTTAGTTCAGCAAAATATCAAAGCATGTGCTTACATCCCATTGCAGACAGCAGTAGCACAACCACTTCCAGTGCATCAGTTGCAAGGGGACTTAAGCATATGCTTAAAAATGCTTATCAGCATAGGGATGGAATTATTCATGTGCTTAAAGTTAGGCAGGTGCTTTAGTGAGTTTCATGACTAAGGCCTGGACGGTAGGGTCAAAAATGAGAACGATTCCAAGATGGCAGCACAAATGCTTACAGGGGCAACACACGCATGAGTATTTGCAGGACTCATTTTCTACCAATGTTCATGTAAATGGCACATAAACCCTGGTGCAAAGGGTGGTGGCAAAGTGATTGGAAACAGTAATAAAGCAATTGGCTAAGCAGCAGTTCTGCAGAAAATGACCTGGGGATTATAGTGGATGAGAAGCTAAATACGAGTCAGTGTGCCCTTGTAGCCAAGAAGGCTAACGGCATATTGGGCTGTATTAGTAGGAGCATTGCCAGCAGATCGAGGGAAGTGATTGTTCCCCTCTATTTGGCGCTGGTGAGGCCACATCTGGAGTCCTTTGTCCAGTTTTGGTCCCCCAACTACAGAAAGGATGTGGACAAATTGGAGCAAGTCCAGAGGAGGGCAACGAAAATGATTAGGGGGCTGGAGCACATAACTTTCGAGGAGAGGCTGAGGGAACTGGGGTTACTTAGTCTGCAGAAGAGAAGAGTGAGGGGATTTAATAGCACCCTTCAACTACCTGAACCGGGGTTCCAAAGAGGATGGAGCTAGGCTGTTCTCCGTGGTGGCAGATGACAGAACAAGGAGCAATGGTCTCAAGTTGCAGTGGGGGAGGTGTAGGTTGGATATTAGGAAACACTATTTCACTAGGAGGGTGGTGAAGCACTGGAATGGGTTCCCTAGGGAGTTGGTGGAATCTTCATCCTTAGAGGTTTTTAAGACCCTGCTTGAAAAAGCCCTGGCTGGGATGATTTAGTTGGTGTTGGTCCTGCTTTGAGCAGGGGATTGGACTAGATGACCTCCTGAGATCTCTTCCAACCCTAATAGTCTATGATTCTAATTGGTGGGCTTTATTTTAAAAAAGATTTGTATTACAGGTGCTCGTTTGAAGGTCTACTTAAGACAAACATTCCCAAACAAAAATCTTTAGCTTTAGCAAGCTAAGGCAAAGCTGACAAGTTTTACGCTCTGATCTACCAGATTGTTTATGGAGAATTGAATGAGATGGGTCAAGAAACACCTTTAAAAAAAAAATCACAAAATAGAGATCTGGCATGGAGTATTTTTAAAAACACGTTGTCACTTTTAAATACCAGTCTTAAAATAATTGTGGTGACTCACAGAAAGATTGCCAGTGGAAAACAAAATAAACTAAAACCATTTCCTTTCAGCCTCTTTGCAGCTCACTGACGCAAATGCTAAGGTGAACTAAAAAAGAGTAATAGGATTTTTTAATGAGTGTCTGGCAATCTAAACAGTTAGATGTAATCATATTTGTTATATTAAAGTGAATTTAATTCTAAGGAGAGCACTAGACTTATATTAAAAGGAGTCAGTAGATATCCCCAGAAAATTGGATTTGGTTCTATGGCTTATCGTCGATATTACATTGTTCCACGAGGCTGTATTTTATCAAATGAGTGAAAACGTTTCAGTAAACTTTGAATTTTCATCTTTTCAGTTAACAGTGTAGCTCTATCATCACTCAAAAGGATTAGATGAAATACTGTCACCAGAAAAGTTATTTTGTCTCATTTTAATTGTTTGTACTTAATGAGCCAGGTTCACACAGGATGTGGTGTATCCAACAGGGGAATTTGATCCCATGCTTGTTAAATATAATTGCCACTAGATTTTCTTGCTACTTAGCAGATAATTAATGGGTAGGTAGGATCTAAAAGCAACAATTTAATGAGATGCTTAGCTTCCTAGGAAAATGGGAGTTTCTATGTCCGACTAAGATATCGTGGCTTGTAATATTGTGACCGCTTCCTCTTTGTTTGTAACATTTGGGGGACATGGCAAAATTCTCTGTTCCTAAAGGGAATTATTATAGATCCCAGGCTTTGCTGCTTTTGTAAAGGGATGAAAATAACTGAGAAGGAAATCGCAAAAGCCACCAGCATAAAAGACCAAGCAGCTTTCCTGTATGGCCTTTCATAAAGGACTCTGGAACAAACAGAGATCTCCCTCTGATCACAGTAAAATAAAAGAATGCAGTGACCACCGCCCTGTAGCTTAAGTACCACATTTGTATTAATGGTGCTTGTGCTGAGAAATATAGTCTTATATGAATCCATAGGACTAATCCAGCTAACACTTCAGATACCAGCTGGAATTGGGCAGCAGCCTATTACAGTGAATTAGCCCTCAGTTATAGTGCGATTGATGGAGTGAACTGTATGATGCAAGATGGTATCTTACTACAGCTACTAATCAGACTTTCCTTCAATAGATGCACATTAGGATTAGGATTTCACTACTGGTAGCAGGAAGTGGTGGTGTTCTGGTCTGGATCTGATTTAGCTTAGGGCCCAGGTTAGAAGGTGAAGCAGGGTCAGGGCATGGGGTCATACTGAATGGTGCTAAAAGCTCCTGAGCTGTTCTCAAACACAACATCCACATCAGTTCAGGCGCCAGCCCCAGAAATGCAGGGGCAGTTTCAGACCCAAGTACAAGAAGCCAAACACCAACCCAGAATTCACAGGGGGCTGGATTTGAGGTTCTGAGCTTCATCTCTGTTTTCCAGAGCAACTGGCAAGACCCGTTATCTGTGCTAGACTCCTACCGTCAGCAACCCAGCTGACACTGACCCCTTGCAAATCTATCCTCTTGCCAGTTCTGTCTCCGTTGCCTGGCTGGCTTAGCGCTAGGCAGGCAGGGGGATAGATTTGGCAATGTGCTTTTTTGGTGACATTTTCAATTCATCATGAAAGCTGTCTCCTCAGGCTCCCTGCCCACACCCCGAGCTTCCTGAAATGCGCAAATGTCAGACTCAAGCGCAGAGAAGAAAATGCAGAAAAAATAAAAATGCCTACAGATGAGAGACAAAGAACCAAGTGATGGAAGGAAAGGACACCACCAGCAGGTCTTATGCTTACTGAAGTGCAGAGCTTCTGGAGAGCCTACAGCTGAGCCTAAACCCCCTAGGTCCCAGTAGCTTTGGACAACGGAGAAGTTCAGAACTAGACATGGTGGAGATGAGGAGAGCTCTTTCTGGAAACAGAGTTGAAGCAGTTTGGGGCAGCTGCTGCTTCAGGCCCCATCCAACAAAGCACTTAAGCACATGGTTTAACTGTAGGCGTGTGGTTCAGTCCCACTGAATTCCATTGGATTTAAGCACATACTTAATTATGTTCCTGAATCAAGGCCAAGAGGCTAGCACCACAGACCTAGCTGACTGTATCCCAGTCAGTCTCATGAACCCCCATTTTACAAACAGGGAAACCGAGGCACTGGGAGTGAAGTGACTTGCCCCAGGTCACCCAGCAGGCCAAGCTGGGAATAGAACCCAGGTCTGCTGCATCCCACTCTATTGCTGTAGCCACTAGGCAACACTGCCCTTCCTCCCCCCTTCCACACAACGCACGCCAACCTCACACAAGGGCTCCTCCCTCCCAACGCCGACTGCTGGGCAAGGCCTATGGCTTTGCTTTCGTGCCGGAGCAGCAGAGAGCGAGGAAGGCCGACGCCGTCTCGTGACGGGCCTGATGCCGAGCAGCCTCAGGTCCCTCCGTGGCCCATAGGCCGGAAGCAGCTGGCGTGCGGGGGTCAGGCCAGAGGGAGCCAAACTCCTTCATGCTGCACAACAGCGCTGCCTATGAAGCCAGCAGATGGCTCTGCCCCAAATAGCCTTCTATAGCTGACCCACGACGCGGGAGGAGCAGCTGCATGGGCCGGCCAGGCAGCTTCACGCTGGTGAGCAGGGAAGGGCAATGCTCCGGATTCCTTGCCAGGGAGTGGTTTTAGGCTGTTGCAGTGCTGTGCTGGCCCAGACATCCCAGTCAGGGTGCCGCTATCGCTCCGAGGTAATGAGCGGGTAAATGCAGCAAGAGCAGCTCAGTAAAGCATCAGCAGAGTGGGTAAGGGGCCATGAGTGGTTTAGATGGGGACTCAGCCTTGGGGTCCCAAGGTCTGACGGGGCTGGCTGCGGAGGGTCCCCCCTGTTCCAATCTGCCTATTGTTCAAGGAGAGAGGCACCAACGCAGGTTGGGAGGGGATGGGAGAGAGGTTAAGAGAACAACGACCGGAGAGTCATCTGAAGAGAAATGAAGCCTCTTCCCAAGAGAGCCCCAATCTCAGAGGGACCTGAGACAACTACAAGACTCAGAAACAGGCCCCGGAAATGCTCGGATATGTATGCAGGGCATCTCCTTAGATTAGCGTATACGGAGACAGAACTGGCATAGCCAGCAGGGCCTTTCCATTCCTTGGCAGCCCCCCAGAAAGGTGAGGCCACAGCTCTAGGCTTTGCAAGTCTGGTCTATCTTTATTTATCTATTACCCCCTATTACCACAGCCTCTGAGCACCTCACAATCCGTAATGCATTTCTCTTCACAACACCCCTGTGGGGCAGGGCAGTGCTGTTATCTTCAGTTTTTCAGATGGGGAACTGAGGCGCAGAGAGACTAAGTGACGTGCCCAAGGACACACAAGAAGCCTGCGTAGGAGCTGGGAATTTAACCAAGGTACCCCCAGGCTAGTGCCCCAATCCCCTGGCCATCCTTTCCCTCTGATGGGCTGCCGGAGAGTTAGGCCATCCTCCCATCGCTGCAAAGAGGCAAACTCACTAATAGAAAACTTCAGCATTTTCCAAATCTCTGTAGCCCCTCCCAGGTTTTCCCATGGCTGGCCCTGGTGTAGAGACATGAAGGGACAGGACTGGAGATTAGTACAGAGGTTCCCTGAAGCTTGTATTTCATGGACATGTTTCTTAATTTTAAACAGCTGGGCTTCTCTTTGCTGTTTTCTACCTCGTCTCTCCAATATGGTCACCGAGCACCAGATCACGAAACCTGCACTCTGTTTATAATTTAAATCTAGTTCTCCTACATCCAAACACTGCCACTATAAGATATGGCCTTTGTTTAACCCCAGTCCTGTCCGAATTCCTTTTGGGGTTGGAATGGGCATGTTCCGATTTCTCTTCATTTAGTCTCTCTCTCTATGGACTATCTCAGCAGATCGTAACTGCATGGCCATGTTTTCATACGCATGCTGCAGTCCTCCCCCACAAGCCCTTTATTAAAGTAGCAGCTGCGCCCAATCTCCGCTCTTTCCCAAAGATCACACTGCAAAAGCTGTATCGGTTGTTTCCAAATACAAGCCATGTTCTCCTAGTTGTCTTTTTGTTGGGTTACAAAGAACCATGAAACGTATCAAATAATCTGTTTACAATCAGCATTTTTCAGGAGGAACTGGATTTTAAAAATCAATGAAACAGAATGATTAAGCCAGAGGATTAAATTGTATTACTTTTTTACTCTGTGTGTTGTGATAGCACCACAGAGTCCCTAATCTAATCATGCACCAGGACCCCATTGTGCCAAGCACTGTACAAAAAGACGCTCCACTGCCCAAAAAGCTAACAACCCATTACACTTTCCAAGGTCACATATGTTTAACAACAGCACTAACTACTCTGCCAGGCACATCTTCCTGCATTATTAACTGTACATGAGGAAACTTTCCTTTCCTTCATTCCTTGCTATTCTGTCGCTTGGAAGCCTTCAGAAAACCCTCATGGGAGCTCCCCGACGCTAGTCATGGCCCACCAGTAGGCCAAACAGGCTGCCAGCTGGAAATGAGCTGAACCCTGAACCTTGAACTTGATTACTCCAAACTTTGGGGGGATTCTATATATCTGGGCCTGGATCCTGATCTACTTTTGCACCTGGCCCCTAGCTCTGGATAGGCTGCTCTGAAGCCCCAGTTCTAACCATCCCTGAGTTTTTGGGGAGTTTGAAATCCAGACCCGTATGTTGTGGTTTAAGCCCATTTCTACTGCAGGACATATCAGAGTGGGTGGGAGAGGAGATCCATTCATCTTTCCCTTGCCCACCGGGGTTCCAATCATGGGAGAGTATTTAGCCTTAGTCCTGCTTCCATTGAAGTGAATGGAAAAAGTCCCGTAACTTCTAGATGGGAGAAGAACTGTGATTGCTATACTGACCAACTAAGAACTGTGTACTTCCCATTATATTTATTGATTGCCCCAGCCCACCCTGGCCTGCTTGTTTGTCTCAGCCTCTTGTCTCTCAGAGTGTAAGCTCTTTGAAGCAGGGACTGTCATTTAATAGGTGTTTGTACAGTGCCTAGCACAAGGGTCCCCCCCTTCCCCGCTTGTGGCCTTTAGGGGCTACTGCAACAAACAACAACAGAGAACATAGTGAAGTATGAAGACCTCTGCCATGCAGTGCCACAATTATGGAAAACCGGAACAAAGATGACCCCAGCTATTAGCGACTGGAGCGCTTGAAGGGGTTCCTAAGGGTGTGAGTGAGCAGCTCAAACCTCTGTTAGGAGTGTAAGACATCATGACCTCCAGCAGAATGCAAGAATCTGAAGGAAAGTCAAAGGGGAACAGGTTCATCTGAGCACCTAAAATGCAGGAATTTTGTTGAGGGTTTAACCAGACTCCTGCTGACCCAAACCTACATGTTAGGGGGCTTTCCCTTCACCCCTCCCCAGGTTCTTGTCACACAGACAGAAAGCAGAAGTCTGAAGTTCAGGCAATGCGATGTTTATTGGGGTTAGTTTCAAGCAAGAATATGCATAGCTCTGATGCCGCAGAGCCTTTACCTGTGTCCCTGTTCCCCCAATCCTCAGAAGCATAATTATACCTGCACTGCATGCTCCTGGTCCCACTCCTTACCATTTATGGTCATGTTCTGTTTTGGAAGGTCATGAGTCTGTGGGCTTGGTACCACCTCTTTTGTATCCTATAGAAGGGGTAAGGAGGGAGGTTGTTTTCTTGCCCCGGCCAGGCTTTTCTTTGGCTTTTAGTGTTTCTTTTACACCACCCTCCTTGCCCCCTCCTAACTGGTTGCTTGATCTTGGCTTGAGAGAGGAGCCAGGCAGCCTTCCAGTGTATGCTCGTATATTATACTCCCTGTCATGGGGATACTGTCAAAAATGTATCTCTCCCCTTTTTAAAGATCTTGTATGTTGTGAAGGCTAATGGTTGTTTTAAAAAAATCCCCTCATGTAATGCCGAAGGATAATACTACTTGGATTAGCCAGGGAGCACACTGCAAAAGTATCCACAATGACCCACGGCTTTGAAACAGGCTTGCAGCCCTTAAACACATGTTCTCCCTGTCTGTGTGGGCAAAACAAAATAAAACAAGATAGAAGCACGTGGAGGAGCAACGTTTTAACCCTGGTGGCTATCTAGACTAAAAAACGATTCCTTAATATGGTTAACCTCTAACATTGGGGTGGGGGGGTTTCTGTTCTTTTAAAAACCAACTTTTTAATTGTAATTATGGAAACATTTTCACCCAAACAAGGAAGTTCTGTAGCTATTCGTGATATTTCTCTTTCATTTTGACAGGCTTGGCACAGAGAATTATATTAAGGACGGACTTAATTCTGCAGCCCTTCATTGATCAGTGATCTTTTAACTGACATCCATGAACATTCTGTCAGATCCAGTGCCCTCTGAAGTCAATGGGAAGGTACCAATGTCAATGGATGCACCGCAACATATTTGTCATATTATATAACTCCTCACGCCTGCTACTGCTTGTCTTACTCACCAACTTCTACATGAATGGAAGACGCAAGAGATTTACTGCCCGTGCTATCTCCTGGGAATGACTTGTCAAGATAAAACAGGAAGCCTGTAATATTAGCTATGCAATAAAACAAAAGTTGTGCTTCAAGTGAAAATATGAAACAAAACTCTCTCTCTCTCTCTCTCTCTCTCTCTCAATAAGAGAGGATTGATGCCAAGGACACAGTGCAAGAACAAGACGACAGGAGGTAGAGAAGACACATATTAAAGGTGTTGACAGGTTAATGTATAATAAACAATTCCAGGAGGCAAAATGCTGAGCAGAAGAATAAGCTTCCAAAATCTGATCTATGCCTTTCTTTGATTAAATGAAAATCAAAGCCTGAAAGAAAATAGAAGTTCCACCTCAGCTGGATTGATGGCTCTGTTAGAACACACGTTCTCCGTCCCGCTATCTTGCTTCCTAATAAAAGGTTACAAACAAACATTCCTGTACATTCATCAGCCTGATCCACCATCTCAGTGAAATGCCACGTGCAGCTGTTTCTAAATACATGCCAGGAATCTGTCTCACTTACACCACTTTATAGACTGGCTCACCCAGGGATGGTCCCCGAGCTGCAAAGCCAGCCCAAATGTAGCCTGATTAATTGTGCTATGGGGACAGAAAAAGCCAGTGACTCAAAATGGGAATGTAGAAGCGGTTTCCTAGAGACAACTGGTTTAATTGCTACCAAAAAGCCAGAGAGCAACAACTTTCCGTCACTAGCTTCCAATCTGCCTTACATTTGAGCCAAGGATGTCCATGTGAAAGGCTCCACGTTCCATTCCAAAGGCGCCAACCTCCTGAACTGTCTTGCCTTGTTTTCCTAGATCGCCTGCCACAGCAGCTTGCAAACTTGGTGTTAGTTATTCGAAGACATGTTAAAATATGTTCTGTGTAAGAACCAGCCGAGACAGAGAGCTGGCAGGCTCTCAAGTCCCAACCTTTGTTCCTCCCACAATAAAGCTCATGCTTCTGGATCAAGCCATCCGTTCATAAACTTTTTCCTTTTTTTATGATACCACTGCATATTCTTCCTGCAGCGGATTTCACATGTCCTGCACGCAAGTAGATGTTTGCCAATTTCATCAATGGGTGGTGAAGGAGAATGAGCTTCTCTACTGGGGTATGGTTTGCTTAAGAGTTTTACAGACCACCCACTCTAAACATCAGCCTTTTAGAAAAGGAACAAGACAGAGGGCTCTGGGTGGGTGTGACACCCACGGAGCCCTTGGTGTCAACTGGCAGAGGGCACAGGGGGAGCCTATGGTATTACAGAGATTCCTTGGGTCAGATAGCCGCATAAAGGTTCACCATAGAGTGGCATACGAGGTCTCAGCCAAGAGCCAGTTGCCCACCAGTCATCATGATCATTATAAAATGTACGTGAAGATCATATTTAAGGAGTTCTGTATATATACTGAAAATGATGCAGTTAAGGTCTTTGTAATTAAGGTTGATTCCCAGGAAGTGACATATCTTGGGGATGTTCCTTTCAGGCAGGAGGTAACTGATACTTCTCTCCCTGTCAGAAAACCAGACTTAAAGGCCATTATGTGCCCACTGTGATTTAAATGGCCAGACTACATGAGAGTCTCATGAACAACATCACCTCAGAGCACAAATAGCTCCTGCCACTTTGAAGCCGTTCCTGTTTGCATAGCTCAAGTCAGGACAGCGTGAGAGTCGTTAGCTCTGCTCCCCGTTAGCAGTGCTTAATTAACCTTTAAAAGAACAAGTGAGGAAAATGAAACATTAATGATGTCTCTCATTTGCATTTGGGAGTAGTGTAAAGGTCTCAGATTAATCCCTACAAACCAGGCAGAGCTCTCTGAGCTGTAATCAAAATTCCTATTAAGCTGCACATCTAGCATGGAGGGACCTTAATGCTACTCTGGGCTCAATATGGGGAAACAAGTTACTTCGTATGTCTCTTACCCCCAGCCTACAATCAGCCTGAAACACACATTTGCCCCATTGCCCAGAAATAATCAACCTGGAGGTGCCATCTCCCTCTTTCCTAACAGAGTGACACAGATGTAAAAGGGAATTCTGTGCTAAGCAGCCCCTAGGGAGAGCAATGGCCTTGCCCATGAAGGCACTAGCTAGTACTAGGGAGTTAGGCAAGCCCCTTCCAACACATGCAGCTGTCCATGGGGGGGGGGACCAGAACAGATTGGGAGCCCCCCAGGCTAAGACACAGCATGTGCATCTGATTACTATGGGGCTGGTCTGAAGGGAAGCTTCTAGCTTCCCCACAAACTCACAGGAATTTTTTTGACAAAACATTTCCCCCCCCCCCATCAGAGAATGCCGAGTCACCAAAAGCAAAACTTCTCCTGGGAAAAGTTTGATTTTTGACAACAATTTTTTGATGTGAAGAAATATTGAAGAAAAAAAAGTTTTGAAGGTTTGTTTGTTTTTTTTAAAAAAGAAAAATTCTGGTGCCAAACCATTTTGTTTCAAAATTTAGGCCAGTGGATGTAATTAAGAAGAGGTTGAAATCACAACAAAACATTTTTGGTGGCCCCAAACCTATATTTGTATTTTAGCCAATGAAAAAGATCAAGATTTCAAGCTCTCATCCCAGTTTAGAGTAGAAAAATTCATCAAGATATCAAAAACTCTCATAGATGGAGAAACAATTTCCTAGATAGGTCTACTCACAATTTCTGACCAGGTTTGGCTCCTTCAATCCAATCCTAGCTTTGACCCAGACTCTGCTCCAAACAGTATTCTGGCTGCTATTAGAACACAGCCAGCTGAACTCATCTTCTCTAAAAGTTAGTTCCAGTAATAGCCCTCTCACTTTTGTACAAAGGGCTCCATACCCTAAAGGCCTTACAGTTAGGGTGGTTATGCTGGGCAACAAAACCACCTCTCCATATATGTTGCCTAGATCAGACCAAATACAAATAACTCCCTTGCGAACATTTTTAATGCTGAACAAACTCACTTTCACCAAAACACAGCAGCCACTTAACTACCCAGCATATGCCAATTACCAAGCAGTTGATTCAGTTCCTTCTTTATGCCAACAGTCGGTGCCAGCTTTGTTAGAACAATCACTAAGAGCCCTCCCTCTCTCAACACATTAAACAATCCTGGAAGGATTGTGTGTGATCTCACTGCTTCTCCTCCCATCTCTCCATTTCCGTCCTCTCCTCCTGCCTCTCAACTCTTACCTTTTAACTGTTTTCTCTTCCTTTTGGAAAAAAATATTTTTCGCTCTCCCCTTTTCTCTTTTCCTCTGCTTCCCCCATCTGACCCTCTTCTTGGATCCTCAAAACAAGTTTAAGCTGGGCTTTAAAAAGGTGTTTAGGCTTAGTTCTCACCCTCCATATTACCACCAGCAAATGATCCGTGCCTCAGTTTACCCATCTAGCAAATGTGGGTGTGAGGCAGGGGTGTGAGGCATGGGAATGTATGTAGGGGTTGATGGATACATGTACCAGTGCAGAGTGTTATTGTTTAACTTGCTGACACAGGGGGAAGTCAAATGCAGACGCTGTCTGTCACCCTCTGTGTCCCCACAGACACACCCGGTAAATCTTTCCCAAGCTATGCCTCCTTGCCCCCCACAAAATGCTGACTGATGGGACTTTCCAGCAGCACTGCAGAAGAAGTGGATCAGAGGGAGTGAGAATCTTTCCCCTTTTGGAAGCCTCTGGCTTTGAGACGTGCAGAGCTGGTGCTGATCTCACATGCAGACAGAAAGGAATCCCGTTGAGGAATACACCTGATGGGCCAGAGCCCAAGGTCCTTCCCTCAGGCAAACTCCAGCTGAGGCTAAATCCAATGGGGAACTCAAGTAAGGGATAAATAAAAGTGGAGTAAAGACGTCAGACCTACATGTGGATGACTGAGTGACATGGAGTCATCTGGCCATAGGGTGACCAGACAGCAAATGTGAAAAATCGGGACGGGGGTAGGGGGTAATAGGAGCCTATATAGGAAAAAGACCCAAAAATCGGGACTGTCCCTATAAAATCAGGACATCTGGTCACTCTATGCTCCCACGATGTCCAAGCAGCAATGTTCAGTACCTTTCATTTGATTGGGATATTAGGGTCCCATCGGGCATCTTTTATACCAGAGTCAGGTCTAATTCCCACTGACTCCTTTGTCTGTGTCAATGGGAATTTTGCCTGAATACAGTGTGCAGGATCAGGCCCTTTCTTTTAAATTTGGAAATCTGCATTCTTAGCACAGACCAGAGGGCGCTTGACAATAGAAGAGAAGCCAGCACGAGAGTTCATTGCAATTGCCCTGATGTAGGCTACACTGCTGTCCCAGCTCCTACCCTGTCATTATCAGCCAGTGACTTCTGATCTGGCCACACCTCCTGCTTCCCCTACACATCCACCCAGGGCCGTAAGCAGGGTGGGGAGAGCAGGGCAGCTGTCCAAGGCACAATGCCCTGGGGACAGAAAAATGGGGCAGCATGTGGGGGCAGTCATGGCCCCTGCCCCCAAATTTCTGCCTTCCATTTAGCACAGCGGTTTTCAAATTGTGGGGCGTGCCCAAACCTCTGTGCTAAATGGAAGGCAGAAATCTGGTCGGGGGGGCACAGGACTCTGCGTCACCTCTAGGGGACGCAAATATGCCTGATTGCAGCTCTGCACCCACCCACCCTCACGCAACTGAACTATTATGAATTATTCTGCCTGAGCCCTGAACATGTCACAACTGAGATCAGCCAGCCTGTCTTCCTCCAGATCCCAATAGCAGCCGATTGACACACCCTGCATTAACTCCCTTCTGGTCTGAAGGTTCCTTCTCCTGGTAGTCCCCAAACAACAGCCAAACCACTGATGCTGGGGTCCAGGATTTGCCCTGTAACTGTAACATTTATAAAGCATGTTGAGAGCCATGGACAGAAGGTGCTGTAGAAGTACTAGTGCATTAGTAATAGCAAGGGGTGGGATCTTGAATCTGTGGCAGATTTCTAGCAGAAGCACTCTTGCAATCTGCTGGGAGGATTTTTCCTCTTCATCGTTGGTAATCAAAGGTGCTAGCAATGGGAAGATAGGAGCCACTAGGGATTCTATCAACATGAAAAGATACCCAACCCATGGAGCGTACAAAGTAAAATCCATGTGTGTGGGCCACAGGTTAGGACACTGGACTAGAAGTCCTGGGCTTTATCCACAGCTCTGCTGTAGGACCTTACACAAAGTGGCTTTCAGTTTCCTCCCCTTTAAAATAGGGCTACTGAAACGCATCTTCCTTTGCAAAGCTCTTTGAGATCTATGAATGAAAAGCACGACAGAGGAGCTCAGTACTATTAGCTGTGTCCATAACCTATAAGATTCGAAGTATTGTGATGAGAATGAAACAAAACCCTGCAAAACTCATTTATTTCTCATTCCAAACCTAACGGGGGGGGGGCGGGTTTATGCTGAACATTTGGTCTGTACAAACAAGCAATCTGTGGTCAGGTGTGCTCTCGATCAGCTGCCAGCATCCTTCCCTATTGAAAGCCCGGCCTTGCAGATGGCACCGAGGGGCTGCGAAAGTGCCCACAATGGTTCTAGAGTTTTACTTGTAATTGACATGCGCACAGGAAATGTGAGACTGGAGAGAGGCCCGGGGCGGAGTGAATCTAGATTTGTTTCTGGTTTGGATGTGATTCCAGTTTGCATGGTAGACTGGACTGTAGAAATGTTTCTTAGCCTGTCTCAAAGCCTGGTCCGACCAAGACTTCAAACAACTGACAAACCACCGTCAAGGTTCAGCCTACACTACACACGGAAACAATGTTTGCAACTAGGTTAGAGAACAGGTGTACTCGAACCAGCTTCCCAGACATGGTTCCATTTGCAGTGTAGACCTGCACTTAGGACGGAAGAATCCCATGCACTGCTACAGACTGGGGACCGACTGGCTAAGCAGCAATTCTGCAGAAAATGACCTGGGGATTATAGTGGATTAGAAGCTGGATATGAGTCCATAATGTGCCCTTGTTGCCAAGAAGGCTAATGGCATTTAGGGCTGCATTAGTAGAAACGTTGTAAGCAGATCGAGGGAAGTGATTATTCCCTTCTATTCAGCACTGGTGAGGCCACATCTGGAGTATTGCATCCAGTGTTTGGGCTCCCTACTACAGCAAGGATGTGGAGGGCAATGAAAATGATTAGGGGGCTGCAGCACATGACTTACGAGGAGAGGTTGAAGGAACTTGGCTTATTTAGTCTGCAGAAGAGTGAGGGAGGATTTAATAGCAGCCTTCAACTACCTAAAGGGGGCTTCCAAAGAGGATGGAGCTAGGCTGTTCTCCGTGGTGGCAGATGACAGAACAAGGAGCAATGGTCTCAAGTTGCAGTGGGGGAGGTTTAGGTTGGATATTAGGAAAAACTATTTCACTAGGAGGGTGGTGAAGCACTGGAATGGGTTACCTAGGGAGGTGGTGGAATCTCTATCCTTAGAGGTTTTTAAGGGCTGGTTTGACAAAGCCCTGGTTGGGATGATTTAGTTGGGGTTGGTCCTGCTTTGAGCAGGGGGTTGAACTAGATGACCTCCTGAGGTCTCTTCCAACCCTAATCTTCTATGATTCAATGAATACCAGCTAAAAAAGTGCCATGCAAATGCCTGTCATCACTTTCTGGTGACATTGTAAATAAGATGAAAGCAGCATTATCTCCTGTAAATGTAAACAAACTTGTTTGTCTGAACAAGAAGTAGGACTGATCAAGAAGTAGGACTGAGTGGACTTGCAGCCTCTGAAGTTTCACATTGTTTTGTTTCTGAGTGCAGTTATATAACAAAAAAAAACTACATTTGTAAATTACACGTTCATGATAGAGATTGCACTACAGTTCTCGTATGAGGTGAATTGAAAAATACTATTTCTTTTGTTTATCATTTTTCCAGTGCAAATATTTGTAATCAAAAATAATATACACTTTGAGTCCAATTACATGACAGAATACAATAATATGAAAATGTACAAAAACATTCAAAATTTTAATAAGGTTCAGTCGGTAGTCTATTGTTTAACAGGGCGATTAAAACTGCGATTAATCGCAATTAATTTTTTTAATCATGATTAATTTTTTTGAGTTAATTCTGTGAGTTAACGGCGATTAATTGACAGCCCTAGTCTGAAGTCCATTCGCCTGTGAATCATCAACCTCCATTTCCAGGGTCACAGTTAAAAAATTTACACCAAGGCAGCAAAATATGGGGCTTTGGGAGGTGAAGCTATTCATTCCCCAGAATGGCTAAGGGTGCTGCTCTTCCTGTCTTGGTCCACTTTGAATCTCCTGGGGGGTGCTGACTTCGACACAGCTAATCAACGGCCACAGCAGCTTTTGTCTGAAGCCAGTTAAACTGCAGTGTAGACGGCAGAGCTCTCTGTAAAGCCAAGGTGGCAATCCCCACTTTGTGGCCACTTAGGGCTGCAGAAGGAAGAGTTTGGACTGGGTTTTTGACACAGATTTTCAGTGCGGGGGTTGTTTCTCTCTTTTCTTGATTACCTATCCTTTAATACGGACAACAACTAAACAACCAGGGGCTGATCCTTCAGTCTTTGCCCAGGCCAAACTCCCACCTCAGGGAGAGTTTTGCTTCTGGAGGGAATGCCAGATTTGGCCAGAAGAGGAGTTTAAGCCCCAGGAACCTTCTGCATCACTGGGCCCAAATGTGAGGGCATAATATGGCTTCCGCTGTATTAAAGTTAAACAGGGATGAACTGCATTGGTACTCCACACTGATCAGGCAGGAAACCATATGTTCACAAGCTATTAAAATACCCACATTGGCATATCTGATTTGTAATTATGTCAATTCAAAGGCGAACATAACTCAGAGTTCCCGGTGCCGGGGCATGGCATGGACACAGCTAAGGGTTTCCCATAAACAATCCACTGACCATTTATTTCCACCGTACATATATCAGAAAGCACCAAACCAGCACAAGCTCCCTTTCCAGGGATTCAAAACAGTCACAGGAATGACAGTGGAAGAATTAGGGCTGGTGCCTGGTATGTACTGAGTCATGTGAGTAGCTTTTAATACGGGACAGCTGAGTAGAAGTTCACAGAGGAGGTGATGTCAGGAGCAGGCAGGCCAGGAAGACAAGACCAAGACTTTGTATGACAAAACTTGAAACGTCTCATTTTTGTCATGGAAGTCACAGCTGTGAGAACTGCCCAGCCCGTGAGCCTGGTTCTGCAAACACCTCCGCAGCTGAGTACCGTTAGCCCCATGAATGATCCCACCGAGGCCAAAAGGAAAGGATGCTCTTTTGCCAATCCGACCCTTCCTCTATATTTTTTAGAAGCCAACGTATATTTCCAGAAAAACAGTGGTTGGGAGCAGGGGGCTGGCAGATACTGAATTCTAGAATCCATCACAGTAGGTTGCACCTGGCCCAAGAGCAGCATGAAAAGGCCATAAAGAGGATGGAACCAGCCCGTGGGGAACAGGATATGTGCAAAAGACTTCTACAGAGCTGGTGGAGTAGCAGGACACCAGCCCCTCTCTGAGTCTCTCCCATTGTCCCAAGGGGTCCTCGGAAGCAGAGCACAAGGGCCCAGGTCCGGAATAAGGGGGAATCATAGAATCATAGAATCATACAATATCAGGGTTGGAAGGGACCTCAGGAGATCATCTAGTCCAACCCCCTGCTCAAAGCAGGACCAATCCCCAATTTTTGCCCCAAATGGCCCCCTCAGGGATTGAACTCACAACCCTGGGTTTAGCAAGCTAATGCTCAAACCAATTTCTTAGAGGATCTTTGAAAGTGGTGCCAAAAAAATCTGGTGGTAAAGTCTAGAGATAATTTCCTTGTAAGAATAATCAGAATCAATGGGATCCCTTGGAGAGCACGGTGATACTCAGCATGAGTGTGGCAGAAGCCGGCAGAAGTTACCAATTTCTGGTGACTGTTCCATTCAAACCTAATTCAGGAGGGGCGGGTGGCTGAATGACATGCCAGCATTAGTACTGTACTTCCCAGGCAGTCACCGTAATAGGGGCTACTGGCCAACACAACACCCCTGATCAAGAACACAGAATTCCTTTCCTCCTGCCGGATGCTTTTCTTTAGCAGACTGTGTGGATGATTGTGCCGTTGGAAGTGCCCGAAGCTGCTCCTCCATTTATAATGTAGTCCTTTATGTTCATCTCAGAACTGGACATCAGTTTGTTTCTCTCCTGCCCCGTAATTACTGTTTCTATTCCTCTAAGGCACGCCTTCATATCCTCTCGGAAGGAAGGAGTGTAGAGTCCATAAATGATAGGATCGGTGCACGTGTGTAGCAAGCCAAAGAGAAAGAGACTGTGGTTGATGTACTCGGGCATGCTTTGAATCATGTCTGGCTGGAACCAGTACCATAGGCCCAGGAGGTAATATGGGGTCCAGCAGATAATGAAGGAGGCAACTATCACAATGGTCATCTTCAGGGTCTTCATTCGCGCCTTGGAGATGTGGTTGTTTTTGCTTCTTGCTAGACCTGCAGGGAAGAGTCAAAGGGATAATTGTATACAATGCAACAGCATATAATCAGGAAGAGACTAACATTCACAGCTCAGCCTCTGTCAAAGTCAATAAGAGTTTGACTTCAAGACTCAGGCCTGATCCAAAGACCACTGGAGTCAGTGGGGGCATTTCCATTGACTTCTGTGAGCACTGGATTAAGCCCAAAACTGCAGCTGAATTGAGTTACCACAGGGCTGAAGTAGTGCCCAGAGGCCTGTACTGGCTCTCTGTACTGGGGTGTGCTTCATTGGGACATATGGCCATGCACAAGGCGTGGGTTGGGCCTCTCCCAGAGGTGGATGAATAAGGATGTCCATTTTCAAGGCTGCTGTCTTTCATCACTATAAAGACACTTGACTGGATTGACGCCTGGCCCTCCCCAGCTATGCAGGAGTCAAAAGAGGAGGAAGCTGCCCTGGGCCTTGCACACCCTCCCCATCTCTTCTCGCCAGGCCTGAAGGAGACAGTAGCAGGTCTCCATGATATTCCTGGAAGAAGTGGGCAGAGAGAGGTGGCAGATTCGATGCTCTGCACCCCCTCCACCATCTGTGCAATCTGTCTCACCACATATTACGATATACAAGGCTCCCCTGTTCAGCTGTCTGTTATTTTCCATCAGAGGGGACTTGCCATCCCCAGAAACACACCTGCTGTTTCTCATTTTCTAAGCCTGGAGATGTCAGGCACTGATGCTGATAATGCAAGAGATGCCTATGACGGGGAAAATTAGGTCTCAGCAATACCAATAAGATCACATGGAAGTATGCTGAATGCTAAATAGCCGCAACCTGCTCACCCTTGTTGATCTTCAGTTGCTTACTGATTTCCCAGATGATGCGGATGTAGCAGACAATCATGACGCTCAGTGGGGCGACGTAGAGGGTGGTGAAGGTGAACATATTGTAGATGATTTCTTCCCAGTGCTCTTGGAAACTTCCATGCGTCACACACTGGGTAAAATTGACACCCGGGATAGTGTGCAGGTGAAAAAGAAAAAGCTGAAATTAAGAATGAAACACTTAGAGATCAGAGTAGCAGCCGTGTTAGTCTGTATTCGCAAAAAAGAAAAGGAGTACTTGTGGCACCTTAGAGACTAACAAATTTATTTGAGCGTAAGCTTTCATGAGCTAGCTGTAGCTCACGAAAGCTTATGCTCAAATAAATTTGTTAGTCTCTAAGGTGCCACAAGTACTCCTTTTCTTTTTTAGTCAGAGATCGTTCTTAAAGGGGCACTGTCACAATGACAATCTCCTTCCTGGGCTTGCTGGGAACACCTTCTGGCAATTATTAAACCCAAAAAGAATTTAGAAAGTCTTATTACATAGGGTTTGCTGGATTGGGTCAGACCACAGGTCCATCTAGTTCAAAATGCTGTTTTGACAGTGGGCAGCACCAGATGCTTTCGAGAAAGGTGTTAGAACCCTGCAGTAGCAGATGTGAAATAATCCGTCCCCACATTAAGTCTTGTTCTATCTCTTATCAGCAGAGCACGAGATGTATATTGACTTTCATCATGCACGCTCTTTGCTGACTCAGCCCATCACCCATCTCAAGCAATCGTCTGGTTCGTTCATGGTCAATTCCACTGTCCAGTCCTCATGCACAAGTATGACTCTGCAACGTTTGGGATGCAGCTGGTGAGAAATGGGTTCTGTTGGAATTAAAAGCTCGTTGTGGTTTTTTCCAGGCCTCGATCATAAACCTCAGCCATTATTGTAATTATTTCTTATTTTGTGCCAATAGACAACATGGAACCAACTACTAGCAAACACATCAATTAATTCTATAAGCCAGGTTCTTATAAATAAATCAGAGATAAAGTCCTTGATTTGGGGTGGATCCATCTCTCCTTTCTAAGTATTATGATGCTGTTCTCCATGATAAAAATTATTCCACTATCAAAAACATACTTGGCCTAAGAGCAGAAAATAACCCCCACTGAGCTTGTAAGCCAATGAGTGGATATTTTAAAGGTTGTTGTTCTCAGCCATGCAATATTTGATGGATTCAGTAACTGGGTGAAGAGCCATTTATCTCTCTCAGGAACTCAGAATTCTTTTGTGCCGCTACAACAGCACTGTAGAATTCATGCTCACAAGATTTATTTTCACTCGATGGCAGCTTCCTGTCCTGAGCTGAAAATACACCCCACTTATCTCCATTAGTGTCAGACATTCCTATCACTGTCTGAAGCTGGAGCATCTTTTGAATGAAAAGTCTCGATACTAGCCTTTTAAAATGCCAATCCCTCAATGTTTTCAGTCTCCGAACCTGGCTGCCCTTGCAGCACTGAAATTTGTACACTGAATAAGCACTGGAAGAAGGACAGGTTAAGTATTTTATAGCAGTCATAGTCCAGACACACCATACTGTGGATATGAGAGACCAAGGCCCAACTCCTCAAAGGTAGTTAAGTGCCTAACTCCAATTGATTTCAATGGGAGTTCGGTGTCTGAATACCTTTGAGGACCAGGACCCAAAGAGATAATGTCTGGTTATCATCTAGCAGGTTTCCTCCACCATACAAGTAGCTAATGACAGCATTACGCTACTGCACATTTCCTGCTGGGTGTTTTTGACTATTGCATTGATGAAACTACTGTATTTAGAACAAGAGCAGCGGGTATAATAGGCCTGGGGAGGTTAAGCCTCCCCTAACCGAGGCCCTGGCCCTGCCCACACTCCACCCTCTCTTCCAAACCGGCGGGAACTCCGCTCCGGCCAGATACTAGTAGGCGGCTGGGGCCGGTGGGCGGCCTGGTGCTGGTGCCGGCCGGCACTGGGGGCAGCCAGTGGCCCAGGGCAGTTCAGCTGGGGCTCCTCCGGCCATAGGGGCGGGGGATGCTCGGGGCTCTGGCAGAGGGAGGGGGCAATAGAGGCAGGGCCTCAGGCGGAATTGGGGTGGGAAACACGTGGCTAGCCTCCCCAAAAGGGGGTGGGGGCTTGCAGGGTGAAAGCTGGTTAGTTCTGTGCTTGTAGGCCCTGTTCACACTACAGCACCTGTAGCAATTGCATTTGAAGCCATTTTGCAAGGTGGTTGCAGCCCAGTGTAGTTATAACATGGTTCACATCTACCCCTTCCCACTGAAAGATGCCGTCGGCTGTCTAGAAGAGTGCTCTATGGAGCTGGTCACACTGGGTATTTTTGCTGAAATTCTCTACCGTTGCTGCCAGCATTTCAGCGCCGCTGGGGGTAGCAATGAGGGGAGGTTAGTGTAGGCAGTGTTCCAGGAAGCCGATGGTATTTGAAGCACCATCCTGTTTAACCTCGGCATGAGCAGGTCTTGCCAACACGTTGGCTTAAGACGCTGATGATCACTGGCAATGTGGCCATTCTAGAATGTCAACCACTGTGAGCACAAGTGGTAACAACTGGGGGAAATATTTGGCAAAATAGCCCATCACTGACAAAGCCAGAAGCACCATCTAAGCCAGCAGGGTTTTCAAATCTCCACACACACTGGACTGGGAAACTGTACATGCTGCAGTTGGGGATGCTCAGTGGGCTTAGTCTAGTTCCTCAGGCTTGCTAGATGTGCTGAGGAACACGGCAAAGAGATGTTCTGATGGGACCAATATGGGACAGAAGCTCTCTACCTGCAGCAATCATTGAGGGTACGTCTACACTACAGAAAAAAACTCCATGGCAGGGAGTCTCAGAGCCCCGGTGAACTGACTTGGGCCTGTGATACGGGACTAAAATCAGCAGTATAGACATTCCCGTTCGGGCAGGAGCTTGCGCTCTGAGACCCACCCCATTGCTGAGCCTCAGAGTTTAAGCTCCAGCCCGAGCAGGAATGTCTACACTGCTATTTTAATCCCCCGCAGTGTGAGCCCCATGAGCCTGAGTCAGCTGACCCAGGCCCTGATGTGCGCAGACTCAGGGTTTTTTTACACAGTAGATGTACGCTTAGTGTTGAAGTGACAACACCCCACCTGTTGTTCTGTGATTATGTTTTCACTCTGACTCAAAGGCTTGGTTTATTTGCACATTGCAAAATAATCCATCCTCCACAGAGAGTTAAACAAGGGCTCCCCAGTTGCTGTGTTGATCAACCCCATTGCACGTCATGAAATCCAAAAGCCACAGGACCAAAGTCAGCTCTCATTCCCATCTGTGCAACCCAATGAATGAGGTCATTTGTGCATAACAGAGCAGAATCGGGCCTGTAGTGTGAGCTATGGATCTGATTATCTTTTGGATACTTGGCCATTGTATCAGTAGTTGATCAGTGTGTAATTCTCGTATTGAACTTCCTTGCGCAGATAAGATGGAGGCAAGGTAGGTCACTAAGAAAATTCTACCAATAGAAAATTTATCCCTGTAGAAATCTGGGGCCAGGGCCTCAGCTGGTGTGAATCAGCATAGCTTCATTAACTTCAGATCAGTTCACACCACAGGAAGAATAGAATTCTATAGCAAATACATTCCCAGTTAAGTGAATGGGGTGCATGGATCAGCATTCATGTTGCACCCCCTGTCAGTACCTGGCCTGGGCCAGGGAAGCTAATGATCCAACCAGCGGATCAAATTTGGTGCCACCTGAGTCAAGTTGCACATTTGCTAAGAAGAAGTTAAGTGAATGGAATACAATAGCTAACACATCTCCATGCAAAGAATGGGGTTCAAGAGTTAATGGATTCCCACTGAAGCTAATGGACTCTAGGAGCTACTACCTCCAAAGCTGAGCCCAGTCGAAATTTCAACTGACATTTTCTGGCAGCACCATGGTACAGCATCACCACCTTTGACTCACTCTTCCTCACAAGCTGGAACAATGAGAAAGGGGCAGTGAGCAAAAAAGGGCTCAGTTCCAGGTTACTCTAATAGCTGCAGAAAGCACTGACCATAGACTTTGGAGAAGTCTGGAGCGGTTCAAGAGACAGGCATGGTGTATGGGAGTGGAAGCCAGAAATTCCCAAGTTATAGTTCTGGCTCAGGCAGCAAGTTCTTCCAAGATTCTGGACCTGTTACCTCACCTTCCTGTGTCTCACTTTCCCAGTGTACAATGGAGATTGTAACAATTACCATTCTCCCTAGGGTCTGGTGGTGATGAATGAGTTAACGTCCATAAAATTAGTTCTCTGAAAACATCTGCTCAATGTGCAGCAGCAGTCAAAAAAGAAAACAGGAATACTGATGTGCAGTTCTGGTCACCCCATCTCAAAAAAGTTATGTTAGAATTGCAAAGAGCACAGAAAAGGGCAACATAAATGTTTGGACTGGACGACGGGATGGATTTCTCAATAATTGCCCTGTTCTGTTCATTCCTGCTGAAGAATGTGGAAGTGGCCACTGTCAGAAGACAGGATACTGCGCTAGATGGACCATTGGTCTGACCCTGTATGGCTGCTCATAAGTGTTCTAGAAGTCCCACTTTTTATCTACCTCAACATCTGCATACCTGAACCTTAACTGGATTTGAACACCTCCCTGTGTGTTGGGGATGGGGCACTAAATCAGGAGGCTCTTCCCAACTATAGCTGTGCCGAGATGGGATCTGTGCCAGCTACAAGAATATCTCAGGCCTGAACTCCTCAACATTCAGCAACAAGTTAGGACCTGGGTTCCTCTTGGAAAATAATGGGCACATTGTCAATCTGTTTTGGGTATTGCAGATGGCTCCCCATCACTGCAGTATCTGAGCACCTCACAATCTCAAATGGATTTATCCTCACAACCCTCCCCTGTAAGGCAGGGTAGCGCTATTATCCCCATTGTGGGGAACTGAGGCCCAGAGCCACTGAGCGACATTCCCAAGGTCCATGGTAAAGGAGGGAATTGAACCCAAGTCACCAGCTAGTGCCCTATCCATTGGACCATCCTTTTCTCTTGATTACTGATTATCACCCAAACCATTCGCCCAGCCCAAGGTGGCTGTTCACTTTTGCTTATTCTGAACTGTGACACTTCCTGTTCAAAGTGACCCCAGCTTGACAATGGCGTTGCGCTCATACCTGGGGCGAGGCCAGCAGAAGGCTCATGACCCAAGCGACATATAACATGAGTCTGTTGCGTCGACTGGAATTAGCGAAGGCAAAGGGGTGGAGGATGGCTGAGTGCCGGTCTATGCTGATAACCACAAGCACCAGTGCTGCAGAGTACATGGCAAAGAGCTTGAGGAAGTTCAGCAATTTACAAGGCAGGTCCCCGGCGTACCACTGGACTGTCACATTCCACACAGCATCCAGGGGCATGACCGTGAAGGTCACCAGTAAATCTGCCACTGTTAAGCTCAGTATCAGCAGCCGGACATGGGACTTCCTTCTCTTCCTCATGATGCTGTATAACACAACTGAGTTGCTGCATGCTGCTATCAAGAAAAAGCAGATGGTGACAATCACACGGACCCTGGCTGCTAGGGTGAAAGTGGGTTCGATCCAGGGCTCGGGGCAGTCGGAAACAGAGAGGTTTTCATCCACGACATCAGCTGACTGAGGAGGAGTCATAAGGTCCCGTTCTTCAGTCATTCCCTACAGGAGAACAAATGGCAAAATCAGAGAAGAAAGCTAGGCCTAAAATCCCTGTTGGGTATCCATTTAGCATGGGACAGCTTTAAGTGTGATGAAGAGGGAGGCTCAATTGGCTTAGCCAAGGATTCTCAAATGTTTTAATATTCTTATCTGGTAGTACCTTAACGGCCCCAACGAGGGCTGGGGGCCCACTGAGCTGGGCGTAGGGTCTGACTAGATAATCTAAAGGTCCAGGCTAGCATAAACTCTGTGAAACTTCAACTCTATTAAAACCAAAAGATTTCACCTGCCCTAAAGAGCTTACAGGCTGAACGACCAGACAGACAAACAGGCAGAGACAAGCAACAAACAACAGTACAATGTCTTCTCTGTTTCCTAGTTTCCATAGTGTGAACCACCTCTCACTAGACAGATAGTCCCACAGAGCTGCATCGTCTTCCATTTGCTATTGAGAGGACCATCACCTCCTCCTCTTCATAATTACGCATCATCCCCATGGTGACTATAGCAACCGCTCACATGGAAATGTATTTTAAGCACTTTTCAATGCTGCTTAGCAGGTGGAAACAAGGAGGTGGCAGTCCCATGTGACCAGCCAACTGTGCAGATGACCCAGTGTGGTGGGGCAGGACTCACTCCTGCAGCGTCTCCTGCTAGTCGTCCAAGAAATTAGCATTTCCAGCCTCCAGAGTGCCTCCGGAGCTCTGCAGGCCAGTATCCCATCTGCTGCTGGACCCCACATCCCTCCTGGATGCCGGTGCCCCTTTCACACCAGGGTGCTGCCCCCTGTCAGCACCCCCACAGACCTGGGTCTGCCCCCTGCCCCAGGGAACCCCCACCTTCTATCCCCACCTCGCCTCAGTCTTTGGCTACTGTCAGTCACCATCTAGCCCCCGTTCCCTGGGGCAGACTGAGGCTCATGAACCAGCATGAGGAGCAACTGGCCACCCTCTGGAAGGGTTTGGGTGCCCACTGTAGCCTGCTTAGCTCCCAGGTGGGTTTCCCTTTCTGGTCTGCACCGTGGCCTGTTTCACCCCCGCGTGGATTTCCCTGTTGAGCTGGGGCCTCTCTGCCCCAGACCCCCTCTCTTCTGGGCCCCTGGTCTTTACCACACCCTCCTTTGGGGTAGTCTCAGACCAAGGCCAGAGGATCGGGCTCTCCCTCCTTCTCTGGGGGCAAGACCGTATTACTTGGCCACGCTTGTGACACAGGAAGCACAGCCAGTGCATTCCTTGGGCCACCTGCGGGCTAGGCCTGGCCCTGTGAGTCCCATGAGGGCACTCCCTCTTCTGGTACCCTGGCTCCCCACAGGACCAACAAGTTTGGAGCCCCCCTGTTGGCTTCACAGGGGGCACTCTAGACTCTCCACAATGTCCTGGGCGGAGCCTCTTTGCTCCATCCCGATAGGGGCACTCCCTCTTATAGTGCCCCGGTCGCCCACAAGGCGAAACAGTCTTTAGGCCCCGACACTGGCCTCCAGCCCAAGATGTTGGCCCCCAATGAGAGCTATGTGCCCTCCCCCACAACAGCTGTAGCAGCCTTGCTTGCTGCTCAGCGAGACGGGCCACACAGGCTCTCCAGTAGTAGTCCCTCATTTCTCCATCTTCAGTTCCTTCACTCAGATTCCGGGCAACAGTCCAACAGTCCTTGCCCTTGCCCCCTGTATCAGGGGCAGACTGTCTATGCCCGCATTCTCCACCACGTTGTAGCGGGGGCGGGACTCACCCCTGCGGCGCCTCCTGCTTGTTGTCCAGGGAATTAGCATTTCCAGCCTCCGGAACACCCTCCACAGGCCAGTGTCCTGCTTGCCGCTGGGCCCCGCATCCCTCCCAGACCCCAGGCCTCTCCCTCTCAACGTCTAGAGAGAGACTGTGTCCTCCTGGCCCACTGCCCTCTTATAAAGGCCAGCTGGGCCCTGATTGGGGCATGGCCGCAGCTGTGGCTGTTTCCCCAATCAGCCGAGGCTGGCTGCTTTCCCTATCAGCAGCCCTCTTGCAGCCTCAGCCCTCTCCCAGGGCTGATTTCAAGCCCTTCAGGGCAGGAGCAAGTGGCCATCCCGCTACACCCAGTAAGAGCTTGGTGCAACCCAGCGGGTTCATTGATCACAAATAGAGAACCTCTGGTCTAATGAAGAGTTAAAATGCACCTGAAATACTGAGAATCTCTGGAATTGTGATACTCTGAAGTAGATACGTTGAGTTCCATGGAGTTTATACTGGGTGTCTGGGAGAGAATCCATGTGATAAGACATTAAAAACAGAAGGCCTGACTCCTCATTGAAGACCCATTGGCACTTTTCTTTAGAGGAGGGGTGCCCAACCCAGTGTCTTTCGTTACATTCTCCTTTGGTCTGCTGTTGTGCAGTGAGCTTGGGTGTGTGGCTCTGGAGATCGAACCACTGGCTGTTGTACGCTGTGCGCAGTGAAGAGGTGTCAAATCCCATCCCTCCACACCACAATCCTAGGAAAGGTCCCTGAGGTGGAGACTTATGGAATCTTCCTTTCCTCATAAGTATTTCCATGGGAGGCAGCAATCTGAGCAAAAATACTTCTCCTATCCATGTTAGCACAGCCGCCATGAACCTATGACAGCCCAGGCACCTGTATATTGCCCTGTTCAGGTCACCGGGATTATATTATTATTATTCATTATTTGTGTTACTGCTTGGGACCCCTAGTCATGGAGCAGGACCCCCTTGTGCTAGACGTTATACAAACACGGAACAAAAAGACGGTCCCCACCCCAAGGAATTTACAATCTAAGTCTAAGACAAGGAAACAGATGGGTATAGTCAAACTGATGGAGGAGCACAAGGATACAATGAGACAACATTGGTCAGTAGGATAGGCAGTAGGCTCTGCACACTAGCAGCTGATAACACAATGGCCCATACTGTGAAGGCCTGTCCTGCACTCTGCCCAGAAAAAATGCCTAGCAATCACCATCTAATATTTATTCACTTACAGCATGAACATGTTTCAGGGCTGCCAATGTTATCTGTTTATTCCCTGGAACAAGAGCACTGAGCTATGTTAGCAGAACACAGATAACACTCAGAAGAATTAGACACAGCAGGCCATCTTTGGTGTGAGACCCCTGTAGTCGGTCCGTATTACACCAGGAATGAATTTGGCCCACAGTCATTTTAAAAACTCTGATTGAAACTCATCGCTTGCTAAATGGAGATGGGCCATTGGCCTGAATCTGCCAAACTTTGGAAGTCCAAAAACAAAACAAAACATAGGACCCATGGCTGAATTGGGTTGTTAGGTTTGTTTTACAAAACCTTCTCATGACAAGGTTTAGAAAGACCACACCACCCTCGTTTTTGCCCATCTCTGTTTGAAATAGACAGGGACCTATATTAGAACCATTTACATGAACCCCTAGGGACACACGCCCCCTGAACATTGTGGGTCCAGACAGAAAAGGACCTGATCCTGAACCAATGCCAAATCACTGCAAAACCCAAACCCAACTGACAAGATTTTTCCAAACCAAACCAGCTCTGGGTGTCACCTCTCTTTGGTGTCAAGGTTCATGACATTTTCTCAGCCCTTATTAATCTGATCTCCAGGACTGCCTATCAATATCTGATTCCGACTTCCAGTGTATAACAAACCCACAAACCTCACCTGCTTCTTAGCAGAACAGAGACATCCGGCCGAGCTCTGGGTTCAGTAAGCAAAGGATAATAAAAGATATGAGGTTAACCAAAAAGAGAGAGAGAGGAGTCTCTTTCTTTTTTTCCCCGCTCTGCTCAAAATAAATAAAGATGCACACAACCGCTTTTCACATCTGTGAGAAGTGCTTCACCCCCCTCCTTTCATTCATCTGTATGGTGACATGAAGTCAATCCCCAACAGTCCCCCACAACTGTCTCTAAACATGTTTTTGGGGGAAAGGGGGGTTCCCTGCAGAAAGATGCAACTTATACAATTTCAAAGCCAGATTCTTGCCCAGGTAACTCAACTGTGCAGAGCCACCACTGTTCCACTTAAACTGCCCTGTGCTCCCGTACAGAATGATATCGTGAACAAGCCAAATTTCAAAGGCAAAGACTTTCAAATTTAGGAGAACACAAACAATGAGTACCGATCAATGCGAGCAGCTGACAAACCGTTTCATGCAGCTGGGGCTGATGCTCAGTTTCACTTACACAGCAATAATGTGCTTTCCCCTGGTGAAGTTATAGAAATAAAATGATCAGCAGAGACCGAATCTACATCCTGCTCCCGAACTAACCTATTGTTACTACATACTTACACTTGCCTCTCTCTTCTCCTTACTATCATTTAGTCCATGTTCTGTGCCTAGTTACAGCTGTTTGCTTTGCTGGAGCCCCCACACAGAAAGTAAGCGCAAATATTACCAGATTCTTAGATCAAACCCCAAAAAAGCAAGCAAAAAGCGATAGCAATGACAAAGTACCAAACTGGTCGTTTCTCCTGTTATTGCCAGTCCACAGGAGGGAGGAATGACACCAAAGCCCAGTATCCGTGCTGATTGGAGCTGCTGCATTCAATTCATCGATGGGAACATACCTGGTATCCGCATGCCCTTAAGGGAAAGGAAAACCGTTGCCTCTCTCTTTATTTTCCCGTGCCAGAAATATCAGCCTGCTCCTCTGCTGAATTTAGCCAGCCGTCTGCATGATGCAGATCTGCCTTCCAGTAAAGAGGAGACGCAGAGAGCTAGCAGGGTGGCTGGGAGCTGTTACAGTGCTTGGTCTATGCACAAGAGGAGTGTCATTCCACTCTCTGCTGCTGGCACTGGAATTCTCCTAGAGAGACCCCACTGCCCAATGTAATTCAGGTGAACCTAGCATAATGCTTTAACAATGCACAAGGAGAGTTGCTTTGATAGGAGCCCACGGGGGGCACAGCTCCAGTGCATTCAGGGCTTAGCAGGTTTATTTTATGATGCTTGTTAGGTCTGTATTTTAACATGTGCAGAATGCCGAGTGCCTCTGTGGTGAGATGGGGTACAAACATAGCTTTATATATAATATTATTATTGCATCCTTAATATTATTGTATTGCTATGGAGATCAGGAAAAAGGCTCATTAACCGGGCCATGAATCAAACTGCTCCAAAGAAAAGCAGAAGAGATTCTTTGCCCTGGGTCAAACCACGAGGTCCTTATTCCATTTTTAACCTAGTCCATACATAGGCAAAACTGCATATGGACTGGGTAAAAACAAATCTCAAGATTTGACACACACGTGAAAACAGGTATCAAGCAGTGAACGTCCAGGTACCAACACATATTTCAGTGGAGCACTTGGGCTGGATCCATGCAGGGACCGTATGGGGGCACTTTTGGGTTTTCAAATGTTAATGACTAAATGGGCCTCCTTTCCTTTTAGGATTTAATGAGCCACCCACTTGAGGATTTAATGAGCAGGCCTAGGAGACAATGACAAATCTGCTGCATTCAGGGAAATGGCCACATTCAGATGCTGCACCTGCTTACAGCAAAGCTGAATGTTGCCTCTTCAGGGACAGCATCACCATTCCAGCACATCAGTTGTCTGTAAATCAGTAATTATTACATGGACTGTTGTTGAACCTGCTGTTGCTTAGACAACCGTGACACACACACACACACACACACACACACACACACACACACACACACACACACACATATAAAGCACATACACTGCAAAGTTCCAGGAGTATACAGCTCTTTATTAGCCCCACTGATTGGGGTTAATAAGGAGGGGATGTGATCCTGAATGGAAAGCCATTAATTGGGAATTAAACACAGAGGGAAGAGGAATTGGATAACATGTTCAGAAGTCCCTTAGTGACTTAGAAGTCTATGGCCCATTTTTGAAAGAGACGTAGACACTCAGGGCTAGATCCACTAAAGGGTGAGGCTGACATCTTATTTTAGACACCCTGCACCCAGTGTAATCCCCAGTCCTGAGTTAGATGCCCAGGCTCTCTATACAATGCATGGAGACTGGCATGGAGCCAGCCAAGGACAAACCTACGGTCTTGGACGGGATCATGAGTGGGTGGCTAGAGCCCGTTGAAATGCAGCTGCACTTCTGTTTGGGTACGTCTCCTCCAGCCAAAATGGACACTTTCTAGCTCTAATGTAGACATACCCTTAGGGACTGGGGACCCTCAGCTGTGGACCCTCTCCTGAGTTAGGCTCCCAAGGTAGGTTGGTCCTTTCTCACAAAAAAATAGAGGAGGAACCCTTACACCTAATAGCCCAGGGAATGGAGCACATGGGGAGCACCACGGTGTGGGTTTCTACTGAAGTAACCCACGAATCTTAATAATAATTCATTGCTAGTAACTTAACAGTTTTTAATCAGGTAATTAGTTAACATATCTCCAGCGCATCTGAATGCAGGTCAGTCTAACCTAAAACCAGCTGCCTCCTCCCAGGGTCAGCCCCCAACAATCTGAAGAGTCTATTCAGTCTCTTAAATCCATTAGAACGCCACAGCCACCACCACCCTCTCCTCGACGGCATCAGGACTCAGGCCGCTTTGCACATGTCCAGTGGCAGAAATGTAGGGGACTTTACCAGCAGCGACATAGGCACTTACACTTGGCTTTGAGGATCTCTGTTTTGGACTTAGGCACCTCAAATGGCAGTTAGGTACCTACATCTCTTTGTGGATCTAGCCCTAAGAGACTAAATCTCATTGCAAGTCAATGGGACTTAGGCAATGCCTAAGCCACTTTTGAAAATGAACCCTAAGTGACTTAGAGAGCTAGGTGGCTCAATGCCTAAATACCTGTAAAAATCTGTTCAGAGGATCCTCTCCTGCCAGATGATCTAAGGAGCGGTGTTGAGTGCTGCATGTCCTTCTCTCCGGCTCGGGGGAAGATGCTATGGAAGCAGGTGCTGTAAAGAACGAAGAGTTCCTTGGGTGACAAAGACAGCGAGGAAGAGATGAACTATAATATCAGTCTGGGTAATTTAGAAGTCCAACACACACACTGGATAGTGTGTATCAGGAAGAAAACCACATGAAAGGGTCAATGCTAAAAATTAGTGAGTAACTTTGAATGCTGTCTTTGACATTCACAAAAGTCTCCAGAAGATGGCGCCTCCGAGTAATCAGCAGGGGGACGGCTCAGCCTTCCGCTCCCAGAACTGGGTCTGTCTTCTGTAACCAAACCTGCTCTCAGGTCTCATTGTGAAACCCACACTAAGGCCAAGTTTGCTGAGGTTCTCAAAACTATCAGCAAACCTGTTAAAGTAATGGTTTCCGGTGGCCAGCATGCAAAAATGAGGTAACTTTGTGCAACACCAAGTGGTTTCGATCTGAAAGTTAGGCTAAACTTTTGGCCATGTTCCATTTTGGAGGGGGGGATTATTCACACCTGCAACTCAAAGCAACTTTGGAGCGGGGGGAGTGAACCCCGAAACATTGGCTCTGTCTGTGATGCCAAGCGAGTGCAGAATTCTAGGCTGAATTAAAGCACACAGGCAAAAGCAATGAGCCCAACGAGAGTAAATGGCCAAACTCTCATTGATTTCCCTGGGAGCGACAGCAAGCCATATTATTTTCCCCGGTATCATGAACAATTAAGGACTCATGCCAAACGCTGTGACCTTTAGAAGAACTGTTACAATCCCCTGGAGGAGAGGCAATAGCAGTACTTATTCACACACAAAACCTCAGTGCTAGTGACTCAGTATAGAACAAGGTAACCTTTTCCTTCCTCCAGTAGGGCCTGTACAAGAAACCAGATACAGATAATGACACCCAAAATTACACAGATTAACAAAGGAAATAAGAGCAGGAAAGCCCTAGAGAGCACGACGTGCTAGGTGCATAACTAACTGTATGTGTAAAATGTTCCTATGTTTGCACACCGAACATGCACATGGAAATACTGCAGCTGTGCACACAAAGTGGGGAACTGGGAGTGGAAATAAATTAGGGTCATTTGTAATTGCTTGATTTGTGAGGAAAAGTGGTTAATTGCCAGTGCAAATAGATGAAAAAAGGAGCAGAGGGAGAGAAACATTGGAGTGAAAACCATATAGTCCAAGGAATAGTTCTGACATTTTTCAAAATTTTCAGCAAATTGAAGTTGAAAAAGATTTGTTTTGATTTTGAGCCTTTTAAAATGTTTTTCATTTTTTAAAAAATAAAATGATAGGAAATTTCTAAATGAAAAGTCATTTTGAGTCAAAAATCAAAACATTCCCATTTGTGCTCAGGGGTTTTTGTTTTGTTGGACTGAAGCAATTCAGTGAAATCGACACGAATTTCATTTTTCGCCCCAGAAAAGTTTTGATTGAAAAATTTCACCCTGCTCCATTCATATGCAATGATCCAACTTATGTCAGCCACAGGGTTTGAATCAAAGACCTTCTGCAGCACAGAATACACCTCTATCACTTGATCTGAAAGAGTACTTCCTTTTCCTTTAGCTAGTAGCAGTAATAGGCTATTACCTTCTACACGGATTGACCAGTGCAGAGGGACCAAACACACACTCCACAAGCCTATTACATATACATGGGGCACGTACTTGTATCAGTCTACCTTTGGGGGTAGAATATTCTATGCATAGTGCAGGACTTTCTAATTAGTTTGTGTTTTAAAGATTGAATCACCGTTGAAAAAAATACATCTAATTACAGGGGGGAAAAGGTCAGTGAACTCAAACTAGTTTTGGGAATCCCAAAGTATAGTAAGAGCCTACAGCCCCTTCAAACTCTGCGATGGTGGCTCATGCTGCATTTAACTATTCGATCGCCCCCACCCACATACCCATGTGCCTGCCCGTTTCCTAAAGGGATTTACATTTAGCTCATGACAATGACATTGAATGGACTGGAGGAGGCTGACCCTGTCCTGGAACTACATAGAAAATATGAGCTTGGAGTTTCCAACTGCAATGAGAAAAGCTAGGGAGGGGCCAGGCAGGCAGAATATCTGGAGAGCTGCAAACACACAGGGCAGCCTACAGATCACAGCCACCAAAGGGGAAAACCAAACAATCCAGGGAGATACCAATATTGACTTAAGTGAGAAGTGTCACTCCTAGAGGAAGGGGAGGAGTAACCCAGCAGGCTGGGGGAACTAAGCACTACCAGAGGGATTATACCAGGGATCGAAATCTCTCACCGAAGTCACTTTCAGTGTGACACCTGTCAGGCTGAGATACAAAGTAGCTGCTTTATCACCAGGAAAATTGCTCCTGCAATATACTTCTCTGCTGAAAATACCTGGGAGCAGTACTTGTGTATTTGAGGGAACGAGACATCACAACATAATTATATAGTACTTGATGATCTCCTCTTAGATACACCAATGTAAATCAAGCTAACCCAGTTCACAATGGCGTAACTAAGGGCTTGTCTACACACAGTCTTTGTACCACTTTAACTATATTGGTTTGAAACTGACATAGTTAAATCAGTAAAATCCATAGTGTGGATGTAGTTATTTTGCTATAAAGGCACCTCATACTGGTATAGTTTGTTCCTGTAAACCTACATCCATGTTAGGAAATGTACCAGTTTTACTGTTTGGTTACACAGCGTACCAGTAATCCTTACATTTAACTTGGTATGAAAACTGTGTATAAACCAAGCCTAGGAGTTCTGTGGCCTGTGTTTTACATGAGATCAGACTAGATAATCATAGTTGCCCCTTCTGGCCTCAGAATCTATGAAAGAGGAAGAGTTGGCCCATACTACAGGCCAAACTACTTTGCGAACATTATTAGCTAATTTATTCTCACTGCATCCTGATTTTGCACATAGGGAAACTAAGGCACCGAAAAGGTAAGTGGCCACACTCAGTGAGTCATTGTGAGAGCCAGGATTAAAACCCAGGTGACCCTGGCTGCCCAGTCCAGTGTTTTAATCATTGGACAAGTGCTGACTCTGGGTGCGTAGGGAAAAACGGCACTTACACTACAAGTCATTCATAAAGCCAAAGAAGGAGAGAGAAGATGGATTGTCAGAAAACAGGACATTTAACCTCAAGTAGAGAGAACAGGCTTGGATGAGCTAGAGGCTGATAAATCTGCTTTGCAGACAACGCAGCAGGGATGGTGAATCGTTCTGTAAATATTGGGAACATCTACCAGTACGTGTTGTCCTTCTTAAAAACAAAAAGAACAAACAAAGCTAGTAAATCCCTTGTGATCTTTCCATCATCTGCTCTGATACTTATTGAGGAAACGCTCACCAGACAGAGAATGTGTTGTTCAGGTCTACACGCCGTTGACATGCACTAAAGCGATGTGCAAGCTCACCTATTTTAAAAACCCCAGGCCAGCACCAAGAGGTTTTTTCTTAAGAACTCCTGTGTATGGAGGGACAACCAAATGGGGGATGGGCATGTTATTTGCTTCTGTAGTTTCTTGTTTGGTGTCACACACTACATCTGATATTATGGATGCTTTCAAACACAGTAAAGGACTCTGGCAGGCAAAGGGATAACAAGATCCAGTGGTGGGAAGCTGAAGCTAAATAAATCCAGGTTAGAAATAAGGTGCAATGATTTAAAAGTGTGGGTAATTGACAACTGGAACCGCTTTCTGAGGGATGTGGTGGGTTTGCCAGCGCTTGGCAATCTTTAAGTCACGATCGGATGTCTTTCTCAAAAATATGCTGTAGATCAGCCAGAAGTTCTGGGCTTAAGGCAGGAATCACTGTGTAAATTTCTATGGCTTACATGATGCAGGAGGTCAGACTCAATTATCATAATTTAAATACATTTACAATTGTTCATAGACAAATCTCAATTTACTATCAAACGGCCTCCACTTTCAATTCAGTTGCTTCTCACTGTCTGGAGGGGACACATTCCTTCTAGGTGATTGTTTGGCTCTGTTGCTGCTAACCTGTTCTCCAGTAGCCTGACAGTGTTTTCACCTATTTCAATAAGGTAATGCATGATCTCCTCTGAAAGCAAATCTGCACCATCCAATGACCTCATGCCTGCAGAAGACCTCCTTGCCATACGTTCATGTTATGCAAACAAAGGGAGGTTTTTGCACCTGGTGACCAAAAAACAACGACCCAAGCTCTAGTTTGACTTGCAGGGATTCTGTCAACTGTTTAACACAGTATGCAATAGATTTACTTTAGAGTCCAAAAATACACCCCAAAGAAACCCCTGGGTTCAGGCTTGCCCTCATTGCTTTCACTGTCTCTGCCCGAAAAATACAGGGCCCAAACCACTTCACACATCTGTGAAAATCAGGAATAACTTCATTGAAATCAATGGAGTCACATCTGGTGTAAAAAGTGGCAGGATCAGAATCAGGCCCTTTATGAATACAGGCCCATGAATGAAATACAAAAATACTCTCCACCCTGGGTGCTCTGCCTAGGAGTCAGGACCACCCTGCTCTCTCGCATTGCTAAATGAGAGCGGATCCCTTTGTCTTTCTGGTCTATTTCGATGACAAGCTCATCGGGTGAGGTGCTGTCTTTCCCTGCGTGTCTGCCCAGCAGCCAGCATAATGGGGCCCCGATCTCGGCTGGAGTACCTAGGTGCTACTCGGCTGAGCGAAGCGAGGCCTAGCTCGCCACTCGCTGACATTTCGTTTTGTCTCTTTGTGCATCAGGGGATAGCTTTTGAAGATCCCCTCTGAGCGGTTCTAAACTTTCAGGGACTGGTCGAGGCATCTAGAACCCTTGTGATTTTGGTGACACGAGAAATGCGGGACCGCCACATTGTGCCCATCTGGTGCTGCCGGGGGAGAAGCATTGTGACATCGGGGGCAACTCGGCCAGTCAGCCCTCTCTCCCACCAGTTCATTTGCATACTTCAATCCCATTGGTTGAAATGAGTCGGCAAATGAAACTGCAGGTCAGGTCTGACGTGCTTGGACAGAGATGATGGGTGGCAGGGATTCAGGCCTGGAAGAGCAGGGGCTGCATCAGATCAGATCGCAGGAGTGGGTGGGTGAGATTCTGTGCAGGACGTCGGACTAGATCATAATGGTCCCTTCTGACCTTAGTATCTATGACTCAGATGCTGTACTGAGTAAGGCTGGAGATTTGCATTGTGACTTCCTCTGCACTATGCCTGGCTCAGGCACGTACATTTACCTTTGCCCAGTCAGAGCTGTTTTAGTTCAGTTAAACAGTGCCCCTCCGGTGTTCGACTCCTCGACTGGCAGCACTAGATGGGTACGGGCAAGGGGAGAGATGGCCACAGGTCCGGGTTTGGGGTACCAGAGGCAGTGAGCAATGACTGACTGAGTTACCTTTGATGTCAACATGCCGCTGCTCAGGTTCCTCTGCCTGAAGCACCCCATGGACCTTGTCAAGTGGAAGCTGTTGACATAAAACAATGCAGAGAAGAGGAGGAGTGGCTAAGACAACTTCACAATAACGTTTAAGTTTAATGGCAGTTACAGATTCAGGGAGAGAGACTGCTTTCCTCCTATTCCCACTCCCTGCGAGCTCGGCCTGCATCAACAACCAAGTGTGCCACCTTCTAGTTAATAACACTAACAAGGGCTGGGGGTGATCTGAGGGGATCCCAGTTGTGGCTCCGAACTAGCAGGGGAGGCTCTGATGGGGGAACAGTTACAATGGGAGAACAAATGGCAATGATATGCGTCTCTTGCTTCTTTCGAACAAACATCTGAATGGAAATCTTGACAAGTGGTTTTCCCACTTGGTTCAGCCGCCCTGTTTTCTAGATTAGTTCTTGTTAAGAAGTCCCGTTTGTCCCACAGGAAGCACGGCTATCCATTCTGGAAAAAACACTTCCCCAGCTGACACAGCTCAGCTTGGATCATTTTACGATAAACCCACAAGTGACGCAAAGTGGAGGCCGAAATGCTTTTGCAGCTTGTTTGTGGGCAAGCCTGGAGTCTGTTCCAATCCTAGAAACCCAGTTAGGAAAAGCAACGTGTCTGTTGTATCTCAGTTGGTGCAGCTAACTACCCCAGTTTGCATCTGTAAGTTTGTTCCTAGAAGCTTTGAGTCCAGGAACTACAATTCCCAGGATGCACCAGGGGAGGAGGAGGAATGGGAGGAGCAGGAAAGGAAGAATGATGAGCTCTGTGAAAGAATGAGGGGAACAAACCTTACCTTGCTATTAGCAAGTTTCCAGAGTCTTCCTCTCAGGGGTTCAGGTACACAACAAACTGGCAATGAGCATAAAAGAACCACAGAGAAAGAGAGATCTAACTTACGCACGTGCCTCGTGATTCCTGCTGCTGAGAACTGCTGTTGCTGCTTCCAAGGAAAAGCCACAGGCCTAATGCCTGCTGCTATCTGCAACTGCAGCTTGCTGAGAGAAGTTTAAAGGGGCAGTGCCTATTTCTTCAAAGTGCCCCTTTTTGCCAGCTGGCTTGTTCCTCTGCCGTTCTGAGTATGCAGCTTGCTTCCACACTTATTACCAGGACACAAGTTACACCTCGTCCATTCTTCATGCCTACCCCAGGAGATGTGCCCTCCCATAGGAACAATGGAAATCTTACTTCAGCAACTGTGTTTGCGAGAGAAACTTCTGCTTACACTCCAGGCAAGAGGAAAGCGTTACTGCTTCATTGCCTTGGTTCTGGAAGTCACTATTGCATTAGCCTCCAGAGCCCTGATTGATCCAGAAAAAGCCTAGGCTGTCATTGAGATAGATGCTTTTCGGAAGGAACACATTTCAGAACCTACCTGTGTAGGTAGGAGATTTATCTTAAGATCGGATCACAAACCTCTTTAAGCTTTATTCACCATGTGAGGTTTTGGTGAGCAACACCAAGAATTGCTAAATGGGCCACCAAACCAATGGACTTTGATTTCCAGACAGTACATCTTTCAGGAGCCAAGAACATGCACTGCAGATTGTCTATCTTGCCTGCCCATACCTTATCATGAGATTGCAATAGAGCAAGATGATGAGCAGAGTGTCATTTCAAAAATCTCTGCTACAACTCAAGGAGTAATCAAAGTCTCAGAGTGGGAAACAGCCATAAGAGATGACAAGGTACTTCAGGACCTAAAGTCTTACAAAGTCAACAGATGGCCTTAGAAGATGATGACACCAGAACACTTGCAACCCTATATACACATATCATATGAGCTATCCCTTGTACATGAATTAATTTTGGGAATTGATCATCTTGTTGTCCCTGCACTTATGAAAGAATGATTGATTCACCTGGCACATGACAGACATCTGGGGATGAGTCTAACCAAAAGATGACTGCGACAAGACTTCTGGTGGCCAGGGATGCACAAGCCGGTTGAGGAAATCATCAAGAATTACATGGCTTTGTCTTAATAGTGATAAATCACAGAAAACCTTCAGCATCCCTCTCACACCAGTTGACCATCCCATCTGTCCATGGGAGAAATTGGCTCTCAACATAATGGGACCATTTGAAGATCAGCTTGTAATGCAAAGTTTTGCCATAGTAAGTGGCTGGAAGTTACATTCAGTGGAAAGGTTATCACTGAAATCATGATTAAGTTCATGCCATCAGTCTTCTCCTGAGGTGAATTTTCTAAGAAATTGGTAACTGACAATGGAACATAACTGACCTCTGCTGAAATGCAACATTATCCCAGTAGCAGTGGTATCAAGCACAAAATGGTTTCTTTATACCAGTGGTTCTCAAACTATTGTACTGGTGACCCCTTTCACATAGCAAGCCTCTGAGTGCAACCCCCCCTTATAAATTAAAAACACGTGTTTATATATTTAACACCATTATAAATGCTGGAGGCAAAGCGGTGTTGGCGTGGAGGCTGACAGCTTGCGACCCCCCATGCAATAACCTCACAACCCCTCTGAGGGATCCCGACCCCCAGTTTGAGAACCCCTGCTTTATACCATCTGAGAGCTAATGATGCAGTCAAGAGAGTGAACAAACTAGTGAAAGAAAGTTTGCAACTGACCAGTTTGCAAGTGAGACCATGGAAACAAGCTTTATGTGAAACACAGTTTGGTTACAGGACCACTCCACACTCAACAACTTTGAACTATTAAGAGGATGCAAGGCCAATACACAACTTACTACCTGTCAAGGGCTTACATATTCTTCTTTTTCAACCAAATATCCCAAAAAAAACTCCTTGTGAATGTGTTGAGAAAAAATAGGAGAAATACAGACAGTATGTAGATTGTAAGAAAGGTGCTAAACCTTACAAGTGTCAATCTGAAGATTTTGTTCGCGTGAAGCTGCGTTATGGAGTCAAAAAAGGATGTTCAAAATATTGATGTCCTTTGCAGATAACAAAAATCGGAGGAGATCCTGCTGTATTAATAGATGGAAAGAAATGGAACATTTTCAGGGTTGTCCACAGCTCATCAGCCAGCAGTTGGAGAAGAGAATGCTGATGTCCACCTTGGACCAGTGAACATCAATGACAGATAGTGATGATGGACAATCCATAGTAGTAGGAATTGCTCCACTGCCTAGTCTCGTTACTGCCTCTCCAGGTAGTAGGAGAAGTGGGAGACAAAGGGGACTGCCCAAAAGATGGGAAGACTTTGTTACTGGACTCAAGTGACTGTTTAAAGTTTTACAATGACTATTTGAAAGGGGAAATGTGTGTTATAGCTAGCACGGTGCAAATACCTACCCCAGTTTGTGTTTGTAAATTTGTTCTGTAGCTCTGAGTCCAGGAACAATAATTCCCAGGATGCACCAGGGGAGGAGGAGGAGAAGGAGGAGAAGGAAAGGAAGAATGTGAGCTCTGTGAAAGAGTGAGGGGAATAAATCTTTCCTTTGCTGTTATCAAGCTTCTCGAGACTTCCTCACAGTGGTTCAGATACAAAACAGTAGTAGCCTTTGACCTGTATTACCTGTGCAACCACATAGGGTTTGTCTACACTGCAGGATGGCCATGACTGGCCAAGGTCAGCTGACTCAGGCTTGCGGGACTTGGGCTGCAGGGCTACAAAATTGCAGTGTAGACAATGGGGTTGGGGTGGAGCCTAGGCTCTGAGACCCCTCTATCAGCAGCCCCAGGCTCTGAGACAAGGTGCCATGGGTTTTTTATTACAGTGTAGACATACTCATCCTTGTTTATCCAAGGATCGCGCATGCAAACAACTCGGGATCCACAATGGCAAAGGCCTTCTCATAGGTGGAGAGGAAGCTAGGACTCGTAGGGTCTGAACCAAAGCCTTCTGAGCTCAGTGGAGAGTTGACGTCAGTGCACTTTGGATCAGCCCCTTGCTTTGCATGGGGCCCTGTAAAGCTGAGGCTTGCCCCTGTCAGTCAGCTGGTCAATATAATTCCGTGGACGATCTACTCTCAGCAGTGAAGCTGTACACGATTCACAGGGATTTGGACTTGGGCTGGATGAATGGCACAGTTTATAATTTATCTGAGATGGCATTGTATGGAATTTATGATCCCTGCTCCTGGCATGTTTAAATTCCCTCCCGCAGCTTGACAGGGGATTTGGTTTTGGATAGAGAGAGATTATATGGTAGGCTAAGTGTGTATAGTTATTTTGAGGGATTTTATGAGATTATAGGCGGATTGGCATTGCCTGCCCATGGCAACGATAGGCGATATGTCTTAGTGGAGCACATGGACTTTCCCAAGACCTCTGCATTTGTTCTCTTTTTCAGTTCAAATTTTAAAAGGCAATTCTTCCTCTTATAGGTGGACCCCTATCTATCTCACCCCCATCTCTGGATACTTGAGCACCTCCCAGCCTTTAATGCATTTATCTTCACTATGCTCCTGTGATTAGGGCAGGGCTGTTATCCCCATTGCACAGATAGGGAACCGAGGCACAGAGAGGCTAAGTGACTTGCCCAAGGTCACACAGGAAGTCTCTGGCAGAGCAAGGAGCTGAACCTGAGTCCACCAACTTCCAGGCCAGTCCCCTAACCACTGGGCTATCCTTCCTTCCCATTGTAGAGACCTCAGGGAATCTCTGTTAACAAAACTCAGCAAAAATACTTGCTTCCATGCGGGCTGGATATAATCCATTGTGCCTTTCACAGGGCTGACCGATTGGGACTGGATGAACTCCACTTGGAGTTGCAGAGGAAAGTTCATGGGTCCACCGAAGTGATCACCACTAAAAGGAAAAGACCGAGTCTGTCTCTTTCCTCCCCCACTGTCTCCCCTCCAAGCATTGTCAGTTTAGCTGAATACATATCCTGCTCTTCGGGTTCCAGGACCAATGACTAAATAGTCTAAACAACACTCAATCATCATCATCAAAACCCACCACCTCCAAAGAACACCTAACTGATTGCAGCTGAACCCATTAGTAGAGGCAATGGAGCTGATTTGCTTTTACACACAAACACCATGCTTAGCCGAAGTTCAGTTATCATATCCCATGAGCAACCATGAGATAACCATTGTTATCTACTGGAGGGAATGGGGCTGTTTTCTGGGCTTACAGATTCAGCTCAAAATCTGAACAGACAATGAAGGCCAGTTACATGTTTCCTCCATCTCCCCCCCACCCACTAAACAAAGATGTGCACAGATGTGACAGTATTTTGCAAAGGCATTGCCAGGTCAGTTTACAGTCTTGGATACAAAACCAAAGAAGCCTGCAGAAGAGCATTGCACAGTTTCCATCCGTACTGAATCTTAAAGAAAAGGGGAGTGTGTGGCCAAGGCAACTAGTGAGGTTGGCAAGACAGAGATCTTAATACAATTGTCAAGGCTGATTCCCCACTCCGGCACTTTGAGTGCAGAAGGTAGGGGCCCGCAAAGATTTTAAAAATTAATACTGACCACTCCAGGCTTGTATTAAACTTCCAAGGTTGCAGCTTTTCTCTGACCTCAGATGGGTAGATGCTGCAACTACCCAAGTACAAAACCCCCCTTTTTGGAACCCAGGAAGGCGCACTTGGGAATTCTTCCCCGTGGGGTAACCTCAAGCCCTTTCACCCCTGCCCCTCCAGGGAAGAGCTGAGAAAGAAAACAAAGGAAATTAGCTGTTGCCCCCAACTAATTAAACAAAATATGCACAAACCTCTTAGGACACCGAAAATACAATCCTGTTCTTAAAAAAGGTAAATTTTATTAAAAACAAAAAGAAAGAAAATACATCTGGAACTTCGGCTTTTGCTAGGTTTAAACAACCCACTTACCAAAATTAAACATCAAGAGTAATCTTCTTGAGGTCCAGCTTAAAGGTTACCAGCAAAACAAAAGCATTTGGGGTTAGCACAGAGGAGTCCACAAGCCAATAAGAAATAAACTGAGATAAACCTAATTGCATCTTTCTAGACATTTTCTGATCTACTTACATATCTGGGGTTTCAGATGAGGAGGTTTTAGGTATGATCTGATGATTTTCATACCTGACAAAAAGCTTTTTACAGCTAGTCCCAGCCCTGTCCCCTCTCTCTGGAGAACAGACAGACAGACAGACAAAGGGAGGTTTTTTCCAAATTTTAAAAATTCTAGCCTTTCCATTGGCTCTTTTGGTCAGGTGCTCACTCCCGTTCCTTTTACCTGTGCATGGAGACTTTTTAACCCTTTACAGGTAAAGCAAGTAGAGAACTGCCACCAAGAGGGATTTTATAGCTAACAGGCTGGCTGGGTGTCCACAAAAGGGAGCTACCCCCCTCCCAGCCATTTATCACAACAATGTATGTAACTTCTCTTTGTTTTGGTAATGAGAATCATCTACATTTATTGTCTATTTGTTCACATGGATATTTCTGTTTGGTCAGAGTAATTTATAGCCTCAAATAGAGTTTTTCAGAGACTGATCTTTTCCCCTTAAGTTTTTTGAAGGCTTGTGTTGTTTCAAAAGCAACTTGTCCAAGGAAACTTCTGCCTCATGTTGCATTTGAAACAGCAAGTCTAGTCAGGAGGGGACATCTAACTTAGTGTTTTTGTGAGTAAATACCAGCATCCATGCAGTCATTTCCTCCGGTTAGGTTGGAAATGAGATCACCGCTGGAATGGTTTCTTGATATCGGACAAAAAGTTCACAAGTTAAAAATATGCTCATGAAGTTCCCATTCCCCCCCCCATCCTTAAATACATTATCTGGGCTCGATTTCCAAAATCACTGTGCTGAGCTAGAACTAATTCCATAACATACCTCGTGCTATGGACATGCCTCTATCAGCTGTGTAAATATAGTAGCCATGTGCTTTCAGACTAGCCTTCAGGCCAGGATCTCAAAGCCCTTTGGAACATTCACTGAGCCTCAGAATATTATCCTGAGAGGTAATTCATCCTCACTCTAGAACTAGGGAAACTGAGGCACAGAGCAATTAAAGCAGGTCAACTTGCACAGAGAGGTATCCTACACTCAACTGCTCCATGACAGCTCTCCCAACTCTGAGACTGCAGTAGCACCCTGACACCTCCAATGTGCAGGCAGGACGCACAGAAGGATTCTTTCCAGAAACACACCCTCTGGTCCTGCCTTCCACCACTTGCTTGTATCAGCAATAAGGTTTGAACCTAGGACTTCCACCACTACATCCCAGACCTCTACTGCCTGAATTAGCAGGGCAACTCCATTAGTTAATATATAGTAGGCTATTATCTTGTATTGGACCATCCCCTAATGGGAGATGATATACGTTTGGCCACCATCGCGGTGAGAAGCAGGGAGCCACCACAGAGTTAAGCTCCAGCCATGCAGAAACTAGTGCAAACATTGCCTGATTTTGTCCAGACAAGTTGCTCTTTTGGGACTCTTGCTGGAGCCCTGAAATGGAACTGTAAATAGTCCCAACTTGTCTGAGGACACATTTATGACTTCTGCGCTGCAGAAATTGGGTTATGTGGATAATGAGGAGGACATGATCTATTGGGTGTTTATGTCAGAAGATGGTAGGGAGGAAAGAGTTTATTTTCCGTAGTTGTAGAAACGTCTGTGATCAAAGGAAACATTTGAGAACCAAGACATACGTACTCCACAAGGCTCTCTCTGTTATTGTACCTCAGTTCCCATCTGCAGTGAACCCTGTGGTAATTACTCTTTTGCCTCGCCTTCGTTAAGACACACAACACACTTGGTTTCCAAGGCTGATATAATAAGGAAAAATTGTAGCAGAGAGTCATATAAACATATAAAACGCCTGACATTCAGAAATGCTTTGGGAGCTGAACAGGGTGTATGGATTTCAGTCTGGATTGGGGTTAGACCAGGGCTCAGAATCTGGGTAAGAGGCAGAACCAGGTCTAGATTCTGAGTTAGCCAGCAACAAAATCTCATGAGATTTCAACCCCCAAACCATGAGAATTTCACACAATCAGTTGCTCTTGTGAGTTCTCCACCACCTGGGCCATATTCAGAAACAGACCCCTTCTGCTCTGCAATCTAATCCGGAAAGGATGGGGATCCCCATACAAACATCTCATCCCTGGAATGTATTTGGGCTGAGGGGACGCAGAGATGGTATGTCTTCACTGGAGAGTTAACTCGGGTGATCAACACCGGGTTCGCTGAGCCTGTGTGTGAGCCACCCCACTGCAAAGCCAGACTCGAATGACCCTATCCTTCCTGCTGCCTCACTCCCCCGTGTGAGTCACTGGGACTTGGGGGCACATCCCAGAGTTCTGCAGTGAGCTTTCCCAGTACATTGTGAGAGAAATTGTCTGTCTTTCTGGGCACATGGGAGAATGGTGGGAAGGCCTTGGAGGACTATGAGCACTCAAGCCTGTGTCCTCACAGCCTGTGTGAAACCAGCACTTCAGCTCTAGCCTATCTGCAGGACAGGACAGTTAGCCTGGGTTTAAAGCAGCAAACACAAGTGAGTGGTTGTGTGTGTGGATGGGAGGAGGGGCTAGGGTCAACTCCCAAGTAAGACCCTGGGTTGACTCTGTAGTGAAGATAGACCTAGTGTCAGGGCCAGACCATTGGCAGCCTGTGTGCCCTGGTCAGCTGCTAAATTGCAGTCGGGAAATAAGCAGCGGGGCTGGGGTCAAGCTGGGTCAGGGTTCTAGGAAGCTGGGGTCAGGCACCAGGTTATAGACAGTAATAAAATAGCAAAGTCAAGGACCAACCAGGGTCAGCAGCAAGCAGGGTCTGGAGCAGAAGCAGGCAGCCAGTCTTCATGGTTGCTCAGATAATAGTTGGGGTTGTTTCTGCTTTGAGCAGGGAGTTAGACTAGATGACCTCCTGAGGTCTCTTCCAACTCTAATCATCTATGATACTATGATTAACTCCCCATGATGGCTTTCTGGTTTAAATACTAGTCTCAGCCAATCAGTGGGCTGTGATGGGATGCCACTCAGGTCCTGCTGGGCAGTACTTTCTACCAAGCTTAGGTCCACAGTGTCCTCTAGTAGATGGTCAGCCTGAGCTTCCAGTGGTGATGTGGAAGCGTTAGCAGCTCAGAACCTCCCTTGTCTAATCCTATGGGCTCTTGTGTCTAGAGAGGTTCTACCCTTGGCCATCAGCATGCATCACACTGCACCACTTCATCATCAGCTGTCTCACACAGGGTTTGAACATAGATCTGAGCGACAGGCCAAAGCTTCTCCAATTCCAACAAGTTCTATAGACACAGAAGCAGTCTGAGAGGCTTGCAAACCTCTACACAGCTCACCATCCAGCTGCCATTTGTCTTACATCTCATATGGGTCATCAGAACACACCAGCACACATCAAAACTAGAGATGGGCCTGCCCCTTAGACCTGAACATCCCTGAGGCTTTGGGATGCTGATCAGGCCCATCTACAACGGAAACAGTTCTTCAAGCTGCTATTATAGCAATCCCTGGGCATGAGCCCCTCATGGCAGCTCTGCCTACCTGCAGTGCAGACCATGTGCCTCCATTATAGTCTATACCTAACTGGCTTGGTTAGGCTAATGAGACCACCTATCTGAATAGCTAAGTCACCACTGAGGCTCATTTTGCTTTCCTCCAGCCCAGACAAGCCTGGCAGGGAAGAACTGTGGCCTTCCTGCTCTTCAGGAGTTCTGCTTCCAGGGAACTGCCAGGATATGGATCAGGATTCAAGCTGACTTCCCAGGCAGACAGCTGTCACTGCTTGTGGATGCATCCCAGCATTGTTGCTTGGGAAGTTGGGATGTTGCACCATTATAGGCACGAGGGCAGGTGACTTCTAGCCCATGTGGAATCCCCTGTCAAACCGTAAAAGGTTCATATAGTCAGTAAGAGGCCGGGAAAGGCTTAGTAATTGGAAGGTGAGCTAAAAGGACAGTAACATGGTCACAGATGGTTCTGGAATGCTATGTACAGTTCAGACTTGCTTATGTCACAGAGAAGGAAACAGAGAAGGGTCCTGTCTGAAACCAGAGAGCTAACTGTAAGCTTGGGGAGTTTGGGTCTTGACCTGAGCTGTGTGTCTCTGGCAGGCAATGCAGCAAAGTGACTCTATCCCATTGCCAAAACTCTGGGCCAGCCGTTACTCTGGCTTGAGTTTCTGTGCTTATTGCTAGAAGCAATGGGAGTTACACAGGGCAGATCTCTGTTAGGCTGGATGGACCCAGTGCAATGGCTGCTAAGACCCCACTTCAGGAAACTGGGAATCCCATAGATGCTGCCAGTGATTAGGGTGGCTACCCAGCCCCCTTCTTTCCCACTCTGCAAACTCCTGCTGACTGTTGCAGAGGGTTTGCACAGTTGGCACTAACTGCCTTGGTGTCCTAAGTAAGTAAGGGGTTTGGTCTCCTTCCCCCACCCAAATCTCTTTGAAGCACAGGTCAAATCACAGAACCTCTGTGCCTCAGTTTTCCCAGCAGTCAAGCAAGGATTATAATATGTACCTGCTTCCCAGGGGCGTTGATTCATTTATGTCTGCAAAGAGCTTTGAGGTGCTTGGATACCTTTGGATGTTAACTAAATGCTCTGCATTTCTGTATCATCCTTCGGTTGCCGCTCCAGTTCTAGAATCCGTTATACCAGCTGCAGCAACGCTTCAGAGACAGTACCACAAAAGCCATTACAAAGCTGGATGCTGGAGCTCACAGAGGACCTGTTGAGCAGAAACAAGGAAGCAGAAACCTTGTGGCTGACAGGCCCAGCCTATGGGGGAGCGACCATGATAGACCCAATACACTTTCCATGCAGTGCCACCTAGTTAGCCTGTGTCTAAGGTTGCTATTTACCAGCAGGCACCAGATTCCCTTAAAGCTCTCTCTGCAGGTTCCCAGGAAAAAGGACGGATGCTGCTGCTGACACACCTCTCACCATATCTCTGGTGTCTACAATGAATGCTTTGTAAGGAGAATGGATAATAAAAGGGTCTTATATCATTGGACCACTGTGGATTGCTCCTTGCAGCCAGTGATAGTTTTCTGGGGTCTAGCTTGATTCTTTCCTGACCTGTGGGTCCCCCTTTGCATAAATTCTTAAGTGGAAAGTGGCACGCAATGAGCCAAATTCTGCTTCTGCTTACACTGGAGTAAGCTCCAGGTGACTTCATGTCCTGAGCAGCTCCAGGTGACTTCAGTGCAGCTACTCTGGATGTACATTAGTGCAACGGAGCCGCATGGGGTCCATTGGATCCAGTTATGGCAATAGTGTTCGACTGGAGCAATTGACTGTAATTGGAGCAGGAATGAGCTGTTAGGGCCTGATCCAAAACCCATCTTCCCAATGACTTGAGTGGCTCTGGCTCAGCGCCGCAATGTGCAGGAAATCATCCAACTCATTCATTTCTCGCCATTCTTGGTAAATGAAGAAAACACAATTGGGGCCTCTGCTTTCTTTGCTGCGACTTCCAAAAATGCGATTGCAAACCTTTCAGGGAGAAGTGAGCATCTTTTAAAGCCAGCGTCATGTTTTTACACGTCTGGGGGCCGTTTGCCTCATGCTTTATTGGAAAATGATCACTACCCAGAAGGCCACCAACTGTCCTTTCATCAAGTCTAAGGTTACCTCTGATGTATGGATTTGTCAGCTGTCTGTGCATTGCATAGCTCAATTCATCCACGAGGATTTATGGGGAAATAAATGGGGGTGCTGAAAATGAGCTTTGCAGTGAGCAGATTTATGACCATAACAGAAGCTTTAGAAGTGAGAAGACTCCTGCAGTATAAAAACACTTCCCACTAATCCATATCCTTCCTAATTCAACCACGACCATCAGAATTAGTCCTTCTGTTCTTATAGAAGCTGGTAAATTAAGCAGCAGCAAGTCAACACAGTAATTCAATACCCTTTCACCAGAATGCTCTGAAAGATCAAATGAGGGAATATGTAGCTATTGTACTGCAGAGAAATCAAACGTCCAAGAATACACCCAGGAAATTTCCAAGGACCGAAATACTCAGAGAAAACACCAACCATATGCTCATAAAATAAAATGCTTTATTAAGAATTGCAATAGCCTGAATGTTCATTCAAGCATTTCCCTGTGGAATGATGATACTCTGCTTTTATATAGCACCTTTGTGCAAAGATCGCAGTGTGTTTTTCAGATACTGAGGAATTAAGCCTCATGGCTAGAGATGAGTCCAAAATAGATTCCAGTTCCAACTGCTACAGAGTCTGGGGTGTTTACAGTCTGGGGTCCAGGTGTTATGACTTGGGACCATTTCTACTCACAGACACCCCTGGAAGCTGATACTTTAAATATCATCCCCATTTTACAGATGGAGAAACTGAGGAGTCACCAAGTTAACAGTAAAAAGAAAAGGAGTACTTGTGGCACCTTAGAGACTAACACAAGTACTCCTTTTCTTTTTGCGAATACAGACTAACACGGCTGCTACTCTGAAACAAGTTAACAGTGAAGCAGTGGCAAAAACAGGAATAGAATTGAATAATTATAGCACATCGTCCCTTGATCTAACCCCTACGCCACACCACCTTTTCTATTCCCTTTCATTCACAAATCAGGTTCAGCCTGGGCAACAGCAGTGCAAACTTCTCCACACAACCCCACCAGCATGTCATCCTGACTCTAGGAGTGAGAGGGGAATTGATTTGCCCTGCTCATCCAATTTTGGCCTTTTGATGAGATTGCCAAGAAGGAAAAAAATTGCATGAACTGGGTTCACTGGCAAACTAGGTGCTTTCTATTCAATTGCTGATACTCTGGGCCATCCAAAAAGATTCTAATTTAACATTGAGATTTAAATTTATGCCTGGTGTAACTCCATTGAAGTCAGTTAAGTCATACCAGGGATAAATTTGGCCAAGCATGTTTAATTTGTTAGTAAACCCTCATCTTCTTTTGGACCATTTCTGCATGAAATAAAGTACGGTGTCAAGATTCAACGTCATATTATGCTGTATTTCAGAACACTTTGAGACTTTATCAGCCATGGCCCTTTTCTTTGTCAGATTCTAGGTGAACTGCCTAATCTAGCAATTTGTTTCTAGCCCTAAAACGCCTCCAATGCTCACAAGACCATCTGTTCTTGTGTGTTAGTAACCTGGTACAGGATTCCTAATTTATCATGTACCAGAGATATCAGCAAGCCAGCCTCAGCTTCAAACAAGGATGCCTGAAAAGGTGAGAATGTAAATCCATATTCACTAGGTACTTAAATCTGGATGGCGGTGTCTAACACTTTAGACATACAACTATTTCCCCAGGCTAATTTTTCCCCTACGGTTACTCACACCTTCTTGTCAACTGTTTGAAATGGGCCATACTGATTATTACTACAAAATTTTTTTTCTCCTGCTGATAATAGCCCACTTTAATGGATTACTCTTGTTAGACTTGGCATGGCAACCCCCATTTTTTCATATTCTCTGTATCTATATATATTCCTACTGTATTTTGCACTGCATGCATCTGATGAAGTGGGTTTAGCCATGAAAGCTTATGCCCAAATAAATTTGTTAGTTTCTAAGGTGCCACAAGTACTCCTTGTTCTTTTTGCTGATACAGACTAACACGGCTACTACTCTGAAAGTTATCTAATGTTTTCCTAAAGCTTTATTCCCACATCCTGCTCGTAACAAAATGCTCTGTGTATGAGAGTCAAAAGTTCTCTCCGTTCACTTAAAGCAGAGAAAGTTTTATCTGGGAGGATGGCAGCTGAAAGCATTATTTCCAGAGGTAAATGGCTAGATGTGTGAAGCAGCTGTGCAGACCAGGCCACCTGCTGCTTTAACTCCAGTATTTCAGCAGAGGTGCGGAATTCCACACCCGGCTCTAAATGACCCCAGAGGAAGAATTTAGTAGCCTGACTCCCATTCAAAAAGTGCAGTTCATATCAAATCACTGCTGCTGGCCATTCCCGGGTCACACCTGTTTCACTGTGTGTACCATCAAGGCGGTGGTATTTCTGGCTTTGACGGTTTTCCCTCCTAGAGCATTAAACTGAATGAACAATGATCTATATGGAATTGAAGGTGATTCTAGATTAAACATTTAAAAGGCACCAAAATGGACATTCTCCCCACCACACATACACACCTCACACTGCCCATCTCTTAAAGTAAACAAGACAGACAAATGGATTTGTCACAATGTTGGGGATTGGTCCTGCTTTGACTAGATGACCTCCTGAGGTCCCTTCCAACCCTGATATTCTATGATTCTATGGGCCAAACCCTGAGGTCCTGCGTCAGGTCAAATACCCCTGGGAGTCACTGGGAGTTGGGATGAGTTGGGACAGAATACAATCCTCCTATGCAGGAGAATAACCCCCAGCTTACAGAGTCGCCTATGAATTCTGTCATTGAGGATAGGAGGCTGCTCCCACTGGGCCTTGGAGAACATGATGGCTTCAAGCCTTGTGCTTCTAGGACTCCCCAGACCACAGATGTCTTTGCTTCACTGAGGGAGAAGGCACTTAAGTTAACATAGCCACAAGTTTGGGGGGGGAGCAAGTACCCAGATAAATCCAGTTGGTTCCTATGCCCTATCCCCTCCAGCACCTGTTATATTAACTTTCTCAGTGTGTGTGTTTGCACATGAGGGGGAGGAGGTGATACACACCCCTCTCAGCTTTCCCCCCCTCTTGCCTTACAGATCACTGACAAGGACAACCTACCAGGTCCAAGGTAGGAAGGGATGGTGCCTTGGGGTCAGATACAGGAGCAGGGAACAAATAGAGAGTATGCAGCACCAATGATCAGGATGAGGGCTTGACCCTTACTTTTAACAAATACAGTTTCTGGGTTTGGGTTTTCATTCACCCTGAAATATCAAAGAACCCTTCCAGTTCCAGTGGAGCTCAACATGGCACCCGCACGGGAAACCTCCTGCCCCCTTGCATCCAGCTTTGACATTTCAGTGCTTGGCTGCTGGAATCATCCTACGGAATAGATGTTCCAGACATAGGACTGTTTGCTTTGGAGGAACCAACACTGGAGTATCTTATACACATAAAATTCCAGGAACAACTCAGAGCACCAGACGACACTGAGGCAATGAGGGCTGGACACAGGTAGCAGCTCTCCATAAGAATGGAAGGGATATTTCTGGAGCTAGACAAGCTGTGTGCGCGAATGAGGGATGCTTATGAGGCTTTCAGCATTGTAGCATGAGACCTGGCACAACGTTTATTTTGCTGTATTTCTTAACTGCTGTCCCGACAGGATTTTTGAAGATAATTGAGCAATGGAATGTCCTGTTCTGCTAAGACTTCTTGGCTGTCAGAAGCGATGTCTAAACAGCTGAAGTGCAATTCTGGAGCACAGCCCCACAGGGCAAACAGAAGCTGTGTTTGTTCATCACCTGGCTTTGCAGACCTACTTATCTGCCTCAGCACATGGTGCCCTTTGTGAAACTACACTCAGAGTTCGCCCATCAGGTTCCATCCTCTGAAATTCACTGACGCTGACACAGCAAGGTCCAAAGGATAGGGCGAGGGTCAGGAAACCTCGTTTCAGTCCCGGTTCTGCCACTGATTAGTGTGTGATCTTGGGCAGTTCCCTTCACTGTGCCTCTATCCCCTCTCACCCTCTGTCTTGTCTATTTAGACTGTAAATTCTTTAGGACAGAATGGTGTCCTACGTGTACATACACCACCTTGCACCATGGGGCCACGATCTTAGCTGGGGAGTCTGGGCATGACTGTAATTCACCTAATAGCAGCAATGACAACAATGCAGAGGCTGGGTTCACCTTGTAAGCCTAGGCTCAAAGGTTTACAACTCTACGCAGCAAGGGGTTTAGCCAGCCCATGGGCCCTACTGGTTTATATGGAGAAGATGTTGGTTGATGTCCCATCATAGCCTTCTTCCTGGTGGTCTCTGCACAATGCTTCGGATGGAGTTGTACAGTATAGTCAATGTGTTACAAGTCCTGTCAGCCTCAAACATTCTGTAGATTTCTAGAGGTTTTTCTTTTTGGAGGATGGGTGGGCAAGGGAGGCAGGGTTTTGATGCCAGCGTGAGGCTCAAGGTAGATTAAAACCATCAATCAATGCAGATCTCAGAACTTTGCTGTGACTTGGTAAGAAGTCCACTGTGCACTCCTTCCTCACCCTGGTTAGATCGTGGCAAAGAATTATCAAGGCTCAGTGAAAGGAATGTTGCTTGTCTGTCCAGCATTCATTTGTCTTCCTATCCAAACACGTTCCTGGCCAGACATTTGTTAGGTTTCTTAAACAGGACCAGATTCGCCAAAGTGCTGAGCACCCTAAAACACCCCCTGAAGTCAACAGAAGTGCAAGATGCTGCCCATAATTTTCCACAGTTCTTATATTTCCCTTAATCTGTGACAAACTATGGAATCTAATATTTTCACTATGACTAACCTATGAAATTGGACAGTTTTGTTCTTGATTTATATGGGGCTCTAGTTGCCATATTCAGGTCTCTCCCATCTATTCTCTCTTTCCTCCTTACTCTTTTCTACTACGTCCATCCATTCTCCTTCAAATCTTCTTCTCTTGCTGGTTAGAACAATCTTAAGGATGGCCAGAGAAAACATCCTAAAAAATCATACTGTACCAGTGCACTCCCATCTTTAATACTATAAGAATTGTAATTTCTCAGAGTATTTTCCAAAGGAAAAAAGGCTTCAGACCCCAGCAAAAGATCATATTTTCAGCCTGGCTTCTCAGCTACCAGATGAATAAATCTCCCACACCCACACCATGGCTCTCATTTAAGACTGCAGACTCCGGCTTTTCCGTGCAATTACCACAGCAATTTTACAAGTCAATTTCACTACAGCCAGTTGAGTCTTATCAAACAATGCTGTTCTGGAGATTTCTAGAAAATCCAGAGTGCAATTAGCCTAGGTCAGTTAATGAATATTACAGGCCAGCTCTTCAGCTTGATACAAACTGGTACAGCTCTGTTGTCGTCAATGGAGCTATACAGATTTACAGCAGCTGGGGATGTAGCCCTAAGTTGCTCCGCACTCAGCAGAAAGTGTGATATATGCACTGCATTTCCATGAGGATAATGGGCCTGATTCTCTTCTCACTCAGCCCAATGGATTTACTTCCAATTTAGTGAAAGAAAAATCAGTCCCTGATTCTATGCCTCTGCCTCAGAAAAGTTCTCAGAATCATTTGAATCCATCAGATTTCTCAATATCATTTTTATGATTATTCCCATTGCCCCCCCCCCCAATGATAAAGCCATTGCACCTACATGGAGTGTATATTGAGTAGATCCTGACCCGTCTCTGAGCAGTGGTGCATTTAGCAATGTGTCTTGCATTTGTCAGACTTGGTCACCAGGCATTGGCTCCCTCCCCATCTCGAATGCAAATTCAGACTTGCCCTGCTGTTTTTCAGTGGTCTCATTCTAAATCACAGCTCTGACCTTTTCTCCACAGGGCCAACCTAGGCCCGGTCCCAACATTGGGGAAGAAGATCCATCGATCCCCCTTTCCTTGCAGTGTTCCTTCTCTTTAGGACTCTCTTCCTCCAATTGCCCATTCTCCCTTGGCCGCTATTTCTCTTGGAATCAAATCCTAGTCTTATGGCTGTCGGTGGAAATGACTGACATGTAAAGACAGCCGCTTTGAAACATGCGTCACCCAATTTCTTTGCATGGAAGTTAAAGAAACTTTGTGCCAGAAGTCTTTGTCCTCCTAAAGAAACATAATGGAGAAATATTCTTGAGTGTCCGTGTGCATTGGAATATTGTAGGCCTTAACTAAGGTGTAAATTTTTAATGGTGAGAGTAACTAACCAGCGGAACAATTTACCAAGCATCATGGTGGATTCTCCATCACTGACAATTTTTAAATCAAGATTCGATGTTTCTCTGAAGTATCTGCTCTAGGAATTATTTTGGGCAAGTTATCCAGGAGGTCAGATCAGATGATGACAATGATTCCTTCTGGCCTTGGAATCTGTGAAATGAAGGAGATGCAGCTTACAAATAAACTATTAATTCCTCAGTGAAATAGTTAGACTTAACTGTATTTCCCTATTGCTAAAAACCACTTTAAGTCCCTAATGAGATAATGAAATTGAAGTGGGCATAAAGATGAAGAAGATCTTGTTCAAGGACTGTGGTGGGAGGGATTTGATTTCCCTTTGCAAAGTGCATTTAAAAAGAGGCTCTTTAAAAAAAATCTACATTGCAGATGGATCCAAAACAAGAATCCTATATCCAAAGATCCACTGATATCAATGGGAGTCTTTCCATTCACTTCAGTTGGGCCAGGATTCCCAAAACTTGGGGAAACTCTAGATCCACATTCAAACTTTGCAGGCCAGATCCAACTCTGGCTTTTATTAAATTAAAAGATGTAGCTACAATTTCTCTGATGCTTCAGACTAAAATCGGTCTCTCTTGTCAAACTGTATTTTACCTCCATCACAAGAGCACACTGGTCTTCAGTCTAACAAGCATTGTGCTGCCATCCTACTCCCTAGCTGATGTGAAGGCTATAGCTGGAGAGAGGATTTCCCTCCCACTCCCACCATTACTCCCGCTGCTGCAATAGCCCCTTGGGTTTTCAGGGTGTAGGAGCAGCCTTCAGGCTGCTCTAACTTATGCCAGGAAACCAGACTGGCACCCAGCTGGCCCAGGATTAAGGGAGCGCAAAGGTATATTAAAGCCATTTTTGCCATGGAATGAACTCACTGTTTCTTGCAAGCAGCACCATAATTGTATATTTTAATGGCCATCTGTTTATTTTATTTTCTCTTGTGTGTTATTTCCTATAGTGTCCAAGTATTGGCCTGTTTTGTGCTAGACAATGATACACAGGTTGGCATGTTAAAAATTAGAAATAAAAAATTCATAAAAAATAGCAAACAGCTCTCTTTACTTCTTCCTTCTGTCACTTCAAGAGAGAACAGTGGGTTCTTCTTTATTCTTGCCAGTGCTCACCATCTGCAAATCCATTTTAAAGAGGCACTATGAATTAACCAGATGTTGGCTTTGAAGCACGGTATACATTCATCACCTGCTTGCACACCCAGTCATTCCTGAGCCCAGCCATGGCTTGCTTTGAAACATCACTGCTGTTTCCTTCCGTATTGGTTAGGAAGGTGTTGACGAGGGTAGAAGGTTAAAATTCTAACTGATCTGCACGGAAACATCATCACCAGCGCTTCATAGGCAAGCCATCGGGAAAACATATGCAAGCTGGGAGGCCCAGACTTGATGTCACTAGCAGGTTGTTCCTATCCTTGCATCTCTGCCACCCCTGCGAGGCTGGGTCTAGCTCTAGGATGCTAAGAATGGTGGTTGTCCGGGTTTGGTACATGCGTGGATTGACCCGTTCTCAATAAACAACCGTACACCGCATGTAAATCATTCCCATCCTGTTGGACTCTTTTATGGGAAAGGGATACTTACACAAGTTGCTTTCACCACCACTCTCCCAATTACTTGACCAGGTGACCAGTTTTCACAGGAACTGTGTTATTGAAAGACGGGGCAATCGTGCATCCGGCAAGCTCCCCATGATCTAATATACAGCACACACTTCAGACATGAGAGCTAGTGCTGGGTAGACAGCTGATGTTGCCCAGTCTTGGACTCTTTGTTCCTTCCCCCTCCAACTGATTTCAAATCAACCTAAAATCTCCAAGGAACACAGGAATCGCCAGACTTGATGTGCTGCGGTCAGGCCTAGCGGTCAGAGCAGCGGTGGTCAGAGGCCAGGAACAGTGCCAAAGGTCTGAGCCAGAGTCAGGACCAGGAGTCAGACCTGGAGTTGAGCCAAGAGTCAGAGTCAGAGCAGGGGCAGGGACCAGGAACAAGGCAGGAGCCAGAACAGGTCAGGAAAGCAGGGCTCAGGAGTTGGCCAAGAAAGCAGGGTCCAATGTAGCAACTATCCAGGAATCTTATAGCACAGCCAGTACAACTGGGGGCAGTGGGGGTGCTCCTTCAATCAGGACACCCAATGGGCAGTACCTCTGGTAGGGCCAGGGCTCCATTAGCCACTGGCAAGCCACCACCTGGTGGCCAGGCTACAAAGATTGCCCAAGACCCAAGGTCAAGACCCATGGATCCTCACAGGATCAAACTCATGACTCATCTAGTCATATATATCAGAATTAAAATGGACTGACACTGTCTGGACCTTAGTTCTTGGGATTCACTATCAATATGATTTTGTCATTGCTGTTAGCTGCCCCTGTCTACTGCACTTTGTGATGGAGAAAAGAGAGTGTGGAGTAGTTGAATGTGCTCATGTTGATATAAACCCAAAGAATAATCCTCAGTGTTTTATATGCAAGAAGAATATTCTGTATCCACTAATTATGAAAAAGTAACAATATCATATAATATGATACAAGTATAGTCCTATCCCTTTAAGAATTCTCCTATCCTGCAAGGAATCTCCTGCCCTACAAGTGAGTTCCATTGAATAACACTGAGTTCCTTCAAAACACAGACCTTCTCTTCTGGCAGGGCAGGGGAAATTTTAACAGAAGACACTGCTCTGCCTTTACTTATGGCCCCTACCATATTACAGTAGGAAATAAATAGTAAATCTTGTCTCTAAATTTTATTGTAAGCCAAAACACAACATAGCTCTCCCCCAGATAAGGCAGTGGCTACAACATCCCCTTTGCCTCTGGATGACTTTAAGCAATTCCAAGAACTACAAATCCTGCATCTGGGCATCTGATTAGATTAGATGACCCTTGTGGTTCCTTTTAACCTATAGTTCTAGGATAGTGGTAATAGAAAAAGTTTTACACTTATTTTCCTGATTTTAAAACATTATTTTCTGGATGTGTGGGCAGCATCCGATGAAGTGAGCTGTAGCTCACGAAAGCTTATGCTCAAATAAATTTGTTAGTCTTTAAGGTGCCACAAGTACTCCTTTTCTTTTTTGCGAATACAGACTAACATGGCTGCTACTCTGAAACCTGAAAGTCAAGAATGACATCTGAAAATTCAATTTCCTGAAGCACATTGGACTCAATATTCATCGTAGATAGAGAATTCAATCTTGGCTGTAGCCTATGACTGCTGTAGTTGTTTTTTATCAGCTTCAAATCTGAAAATGACCATTCACCACTGCAGTTTGTTACACTCACAGACAAGGAAATTCACAAAGCAATTTCAGTGTTAGTGAATTGAACGTGGAATCCAGCTCGTCAGTCTTTACCTCCAAATGAAGGCTTGACATGGACACTGATTCTTCTGCTTCTGCTGAGACATCATGCTTGAAATGCTGATATTCAGAAATAAGGTCTGCTTTGCCCAGATCATTTTGTAGTAAAGAGAGGCAAGCTTCTCATGCAGCTTTGCGATTTCCTCAGTATTCATATCCCTTGCTTTCATAAAGAAACCAAATTGCCCATTGATGTCTTTGTATAACTCGCCTCATCTTAATCCATGAGTTGCTGATTGGTTTCAACCTTGTTTCAGTTATGAACTAGCAGCTCTTTCAAAGTGACTTAGGCAACAGCTTCATTGTTTTACTGTTACTGTAATCAGCCTCTGGACCTTCTGCCTTTGCCTTACATTCATAGGCATCAAACTGGTCTTTCAGATCTTGTGTATATGACTTCAAAGATTGGATGATGATGACAACAACAGACAAATTCACATCTCCTTTTTATATAGTCTTGCCTGTTTCACTGAAACAGATGAGAATGTCATGCCAAAGAACAGTCACAAATACTGTCTCCAGTGTGCCCATTTTTTATGGAGATTTTGAGCATCATGCATGGTTTCTCTTGGCTGATGGTAGGTTATCATTGGCCAAAGAATCAAGAGTTGCTTGAATCCCTTCACAGACATCACATGGATCCTTCACTGAGCTGACCATTGAGTGTTAGACAAGCGCTTTACCACCTTGTAAAGACACCAATGCATTCCAGCCATGAGTAGATGAAGCAAAATATGTGTACAATCTTTGCTTAAAGTCAAAGTATGAAACAACTTGCATGCTCCATTCAGCAGCCTTAACACCTACTAGGAACAAGGAATATCCTGCACAGGGAACGTACACAGCAAATTCATTCATTTCTTTTAGCCTTCCTGCAAATTTGAGTTGCTTGGGTGGAGCAAAATTTGGACCAGGGTTCTACTCATGTGAGTAAGAGCTAAAGAACGTTGTTCCTCATGTGGAAGGGGGCAAAGAAGGCTGCTGGGCAGGACATTGAGAGCATTATTGTTCCTGTTAAATCCGTTGTTTTTTCCAAAGCCCTTCTAACCTGAATATAAAAAGAAAAGGAGTACTTGTGGCACCTTAGAGACTAACAAATTTATTAGAGCATAAGCTTTCGTGAGCTACAGCTCACTTCATCGGATGCATGTAGCTCACGAAAGCTTATGCTCTAATAAATTTGTTAGTCTCTAAGGTGCCACAAGTACTCCTTTTCTTTTTGCGAATACAGACTAACACGGCTGCTACTCTGAAACCTAACCTGAATATAAACACCCTCTCCTGGCTGAAATGTGCCTGACAAGCTTCAGCCCCAAAATTAAATTAAAACCCTTTTTCTTTGCTTTTCTAGAGAATCAGTCAAAACAAAAGAGCCCTTTCCCAGCCTATAATTGTTATTCCACTTAGGAAAAAAAGATGCTAACTTTTCAAATGTGATTGTTTGGAAGCCCTGAGTCTTACTCCCATGGGACTCAGCAGCAAAGCTCCATTGACACTAGAGAAGCAGAATCAGGCCCAGAGATCTTTCTTTGGTCTGATGCGAGCTGGCTTGTTGATGTTTGAAAATCAGGATCTGTGCATGAACATTATATTTCCCAGTATAGACTCTGGAATAACTCCATTCTGTGGGGAGGCACCTTAATCCTCTGAAAGAGCCAACTGTTGAGATGCACTGGGCCATAACCTCAATCAGTGCAATACTTGGAATTGCTCAATTGAAATCAATTTGTATCAGCTGAGTATCTGCTTCATTATGCCAAGGAGATACTTACTGGAGTCAATGCACTGAATTCAGCACTGGCATAACTCCACAGAAGGCTGTGGAGATACACCAGGGATGAATATGGCCTGATATTACTTAGCAGAGCTAGGAGAATCTTGGCCAGTTTGCTTGCCAGAGATTTCCACAAACAGTTTCTTCTTCTTCTGTGTGGCATTAACTTTCTACTCCCTCGAGTTTCACTGTTAATTTACGTTTGAAGAAATCTAAATATCTCTAAGAGAAACAACTGCAAGTTGAAGGCACCAAATTTTCACATGGTTTTGCATCAAAACCTCAAATTTTCCCCAGTATCAATATGAAAACACAACATAACCTGCATTTCCTCAAAAACTGGCACCAGATGTGCTTCAAAGGGTCACAAACCTTTCAATAAACCAGTCTGAGGAGAAAACAAGAACCCCAGTCAAGAGATCACTGCCAATCATGCTCACCAGTATTGTTGCATTATTTCTTTGTGTTCCCCCATAGGTCTGTCTGTATCCACTTGTTGTCTCATGTTTTATACTTGGACTGTAAATTCCTGGAGTAGGAGATCATCTTTTCGTTCTGTGTTATGATACCTAACACAGTGAGGGCTGCTGTGATAATTGGGCCTACAACTTTACCCTAAAGATGAGCTAAACTTATAAGTAGTACATGAAAGTTCATAAGATATCACAGTGACCTATAATAACAAACGTTGATGGGAAAAGGCACGATAGAGAGATGCCAACATGGAAAGAGTCCAAACACAAAGCTCTACTGATATAACTCAAGGACTGTGTTAAGATCATGCTTGGTAAACAAGAAAAGTGTGGAACCAGAAAACAGTGAACCCTAACTGGTGGACAAAACCATGAGGGGATGGGCTATTCTGCCCACCATTCCCTTTATGGGTCCTTAAAGAAAGAGACTTTGGCTTCACCATTATGGCTGCCTCTCCCACCATTTTCTGGAATGCCAGGTCTTCATCAACCTGATGCCGAGAGATGGCTGAGCAGACCAGGCCAGAGAGAGGGACCCAGATGACACTGCTACTTCTACTGGCTCCAGCTGAATCCCAAACACCACCTGGGATGAAATGGGATCAGATGTTAACAACAACAGGTCCAGCCCATCTCAACTAACTTCTTCTCTTACCATCAGTTATTACCATCATTGATACCATCTAAGAGACTGACAAATAAGGTTTTTTTTTCCTTCTAAGGACTCTTACCAGCTAAAGAAAAATGGAACAAGGGATGTTGTTAAAATGAAAGCCTTATTTAATAGTTTGCATTTCAAATACTTTAAGTGATTTTCCTTCTTTTCTTTATCTTTAATAAAAGGTTTAAAGGATTTTTAATGGGGTATTTGCCATAGTACCAAGCAGGCTGAGGTCTCTGTATGCCAAATCCCGGACCTTGTTTAACACTGTTTAATGTTGGACAGAGACTGGGTTATGTTAAAACCTTTAGCTCACATATTCCATCTAAATTAATACCACAGGTACTGGTTGATGACTAGGGCTCCTATGAGCTACAACAATCAATATATATCACAAATAAAACAACAACTGTGACTTTACTTTTCTGTGGTTCCAGATGAATATTTCAGACATAGTGGCTAAGAAAAAGTGTTGCCCTCATATTTTTGTTTTCAGGAACCTGCTTTTAATCCATGGCGTGATGCTTTACAACACGGTGAGAAGTCAGGAATAAGACAGAGACCATCCTCCCCTGCTTGTTTTGTTATAATTATCCTGCGTATTTTGTTTTGGAAACAATGATATGGAACATGCTTCCTGAGATCCCCAGGGACAAGCTTTTTTCTTAGAACCTTAATTCCTAATTTGCTTGACATTTTAGGCAAAGCTTCCCAGAATTATAGTTGTAGCTTAAAACTAATCTTTCACGGATTCTCAAACTCCCACAGTGGTTTTAACACTTCAGAGGTAGCTTTTACATCTGTTACATAAATTATGTATGTAAAACTGAATAGCATTTAACCATGGTCCACAGTTTAACTCATAACCAAATCCTTCCAGTGGGAAATGTCTGGTCATTCCTTGACTCCTAGTCACAACCTGTAAATTCTCCTTTGGGCAATAAAAGCAAACTACTGTTGTACATTTTCTGGATCTTTTCCAAAGATTTTTGGCAGCTGGACCATGACTTTAAGCTGAAGGATTGTTTGTTTTAAGTCACAAAATAATTTTGTGTGTGAAAGGTTTGATGATGGTTCAAACCTCACAGTGAGCCCCTGGGACTCTATGACATCTCCAAGACTGAATATATAACATGGAAAACATTGCTAGGGGCTGGGGTATCAAACAAGTTTTTTAAAAAAAAAGTTGGCATTAGTTATCCCTGTAGAATGATTGGGTAACTCCAAGGAGTCAGGTGATAAATAAAATCAGAACTCCCAGCTCATTGTTCATGAATGGATTTAATTTTATTGTAAAACAGTGTTTGCTGTGGAACCAAGTGGGCAATTAGGCCCAGATCAAAGGTATTTAGGTGGCTAACTGTCAATGGGTGCCGAAACATGTGAAGATCTGGGCCTTTGTTACTTAAAATCCTGTATTCTCCTGCATAAAGATGCAGGAGGGAGGAATTTTCAGAGAAATGCACACATCAGCAGAGGGAGATTAGCATCAAATCTCTATGGTAGGCTGGCAGTGTGAATGGGAATGTAGCCAGGAAAACAAGAGTAGGTGCTCAGATACCATGGTTATGGGTGCAGCACAAGAACCAGAATAGAAAAGAATAAGGTTTAGATTAGCAGACTTATTGCCTTGGGATGTTGTGATAGCCAAAAGTATAACTGGGTTAAAAAAAGAACTAGATAATAGATCCATCAATGGCTATTAGCTAAAATGGTAACCCCATGTAACCCCATGCTTGGGGTGATCCTAATCTGCTGATTGCCAGAAACTGGGTGCGGAAAACAAGGGTGGATCTCTCTAAAATTGCCCTGTTCTATACACTCCCCCTGAAGCTCTGGTACTGGTCACTGTTGGAGAATTTATCAAGCATAATTCAGATAAATATGCTATTGTTTTACTTTATTAGTTATACTCCGTATATCAAATCATAGAAGTAACTGTGTAAGAAACCACACAGCCTCCTGAGAGTTAATCCACAGTAGCAAATGGGAAGGAGAGTGGAGAAGAGCAGGTGACCTGGCATGGTAGCTGAGCAGACAAGTCCCTTAAGCCCTAGACAATCTCTAAGTACCACTGGATGCATCATCCCTTTAGCCTCAGGAGGGACTGAATGCTAATTCAGAGAGAGATGAAGTTTCAATTAATTCCTGCTTTAAATTTAACAGGTGAAAAGCATTAAGGGGGGAAAAAAAAAGAAGATGAAAAAAATGTCCATTTCATTCTAACACATTCCTCCGTCTTAAATACTGAATAAATTTGTTCTGGTTGAAAATCCTAGAAACCGGAGGCTCTGAAGGGATTCTGAACTGCGAGTTCAGATCTGGGTTTAGAACCCAGAGCTGAAATTGTTCAAAGTTTGGGTGTTGTCCTGATTAGGGGCTCTTATTTGGACCACGGAAGATATAGTGTGACATTTGGCTCTGGAATGAGATCTGGAGCCCAAAGTTCAGCAGTATTTGGCTCTTCAGATCCGTGTCCACTAGAAATGGGTTAGTTTGCACACTAAAACACAGAGAAGGTATTTGACTAAGAAAACTCCCAAGTATCCCTCACACAAAGAGTAAACAGTGGAAGCTAAAACCTCTTATATCACAAATAGTCTCTCTCACACAGCCTCAGGAACTACAACATTAGAAATGAATAAATTGTAACCCACAAGAATCATGTATATGTAGTAATATTATATATACAAATTTTATGTCCTCAGTAGACTTCAGCCACTGGAAGGTGACATGGCATACGTTAGAGACCTTAGCTTTTATAATAGAAGTTAATCACTACATGGTGACATGATCCTACACACTCATACACTGCTCTGCCATTACTTATGGCAGAGAACACATATAACCTGTTGGAAGACGGGCAGACATACAAATACAGTGCATTATTATATAAACATCATAGCAGTTGTGGAGAATGTGAGGATAAACCACATTGGACAGGCCCAGGGAGAGCCATATATCATGTTTGTTATCAGCTCGTCACACATTAGAAATACTCAGCTCTTGTCTGGCTGTGTAGCTTACAACTCAGAGGATGCATGGTAGCAAAGCAACATCTCCCTGCCAAGCCGGAGAACTGATTATAGCTTCCATATTTGGCTAGTGGAAAGAAGCTGAACTCCCTGCCGAGAAATACCTGTCAGGCTCAAGCTCAGCATGCTACAGACCATGGCATTCAACATGCCCCATGCACTGACCAATCTGCCATTAACCTGGTGCAATAATTGCAGGTTAGTGATGATGAAACCAGAGACCAATCACAAGGTCTGAATTCCACAGAGAATTGTTTTTAATGAATCTCTGCACTAACATGCTGGTGGTCTTTCCCCGAGCTCGGTGTGTATGCCTCTTCGTAGCCTCTCCAGCTGCGTTTATCCTTGACAGGAGAAGCTCAGACAAGAACAGCTGGAAAATCTCAAGCAGAGAGGCCTGCACCCGCAGCAGTCTAGTTTTAATATCCAGTTTAGTTTTCTTCACATGTGGAATAACCACCTCCTTGTTTTGCAGAGAAAGTCTTTATCATGCATTTTCCTGAAATAGTGACTCTTGGAATCCAGTGAAAAATGTTCTGAGAAAGTGACAGACACACGACCAAATCCTCACCTGGTATAAGGTAGTGTAGCTCCCCTGAAATCAATGTAGCTACACCAGTTTACATCAGCTGAGGATCTGGCCCACGCTGTAGAAGGCAAGCAAACAGACTAATAGCTTTCAAAGGGGAACATAAATTTGTACTCTCAAGAGTGTAATAAGACTGCTCGTGTGGGGGAGAGTACATTCTCCCACTCTTTGTTATAATTAATTTGGACAGTTTTCTGTGCAGACAGTCTTCATCAGGAGAATGAAGCAAATCTATAAGGGCGTGTTCCATTGAAATGGAAGCTTGTAGAACATAGGATCAAGCCTTTAGAGTCTGACCCTGCAAGGTGCTGAATGCCTCCCGCAAGGATCTAAGCGCTCTCTTAAGTCTCTTGCAAAATCAGGTCATCATTAGGTAAAAACCCAGCTTGAGAGAGTAAATAAAACAGTTCAGCTCAATTTGGGAAGCCACTGCCTCACTGAGGAATTTTGCACAAATACATTCTTCCAAAACCCTCTTAAACGTGTACTTTTCCTCTAACTCCTTCCCTTGTTGCTGATTATTACCAGAATATCTGCATGTGAACAGAAGATTCATGTCATTTAACAACAAAGTTAATTAAACACGGGCTGTCGATTAATTGCAGTTAACTCACGCGATTAACAAAAATATTAATCGCAATTAATCGCAGTTTAAACAATAGAACACAAATTGAAATTTATTGACTATTTTGGATGTTTTTCTAATATTTTCAAATATATTGATTTAAATTACAACACAGAATACAAAGTGTACAGTGCTCACTTTATATGATTATTTTTATTACAAATATTTGCACTGTAAAAATTATAAACTGTTCTTTGCTATTGTAATAGCTTTTGGTGAGCTCATGGGTTTTTGTTCTTTTACACTGTAAACATAAAATCTGAGTAAATGCAATCAGAAATCAGTTGTTTATATGACAACTCCACAAACATTTTCAGTTTGTTTTGATCCATCTGCCAGCAGGAACGAGAAGGATTAGAAAGTGGGCAGAACTCAATTTAACAACCCTTCCAAACCTCATTTTCTGCTTCATACTCAAATTAAAACAAACATTTGAAAGAATTTGCCCGCACTGCGGCTATTGGCTCCTGAGAATCCAAGACCCACATTGTTTAAAATGATTCCCTTTAAAGTAACTGGCAGGCACAGGTGATAAGAGGGTGTGAGACAGTCACTTTTTTTGCCTAATTTTGAAACCATTACTGTTGAACTTGGATAGACTGGAACAATAAATTTAAAGTGGAACCAACATTCGAGGGGCCCAATTCTTCACCACCCCACAGGATACAGTAACTCCCTCTGATGTCAGAACCAGGCCCCAGTTTGTTAGAATTAGCTGAGGACCAACAGTAGCTTGGTTGTGATGGAAGGAACAATCTGTTTAGACTAAATGACAATCCCTCAACTAGTTAGGAAATCTTTTTTAAAGTCCTCCATTTGCTCCCTCCATGGCTCTATGCATCAAGTTGGAATGCCTTGTCCTTGCTTTTAAACCCAATTTCTCAGAGACTCATAGACTTTAACATCCGAAGGGATCATCATGATCCTCTAGTCTGACCTCCTGAACGTCTCAGTCCAAAGAACCTCACCCACCCACTCCTGTAATAGATCCCTAATCTCTGGCTGAATTACTGAGGTCCTCATATCTTGATTTCAAGATTTCCAGTAACAAAGAATCCACCAGCCACACACCTGGGAAAGAATTCTCAGAGCCCTTCCCATCCAGTGTCCCATCTCCAGCTGTGGCAGATATTTGCTGCTAACAATCATGGATGGGCCACATGCCTTTGTAGGCAGTCCCATTATACCATACCCTCCATAAACTTATCAAGCTCAGTCTTGAAACAAGTCAGGTTTTTTTGCCCGCACTGCTCCCCTTTGAAGGCTGTTCCAGAACTTCACTCTTTTGATGGTTAGAAACCTGTGTCTAATTTCAAGCCTAACCTTATTGATGGCCAGTTTATAGCCATTTGTTCTTGTGTCAGCATTGGCCCTTAATGTAAATAACTCTTCCTCTCCTTCCCCTGTGTTTATTCCTGTGATGTATTTATAGAGAGCAATCATATCCCTCCTTAGCCTTCATGTGGTTAGGCTAAACAAGCCAAGCTCCTTAAGTCTCCTCTGGTAAGGAACGTTCTCCATTTCTCTGATCATCTTAGTATCTTTCTTGGCACTTGTTCAAGTTTGAATTCGTCTTTCTTAAACATGGGAGACCAGAACAGCACACCGTATTCCAAATGAGGTCTCACCACTGCCTTGTATAATGGTACTCACACTTCCCTGTCTCTACTGGAAATCCTAGGACTGCATTTGTCTTTTCCACAGCTGCATCATATTGGCAGCTCATAGTCATCTTGTGATCGACCAACGCACCCAGGTCTTTCTCCTCCATCACTTCCAAATGATGCCTCCCCAGTTTATAGCAAAAATTCTTGGTAGTCCCTAAGTGAATGCACTTTGCACTATTAAATTTCATCTCATTTCTACTCCTCTAGTTTTCAAGGTCATCCAAATCTTGTATGATAACCCCTATATTGGCATACTTCCCAACCTTGTGTCATCTACAAATTGTATTAGCGCACACTCACTTTTTGCGCCAAGGTCATGAATGAAAATGTTCAGTAACACTGGTCCTGTAGTAGGGTCCTCAGAGGGATGGGTGGCCTAGTGGTTAGTGTCCACTCAATTGTGGGACAGTGGTCGGAGAGCCTGGGTCCACACATGCCACTGGGCTACAACCCAGGGCCCTAAGAGGGTTAGGAGTGTTGACCCTGGGAAGAGGCATGGGTGCACCCTCTGAGTTACCCTCCCTGGGTCGCTTCCTACCATTGCTTCTGCTTCTGGTGCCAGATAAGGAAAAATAAAAAGGAAGCCAAACCGTCAGCACCAACCGGGCTCAGCACATACTACTCAGGGACATGTCTCTAGCCCAGTGGCTCTCAACCTTTCCAGGCTACTGTGCCCCTTTCAGGAGTCTGATTTGTCTCATGTACCCCAAGTTTCACCTCATTTAAAACTACTCGCTTACAAAATCAGACATAAAAATACAAAAGCGTCACAGCTCACTATTACTGAAAAACTGCTGACGCTCTCATTTTTACCCTGTAATTATCAAATAAATCAATTGTAATATGAATATTGTACTCACCTTTCAGTGTGATACTTGAGCCTGGTTTTCCCTTGTGAGCCTTTGGTCATTCTGGGAGGCAGTGAAGCGACAGCAACAATTAGGTTTTTCTCCATGCTGAGCCTATTCCTACTCTTAGGCCCAGCGTCAGGGGGTGGCAAGCAGGGCAATTGTCCAGGCCTCATGCCACAGGGGGCCCTGTGAAGCTAAGTTGCTCAGGCTTCAGCTTCAGCCCTGGGCACCAGTGAGTCTAATGCTGACTCTGCTGAAGCTCGAGTCCCGCCGCGTGGGGTTGAAGCCCTGAAGTTTTGGCTTTCTGCCCTGGGCCCCAGCAAGTCTAACCAGCACCAGTGACCCCATTAAAAGCAACTCATAACTCACTTTGGGGTCTCAACCTGATACAGTATATGGAGCAGGAGCCTGCAGGCTAGGTCTGCACTCCTCCCCAGTCTCCAGAGCCGAATTGCTCCTTTGGAGGGGCAGGTCTAACTGGGCTCAATACTGTCCTTTAGCCCCTTCTGTCCCAGTGTGGGGTCTGTATACCCCATCACAGGTCCCAAGACTGATCCCTGAGGAACAACGCTAGTAACCTCCCTCCAGCCTAACTATTCACCTCTCAGGGTGACCTGTTGTAGTCTCCCCTTTAACCAGTTCCTTACCCACTTTTTGATTCTCTTATTAATCCCCATCTTCTCCAATTTAACTAATAATTTCCCATGTGGTACTGTAGGAAATGACTAACTGAAATCCAGATAGATTAGATCCACTGTGATTCCTTTGTCTAAAAAATCAGTTATCTCAAAAAAAGAAATCAGGTTGATCTGGCACGATCTACCTTTTGTAAAACTATGCTGTATTTTATTCCAATTATCATTTACCTCTATGTCCTTAACTACTTCTCTTTCAACATTTGTTCCAAGATCTTGCGTACAACTGAGGTCAAACTAAGGGGCCTGTGCTTTCCTGGATCACTTTTTTCCCTTTCTTAAATATAGGTTCTATAGTTGCAATTTTTCAGTCATAGGGCACAACCCCCGAGTTTAGGGATTCATTAAAAATCCTTGCTATTGGGCTTGCAATTTCATGTGCCAGTTCCTTTAATATTCTTGGATCGAGGTTATTTGCTCCCCTTTTCCCCCCCGATTTCGTTCCATTGAGGTATTCGACTTCCACCTCAAATGTGGTAATTTCTACTTCCATGTCCTCTCTGTTACTGTCCCCAAGCTCCTCATTATTCTTATTAAAAACGAGGCAAAGTATTCGTTTGGATAGTGGGACATCCCTATATTATCTTTAGTCTCCACCCATCCTCAGTGTTTAGTAGTCTCACTTCTTCTTTCCCTACTTCATCACTCAGCTTCTGCCAACATCTTGGTCTCCTTTGGTGTGTTCCTCCTTCCAGCCTCAATTTCTCCTTCTCTAACAAACGTCTCTGCCCCTTCTGCCTTGCCACCCAGTATGCCTGCAACTCTCTCCCAAAATCTCTTTGCCAGCCCAGCACACTCACCTCGTTAAATCCCTCCTGAAACCCAGGGCCACTGCAGAGCCGCGGAAGAAAAGAACTGAGCAGAATTAAACGGAAAATAGTAAACAAACTTCTTCCCACCATTATCCCGCCCTACCCCAAAATAACCCAAAAAGGCTGCTCTCCAAGAAGTGCATGTCAACTAACCAAGGTCTCAGTTCTGCAATGAGCTCTGAATGGGCATAGGGCTATTCCTATTAGAGCTCATTGCAGGGTTGGGGCTTATGTCACCACATAATGTTATGTAAATGGCCCTGTCTGATCCTATACTCTCGTGTTATGATATCTAAATTTTAAAGTGTTAGCTCTTCAAGGCAGGGACCTATCTATTTATCAGGGTTCTTATTTGGCCCCCATAAGCCTAGTATCTAAACCTCTTCCACAAGTAAAAATGAAAACAGTAATCTCTCTCTCTCGTCTGTCATCCTGTTCATTGAGGCTTCGATCACACCTCCGGACATGGTATAAGTAATGAAGAAATAATACTCCAGTACTAAACTACATACTTGCTCTCCAGTGAAGTTTCTCTGTCCTTTGTCAGCCCCTTTGTTCTCTCCGGTTACTTATCTCCATTAGGGCACTGCAACTCCCCAGTCTGCAGTTGGTTTGCATTGTTTTGCAGACAGTTGGAATATGCAATCACCTTGTTAAGGGATTACTCAGACTGTGGTTTCCTCACTCTTCTATTTGGTTTCCTCTGAGCCCTGTGGCTCAGTGCCACCTCCTAAGCTACACGCTGTGCTATATAAGAGACTCCAGCGGCTTCAAGCTGCTGAGATCGCTTGTACTGTACTGTAGCCCAACTCAGAAGTAGCATACTGGAGACTTTGGTAAGCTGCAACTCTTATTTCTTCTACTAAAGGGTTGTAAATTCCTTAGTTCAAGGATGCTGTGAGTTCAACTAATTCTTGCTTCACCTCTCATACTGTAGCTTGGCTAAAAACTTTGCAGCAAGTGAGATTGGATTTTCCCTTAATTGTTGTCTAGGTGATGAATGCAAGTGAAATAATCTAGGGTTTTATTCCCCCTCTGGTTACAAGATTATAGATAATAAATATGTGATTAATGCTGAGTAATTGTATTTGACTGTGTTTATAGCTGAAAGATCTATATACTGTAAGTGGTAATTCACTGATGGCATGTTGAGGGAAGTATTTCAGAGATCGAGTGCTCAACAGCTCTGAAAATCATGGAAGGGGGGAAATATACATTGAACTGTGGTCTGGCACGAGTACAGGACAGATCATTAGCCTAGGCAGAAATGATCACTTTTCATTTCTATTCAACCCAAATCAGTGCATGGGAGAAAAGTCTCCTGACTTCCTTCTATCAGATTTCTATATTACACAGATATTAGCAGCCCTCAACACACCATCTTTCTTCTGTAGGTTTCAAACCTAGGGGTTTAAGCACAAAATCTGTACATCCAAGCAAGGGAGCCTCTTAATTTACATGGAGCTGTTCCAACCTCACTGAATGTGAATATGTTTCTACACTGTGACTAGCTCCTGATTCATAATCCTCTTTCCAGATAAACGGGAATGTGCATAGCATGCAGAGTGTTTAAATTCCCTTGGCTTAGTGGGAAGCCCAGCTGGAAAACGAACATTTTAAAAACCCTCTGTGTCTTGGGCTTCCAGGAATGTAGACAGTTTCTGGCTCCTACACTCTATGAGAAAGGGAAAAAATGTCCTAATTCTTGGCTGAGATTTGCACGAAATCCAGTTTATAACAAGCTAGAACTGAGCTACAAAAGTAGCCTCCAAATGGGAATAGGCTTTTAACTAGGAGTGACTTTTCTTCTACTATTGTTAGACCGTAATTTCAAATTCTCATTATAAAGTCACAAATTGTCCCGAATTTCCTGCTTATATCATTTTTTGGCCACTCATAGCTTTTAAGTTATAATAAACATATTTCCCACCCATATAGTGCCTTTTCTCAGAGACCCTCATAAACATGACTTTCTAACAGCTAAGCATTATCACTACTGTTATGAAGCATCACCACCATCCTGCAAGGTATGTAAATCGTAGCCTCATTTTACAGATGAGTAAACTGAGGCGCAGAATGGCTAAGGCTATATTTTCAATATGTCCACTAACTTTGGGGACATCACCTCAGACACTGACAACTCCAAGTGACTTAAATGGGAGATGATGCTCAGAATTTTTGAAAATCAGGTCAGAAGGTGGGCACCCCAAAACCCTGGGACACTGGTAAATTTGGGCCTATGTGATTTACTCAAAGCAGCCTCATAATGGACAGAGCTGGAAATAGAACCTAGAAGCCCTAACTCCCAGTCCATGGTCTGTAACCACTAATGTAACAATAATCCTTTTTTGCAGTGTGTTGGTCCCAGGAGCTGAGACACACAAGGTAGGTGAGGTAATTTTTTAATTGGACCAATTTCTGTTGATGGAAGATACAAGCTTTCAAGCTGCGCAGAGCTCTTCTTCAGGTCTGCGGAAGGACATCAGAGTGTCCGAGTTAAATACAAATTGGGACAGACTGGTCAGCAGAAGGGGTAATGCATGCTGTACATGCATATTGTAACATGCATTACCCGGTCTGTTTAACAATCTGTCCCAACTTGTATTTGGCTCAGATACTCTGATTTCCTTCCACTTACTTGAAGAAGAGCTCAGTATAGTTCAAAAACTTCTACCTTTCACCAACTGAAGTTGGTCCAAGAAAAGATATTACCTCTCCTACCTTGTCTCAAAATACTTTGCACATATATAGAATTTTTACACTTTCAAAGCACTATACAAACATCAGTCCTGACACCTCCCCTGTGAGGCAGCTAAATAAGTAGGTTTCAGAGTAGCAGCCGTGTTAGTCTGTATTCGCAAAAAGAAAAGGAGTACTTGTGGCACCTTAGAGACTAACAAATAGATACAGACATCATCTTCCTCTCCAAATACGAAAGCTTATGCTCAAATAAATTTGTTAGTCTCTAAGGTGCCACAAGTATTCCTTTTCTTTTTGCGAATACAGACTAACACGGCTGCTACTCTGAAACCTGTCATTATGCAAGGCACTGAATTTAGCCGTATAGAGTGGAAATCTGTCAACTTCATGAAAAAACTCGTACAGATACAGACAGACATCATCTTCCTCTCCGAAAGCTTATGCTCAAATAAATTTGTTAGTCTCTAAGGTGCCACAAGTACTCCTTTTCTTTTTGCTAAATAAGTAGGTAGCATTATCCCCAACTTGCAAATGGGGAAACTAAGCCCCTGAGCAGTTACTATATAACTTACAGAAAGCCACAAGCAAGTCAATGGCAGAGCTGGGATTGGACATTAGATCACACTTGATGCTATTCCACTTTGCAAATAATAGAATGACATTGATGCCAAAGGCATGTGATCTAATCTACAGTGCCAACAGCTCTGGAACTTGTCTGGATGTATGTTTCAGTTACATTTTATTTCCAAACCATATTTACTATTGGTAGCAACTCCTTTCCAGTATATGCCATTGTACTTGTGTCATTCTTGGAGCAAGGTTGCGGTTTCAGAAGGAATGTGGGACTGTCAGGCTTGGTTCCTGCAACAGTCCTGAAACATCATCCTTGCATAGAAATTTAATCCATGAGAAGGCGGTTTAATGATCTTTTCATGAAATCATTGTCTGCAGAACACATCTAGGGTATGGCTTGAATGGGGTGGGAGGATACAAATATTAGAACTCTGTGCCAGATACACCTTTCACACAAATAGAAATAAGGAAGAATTCAACTGAATTCTTCTGAATTCGGCTGAACTGAAGAGTTCCACCAGTGTGAGAGAAGAATCAACCCAAATGTTTGCAATGGGATAGAGATAGAAGTCGAAAATCTAAGGCCTGTGCTGTGCAGGAGGTCAGGCTAGATCATCATATTAGTCCCTCTACCGGCTTTAACATCTGTGAATCCAGAAGTGATGCCATTGGTGATACAAGTGCCATGTCAAGTGGAAGTTGGTCAGAAGACAGGGAGGGTGGGTGTAAGTGGCAAAGGAGTGTATTTCACATTGCTTGGTCAATACTTACACTAGATTGTTATACTGAGAGGGCCCAAAAATGATTGGATACTGTAAAAACTTAGCCCTTGTACCTCAGGACTTTTTACCCAAGGCAATCTTTGGCCCACACTGGTAAATGTATATTTAATGAGAATGGCCACACGGCGTAGTTCCAAGGAACATAGTCTTCAGAGCAGAACTCCTGGTTATTCCTACCAGACAGGTCAAGTCTTGTGTTTAGGAATCAAAGCCATTCTCAGCTCTTTTAGCACCAGATTTTGCCACCTATAATTATGCTGAATTGTACTTCAGTCTTGGAGGAGCCCCACTGACATCAGCCATAGCATGCTGGGGCCTGAAATCACCCAGCCTCTATCTGAAGGGAGGTGTTACCCAACACAAGGAAGGCTGGGAAAATCTGGCCCTTGATGAATTGCCCTTCAGGACCTCTTTGAGAGAACCATCACATAGGGCCTACGCTAAATCCCATTGATATCAATGGGAAGACTGTCATTGACTTCAATGGGCTTTGGATCTGACCCATGATCATTGAAATTGTCTTCACAGGTGACCTGATTTAGGGAAACTACCCAGGGACTAAAATTATTTGAAGACTCTCCATTCTCCGTGGGGGCTCAGCCAGTGAAGAAAAGGATGATCGCAGCAAGAGGATGGATTCTCTCGCTCTTTCTTCTGGAAGCCACAGCTGTTCTAAGTGAAGGTTAAACCTTTATACCAACATTATGCTTGTGGCCCAAAGCTGTCACCTGCTGTTGGCTGTTTGATGGCCTATATGAAATGAGCTGTTGTTTTCAGGCCTATTCCCAGTGGAATTGCCCATGTCAGAAAAATCACTGGTGCATTGGCACTACCTGCTAACATCTCCCATCTAGATTACTTATCTGGCCCCCATCATTCTAGGATCTGATCCCCACACACTCTTTAAGACCCCTGTGAAGTAGGGCAATTATTCCAGTTTTGCAGATAGGGAACTGAGACCCAGAGACACTAAGTGACTTGCCCAAGGTCACACAGGAAGTCTGTACCAGAGGTGTGAATTGAAACTAGGTTTCCCAAGGTCCAGGCTAGTGCCCTAACCACTGGACCATCCTTCCTCCCTCCCTCCCTAATCAAAGTCCTATAATTTTCATTCCCACCTCTACTCCAATATTTGAACCCAGGACCACTGGCATTGTAAGCGAAAGCCATACCCCAGATGACACGGTGTAGTTTGTGGGCACTCTACTACACTGTCACCTCTTAGGCACTGTCTATTCTGGGAATTTTCCCTAATTTCAGCCATCAGCAGCCAGCCATCAGTGGCACTGCTGAATTGTTGGCCCCCCATATAGACCAGCAAAGATGCGATTTGCACTGATACAGATTACGCTGGGTTCAAGCAGGAGTAAATTAGATTGGTGCAAATTATGGCTTATAGCACTTCATTCTTTCTACACTCGGAGTTTGCACACCAATGATCGGCTGCCCGCTGCTGAAATCCACAGAGACAACATTGTCTTAGACATGGTATCCAGGGCAGGATCAATATGTGAATGGGGCAATGTGGGTTAAGAAGCCTGCAGTCACACTGCCTGTGCAATAAAATAGAGCAGATAACCCCTTCTTCTGACTCGAGGCAGGATCTCAGTCTCCGTCAATACAGACGGTTGGGAAATTTCTGCAAAAATTAAAATCTGACAAAGTAGAAATGAAATTTGGAGAAAATCCATGATGGTTTCCACTTTCTGGCCAGCAGCTCTAAGCTTTCCATCAGACACCTTTCAGCAGCACAAATTTAACTAAAGAAAAAGGCAACAGAAAACAAATCTAGATCCCATTGTTGTCCATGTCCATACCCACAAACTCTTTATCTCACAATGAAAGCAATTAAAAAACATCTAATCGCAACACTGGTCATAAACTAGTTCCTCATTCGTGTTACAAGCCATCCCTACCTGCCTCCTGCCTCATGAGTTTCCAGTCTAAACAGTTCTAAATTTCATTCAAAACACATTTGACCTCCAATAACAGGGCTAATGGCTCACTCATAGTCAGCAATGACCCATTGCCCACGTATGTTTAAACTACTCTGCCTCAAACCTCATAGTTTATCCCTTTGGGAGGGAAACTAGATTATTGCTCCCCAAAGTGCAAGGGGGGTGGGCTAGATGACTTCTGGAGGTCCCTTCCAGCCCTACATTTCTAAAGCAGCACATGGCTACTATTGTCCCTTCGTTACTGAATCTTAAGCATGTTCCAAGCATGCAGACATCAAAGAGTTGGGGCTGGGCTAAGTATGGGCAGAGATGGGGCCAGAGAAGCATGCTGCAGTCTTGGGGGAGGATTCCTTCCTCTTTTCCCCATGCATTAGCCCAGTGCCCAATCCTAGGCAGGGCGCTGTGTTCATGATTTAGCCTTTGGGGTTAACTGCAGCATTAAATAAAACAAAGCAGTTGGCAGCCATTACATGGAATCTGTAACGGCCTTTGGAAGGGTTATTTTGGTGAGTCAGTAGTGCTAGAAACTGATTATTGGACTACATTTCCGGTCACATCGATGTCAATTGGACTTTTGCCATTGGCTTCACTGGGACCAGGTTTTGGCCCCGTGGTCTGCGGAGCAGCTTGGTTCACTTAGAATTTCCATGGCTTTGCAGTCAGAAAGGAAACCTGGTGAGAAGAGGTTCTTTGTGCGATTCCCAGACCGACTGTTTTTGGCAGGGATGGGAGAATATTGTGAGGTCTGGCTATCGTAAATAATTTTAAAATACAAAAGTTTTCAGCCCACTCTTAAATTCCGCTGAGGTCACAGGCCCTTTGTAGCTCAGGAGGGTCACACAGCAGTTCTCTATCCAGACCATTACTGGTGCAAAATAGAAGCTCTGAGATGGCTGTGCACAGAAACTCTGGACCCAAACATTGCCACTGAGAACCGGATCCACATCAGAGTCTCCTGGCAGGCCCCTAAGTCTAGAGTGGCTGAATCAAAACCCAATTCTGCACTAATTTACATGGGTGGTGCTCCCTTTAAAGGCAGTGGGAGATGCACCCATGTAACTCAGAGCAGGGTCGAGCAAGCCCTGGTGTCATGTACCTCCCAGCTTTGGGAAAGCCCAAATCCAAACTCTGCAGCTCAGACCTATTGCAGAGAAGCAAATTCTTGAGGATATCGACTATTAATAAAGCCAAGGCTGCTTCTAAAATAATTATTTATAGCTTTTAAAGAACAGACATCCTTTGACCATCAATGACTACTTTGAATCCCCAGCAATTTATCATGTGACTGCAGAGATACTCAGCTATCTCATAGTATCAATCCATTCCCTGGCTCCCGCAGCACTAACATTTGGGGGTGTATTAAAAGAAATTTTGGAAAAAATCAATTGCTAGGAACACCCACCCCTCAGAAATGTTCTTCTTCCCTGTCTTTATTGTTGTTGTAAACTTCTCCCCCAGGTGAGAGGGTTCTGAAGCAATCCGTCAGCAGGATTCAGCCCAGACAGAAACCCCTCACTCCCTTTATAAAGGCCAACCTAGCAAGTAAGTCATTTTCCACCTCCAGAAGCTTTGCTTGGTGGGGACAGAGGTCGTTTTGTGCACGTTTATTTTTTTTCATGCTTAATATCTAACCTCTTTAACAAGATGAGGCGCTTATGCAATGGACTCATCCTCACCTCTGACAGGATTTGGCTGTCACTGCAATATGCTTCTGGCTTCTCTCCTGGAAGGTCAGATATACAACCACAGCCCATATTTCTAGCTGGAATCCAGCCTCACACGCTTCCCTTAGGCACGTAAGGTTCCTCAGAGAGGAGGAATGCATATAGAAATCTTGAACGTTTCACTACACCCTCCTCCCCCACCAGAAATCACGCAGTGTCAGTCCTCAGAAGAAGTTTGACAGACAGCTCCCTGCCCTACACTTTTTCCTCCACACACAATGACTCTTCACTAGAACTCTCCAAGGAGACTTTGTCCCACACTATGCACATGCAGAAGGAAGGTGCCCTGAGAAAGTTGGGCTGGGCAGAAAAACACCCAGCCCCAGAACCACTCAGAGAATTAAGAGCTCTCCCCACACCACCAGCAAAATGAAAAGACAAGCCACCATCGTCAGAATCAATGGCTGGAATTTCTCAGGGGTCCCCTACGAGTTCTGGATCAAAGTAAATATGCTCCTGTATCAGGTGCACGTGTGCTGCTAAAGCAGAGTAAATGTGCTCCCCCTGCTCTAGCTGAAAGCATCCCCACCCTCTCTCCTGATTCAGACAGTTCCCACCAGGACTGGGAATAGTCTGTACACAGGGCTATGTGTGGGTGCCATGGGTTAATTAGGGAGTCTATGTGCAAAAATGTATATACCACCAGCCAGAACCGTACATCGGCATCACTCCACTGAAGTGAGTGGAACTGCACTGATTTACCCAACTGAGGATCTGGCTCCCAGCTCCCTAAAGCTCCATCCTGAAAATGCACCTCTGTGGCATTTTTGCAACTGAGGAGCTAAAAGAAGGCAGATAAATTTCATCTAACACTCCCATCAGCTGTGGGTGGGTTCTCTGATAAGCGCCCTGCCACGAATTTGGCCCTATATCCCAAATAGAATGCTGGATAAGACTAACAATGTAACTGGTTAGCTCACCAGGCATGAATCCTCTAGCAATGCCGAGCACGTGCCAGCTGCCACAGTGTCACCCTGCAAACAACCCCTATCTTTCTACAGTAGCGTAGGGTATTTCTCAGTGATAAACGACCAAGCAGATTTAATGACCCACAGCGCCAACTTTGCCCATTAGCTCTTCCCAGCTGTTTCTTAATCCTCAGGAAATATCCTGAGGCCTCAGGTGATGTTCCCTAATGTCAGGCACCGCAGACTAGGATTTAAATTGCAACAGATACTGAAAGCGATGAACAATAATGATGTTATGGCAGAGGGATTGCCAGACGTTCACAGCAGTTACCCAAACCTTCCCATCTCATTTTCCCTTCATTACCATTATTAGCAATGGTTGGGGTGGGAATGAACCGTCCATGTGTGATGAGCTAAAAGCACAGAACCAGGGACACAACACCTGCATTTCAAATAAAGGATTTGCATTGGCTCAAAAACTGGAATGCCAATTTAAGCTGCTTGTTTCCCCTTTAAACTGTTGGTTAAACTCACTCTTGTTACCAAACCTTTGGTTAGAGCTAACACGGCAGTTGGGGATAGCCCATATTTCATGACAAGGGGAAATATCTAATATCTGACAAATTTGTTTAGAACAGTGTTTCTCAAATTTCATTGCACCACAACCCCCTTCTGACAACAAAAATTACTACATGACCCCAGGATTGGGGACTGAAGCCTGAGCCCGCCCAAGCCCTGCCACCCTGGGAGGCGGGGGGAGGGAGGCAAAGCCCAAGGGCTTCAGCCCCAGGCAGAGGGTCTATAACCTGAGCCCCGCTACACAGAGCTGAAGCCCTCAGGCTTCAACTTCGGCCCCAGGTGGCAGGGCTTAGGCTTCGGCTTCTGTTCCAGGCCCCAGCCCTGGCGACCCCATTAAAAAGGGACCACGATGCACTTTGGGGTCCCAACCCAGTTTGAGAACCGCTGGTTTAGAATAGAAGCGTCTAGACTTGACCACACTTGGAAAGCACCAGGCAAACATTAATTGATTAAGTCTCATACATCCCTCTCGGGGAGGTATTATACCCACCTTTTATGGCACAGAGAGGTTAAAGGACTTACCCATGGTAACACAGCACAGCTGGCATTAGCATCCAGGATTCCTGATGCCTCAGTCCCAGTCTGTGTAAACACACAAGAAAAACAAACATTCAAGATGAAAATGAAATGGGAACAAGAACCAAAAAGTGGTGTGGTGATCACGCCTCCAAAGGTGATTGTTAGTACTGAAGCATCCTCTCTGTTATCCAGATCATGGGGAGTGGACCACATGGTTCAATGTTGATCATCCAGGTGGCAACGGGGATCACGAACGTTTAGATGCCATCAGGTTTTACTTCAGGGACAAGATGTGCAAGAGACCCATGGGAATTGAAGCACGAACCACAGACTGGGTTCCTGCCCAGAAGACAGGCCAAGTGGTCCACGCTAGCCTACAGGAGGGATTCTGGTGTTTGAATAAGGAGCAGTCTGCAGGAAAAACCTGTTTGAATTATGCCATACGTTTCCTGTGTCCCACAGGTAAGTGCAGCAGCTCTCCGGGGGGGGGGGTTGGAATTAATATTTACCATGTCATTCTTAAAGAAATGAGGTCCAACATGCCATCCAACAAGGATGTACAGGGTATCTCTACACAGCGAGCGGCAGTGCATCTCAGAGCCCGGATCAATACTATGGTGCAGGGCTCACGCTATGACACTAAAAATAGGTGTATAGACGTTGCGGCTTGGGCTGGAGCTCAGGTTCTGGAGCCCATTGTCCTCCTTTAGCTTCAGTGCCCAAGCTGCAATGTCTATTATTTTTAGCACAATAGCACAAGCCCGAGTCTCTTGACCTGGGCTCCAGACATAAAACAGGGCTTATAATTAGAGCCCTGTGAAATTGCTTTTATTTTTCAGGAATACATCATCATTTCATTTTATCCATTCCCTCACCAAGGAGCTGGGCCCTGCCCCTGGGGGAGGCTGGGAGGCCATGAGGGGATGGCTGCAGAGCAAGTCCACCTTGCATCTGACCTGCAGTGATGGCTGCTGTCCTGCAGAGCTGGGCCTGGCTCCGGCTCCCTGCTCTAGGCATTATGACCTGGCGCACAGGGTTACAGTGCCACTCACTCAAATTTGGTCCAACCACTCCCCCATCCTCATGATGGAGGGGCAGTTGGGCCAAACCTGAGTGGTGCTGCAAACCCATACACCAGGCCCAGGCAGGAGATACAGGAGCTTCCACTGAGGGTTGAGTTTTTTATTTTATGTTGTTTTAATCTTTGGTTTTTGTTTTATTTTGTGCTATTTCACATTTGCATAAAACACAGAGCTCTACTTTTTTTTCCACCAAATGCATCCGATGAAGTGAGCTGTAGCTCACGAAAGCTTATGCTCTAATAAATTTGTTAGTCTCTAAGGTGCCACAAGTACTCCTTTTCTTAGAGCTCTACTTATCATTCACCCCATAGAAAGCATTTTAACTTGTACAGTCTTCTTTTGAGACTGTTATCTGTCAGGTCAACAACCAGAACACAGGATTTGAGGTGCCAACAGCTTTAAAATGTCCATTTAAGCCATGGCACTTCTTGACGAACCAGCCATTACAGTTCTGCGGCTGCTGTATTTCGCTTTCCTTCTCCAGCCACCAAAGTCCACATAAAACATCTGCTTTTATAAGACGGAGTCAAGTATAAGGGGGTAGTTGTGTAGTCTGTATCCACAAAAACAACAAGGAGTCCGATGGCACCTTAAAGTCAATAGATTTATTTGAACATAAGCTTTCATGGGTAAAAACCCCAATTCTTCAGATGCATGCTCCATGCATCTGAAGAAGTGGGGTTTTTAACTCACGGAAGCTTATGCTCAAATAAATCTGTTAGTCTTTAAGGTGCCATACGACAAGGGGTTCAGATTCCAACATTGTTATTCAGACACTTAGCTGGGCATCTGTCTGCATTTCTACCAGGTAACCTGACCTTCTAGTGGTTTATTACAACAGGTGGAAGAACATATCACATAGTGCTTAGACATTTTTCTGTAAAAGCAGATTTGTATGTATTTAAAAGAATGTGCTAATAAAAATTTATGGGGCACGGAGACTTTCATTTTTAAATACTTGGAGCAGACCGTGTATTTTGCAAGCAAGCAACTTAAATTACATTAATTCCTTCTAGTAACTTTTTTAACCGAAGTGTCTTAAGGTCCCAAACACACACAAGACCATATCATGCACTGCAAATAATCTGACCATAAAATGCTATGTAAGTGCTAAATGGTATTCCAGGGTTCTGTTCTGCCCTCAGTAAAACAAGTGCAATTCTCAAAATCGGAGATGTACCTATTTTATCGTAGACAACGTTTGTGTAATTATTATCAGAGTCATTGGACTAGCTTGTGCCAGTTCTCTTATATTCTTCCATGTAAGTGACAATGTCTGTTTGATTTCCTTTAAAACAAAGACATTCAAGACTAAGCATCTATTGCCCTTGAGCAGTGGTTCTCAAACTTTTGTACTGGTGACTCCTTTCACATAGCAAGCCTCTGAGTGCGACCCTCCCCTTATAAATTAAAAACATTTTTTAATATATTTATCACCATTATAAACGCTGGAGGCAAAACGGGGCTTGGAGTGGAGGCAGACAGCTCGCGACCCCCTCTCCCCCCGTAATAACCTTTCGACCTCCTGAGGGGTCCCGACCTCCAGTTTGAGAGCCACTGCCCTTGAGTTTTACTTTAGCAATTCTGAATGTAGTAGCCTGCACAGATTTAAGTCAGGTACATTCAGAAGTCTTCTCAAAGCTTATTACTCAGAATCATTCATATGTTTTCGGTTTTTTAAAATCTAAATGATTTTAAAAAATCACTGCCTTTTTCCCAGGCATGAGAGAATACGCAGTATATGGAACATGCATCTTAGTAACACAGCAATGATGTTATTCAAGGGTCTTTGCTGCAAGATTCAAAAAGGTGGTCTCCATGGTCGAAATGGAGTGCATGCTCAGCAGAATGCGGCAAATCTGGTGTCCAGACCCGTACCAGAACCTGCCTGGCAGAGGGCCACTTGGACCTGCACTGTAATGAAGTGACTGAGGAAGGGCAACTCTGCATTGGACAGTCTTGTTCAGGTGCTCATATAAACTTGCTTACAATGTCCTTTACCTACATGAAATAATGTCATGGTCTCACTCCAACTACTAGGGCTCAGGAACCACCCGTACGGTTTTAGCATCTTTCTTGCCAGTCTCAGGCAGGAGCGAATAAGCCACAAAGCCTGGTCTACCCTTTCACCCCGAGGGTGGTCTTGTCAGGTCATGACTGAAGTACACTGATGGGGAAGTATGGGGAATTCATACTGCTGCCGTCTATGCTGTGCTTACCCTGTGATTAGAGATGAGCTAAAATTAAAATCCCCTAATTTTGATGCTTTGGTATCAAGATGTGGGAAACACTCAGGGCTCCATCATGGATTAAGGAGCATCTACATGTAATGTCCTGTTAGAGCAGCACTCAAACTGTTTTATGGACCACTGGCAGTCTGCAGAGCACTTGCTGGTAGTCTGCTGGTTGGTTACGTGGTATTAGCTCTCCTCTTATTAGCACACGGTAAGTACATTAAAAGTAGACAAACTACGTTATATACTTTCCTAATAGTGCTGTTGTTGCCGCCACAAGGCTATTAAGCAATTGTGAATGAAAGAAGAAATGGTATGAGCCATTGTGATTGGAAAGGGAGATGGTTCCCTGAAACTCTCTCTATTAGGCGTAGTCCACCTTAGGAAAAAGTTGAGACTCACCATTTTGCAGCTAATCTATTAGATCCCTAATTCTGTCCTCAGAGAATGCCCATGAGTACTCAAATCAGGACAGAACTGGACCCACAGAGTTAACTGGGTAATTAGTTTTATAGACGGACCTGAGTCATGCCATGTACACTTAGATCTGCACCCCAACTTTCCCAGTGTTTAGAGCTTTTGGATTTGTGGTTTTATATCTGTGGCCCATTGTATATCTGTGGCCAAGTTGGAAAGTTCACATCCAAATCTAGATTTAAATTTCCCCAAGGTTCAATGCTGGGAGGTAGAACGGAATGTTTGCAGTAGCTAGTTATTTCAAGATAGTGACCAATAGTAATACATTTTCATTAAGTGATTGAATACATAGGCATTAAACCTATCTGCTTCTAATACACAGTTGTTGACCATCAATAAAAATGTGTTTTGGATAAAAATTATTTCATGTGCTATATCTGCCTTATTAAATTTGAATTAAAGTAAGACTCAAGATCCTTAATGGAAAGCATTACCATACTGAATCCGGATGCTCCATTTTAACCTACACTCCTTCCTTCCCCAGAGTGCAACCTCACCTGCTCCATTGGCCGCGTGAATGCTGAATGCGATGCCTGCATGTGTGAGGACCACATACTGCATGGGATGGTCTCCCTTGCAGATGGAGCACCGGCTGCTGAAGCTACTGTCTACGTGCAGTCTGAGAATCTGAAATTGTTAACGGAGTCTGATAGCAACGGAGGGTTTAGGATTCCTGGAGTGTGCCCTGACGGCAAAAACATTCTGAAAATAAAAAAGGCCAGATATGCCACTGTGACTGTCCCCATACCTGAAAGCACCAAGAAATCCTCAATAATCCACGTGCGTCTGAAAAGAGCAGGTAACTACAGACAGACTCCTGGCAATAAAATGTACTGCTATGATCCACTGATTGCTTGGTAGTTTGCTCCTGCTTTTAACATACATCAAATCTAAATGTGGTTTTAAACTGAAAAGAATACAGATTTTCTTCCCTCCCACAGACAAGCCATACACTGTAAAGAATCCAGTGGATAAAGTGAGGAGAATAGGGCAAAGCGTGATACTCTGCTGTAAAGCTGTGGGGAATCCAGCCCCTGATCAATATCTCTGGTAAGCAATTAAAGGCAGCCCACAAAGTTATTTTTTGCCTTTGAGCATGCTACAGATATAAAAGATGCAACAATGCTCTTAGAGTTCTTCTGCACTTAGGTTCCTCTGCAGAATCACAATAAATCCTTATATTATTGTTAGTAGGAAGCATTTATATTACGGTAGTGCCCAAATATGCTTGGTGCTGCAGAACCATAGAAGAGTCAATCCCTGCCTTGAGGGGTTTCCAGTCAATAGTGTGTCAGGTCATTTGCAATCTCAAAAATCTCCTGTAGAATTCGCTATTGAGGAAGGGTTTAGTATAAAAATGCCCAAAATGCAGCCTAAATCAACAGGCTCCTAGAAAGTTGCTAATGTATCCCTCAGGGTCAAAGTTTGGACAGCCCCACAATAATTTATTTACCAGATACTCATAAAAATACTTTGCTCTTCTGTAGGGCCTTCTACTTAAGGATTTCAAAGCGCGTTATTAGAGAGTTAAAAGCTCACATCACCTCCATTAGGTAATATTATTCCAATTTTGCAGATGGGAAAACTGAGCAACCCAGCAAATGTGGCAGAGGCAGGAGTAGAACCCATATCTCTAATTCTAGTCCAATGCATTAGCCACTAAAACCATCCTTTCCTTGCCCCATCAAGTTGCTTGACTTTTTAAATCAGGCTACGGAATGATTTCTGTTTCTTACAGGTACCACAATGGAACTTTGCTGGATTCCTCAGTGTACAAATATAATAGCAAGCTGGTGTTAAGGAACCTCAACATAGACCAGGCAGGAGAGTATTTCTGCAAGGCTAGCAATGAGGCAGGGTCTGTGAAATCCCAAGCTGCTAAGCTTTCTGTAATAGGTAAGAAAATGTGGCATGTTACAAGAAGTTTGGGAATTGCCAATGTGCAAAATCAGCGGGCACATATGTTGAGGCTATTTAGAACAAGTTTTGCAGAAATAATATTCATTATTAGCACATTAATACAAGATACATTCAATATCAGATAGTCGCAAAAGAACGAGCCTTTTGCACTTTGGATCACCTACCAAATGACCTACCCAAAATAATTGTCCTTTGCACTCACTGCCATGAGTGGAGTATCTTAGTACTTTTAGACACTGGGGCTGAGGCCCCAGTTCAACAAAGCACTTAAGCATGTGCCTTCCTTTAAGCATATGTTTAAGTTCATCCCTATTCAGCAAAACACTCAGGCACATGCTTAACCTTAATAACTAAAGGATATTCTTCATTTGAATGGGATGTTAGCACACGCTTGAGTGCTTTTCTGAATAGACGGACCCTAATCACATATTTTAAGCATGTGCATTGCTGAACTAGAACCACAGGCACTTGACTAAACAGAAGCTTGTAACACATCCAATTATTCTGAATTTAAAAACCTTATTGCTATTGAAATAATGGTTATCAATATCAGAGGGGTTCAGATGTGGCAAGAAGCAGCACAGAAATATCTACACATTCATTGATAAAATCTATTTTAACAGCAAGCGATGAAGCTTCATGCAATCCAAGACCTGAAAGCTACTTCATCAGACTCCCACATGACTGTTTCCAAAACGCAACTAACTCCTTCTACTATGACGTTGGTAAATGTCCAGCCAACATATGCACTGGAAAGATAGATAAAGGACTCCAGTGCAAAGACAGCGTTGCTTACTGCTGTGGGGTCTCCAAAATGGAAGCAAGAGAGATATCGTGCAGTGGATACACCCTTCCCGCTAAAGTTGCTGTGGAATGTGGCTGTAGCGTGTGCACTGAGATCAAGATGACAGTCCGGGGGAGAGCCATAGCTGCAGATAATGGTGAACCAATGAGGTTTGGCCATATATACATAGGGAACAACAGAATTGGCATGACTGGCTACAAGGGAACCTTCTCCATCCACCTCCCAGCAGACACAGAGAGGCTGGTTCTTACTTTTGTCGACCGCCTACAAAGGTTTGTGAACACGACTAAAGTTTTGCCTTTCAAAAAAAAGGGAGGTGCTGTGTTTCACGAGATCAAATTACTAAGAAAGAAAGCCCCCGTTACGTTAGTGTCCTCTGAAACCAACACGATTCCCTTAGGAGACATGGAAGGGGATGATCCGATAGCTGAATTAGAAATTCCTCCCAATACATTTTATAGGCAGAATGGTGAACTCTACACAGGCAAAGTGAAAGCCAGTGTTACGTTTCTGGACCCAAGAAATATGTCAACAGCTACGGCAGCACAAAGTGACCTGAACTACATAAATGAGGAAGGTGACATGCTCCCGCTGCACACATATGGCATGTTTTCCATGGACTTCACTGATGAAACAGGCACCGAGTCTCTTAATGCAGGGAAGGTAAGGGTTCACCTTGACTCTGCGCAGGTCAGGATACCAGAACATCTTCAACAGATGAAGCTTTGGTCACTGAACCCAGAGACAGGATTATGGGAGGAAGAAGGGGACTTCAAACCTGACCAAAGCACACGTCACAAACGGGAAGAAAGAATTTTCTTGGTTGGGAACATGGAGATCAGAGAGAGGAGGCTCTTCAACCTGGACGTCCCAGAGAGCAGAAGGTGTTACGTCAAGGTACGAGCTTACAGAAGTGAGAGATTCCTGCCAAGTGAACAAGTTGAGGGGGCTGTGATTTCCCTTATAAACATGGAGCCTGCATCAGGTTATTCATCCAACCCTAGAGCATGGGGTCGCTTTGACAGCGCAGTCACTGGTCCCAACGGGGCTTGCTTACCAGCTTTCTGTGATGAGCAACATCCAGATGTCTACTCAGCTTATATCCTGGCAAGTCTTGGAGGAGAAGAACTTGAAGCTGTGCCCTCTTCTCCCAGACTCAACCCTAACGCCGTTGGAGTCCTGCAGTCATATCTCAACAAGCTCAACTACAGGAGGACAGATCATGTGGATCCTAGAATTAAGAAAACTGCCTTCAGTATCACGGTGGCCAAACCAAGTCCGAGCACTGCAGAAGAGAGCAATGGCCCCATCTATGCCAATGAAAACCTAAGAGAATGTGAGCAAGCACACTACAGTGCCGCTCATTTCAGATTTTATAGAGTAGAAGGAGACAGGTATGATTACAATACAGTTCCCTTCAATGAAAATGACCCAATGAGTTGGACTGAAGACTACCAGGGTTGGTGGCCCAACCCAATGGAGTATAGGGCATGTTATATGAAAGTAAAAATTAATGGACCCCAAGAGGTGAACTTAAGATCTCGCAACATGGGTGGTACGCACCCGTACACAGTCGGCAAGCTTTACGGCATCAGAGATGTGCGCACCATTCGAGACATGGAGCAATCAAATCTTTCGACTGTGTGCCTGGAATTTAAGTGCAGTGGCATGCTGTATGACCAAGACCGCGTGGACCGTACACTGGTAAGAATCACTCCCCAAGGAAATTGCTATAGAGAAAGTGTTAATAGCATGCTCCAGGAATATCTAGTGAACCACCTCCCCCTTGCTGTAAATAATAAGTCAGATGAGTACACAATGTTAGCACCTCTTGACCCTCTTGGACATAATTATGGAATCTACACAGTCACTGACCAGAACCCTAGCATAGCCAAGGAAATAGCTCTGGGTAGATGTTTCGATGGCTCATCTGATGGTACTTCCCGAGTTATGAAGAGCAACATAGGCATAGCGTTAACTTTTAACTGTGTTGAAAGGGAGGTGGTGCAGCAAAGCTTATTCCAGTCTCTGCGGAATTCACCTAGGCAGAGTGAAAGAACAGGGATCGGAAGGCAACAAAGAGAAATCTGCATTGGCCAGGCCAACATGAGAAGAGTTACCCAACGCAGAAGTTCACCAAGAGTTCAGTGTACACCTACAGATTAGAAACATACCAAAGCACCATTACAGTACCCATATTTGATTAAATATATTCTAAAAGGAATAACTACTTGCCAATAAGCTAATCTAAATACATCTGCTCAGCTGCAGTTGGGGATCATTACTGAATTTCCTGAGACATCACTTCTGTGCTCACTCAACTCTAGTAATTAAGGTTAATCAATTTCTGATTCTCTTTTTATTGCACCACAAAGGAGAGATATTAAGCAAACATACTTGGGGCCAATCATATTACCATGTTAACATCCTTAGTTAAATGAAATCACCATAAAAATCTTATTTTTGCCTGATATTAAACAATTTCAAAAACTTTGGCCTAAAGGGGGAAAATTCAGAGATTAAATAATGCACATAAAATATTGTTCTAATATTCTGGATCCAAAGATGTTGCCAGCTAGGAGTACATGAACAGTAGTTGGTAACAATTTAAAGGAATAAACTGATTTCTTCATACTGAATTCAACTGCAAGATTTTGTACTTGAAATGTAAATATTTTATTTATTTCCTTGCTTATTTTAGAACTGTATATTCATTACTGAAGTATTGTATAGTGCATTTATTTTATTTTGTGTTTTTGTAGCACATTGAGAAGAAATCATAGATTTTTAGGTTTCACTTGCCTAAAAGGCTACAGTTTTATTTTGCTTCTTGCTTGACTCAAGTAAAAAGTCCACGCTGTAGAATAGTGTAGATTCATAAAAAGGTAATTTTTGTAATGTTGATAGTGCTGTATTCCTTCTGTGTCTGATGGGTCTATATTAATGTTCAAGTAATAAAATAGTTATTCCTGGCAAGAAATAATTTGCTAAATTAAAAAGGTGAAACTTTTTTCTTTTCGTGAACAATTCACAAAATAGATCACAAAATCCTCAATTTGAGTCTGATTCTGGCTGATGCTGTGGGCACAGTTCTGGTAGCACAAAGCATCTGTAAAGCTGCTCTAAATGGGCAACTGGGGATTCTCCCAGGGTGTGAGGGGGCATAGTCAGAGCATGTTGCAGCAATTTCTTCTATTATGAGCCAATGCAATTTGGAGCAGCCCTGAGGCTACTCTAATGAACACCAGCAACCAAACTGGCACTCAGCAGCCCCTGAGATGAGGAAAGTGCTTCTCCCACCCCCAATCTCCTCGGCTGCATTGTGCAGAGCTCTCAGAGATGAGGATCTAGCCCTTACTTTGTTCTTTGAGTTCTAACTTTGTTCATTCTTGGAAAGTTATCATGAATTTCTTCAGTACTTAGAACCCGATCTGCTGATTGCTCACGAAGCACGAACTGCAAATATTCACAATCTGCATTGCACTGGCTAGTTGCACAAGACATGTGGTATTGTTTCTCTTCCCGGAATGACTGACATATGCAACTAACCAACAAAGAGCAAACTGTATATTTTACAATCAAACCAACCATTTTAAATGAATATTTAAATTTAAGATTTGGGCTAGTAAACCTCAAGCACTAGAATGCTCATGGAAAGAGATCACAAAAAGGTAACCAATACACTTAGACTGGGGTGGACAAACTATGGCCTGTGAGCTGCTTCCAGCCCATCAGACGTTTTTATCTGGCCCTCGAGTTCCCGCCTGGGAGCAGGGTCGAAGGCTTCCCTGTCCCAAATCACCATTCCCTTGATGAGCACCATCTTCCGGGACGCAGAACCACACTGCACAGGTGCGATTTCACCGTGCTGTTTCCGGGATTGGAACCCTGCCCCTACGTGACAGCCCCCACCCCATGCGGCAGCGCGCCCAATCCCCTCCCGGTCTCCTATGGCCCCACCCTCAATAGGCTCAAAACCGCCCAAGGGCCGCACCCGTCCCAGCTAGGGTGCCTCTGCCAGTGATGGTGCCTGATACAGCTGCCTTGGTGTCACTGCCAGCAGGACCCTTAGGAGTCCCCAGTACTGCCCCTGTAGAACCTCCCCCCACGCCACGCCCCATGAGTCCCCGCTCTCCCCACCTCAGTAACATCCCTTATATATACCCCCATGCTACACCCCATAGAGTCCCCCTCTCCCACCAGGCATTCATGGCCCGCCATACAGTTTCCATACCAAGATGCGGGCCCTCCGGCCAAAAAGTTTGCCCACCCCTGACTTAGATCAAAAGTCACTTCAGAAGTGAAACAAATATTCACGTCTAATTTTTTCCTACTATTCACTCAACCCTCATGTGTAGTAAGTAATGTCTAAACCAGATAATATGCTTGACCCTGATCCAAAGCTTACTAAAGTCAACGGAAGTCTTTCAATATATTTTAGTGGCTCAGTCCTCAGTGTTGGGGGTGGAAGGCAAGAAAGTTCAGCTTGACTGATTTTAATGCTTATAAAAAAACAAAACAAAAAAAACACACACCTTTGATCAATAGGCAAGAAATGCCACAATAAGCCACGTTCTTGTGGATCAAACTGTCAATCAATGAGACTAAGTGAAAAGAAAACTGGAGAATATTTGGGCATTTTTTCCTTTTCATAATAGTGAGTTTGGGTCATTCCTCTTTTATTTGTGTCTATAACTCTGCAATGGTTTGCCTGGAACTCCTGCTCGCAGAGCCAAGATGGATCACTGACTTGATTCTTCCTCCAAAGTCACTGGCTTGCCTAGTTCAACAATGCATTTTTCAGACTAATCACTTTTTTTTTTCCCTTCCCCAGACACAGAATGTAAAATTCTGGTCTCAGCTACACCCATTTAAATCTGGAACAACACTATGGGTTTACACTGGTGAAAGTGAACTCAGAATCTGACCCAGAGTATGTGCAGACTTAAAGCTAGAGTTTTTCCTTTTGGGAGAATTTTCTAAAATTCATTTAGTCTGATAAAAGGGTCCTGATTCACAGCCCAGGGGACTGAAATCCTCTTTATCCAGAGAATGGGTACTGCATGGGATGCAGCAACGCAAGCTTCCCTATGCTGCCCCACCAATAAGCCTGACCTAGAAAGACAAGACGGTTCAGGACTCCATACCTATTCAATCCTTGATCTCTCTGCTGACAAGGTTACCACCAAGTGCCAACGGTGGTCGTGGGTTTTCTGATGTGGAGACTTATTTGCTGTTAACTAGATGGAGATCATCAACTCATTCCAGGTAGCCTCAAAAGCCACTAGTCAAATGCTAACACCCTTTCACTGCTAACATAGGCAAGAAGGGTTCCATATCCCATTACCCATCTAGTCCAAACACAATTTTAAGACAACTCATTAAAGAGACACAGACACAAAACTTAGCCAGCCCCCATCTCTGACCCCCCAATCTTTATAATATTCTTCAGTCCTGTGTCGTTCGTTTGCATCTGTCCTTGGACTTCCATAATACTTAGCTCTCATGTTTATTTTTTTAATTTATTGCATGAGATGCATTAGCTGCAATCTCTAGCTTCATGCGGAAAGTTATTACACACTAAAACACACGTAGGTCACGTCAACTAGAGGGAGCTCAAGAACCACCCCCATGGGAAAATTCAAATTCAGCTCCTCCCCTATGATGGCTTCAGACCCCCAACTTAGGCATCATTCAAGTAGATGGGCCTCACGATGCACCAGAAGATCCACCAATTAGGGACTAACAGGAAAATATGTTCCACCAAGAACACACTGCATCCCAACCCCAGACAAACATCTATCATCAAATTCTATTCCCGCTGAAGCCAATGACAAAATCCCATTGACTTCAGCTGGAGCAAGACACCACCATTTGGAACCATCAAGCACTCAGTGGTTGGTCTCAACTGTTGAGATAAGACACAGGAAGAGGTGGTTTCTTATATACTCACAACTTTAATTTCTTAGGGCTTATGCATTTTAGTCTCCAGGGCTTCATGTGGGTTTACACTGACTCACCTTTAGTCATCTGTAAAATACTCAGCAAGAAATAGGAGAAAGTTAGATCTTTAAAAAAACCCCTTATCTTTCGAGCAGGAGCAGCCCAATTGCTGCAGTTACAATCATATCGAGAGAGATGCCACAAGGTTTCCTATTCCGCATAGTATTTATCTGAAATTCAAAATGACAGCATCCCTATGCAACACCAATGCCTCTCCAGAGTTCAAGAAGTTTTTCAGGTCCCCTATTGACCTGGCTTATAAAGCTCTTAATAAATTAATGCCTCAGTGGATGTTGGCTTAAAAATGTAAAGTTGCTGCAATTTTCTCTCTCCTCTGAAAAGGCAAGAGTTGTTCTGCTTAGCTAGCACCAATTTCTGCATACTAGGGCTGTTCTTGACCTTAATAGTGATGCTGGGAATTGAATCACAATGACTAACACATTTCAGTAAATCTTGGCATGCTATGTCACACCTCATCAGCAAACACCCCACTTTTATTATGTGCATTCTGAAAAAATAATCATTCTTCATTACTTTCTGGGTTAAATCCCCATATCATGTAGATTCTGGAAACACTACTTTCAGACACTTTGGCTGAGATTTTCAAAGATGCCTGGGACACAGACATCCAATTCCCGATTAATATCTTTTGCACAATGGCTGAGATTGAGTCCCAAATTAGGGTCCCAAACTGGGAAATATAAGAATCATCTTTTCCTCCATAAAATAATTACAAGAAAGCAGAGACTTCTTCTCAGCTTGTGCATTAAAGAGTTACTAAACAACTGAGAATTTCCTAACATTTAAGCATATAAGGTTGCTTTTGTAAAAGAATAATTTAGTGGCCTTAAACAGAACTTTGTGCGGATTTAATTATGAGCAAAACCGGATAGCTCTGGCCATAGTAAGGATTAAAAATGATTTTCCATGAGAAAGAATTATGGGTATTCTGAACCCTTTATTTACTTTGTAATTCTGACACAAATGAGCCATATACTTAAAACAGATGCTTCTATCTGCATCAAGGGCAATACACTACTCACATATGGCACAAAGATCAGGATCAGATGCAGACAGCACCATCTGCTGATCTCTTGACTGTATGTAACAGTGTATATCCAGGTTTCAGAGTAGCAGCCATGTTAGTCTGTATTCGCACAAAGAAAAGGAGTACTTGTGGCACCTTAGAGACTAACAAATTTATTAGAGCATAAGCTTTCGTGAGCTACAGCTCATGCTAAAGCTTATGCTCTAATAAATTTGTTAGTCTCTAAGGTGCCACAAGTACTCCTTTTCTTTTTTCGTGTATATCCAGAAACTCACAAATAAGGAAACATCTGCACTATAGTGTGTAGTTAGGCTTAAAATTACAGCAATAAACCTCACACAAAGAGCAATCTGAAGACAACAGCAAGAAATGTAGAAGCTATTTTGCAGCTTCTCTCTGGTGCAAACATTTACTGCAGTATAAATGTTGCTCTCTCTTCCAAAGCACCATAAAGTAGATATTCCAACAAGCAGCTCTGTTGCACTCTGCTGATACTCTTGCATTGCTACATAGGACTCCATAAAGCACTCTTAAGACTGATAAGGCACCCACTGAATAGTGACTGGGGATTTCTGCCCTGTGAATATTATCTTGCAAGCAAACATTAGAATAGCACTTGTGCTCAATCCTTAGGGCTGTTTTGCAGGAGGATCTTCTTTCTGACCCACACAATGCTAAATGCCTCATTGTTTTGGTTTAGACAGAGGAAACTTTATGGACCCAGCCAGGTCAAAAAGCACAGAAATAAGGAGAAATTAAAGAAAAACCAAAGACATTACAAGGAATGGTTTTAAAGTATTAGCATGAACAAGACAGGTGAATTACATAGGCTGGTCACCAGAAAATCTTTAACCCAAGAACAGCATGTAAATATTCAGCACCTCGTTCAATTTACAGACATTACAGCTTATTCCTTTTGGTCAGGGCCAAATGGGCAGACACACTGACCTACCGTCTCACGGATCAAGTATGTTGGTGAGCTGTGGGAAAAGCTGGCGTTGCACTGTCTGTTCTGCAGCTGCAGCACTTTTCATAATCACTAGATTCCTTTCCACTGTGTGCTAGAAATGATCTTTGCATTAAATGTTAAGTGATTTATTTCTTCCATTCCTCTATATTAAGGAGATTCCTATTATTACTTATGAAGCCACAGTTGTGTAACATCACCACTAATCAATATCACAAGTGGACTCTCTCCAATTTGTCCACATTTTTCCTAAAGTCTGGCACCCAGAATTGGAGGCAATACTCCAGATGAGGCCTCCCCAGTGCCAAGCAGAGTAGGACAATTAACTCCTGTGTCTTAAATACAACACAACACACCCCAGAATTAAATTAGCCTCTTGTAACTGCATCATATTGTTGACACACTGCATATTCAACTTGAGATCCCCCAGGTCCTTTTCAGCAGTACTACTGCCTAGCCAGTTATTCCCCATCTTGTAGATGTGCATTTTATTTTTTTCCTTCCTAAGTGTAGTACATGGCACTTGTGCTTATTGAATTTCATCTTGTTGATTTCAGAACAATTCTCCAATTTCTCAAGGTTGTTCTGAATTCTAATCCTGTCCTCCAAAGCGCTTGCAACCACTACTAGCTTGGTGGCCTCTACAAATTTCATAAGCATACTCTCCACTCCATTTTCCAAGTCATTAATGAAAATATGGAATAAGTACAAGCCCCAGCACTGACCCCTGCAGGGCCCCACTAGACTGCCACCCTCCATCCTCAGTTTGACAGCAAACTCTTGAGAACTACTCTTTTAAGTAGGTTTTTTTTAACCAATTGTGCACCCACTTTATAGGAATTTCACGTAGACCACATTTTCCTAGTTTGCTCATGAGAATGTCATGTAGGATTGTGTCAAAAGCCTTACTAAAAATCAAGATACATCACCTGTATCACTTCCCCACTATTCACTAGTCCAGTAACATTGTCAAAGGAGGAAATTAGGTTGGGTTGGCATGATGCATCCTTGAAAAAATCCATGTTGGCTATTCCTTATAACCCTATTATGCTCTAAGTGCCTACAAACTGATTCGCAAAAAGAAAAGGAGTACTTGTGGCACCTTAGAGACTAACAAATTTATTAGAGCATAAGCTTTCGTGAGCTACAGCTCACTTCATTGGATGCATTTGGTGGAAAAAACAGAGGAGAGATTTATATACACACACACAGAGAACATGAAACAATGGGTTTATCATACACACTGTAAGGAGAGTGATCACTTAAGATAAGCCATCACCAGCAGCAGGGGGGGGTAAAGGAGGAAAACCTTTCATGGTGACAAGCAAGGTAGGCTAATTCCAGCAGTTAACAAAAATATCTGAGGAACAGTGGGGGGTGGGGTGGGAGAGAGAAATACCATGGGGAAATAGTTTTACTTTGTGTAATGACTCATCCATTCCCAGTCTCTATTCAAGCCTAAGTTAATTGTACCCAGTTTGCAAATTAATTCCAATTCAGCAGTCTCTCGTTGGAGTCTGTTTTTGAAGCTTTTTTGTTGAAGTATAGCCACTCTTAGGTCTGTGATCGAGTGACCAGAGAGATTGAAGTGTTCTCCAACTGGTTTTTGAATGTTATAATTCTTGACGTCTGATTTGTGTCCATTCATTCTTTTACGTAGAGACTGTCCAGTTTGGCCAATGTACATGGCAGAGGGGCATTGCTGGCACATGATGGCATATATCACATTGGTAGATGTGCAGGTGAACGAGCCTCTGATAGTGTGGCTGATGTGATTAGGCCCTATGATGGTATCCCCTGAATAGATATGTGGACAGAGTTGGCAACGGGCTTTGTTGCAAGGATAGGTTCCTGGGTTAGTGGTTCTGCTGTGTGGTGTGTGGTTGCTGGTGAGTATTTGCTTCAGATTGGGGGGCTGTCTGTAAGCAAGGACTGGTCTATCTCCCAAGATCTGTGAGAGTGATGGCTCGTCCTTCAGGATAGGTTGTAGATCCTTGATGATGCATTGGAGAGGTTTTAGTTGGGGGCTGAAGGTGATGGCTAGTGGCGTTCTGTTGTTTTCTTTGTTGGGCCTGTCCTGTAGTAGGTGACTTCTGGGTACTCTTCTGGCTCTGTCAATCTGTTTCTTCACTTCAGCAGGTGGGTATTGTAGTTGTAGGAATGCATGATAGAGATCTTGTAGGTGTTTGTCTCTGTCTGAGGGGTTGGAGCAAATGCGGTTATATCGTAGCGCTTGGCTGTAGACAATGGATCGAGTGGTATGATCTGGATGAAAGGTAGAGGCATGTAGGTAGGAATAGCGGTCAGTAGGTTTCCGATATAGGGTGGTGTTTATGTGACCATCGCTTATTAGCACCGTAGTGTCCAGGAAGTGGATCTCTTGTGTGGACTGGTCCAGGCTGAGGTTGATGGTGGGATGGAAATTGTTGAAATCATGGTGGAATTCCTCAAGAGCTTCTTTTCCATGGGTCCAGATGATGAAGATGTCATCAATGTAGCGCAAGTAGAGTAGGGGCATTAGGGGACGAGAGCTGAGGAAGCGTTGTTCTAAGTCAGCCATAAAAATGTTGGCATACTGTGGGGCCATGCGGGTACCCACCGCAGTGCCGCTGATTTGAAGGTATACATTGTCACCAAATGTGAAATAGTTATGGGTCAGGACAAAGTCACAAAGTTCAGCCACCAGGTTAGCTGTGACAGTATCGGGGATACTGTTCCTGACGGCTTGTAGTCCATTTTTGTGTGGAATGTTGGTGTAGAGGCTTCTACATCCATAGTGGCTAGGATGGTGTTTTTAGGAAGATCACCAATGGACTGTAGTTTCCTCAGGAAGTCAGTGGTGTCTCGAAGATAGCTGGGAGTGCTGGTAACGAAGGGCCTGAGGAGGGAGTCTACATAGCCAGACAATCCTGCTGTCAGGGTGCCAATGCCTGAGATGATGGGGCGTCCAGGATTTCCAGGTTTATGGATCTTGGGTAGCAGATAGAATACCCCAGGTCGGGGCTCCAGGGGTGTGTCTGTGCGGATTTGTTCTTGTGCTTTTTCAGGGAGTTTCTTGAGCAAATGCTGTAGTTTCTTTTGGTAACGCTCAGTGGGATCAGAGGGTAATGGCTTGTAGAAAGTGGTGTTGGAGAGCTGCCTAGTAGCCTCTTGTCCATACTCCGACCTATTCATGATGACGACAGCACCTCCTTTGTCAGCCTTTTTGATTATGATGTCAGAGTTGTTTCTGAGGCTGTGGATGGCACTGTGTTCTGCATGGCTCCTCCTTTTCCCCCCCTGCTGCTGGTGATGGCTTAAGTGATCACTCTCCTTACAGTGTGTATGATAAACCCATTGTTTCATGTTCTCTGTGTGTGTGTATATAAATCTCTCTTCTGTTTTTTCCACCAAATGCATCCGATGAAGTGAGCTGTAGCTCACGAAAGCTTATGCTCTAATAAATTTGTTAGTCTCTAAGGTGCCACAAGTACTCCTTTTCTTTTTACGAATACAGACTAACACGGCTGCTACTCTGAAATCTACAAACTGATTGTTTAATAATTTGCTCTGGTATGTACTCAGGTTTTGAAGTTAGGCTGACTGGTCTATTATTCCCCAGGTCCTCTTTATTCTCCATTTTTAAAGATAGATATTATGTTTGCCCTTCTCCAGGCCACTGGGACCTCGCCTATCCTCCATGAGTTCTTGAACATAATTGCTAAGTGTTCCAAGATTCCTTTAGTTAGCTCTTTAAGTGCCCTAGATGAATTTCATCAAGCACTCCTGACTTGAATACAACTAACTTATCTAAATATTCTTTAACCTGTTCTTTCCCTATTGTGGCTTGTGTTCCTACCCCCTTGTTAATATTGCCTTGAGTAGGGGCCACTATTAACCTTTTTAGTGAAGACTGAAACAAAATAATTGTTAAACTCCTCAGCCTTCTTGATATCATTATTAGCTGTCCTTCCCCTCTACATGGAGGGCATACACTTTCTTTCATCTTTCTCTTGGTCTGAATGTATTAAGACAATAAGAGATTCTTTAATGTACCTTGCTAGATCTAACTCATTTTGTCCCTATATGCTTGTGCCATTCATTTGTACTCCTCCTTCGCAATCTATCCTGTTTCTACTTTTTGTAGGATTCCTTTTTGATTTTCAGGTCATTAACAAGCTCCTGATGGGAGTCATAGTGGCTTCTTACTGTTACAAAAGAGAGAAAGTATCAGCAGTTGTGCCTTTAATATTGTCTCATTGAGAAACTGCCAGCTCTCTTGACCTCCTTTATCCCTTATATTTTATTCCCATAGGACTCTACTTACTAGCTAGGTTTGTTAAAGGCTGGGTTTTTTTGTCAAGCCAAATAATTTTGCCTGTTTGACAATTAACTCCACTGTCCTGAGCTACCACAGTATTTTATAGGAGTTGTCATTCAGCTGATACCCAGCCTCATTCTTCCCAATAGGCCAGCTCCCCAGCCAGACAAACGTCTCCCATGCCAGTTCAGCCAAGGGGAGGCTGTGATGCATCATGGGAGAAAAGTCTGGCCAGGGACTCTGGCCCATAGGATTATAGGGCTTCCAGTAGGCACCACAGTTGAAGGGGACATACATTAATGTCAAACTGACCCCAAAATGTTTCAATTTAGTTTGAAAAACCAAATTGGTTTCATTTTGGGTCGAGACAACACAAAGTACGCTGATTTTCTCCAATAGAGAAATCAGAGTTTTCCCAGGAAAAAATACTTCATTTGATGGAAAACACATTTCCCACAGGAAAAAAACATTGATGGAAAATTTCTAACCAGCTCTAGCTGGGAAGAAGGCTTATGGCAAACGATGGAGGAAAAAACTGAAATACAACAATTAAAGTTGTACATAAAACCTAGTCTGAGACTCATCTTGCTTTCAGAGATGCAAGAAAGATAAATGACATTAACAAGCTAATCTCCTTGTCTTTGGTGGAAAAGTTGAGCTAGAAAAAAATTAGAAAAAAGTCAAATATCAGTCCACTAGCTGAGAAGTGGGCAGAAGGCATTACTTTGAGCATGTGTCTCAGTTTCTAAACACAGGCTCAGTTTAATATTTGTAATTCATAAAAGCGTAATAAGTTACAGCCCTGTTTATGTGCAGTTATTTCAAAGTGACATGAACTCTCAACATGATACAGTCTTTTACCATGATACTGCATCCAGGTTTACATTATGAGTCAGAGGCCTAAAAGAGACTCTTGGAAGAGTCTATGTTTTAGAAAACCTGTTATAGATTCATGGATAGATTGAGGACAATAAGAAAAATATTGTGACGTGTATTCCATTAAAACGTTTTCCTCCATGTTATTTAATGTAAGGCATTTTTAATGGATTTTTCTCTTGCCCAATGCATCTCAGCTATTTCTAGGATGCCTGCCACCTCGGTGTCTACGCATTTAGAATAACTTTATGGTTCGTGTTTCTCTTTCATTTTAGTCACATCCTTCTTTACATCTGAAAGGATGTACACACTGCCATTGAAAGACTGAGGTGGCCAATAAGGCAACCCTAGATAGGCCAGAAGGGAGAGGTTAAAGTATGAAGTCTGGGCATATCCAGAACTTGAAGCATATCCACCAACATGAGAAACTTTACCTAGTGACTGTGAGAACTTGAGCCATTTACTTCTATAGAACTTACACAACTTTTTGTAAAGTGTATAGCCCTTAGGATTTCGTTGATAATTTTGCAAAATATGAACTGAATGGAAACCGATGTAGTGTGTTTTCCTGAGTTTGCAAACAGCTCCAGTAGTTCTGTTGATTCTCCAGCTTCTCCTAAGCAGCAGAAAAGTGAAATTAGCAATACTCCAAAGTTTCACTGCTGCTATTCAGGACCTCACAGGCAATAGTAACGCAATCAAGAATCAAGTCAATGTCACGCTGCTTGAGAAAACTACCATGCAAGAGCAGACATGAGCACTGGGGTTATTCCACCACTAGAGGGTGGTGGAACTTCCAAGTTCTGTTGTACACCTACAAGCCAGAGGTTGCTACAATACATGGAAACCCCCAAGCAGCTTCAAGGATAGAAAGTTGCTAAAAATCCCAGCACTATATGCAATCCCCCCACAACTGAGGATGGCAGGCTTCTAAGATGCTGCCCCTAGAATTCTCTGGTATCTCCCATCTTTCATCTACACTGCCAGCTAGTAGGCTCTAATAAATTGTTTGATACAATTTTCAAGTCCTGTTTATAAATGCCAGTCAGAGGTTCGTCCAAATGTTTTTCTAAAAACTTTAGTTATTTCCAGAGCTGACTGACTATAAATCGCTGAAGATAATTGTCCAAAAATCTATATAAATGACAACTTAAGCCTAGTTGCACAGGTTAGTTTACAAGCATAACAAAAGCGTTACCATAATACAAATCATAGTTCTATTAAATAATCTTAAATGTAAATATAAAGTCATTTTATGGAGGGGGGATTTCTACTTGGATACTTTAAAAACACAATTTAATAAGATTCTTGCAATTTTAATCTTGACTATGTAAGCACAGTGCAACTCTGAAAGACGAAAGCACAAAGCATGCAAGGGCTGGTGTTTGCTGGTTACTGTTGTGTAGCCAATACTGGCCAGTCCTGTCTCCTCTTTGGGAAAACAGGACTTCTTGACCCTTTTTTCTTTAAAAATTGACACTTCCATCATCTGGTAGAAAAAAGGTTTTCTTCAAAAGAAAGTACTAAACTTCTGGCTGTTTCCTCTAATGTCGAGCACTAAAGTGGGTTTTTGAAAGATCTGTGTGATAAGCCTGGATGACAGAAAAGCATTCCAGATTGCCATCATTAAGCAAGAGATATCCCCGCATCCAGATGAAGTGATAAAGCCTTCTACATTTTCCCAAAACATCATCAGAAGAACAAAGTACTGTTTCCTGTATTCTACAAACATCAAAATGTTTGAATGACCATAAACAAACAGTTAATTCAATGTATGTGTTCAGTGCCAAAATTTTACTAGCTTTTCTTCCATTAGACACACAACTTTTCTGGATGGCCATCATCCAACCAACCAAACAGTAGCCAAATGGTGTGTACTCTAAGAGAACAATTCTAATTCCAGTGGGTATTGATTTAGAGGCTAAATTTCTGCTGTGTGTTCTCTAGTTTATTTTAGATGATAAAAAGCATGCAAAATTACCAATATCCTCCTGGACAATTTCCACCTGTAGACTTCACTTGAAAATGTTCTACTAATGAAAAATTACAAATCTGAGCCTGAAATACTACACAATTACCATATGCCTTTGTACAAATAAATATATCTGGATCCAGTAGGATTTTGGCAGATATTACTTACCAAATAGGTTTTGTTTCACACAAACAGGACCTTGCAGATAAAAAAAAGTGTTTCTCATTAATTTCCTATACCATTTAAGGACAAACTACTTTAAGTTTGTCAGATAAGCATAATTAAACAGAACTAAATCGATCTACCCTCTGACAAAGCCATGCTGGAAAAAAAAAAATCAAGCTTTTTTAAATTTTGTGTAAAAATAATTTATTGTCTAACAATAGAAACAGGGTTATTTATTGTCTTAGTTAGGCATTCACTAATGTGTGCTTTTCTCTTAAGGAATAAAATGTAGTGCTTCGTAAAAGAGTAATGAGGAAATCTTCTTGGCTGATGATACCAATATCACACATTTTGGAGTTGAAGCACCCTTAAAGAAATACCTGCTTCATTTATTGTAATGGACGATGAAATACTTAATGTTTCTGTTAATTTACAGCCATCCTGTTTGACAACTTTCATGCACTTTTTGTTTTATATTGTGCACCGCCATTTCCTTTTCTTTTAGTCTTCTTCACTGTGGTAAGTTTGAGAGTGTGAAATCTGCAGTCCCTATAAAGCGTTTTTGAATTCTGCTGGAACCAGGGATGTAAGTACCCGTTATAGAAGTCAGCAGCTGTAAGCTTCTTCTTTAAAATGACAGTTTTGACTCCGACCCAGCCTTCCTAGAAAGGAAAATAAAAGATGCACACACTAAGGACTGGTTTCAGAGTAGCAGCTGTGTTAGTCTGTATTCACAAAAAAGAAAAGGAGTACTTGTGGCACCTTAGAGACTACAGCCACAGCTCACGAAAGCTTATGCTCAAATAAATTTGTTAGTCTCTAAGGTGCCACACGTACACTAAGGACTCTACCTACTAGCTAAGTTTGTTAAAGCCTGACCATTCTTACGTTAGGGTGCAGATTATTAAAAACAGAGGTGGTAGTCTAAAAATCATCTTCAGAACCCTGAATAGAAAGCAAAGGCTGAAAACATACCTTGCAATGTACCACCAATGTCTGTGACGATTTATGGTATAATACTGATCCTGGAACAATTCCATGCTCATTTAATAGTTGATCTGCAAACAAATAGGAACTTCTTGCATTTTCACGCTACTGAATAAGAGTAAAAAACATGAAACTTATTTTTTATGCCTGTCTCTGAAACTAGACAGTTATGTAAAAAAGTTATGACAGTTATCGGTTTGCACAAAAAACCTCATTGTTCCTTATGATATATAGCAGAGGAGCAAGTCAGAGTAAGGGGTGAAAGTGTCCCATAAGTAACAGAAGATATCTAGCATGGTCCCCAACTTTTCCAAAAGCATGCATAAGCTCCCTTGTAGTAATAAAGGCATGTTTGCTCGGTAGGGGACTTAGTGAAGCCACACTGTACGGTACACTGCTTTCTAATAGGTCCCCAAACAAAACAGTCAATATAGTAGAGTGGATACTAGAGGTACCATTAACTTCTTCTGGATGTTACCCATCTCCCCTGAGAGAGGATTTCAGGAAACACAAAAGAGAGGCTGGCCTTCCTTATGGATGACCCAGGCTCAACAGGTCTACGCCTATAACTATTAATTTTACCAGACACAGAAATAATAGAATCATAGAAATGAATGGCTGGAAGGGACCTCAAGAGGTCATCCAGTCTAGCCACCTATGTAGAGGCAGGGCTAGGTAAACCTAGACAGTCACCGACAGGTGTTGGTCCAACCTGTTTTTAAAGACCTCCAACAATGGGGATTCCAAAGCCTCCCTTGGAACCCTATTCCAGAACTCAATTACACTTATAGTTAGAAAGTTTTTCCTACTACTTAACCTAAGTCTGTCTTCCTGCAGATTAAGCCCATTACGTCCTGTCCTACCTTCAGTAGAGATGAACAACTGATCACCCTCTTTATAACAGTCCTTAATGTATTTGAGACAGTTATCCAGTCCTATCCAGTCCCCCACTCAGCTTTCTTTTACAAGACTAAGCATATCCAGACTTAACCTTTCCTCATAGGTCAGGTTTTCTAAACATTTTATCATTTCTGTTGCTCTCCTCTGGACTCTCTCTCTCCAATTTATCTACTTCTTTCCTGAAGTGTGGCACCCAGAATTGGGAACAGAACTCCAGCCGAGTCCTTACCATTGCCAAGTAGAGTGGGACAATTAACTCCTGTGTCTTAAATACGACAGTCCTGTTAATAAACCTCAGAATGACATTAGCCTTTTTTTTGTAACTGCATCATATTGACGACTCGTATTCAGGTTGTGATCCACTATAACCCCCAAGTCAGTTGGCCAGGCAATAGTACTGCTAATAGTTATTCCCCATTTTAGATTTATGCATTTGATTTCTCCTTCCTAAAGGTAGTACACTGCATTTGTCTTTACTGAATTTCATCTTGTTGATTTCAGATCAACTTTCCAATTAGTCAAGATCATTTTCCATTCTAATTCTGTCCTCCAAAGTGCTTGCAACCTCCCCTCCCCCACCTCCCTTGGTGTCATCTGCAAATCTTATAAGCACATTCTTCACAGCATTATCCAAGTCATTAATAAAAATACATTGGGAGCAATTTATAAGTTTCTATGCATTTAGATGAGAATATTTATTCTTGTTTAATTCCACTAGACTCCTAGTTAAAAACTTGCATCATGTAACTGTCGCCTAGCATAGCTTCATGTTCACTTCCAATTAAATTAAATCACTGTCAGGGTTTGTAAAATCATGTAGCAGAGAATGTTAACAGATTAAAGTAAATACCAGCAAAGCTGCGAATGTTATGCACTTCCACAAAATCCAGAAGTTTAACAGTATTTCCCATCCACAATGTCTGCAATGGAAGCTGGAAATACATAAGGAGATATGACAAACTGAGAACATTTTTATAGGAGTCTCAGTCAACTACTTTGTTTTTTAATGTGAAAAGTGTGGTAAACAGCACTAAGGCAAAGGTTTAGGGACTATTCCTGGTCAGGTGGACTGTCTACAGGTCAACATGCATATAAGCACCTGATCTTTTTTGTTCTTCTCCTATTCCTTCCTCTCAAACTTTACAACCATATTAAGCTACACATTAAAAAAAAGTTACTCTCTAGTACTAACAGTGAATGATAAATACCTAAATACACTTGGATGGAGGACTCAAGAACTCCTATACCTGTGAAATTTTAATGCTTCACAAACAAGAAATGTGTGTACACAAACCTGGTATGTTTGTAGTTAATAACCGAAGGATACATTTGCATCCTTTAAAACAGTTAACCATAACTTTACTCAGCACTTCACAAATATAGCATCATTCCTCTGAATGAATGCACTCTCTGAAGTACCACAGATATCCCCATTTTACTGACAGGGAAATTGAAGCAGAGAAGTTAAATAACTTGGCAAGGTCACAGTAAGTTAATAGAGCTAGCATTAGAACTCAGGAGATGTTCTTGGATCCATGTCCTATCCTCATGCAACTTGACTGCTTTGCCTCTCTAAAAAGAGCCAATCCACCATTTAAAAGGCTAAAGCATCAACACCCAATTAGGGTAAGATTTACCTTATAGGAAAGCTTCTAAAAAATTATTTCTATTTTGTCTTACTGTAGCTCCTATGGCACGTTGTAGTCGTAATATCTGCTCAGGAGTTTGTTCTTCCCATTTTATACAACTCATAGCAACAGTGACTTTAGGAGCTAGAAAAAACCAAAGCAAAAAAAGACTTTATTCAGTTGTAAATAAACACAAAGCAAAAATATAACTTAAAGCGTAATTTGTAAAGCCAATAAAAGCATTTACGTCTGTCTTCTTGTTGCACCACCAGCACTAGAAGATCACACAAGTTAATAACACCTGTGCTCAAGCCTAATAGTTAATTTTCTGGTAACGCAGACAGGAATAGCATGAAACTGATTAGAACCTTGAGATGTAGTCTTTCCTTTAGCGGTTGCAGGGGCTGTCAGAAAATTGTTACTGCTAGAATCTAAGGAAAGATTCTGCAGTGTTCTACCACCCCCCCACCCCTCCCATGATGTTAATCCTTTAACACAGAAGTCATTGGAAGTTTTCCGTTGATTTCAAGAGATACAGACATAGCCCTAAATAAGAACCAACACACACAAGAGTGCCCAAAAACACATAATATAGGATCACGGGAACTGAATTCTATACCCAGGTAATACTGAAAAAAAAAAATGAAAAACATACAATTTGCATTAAATACTCAGTACCTACCAAATGTTACTCCTTCATTTGGTTGCTCTCTTTTGTTTTTTAAACTTTCAGGTAAGTTTTTCAAAACTGAAATGAGCTGCAAAACATAAAAAAAGGCTTTGTACAGAACAGATTTAAATAGCACATGAGCATTATATTAAATATATTGCCAGTAGCATTCCTCCAAGACTTTTAAAGCCGCACACATTTTGATCAGTCCAACTTTCTAAAAGCTCAAAAGAAACTCATTTCACTGAACTAAGAACACACTTAACTGTGCTATAAACTAATTTTTCCAATTAAAACTGAAAATTCTTCAACCTTATTCTGGCAGCTAGCCTGCGAGTGTCACTGGGTGTAAAATCAAGTGAAAAATCTGCCACTGACTTCAATGGAAGCAGTGTCAGCCTGAGTATTCATACACCGTGTTTAAAAAGTTGTTCTTTGGACATAGGCACTGATTCCATGGGTGCTCTGGAGCTGGAGTATCCACAGAAAAAAACCAGTAGGTGCTCAGTACCCACCAGCCACCCTTGAACAGCTGTTCAGCAGTGGGTAGGCAGCACAGTGAGGATGGGGTCTTGGGGGAGGGGTGGAGTGGGAGCAGGGCCTCTTGGTGGAATGGGTGTGGATCACTCACCCAGAAAAATAAAAATCAGTGCCTGTGCTCTGGACAGTTAAACCAGAACTAGTGTCCACTGGAACCAGTTAATAGACTGGGACACCAATACTGCCAATGCATTTTTTCAGCAATGCAGGATACTCAGAACTGCCAAATTTCAGACCACCTATATCTATTTTCCTGTCAAAGCTTGCAGTTAAATCATGGTAGCATTAAAAGCAGTTAGGTTTGTGTATTGAGGGAATGTACTCCTTTGTTTTCTAATGCAATTTACAAATAGCTCATAATAAGAAATGCTTCTCAGAATGGAAACTGAGGACAATGCAATGAATAAAGTGGGCAGTTACTTGCGTAGGTTTACCATGTTTGCACCCAACTTTGATAATATTGCTTCTAGTTCCTTTGCTGTGCACTGGGAAGGAACAGCAAACTTTTCCTGCTTAATAATTGGACCTACATCAAACCTAAAAACAAAACACACATACATTAGCTTCTTCCTCTAGTGGACTATCACTTCATTCACACTAGCTCTCGTGAACAATTATGGTCGGAATATTGGTCTTACAATTGCAAGTGCTTTACCTCAAGAAAAAAGGTCTGAAATATTCAAGGTGAATTTCATACATTATTGAGATATGTTATCCAACAGAAGTAGGACAGGAAGAATATTCCTCTAGTATAGCTAAAAACAGACAGGTCCACAGTAAAGGGGCATAGCATGTACCTTTTAATGTACTCGGTACACTATGCCATTTCATTTTATGTTCAGTTTGAGAAATGAACAAGTTTGTAGAACCTGTGAATACACCATATAGCATCTAGAAAAGCAGATCAGAGGAGAGAGGTAATTTACCAGCATCACTGCACAGTTGACTTGAGATCAGTAGTCCTGCAGATCTCGTGCTATTTTTGACTTACACAGCACAAAGTGCTCAACAGACAGCTGTGACAAATCAATTTGTCCACTCACAAACTGTATACATGACGAGCCACAGAAGTTCAGGTAAAACTTCTGAACTGTTTGAAAGTATTTAATATTAAACCATCCGTATGGGTGCATATATCCATTTTAATTAAATGAAATTAACGTCAATACTATTTAACTTAAAAAGAAAAAAATATTCAACACAGTATTAACTTAATATTTGTGAAAGGCAGACATTGCAGTGACTGAATCTTTTTTAAAATGTTTGCTGTACCTTTTAGGCTTAATTTGCATAATTGTCACCCCAGTTACTGTATCACCATGAAGCACTGTGTGGACTATCGGTGCAGGGCCACGCCACCTTGGGAGATAGCTGGGATGGACATTCAAGACGCCACTGAATCAGAATATTTTTAAATTAGAATAGGACCAGTAATTCTGTAACACACATAAATGGGTATTAACCATTTATTATATTGAACTTCCTTCTTATAAAAAGATGTTTTAGCTTTTCAGATGTATTGAAAATTCAATCAGTTTAACTAAGTCATATTTAAAATGCCAAACCTAAGAGCAAAGCAGCCATTTTAGAGGCATATTTACACTATACAGCTTTAATGTCTGGCAACAAGTGAACACGGGAATGGGAACAAAAGTAGTAAGGGGAACATACCACATATTTAGAAGGACCTCATTAACTTTTTTTAAGTCATTTCCGTATGTCAACGTTTTTGTTTTTGAATCTACTATTGTTACAAGCAGCACCCAAACTAACTGGAACAGATTCAAGAAAATAAATTTCTCTATTTTGTTCAGTTTATTAACTTTGCACATTCGATAGCCTTTCTGCATAATTAGTTTTAACAGTTTGCAGAGCTTGTGATTTTCAAAGCCATAAAAATGTGCTGCGGAACTCAGCCACAAGCTTAGCATTGGCAATGACTCAACTTTTTTTGAAAAATGACTGGTTTTTGACTTGATGCTGTCCCTTTAAAGGGATTCTTCACAATGCAAAAGACCCAAAGCTCAGATGGGCTTTTCACATGCTACTATTAACAAAGGCTAGATGACAAGAAACATATACCATATCCGAAAACAGGCTGCTGCTCCATCATGTCTGACTTACTATGGAAACTGAAGAATGAGGTCCTCACTCAGAAGGCGCCCAAACGATGCCACCACTCCGACGTCAAACTGGCCACTGGGTCCCGTATCCGGCCAGTCATGGGTTGGGAGTTGAAACTGTTTGGTGCAGTTTTTCACAGGAAGACCCCTTGGCAAAGGGGATGGCAGGGTCACCACCTCCAGCCTGTCTATGAGCGGCTCCTCCCTGGGCTCCCTGTGGCAGAACGACAAGGCGGCATATGCCAGTGAGTGACCAGCACAGCTAGGAAGGGAAGGCAAAGCCTTTCTATGAACAACAGGTGGAGAAACAACTGCTCCTTTCTTTCTGCTCCCCCAGGCACCCCAACCCTACCCCATCTCATGGCCTCTCACCACCACCCCTGCTCCCCATCATCCTTGCC